>NC_137632.1:26940093-27540093 GCF_963383615.2 Lipophrys pholis | reverse complement strand
CGCTTACTCTGGAGATCCATGCTCATATTGCTCGTGTTTCCTTCTACGTATGGGACATGTTTCAAGCCACATTTGAAGGCAGTGGAATTTCTGTTAACTGTTTTTATTCCCTCGTCGATGTCTTGAACAGCAAAAATGATCGCACACCAGAGATTTGTATGACGCCGGCGCAGGGAGTGGAGGTCCGACGCGTCGCATCACTTTGGTAAAACTAGATGTAGTGGAACCAAAAGAATGTTTTCAGAGGCACTTTTAGCTGAAGCTTTTGTGTATTAAAAGAGAAAACTTGTGACTGAGCGGCCATGTTGGTTTGGTTTGAACTCCAGGAGCAGACAGACGTCCAGGCGACACATGTGGACGCAAAACTTTCCGTGGCTCCAGATGGGTTCAATGTTTTACGGAGAAAACCGTTTCATCAGTGAATACATAGTTGAAGGTTATCCCGATTCATTCATTGAAGTGCCCTTGAGTTCCAGTGAACTGAGCGTGGAAAGTTTGGAGATCGTTTCCATGGCTTTAGTTGGAGAGGTACAACAAAAGCTTCAGACAAAAAGATCATAAGACAGAGACCGAACAAGTCGCCATGAATAGGTTGGCTGGACAATAAGAAAAGCCATCATTCTAGCAACTGCAATTTAATTAGATTCCAATTCAATATCTGTGAAAGCATGTGGCAGATTACCAAGGATAAATGATCAGATATTGTCCCGGTAAAGCCATTAAAAGCATTTATCTGCTGAGACAACATCCAGTTGGATTTATGTTTGTCTTTGTCAGGCATTGCCACCTTATGTGTCTTTTTCTGGTCTTGCGCCAACTCAGAGTCTTCAGGAAACACATTGTCTGGAAAGAAATATTGAAGGCCATTATTGAACTTGGGGGACTTTTTACATTTCATCACAAATGAGCTATGTAACTCTAATCCTTTAATGATGTAGTGTCTTCATATCACTGATGAATCAGAATGCTGTGGTCTAGTTCAATGGTTCCCAACCTTCTTCTTTAGGGAGTCAAAGTTTTACCATTGAAAACGTAGGCGACCTGATCCTGAACCACACCCTGCACATTTCCCAAAAAACTGAAGGAACCTCATAATAAAATACTATATGTAAAATCAAATTTCACTGTTATATTCTGAAACGATGAATACCTTTCCTCAGACGATGGGTGTTCTCAGGATGTCTGGACCTGCTTCAGTTTGCAGTTTCAACCTTTCATTCACCAGTTTTTCACCACAAAAGATGCATTCAGCTTTTGTCCATTGCGACAATAAAGCCATATTCTCTGGAACTCTCCTGGTACATTCTTTTCCTTTTTGACGGATTCATCTTATCTCTTTGGCCTGATGCTCTGCCATTTGTTCTACCACTGCTTACACCCCTAATTCCCCTTGGACCAACTCAACCGTGAGTTTCAGAGCTTTGTGGTTCCTGAGAAAACAATTTTTTTGCTTCACGTATCTCAGATCTCGTTCTTTTGGTCCCTTTTCTACGACAAGTGAGCATTTTTGAGTATCTTGGTTGTCGCCAGGTTTTACGAGCATCCAGTGTTAATGTCTACTGTTGGTTTTAGAAAGTGTAACACACATAAGATTTGGGCCATAATTGAAATAACTGATACAGAAATTTAATTTTAATTAATTTAAAAATATTTAAAGGAAGCACCCATCTATATTTTCTCAGTTTTACATTCCTAAATTAAGAAATTTAATTCAATCAATGAGGCTAAAAGAGAGACGTGGATAGCGGACCAATCAGAGAAGCTGTTATGGACAGGTGGTGTCGCCCCCTGATGACGTCAGTCCCAGTTGCAGTGTGGCGTTACCCGGCGCCTGCAGATCGACAGGGGAGAGACGCATGTGGAGCAGCACCCAGAGAAATAACTCCCAACGGATTTTTATTATAAGAAAAAAGTAGTTTCTGTTTACCTCCAAACTTTTACCAAGTTCTGATCTCGGTTCAACAAACAATAAACCAAAGGAACCAAAAATCATAGAAACACGTTAAAGTAATAAAAATTCATCCGGATTTTGCATTAACTGTGAATATCAAATAGTATCTATCGGATTGGTATCGACAATACTGACCGTGTGTTTTACTTGGTATCGGGCCGATACCAGATCATGCAGCATCCCACACCACCACAGCCCACCCCTCACACAGAGATCTGTGAGCACAAGTCTTGCCCTCATGCACTGTTTACTAACGGTTTTGCACTCACACTGTTCTGAGCAACAACTCTTCCGGAGTGATTTTAGTGGATTGAAATAATTTTAGTGAACTTGTGAATTATGGCAGCGTAATTGCTAAATTCATACAGTGCACATTTATATAATGCACTTTAAAGGGGCATATGTGTAAACAAGAACAGATTGTGAAAACAATTCATTCTGACTTGAAAGTCAAGACGTAGCTTTTGTTCATAATATTCCTCTGGCGCCGCTGTCTGTTGACAGGTCAGGTTTTTTTGTTTTGAGTTGTCTTCTTTTTTTTAGTACAGACCCCCCCCCCCCCCCCCCCCCCCCCCCCCTCCCATAACACACCTGTTACAATGGTCAGACAAACCTTTTTCTTTGACATCTCTTTGGAGATCTGGACTCATTCACTGTTTACTTCTGGACTGAATACCATTGACGATTGTATATTGACCTTGAGCTGTGTGGTTTTTCATTTATGTGGTTGAGGTTCACTTCAGGAGATTGTGCATGAGTGAAGTAAATAACTCTGAGTTTGCAGATTAAGATTGAATGTGATAACTGGACTATAAGGTGAGTCTATTCTTCAGGGTATCAGGGTGCACCCGAATAGACAACTTCTAGATGGATATATATATATATATTTTTTTTTTTCTTATTGGCCAAAATTTAAGGTTGTCATATACCTGTTGTACTGTAAACTATTTGTTTACATAATTTTATTTGATTACTAAAGTTGGCAATTGTTCCAAGTTTAAACGGTGTCCGAGTGTCTTTCCAACACTCCATCAAGCTCCAGTAGTCGAACCCACTGGTCCATTCTTTTATTCAACCGAAGAGTTCATTGTTCAACCATTCTAAGGTCACAGGAGCTACGAAAGCAGAATATTTTAAGAGAACTCTCCTCTCTGCTTCTCAGTCTTCTTAGGACCTCCTCCACTATTCCACCTGAGGTGTACAATCGGATGGAGGAAGAGGTAAGAGGGCAAAGGTCATAGGAGTTCATCACCGGCCGTGCTATCGTTGAATGTTTTCTCTTTTCTTTCCATTCCATCAATACGTTCTTTTTCCATTCGTCTTTAACAGTATCGGTGATGGTATATCAAGCCAGGTTTTGACCACATTTCACCTTCAGATTGTAAAGAAGAGCAACACTTTATTTTCTTTGTACAGGAAGTGAAGCTGCTTGGTTGTTTAAGGAACGGCACAAAAAACAAAGCTGACACAACCTTCACAATAAAACAATATTCTTCCATATTTCCCCTCCAATATGAGGATGAAATGATTTGTACTGAAAGTTTTAGTTGAAAATATTTTCTTTATTATTGTGCAGAAGATGATCTTTGGAAAATTTGCAGAAAATCACACGTGTCGGCTAAAAAAAAAAAAAAAAAAAAAAAGGCTGGACACAGCTGCTCTGCATGTTATCTTCTGCAGCACATTTCCAGCTGGCTGAGCATTTCCTTCACATATGTGTTGCATGTTGCAAACCGACGCCGCGTGTGCACTTAATGTGTTTTTGGATACCTGTCAATTCTGATTACAGCTAATGGCGTACGGCTGCAGAGTTATCGCCTCACTCCTTCACAAAAGGAGCGATTTGATGAAGAACGGAGGTGTTTCCTCCCCGCTTGGTAATAACAACTGTCAGCTCATGAAAGGTTTTCCAGAACACAGCTGTTCTTCTCGTGGGGGGTGGGGGGGGGGGGGCCTCCATAGCAACTCTGAGAGGAGACGGGGCATTCGGAGGAGCGCATGCTGGTGAAATATGTTAAGGAATGAAAGGAGAGAGAGAGAAACTGGCTGGAAGGGAAAATATTCAGATTAGCCACAGCTTTGTGAGCGATTCTTCGTCTGTTACCCCTGAAAATATACTTTATCTGTAATACATCTACCTTCCAAATCCTTTAACAATACGCATTTATGTATTTCTAAAAGGTGAAAGAGAAGGTATGTACTCCAGATATCATTCACAATAACAGCTATAATATATCAATTCAAGTTGTTAATCAATGGATTTACCTCTTTAGTTGAATGGTTGTGGTTGCTTGTTAACCAGGTGCACCACTATTACTAGCTGTGATGTGCAGATCAACGACTAACTATTGTGTGAAAATGTCAATATTTACATTGTAGGTACTGTTGATTTTAGTTTTTTTTTACGTTTGTGATTCCGATCCGTGTTTTGGTCCAAAATTGTAGCTTTGAATATAGATTAAAACATGAAGTAGTTGTCAGGAATAATCTTTCAGAATTGAACTGAATTAAAAACACTTATATAATTAGTAAATAAGTAAAGTTTATATATAAAGTGCTTTTCGCAGATTAAAAAAAGAATTCTAATTTCTAAAGCCACTAACAGCGGCAACTCGTGTCCCAACATGAAAACTACATCGTTTTCAACGTTTCTGCCTTTTTCATCCAAACTGACCTAATTTCAACACGTTGCCGTGGTAACGGGAAACTTTGATGATGTGAAAGCGCAAAAACAATTCAGTATGGCGCGACGACTACGACCGGCTGTGGTTTGGCAGGTAGAGCTGGTCGTCTCTCTGTCGGAAGGTTTCAAGTTTGATTCCCGTTCTGTCCACATGCCGAAGTGTCCTTGAGCGTGACGGCAGCGGCCATGGTTGTATGAATTGGTGAAGGTGACAAACAGCGTGAAAGAGCTTTAGGGACTGCTCTAACATGCTCTATAAGTGAAATCCGTTCAGTAAAACTTTGCAAGGTGATGCCGTGATTCAGATTCCTCGTGTTTCAATTGAATTGAATTCAATTATTTGATAAAATAAATGTCCTCTAACTTGAGTTCTGTTGTTATGGTCGTCTGGTAACCACATGCCTTGACTTGTTAATTTCACATTCAGGTCACAGATGTGGGATTTAATCCTTGTTCTCCGTCTTTATGAACTCCTCCATACATAGACGAGCGGGATACTCAAACAAATCCTGATTCTCGTGTGGATTCTGAGTAAATCCAGGCCAAAGTCAAGATTACAAACTGTGTGCTTCACCTTCAGGTTCCTTGTTGAGGGGGAGTTCATTTTCGTTATCTCGTTAACACACACACACACACACACACACACACACACACACACACACACACACACACACACACACACACACACACACACACACACACACACACACACACACACACACACACACACACACACACGCAGTATCTTCTCCTAAAGAGTATTGATTACATTCGGCCCGTTACCAGCTCCGCTCTGCTCTGCTTCATACACTCTCCATGCTCTCAATTTCCTATCTACCATTTTGTCCTTCATTGCACCTCCATCCAGATGCTCTTAATCCGCGCAGCTTCTCCGTATCTATATCTGATTACACTTGGGTTTACGGGCGTGCGCTGTGCGTGCACCCAATATCAGCGGAGAGCCCTCCCACGCCGCTTTGCACGCCGCCGTCGGCAAAGCGGGGATGATGGCCGCCATCATCCAGATCTGAGGTTCAGGTGAAGAGAGAGGCGGCGGACGCTGCTTCGTTATGCTAATCCTCCACAGGCCGCCGCGCACACGCTACCGGCTTCAGCTCTGAGAAGGAATGAAGCCGCGGCGGCGGCGCCCTCAGAACATGGGACACCATAGGACGAACCGCGGGGAATGTCCGCCGTTGATCCCAGATAGGAAGGACGCATCACGAGCAGTGTGTTGCCACAGTTACCTTTAAAAAATGTAATCTGATTACTAGTTACGAGTTACTTCTTTAAAAAGTAACTTAGTTACGTTACGGATGACTTGTTTTTAAAAGTAGCTGAATTAGATTACAAGTTTTTTTAGTCACTTTCAGCAGCTGCCCCCCCCACCACACACACACACACACACACACACACACACACACACACACACACACACACACACACACACACACACACACACACACACACTCGTTATATTTATATCTGACTCAAGCTTTTATGATCTGATTTTTACTATTGCTGGTATTTATTGACCCGGTGATGTAGTTGTAGTTTGTTGTTGCACTATTAATTCATTTGCACTACCTGCTCTATGCGACCTTTTAATTGCCCCCCGGGGACAAACTGAGTCTTTCATTGATTGATTGGTTGGTTGGTTGTTTGAAAAAAGGGGCGGGGCTTCCTGCCAATATATCTTTGTATTCAGGAATTTTACAAAAATAGTGTAACACCTCTGCAGTTGTGTTATTGAAGGTTAATAATCAATGTTTATTTTGTGTGTGTGTGTGTGTGTGTGTGTGTGTGTGTGTGTGTGTGTGTGTGTGTGTGTGTGTGTGTGTGTGTGTGTGTGTGTGTGTGTGTGTGTGTGTGTGTGTGTGTGTGTCCATCCATTTGGAGGAAGCAGCGCCCGGTTCTGATTAATCATAAAGCAGCTTACAGTGGTAACGCACAGTGACTTGAACAATCGGATTACTGGTTTGGAAATGGCAACGCGTTAAATTACTCGTCACGGAAGAAAGTGGTCATATGACAGCAAGTCGTTACTAACGACCGGCGTCACTGATCACGAGTGTTCGGACCGAGGGCCGCGTCCACCTGTCAACATGTCCAACACAACCATGGAGAGCGTGACGATCCTGTTGCACCTTTATGAAAAAGATTTCAAGATGTAAAAACCATTTCTCAGCAAATTTCCTCCCGTGCAGCCGATCCTCTGATAGGAGACGTATAAAAAGTCTTGTGGGTGGATATTGGCTGGAGGAATACTGGCTGGGATTGAGATTGTTGGCGGAGATGAAGGGGAAAAAAACGTCTCCACGTACAATAAGGAAATCTGTAAATATACTTGAGCTGAACCCTCCTGCATGTTCTGGGATCACAGTGTGTGTCCAGTGTCCAGGAGGACGACCTTTCACCGGTCAACACGTAGGGAGCTTCAGTATCTGTAGCATTCAGTGTATCAGAGTTGAGTTTTATGATCGGTGCCTGAATCAGTGATCAGTATCAGATAGTACTGTACGTCTCTGTGCGGACGCTCGATGAAGAGAAGGTCCACTACGTCTGAGGAGCCCGAGGAGTCGCTGGATAGGAAGGATCATTCTCACCAGGTAGAATCAAAAACAAACTGATTTCACTGAATTTTCAAGTCTTCTGTTGCACTGATGCATCATGGGAGTGTTCACCCAGTTTAAAGGCACGGCGTAGATATTAAAGTAATCAGATTGAAGTAATGAGGACAATTAAGAGCATATACAAACATGATATTCTTTCATGATATTTAGTTACACACCATAAATATCACTTTTAATCAGAAATACATACATTTTGACACAATACTGGGTTTAAAAAAAAAAAAAAAAAGAATCTTAGTGGAATTAAAAAGAGAGGAGGATGAGAAAGGATGCGGTGCAGTGGTTAGTGCTTTCACCTCACAGCCAGAATGTTGTGGGTTCAAATACTGTCCGGGTTCATTCTGTGTTTGTTTCCTCCTCCAGTCCTAAAACATGCAAGTGAGGTTAATTGGTGACTGTAGGTGTGAATATGAGTGTGTGACTTGTCCAGGTGTATTCTGCTCTCGCCCATAAATACCTGGAATTAGTTGCAGTGGGACCTTGAACAGGATTAGGTGATATAGAAGACAGAGGGACAGACGGACGTCCACCCATCGACTTCATTTTATGTTTTTAACCTGCAGAAAATTCAACAGATGGACACGGCGCCTCATCGTCACCATGCGCCTCTGTGGTTTCCTCAGAAATGAGTTGAGGAGATTCAGCTGCTTGTCGTGTAGTATTGAAAAAAGGAAAGAAAGGATTGTAACGAGCATTTGTAAAGCCCAAATGACAGAGTGAGTGAGAAGCCGTTTCATACCTGAAGAATCCATGAGGTCGCTCGCAGAGCGAAGTGCCGCGAGGCGTTAGCATCAAGGCTGCTTGATAGATTCACACTGTGTGACGGCTGGAGGGATGGAGGGAGGGAGGGAGGGAGGGAGGGATGGAGGGATGGATGGATGGATGGATGGATAGCTACCTGTTAGTTGTGTTTGTCTTGTGTCGGCTGCTTTAGTCGTCTGACATCTTGATACTCAGTATTTACACACGGCTCTGAAAGCACTAAAAGCAGAAAGACATGTTGTCTTTCACACATTTTTATCGCAAACACTTTTTTTCTTTATTCGTGTGCGCAGAGACGGACTCTGTCTTCTTGTCACACTGAAATTGGATCATAATTAAATCTGGAATGTGAAGACGGAGCAGAAGCCGGGTCAGGCCAGGTTACAGTGGAAGAGAGATTATTCTGTTAAGATGGAACATTTCGTTTTAGTATTGGAGCTTCCTGTTTAGATGTGTAGGATCTGTACGTTAACCTTTCATTTTCTTTTTGTACTTTGGGTTCAGGTTCCATACTAATGTGTAAAATGCCGGAGTCAGAGATAATCATACTTTCAAGCACATTGCCTAATTCGATATACATCATCAGAATAAATGAAAGTGTCATCAGGCCCATAACAGTTTCTCAGAGTTGCAGTTTGTGTGTAGGTTTAGCATTTCCTCACATATGGAAACGCTGTCACCACATCACTCTGTCTGCATGGCTGCTTTTTCATCTTCAACTTCTCATGCTACAGTGCATTAAAAAAAAAAACAGGTTTGATTCTGCTCAGCAGAAATCACTGCATGGTCTGAGAAAACCATCGTCTGTAAGCACAGTTCATCACTGCATCCCAAATAAGGCTGCGCCAAGTCGAGCAACTCTCAATAATTGATGCCTGATTAAAAATGAATGGATTTACATAAAAAAAACAAGTGAAATCGCATCGTTTTTGCATTTTAGTTTCAGAGAAGTTTTGCTTTTTCACGCCAACGTTTTGAAGACGGAAGTGGCAGAAAAGCTGAAAATGATGTGATTTTCAAGTTGGGCCACTAGTGGGTGCTGTTGTTCCTTCAGTGGCTCGTAACGCCGTTGTTGTGTAAGCATACAGATGGACGTTTTGTGTTTTCACTTGAAAGCGTTGCCTATAAACAGGGCCTAATACATGTTTAATTTGGAGGTATGGAGCGCCGCATTATGTAATAATGGTGCAATGTGTAGAAATGTAAGACATTTTCTACTTAATATGTAATGATGCTGCATTTTGTAATAAAATTCTTGAACACATTTTCTAATAAACTTGGTAGACATTCTACCATTGTGATGTTGGCAGGACATTCGCAAAATCAGAGAGTGACACAACTGAATCAGAAATGATTTTGTCATTATTAAACATAGAAACATATATATGTATAAAGGGCCAAATTGATTACATAATGCACAAAATCATCACATTTTCTTCCCCCAAAAAAGTTGGAACACTCATTTTGTAAAAACTGTTGTAATATTTAACAAGTTATTACAATCTGGCAGATTACTACAAAATGCTGCATTATTACATAAGTTGAAAATGTATTACAGTATTACATGTTGCACCATTATTACATAATGCAGCGCTTCTTGAATTGCATTTCTTGTTGTATATTTTGCATGCAGACATGCTGTTCTTCGTGTTCTCATCCCCCCCCGTCAGTGTTTAAACCAAAGCTTTCCGTCCATCTCGACTATTTTCCTACATTCAGGAGCCTCCTGTGCTTTCCCGCCACATTAAGACATCATCTGCATTTACAGTGGAAACAATAAAGCTCTTTGAAGGTCAACTTCTTTTCTTTTTTCTTTTTTTTTTTTAAACTCTGTGAATCTTTTCAGGTTGTCCTCTTCATGTCTATCTTGTCCCACTTCCTTTTCAAAAGTTTGAAATCACGACAGAGAAGACGTCAGTCTGGCAAAACCTCAAACGCCTCCTCATGTTAGATTCTAATGCTGAGCTGAAGTTGGCTCTGGAGACACTCCCGTCCGAGTGTGGCAGCAGTGAGCAGACGGAGGCTCGGGGTCGTTGGGGGTCACAGTTCAGTCTGCGCTCTGGCGCTGAGCAATATTCTCTTTTCATGTAGAGTGAGTCACTGAGACGGTAATGAGTTATCACATGACTGCGCTCACACCAGTCAGCCTGTATGCGTTAATTATGTCCTCCTGCTGTACTGTGAAACGTACACGATACACAGCTTTATGACTGTAATGTATGCGAAGACTCCATGAGGCAAAGGCCAGAGGTCGCTATTAAAACTCTGCTTTGTTCACTCCTTTCTCACCTTGTCAACCCCAGAGAAATTAATTTCAGGCGCGATGTTACATCACATTAAGCCTGACTGTGTCCTCGTGGTTGTTTTTGCTCATTTTTCAGGGGCAGCAGGATCAGATTATTACTACAGCCTGCGTCTGCACCGCGCTGCTCGTCCCTCCCTTTTCTAATTATGATAAACCGCTGGCTGCTGCCCCGCCTGTGATACATTTACCTACTCCTCGCTAAAGTAAGAGAACTATTATCAAATTTATGCAGCTGTCATCCCCTCAGGCAGGTCTTATGAATCAAGCTGTCAAAGCCTTGTGCTGCAGCAGCGCCAGAAATGGGTGTAATGAATGGCTTCAACCACCAGGGGGCAGTGTAACACTGAGCAAAAAACTGCTTGGTACATTGGAGGAGCAATAAATGAAGAGGACTAAGAAAGATGATAATAATGAGAGCCGTGTGGTCCGGGTGAATACACCCGATGGTAAAGCTTCAGCCGGGAATCGCAGTGTGTGTTCGCGTCAGCTGATCGCTCGTCTCCTGCTCTGAAGGGTGCAGCGGGACGACTTCATCCTGGTCATGTGACCGTCCTGCAGCTTTCGCTGCTGCTTGATTACACTCAGCTGCAGCCCAGGCTTTGACTTCTTGCCTCATTCCAGCTGCACGCTGAAAGATAATCAAAGAGCCGCGGTGACCCCGGCATAACGGAAATGTAAATGACACTGGAAGAGTTCAGGCCTTCATGCAGCAGCACTCCTTTTAAATAACACTGATGGATGATGAACTCCTTGGTAAAGACACGTGTCCACTGTCATCTGCACAAGTGGAAGCAGGTTACATCACCCAGCGTCGAGTTTCAACACCTCGATACTGCTGACGATGTCTTGACGTGCCCACTGCAGGAGGGTTCAATCTGGTGAGGAACAATGATTCTATAGTGAAAAATGGTGATGGACTGGAGCTGTGCAGGATGTACCCGGTCTGTACTGAAAGCTGGAGGTTGGGTAAATGGATGCAGTTCCTGAGTTCCACACTGGGAGTCACAATGTTTTAAGTAAAATTGGAGAACAAACCAAACTGTTGAGACTGAAAATGACCAGCCGAAGGATCAGTGTTGGTTTGTGAAAATGTGCATGCAGAAGTGGTGGAACCTTCATTTTTACTGGCCCAAGCAAGTTGAGATTAAACTGCAAAGAGTTTCATATTCCTGTCGTAGGCCATTTAGGATATCTGAAAATCCATAAAACCAGAAGGAACCAGTCAGGTAGAGCTTTGCACCCATATATCAATTCAGTTAAATCAATAAATGTTTATTACTATGGCTCCAAATACAACACAGTCATCTCAACGTACTTTTATTGAGAAAAAAAAAACTATTTCTCATGGAGCAAGTAGAGGAGAGGGTGGAAAGAAAAGAAAACCCCTTTAACAGGAAGAGACCTGCAGGACCAAACTATTTGCTGTTGCGTCGTCTTGAAAAGAGGTTAATCTAGTAAATCTGTCATACAATGAATAAACAAACAAAAAGAGACAAACACATGGAGACTTCTGTCTTAAAATGCTACTTAAGTAGATATGAATTGCACAGCGTTGCTGGTGTTAAACACGTATGAGGACGCACACTGAAAAACTAAAGTGAGTTCACTACTGTTTAACCCGACCTGCTGGATGGGAGAGGTGGAACGCTCGTCGTCAAAGAGCAGCTTGTAAACCAAGAGAAGTGTTGTTATTATTATTAGCATTATATTTTTTATTTCTGATCGGGATCGGTGGACTCGCCGTTTAAATTAGCGAGGTGGAAACGCGTCAGCGCTTTGAAACGCTGTCGTTTTCTGCATGACTTGTTCATAATTGTGGCCTGATCTGTTATTAAAACATTCACGGCGCTGCAGCCGAGGGGAAGACAACCCTTCAGTGAGTCACCAGTTGAACTTTCTTTGGCAGCGGTAATTTAATCCGAGTTCCTCCTGCAGCCGCGGCTCGGCCCCGCACAATGCTCGGGAGGGCTTTCAGACCGATCGCTCCTCACAGATCCTCAGTGTGTGTCTGCTGTGAAAGACTTCCTGCGCTCCGTCGCCGCCTCCCTGCTGGACCCGGGCCAGGTCTCTGACTGTAGGTCTCAGGACTTCCATTAGTTCAGTGTGTGATTGTCCTGCGGCCCGGGCTGGTGGACCGTACGGCGAGAAGCTCCTCATGCAGTCGATCTAGAAGTAGATCTGCAATTCTTGATTGGTTAACATCAGAACATCTTTCTTCACTAAGTTGCATTTACAGCAAATGATCTTAGCACCTTTTGTAAACATAGTTTTATCGGTTAGATTTCAGATGAGCAAACATATAACTCCCCTTTACCAACAGTACTCTGAAGGCGTCATGTTAAATAGTGACATAAACATGCCGTTTCAAAAGAGGCGACACACTTTGTTTCTTGGTGGTTGAGGCAATCGGGTCGTTGTTTATTGTCCCGGAAGTTCTGAAAATTCAAACTGCATCGTGTGATATTTGTACAGATTCTATGCTCGTGTAATTTAAAATATGTTACTGAGTTGGACAAACACTTAAAGTTAAATGAAAGTAAAAGACTTTTCTTTGTATTTGCACAAAATAAACATATACCAGAGAATTACAAGACGATGAAACCAACGGTGCAGGAGAGGAAAGAAGCTCAACATGTTTAAATGAAATCCTCCCCGTTAATATACGTATATTACTGTAAAGGAAACTAAAATAACAAAGATTGGAGGAACAACAAGCAGAGAAATATAACAAAGACGCTAATTCACTTCAGTTCAATTTTATTTGTATCGCGTCAAATACAACAGTCATTTCAAGATACTTTAACAGAGAAAAACCAACAATAATTAAAAAAAACAAAAACTGTTAATTAAACCACAAAACATGTCAACTCAGAATCAGTGGAATCTTATTTAACAGGATTTCACTGAATAATTTAGCCTTTAAAAGCGTAAAGCAGTTGAAATGATCTGCCCGTGGAGTTCCAGAGTTCAGAGAGAAAACCTGATGATACGAGGAAACAGACATGACGAGTCGTGATTATAAGTTGATTGTTGACTTATGAGATCATTAACATTAACTGTTTGTCTGCCTGCCTCCTGATTGGTGTTCCCGTGCGGCAGAGGACGGCGGCTGCCGCTCAGTTGTTTTCCAGACAAACCGTCAAACCCTTCCAGAGTGGAGCTGCTCAAACATGAAGCATGTCACGCTTCCAAAAGGATATCAGCAGCTTGTCAGTTGGAAGAATGAATTTGTGCACTTGGGCCTAGATTGTGCCCCCACACCCCCACCCCCCCACCCCCCCTGCTCTCTCCCTATCTCTGTCTGGAGCGCTTAAATTCATTGGCAGTGATATCAAAGGCTGCTTTCAGGAGATAGCCTATCTATAAATTCATCCAATGCCCCCACCACAACCACCGTCACGATCCTCCAGAGGGGCTGGGAGTTCTCCACTTCAATCATGCTTCATGCATATCATATCACTTCATATCTGATAGGAAAATGAAACTCGAGGGGAGACTGCGTATGCCGGTGGGGGGAGGAAAAAAGAAAGAAGGAACGGAAGAAGAGAGAGAGAAAGACGGCTCAACTCTGTCGTTCTCTTTGGGAACAGATGCGTGTCCACCGTCGGCAATTGTGACGGAGAGAAGACATCCAGGAAATTGTCAGAACATCCCTCTATTGTTCTGCCCCCCCCTCCTCTTTTATGTGCAATCAAATCCTTCATGGACAGGAAGTGGACCCCGGTGGAGGAGACTCATAATTTATGCTAATAGTCTGAGTCAGAACAATTAGGAAATCCTGATTAATTGTCATAATGGGGATTATGAAGGTGCCATAAGCAAACTTAATTAGATGTGAGACTCCCAGCGATTGTATTTCAAATGAAATGGGAACGCACACCGCTGATATCGAAGAGAACTGTACAGTGAGGAACCCTCTTTGGATTATACCTGATATTTCCTGTACTTTACCTCAAAATGTTTAACTTTGCGATCTATCATCTGCCGTGCTGCACTTTTCCTTTCAACTCTATGGTATCATACTTTTATTTTTGCGGGGCCTCAGCGGCAGCTTCAAGGAAGGCGATACGGGTTTTCCGGCAGATTATTTTCACGTGAACAGGTTCCAAAGCTCAAAACATTTAAAATATGATATAATATTCCTGTTTTGGGTGCCAGGTCACTTGAAGTGTTATTCTCACCTGAAAAAAAAAACTACAAGCTAAACTCAAAGGTATTTTTATTTGCAAGAGCTTAGAGTTTAGCTCATTTTTAGCACTAAATAAATGAGCCCCGTATTCCAGGAGTCTGTAACCTGTGGCTCTTCAGCTCCCCTGTAGTGGCTCCCTGACATTTTCACAAAATGATTTGTAAATATTTTCCTTATACATTATATTATTTTATTTTTTTGCATGCCAGACTAATTTTCCAAAAAGGATCTAATCCCGGCAAAAACTGCTAAATAAAGTAAAACAGACAGAATAGCTGCAGTTGCCTCCCGAAATGGATAAAATGGATAAAACAAATCAAATAATAATATATACGTATATATATATATATATATATATATATATATATATATAAAAGCGGTTCAATTAAAATGATTAAAACTACTTCTAGAGAGTTTTTTTCAAGTAAAGAAAAAAGAAAAGAAAGGGGGCTAAAGAAAAGAGTATTAATAAAGCTGAAACTGCCGTCACCACGAGGAAACATGCAGCAGATATAAATAATAAAAAAACAAAAATCCGAAAAAAAAAAGGAAAAACCTCTTAAAATGCCTACAAGAGCTAAAACACTGAAATTGTACCGATGACACATAATTAATACAAACTAATTTAAAAAAAAAAAATATATAGGCATTTTTTCAAATGATGTTTTTTCTTCATCTCAGAGGATTAAATGGTTTGTGGCTAAATACAAATTTTCTTGGGTGGAAAATAAAGGTTGCAGACCTCTACCACAACAGCGCCAACTATTGGCTCGACATACGAACTACATTTTTTTCTGTGTTTGTGCTGTTTCTGAGTAAACGCACATCATTTGCTGAACGTTGCCGTTGAACGTGGACTCTTTTTTCTACTATCACCTTCACATCACGTCACTTCCTCTGATTCACTGGAACAACAGTTAAAAGACATATTTGGTGTCTTTGTACTTCGTGGCAGCCGTTCACAGTACTGTAAACGGTACTTTACAGAATTCTTGACATATACCCAATTGTTTTGCTACATGTTTGGTCTTCAAAGTCCCAGAAATATTGATTCTCTTGTTTGTGATTACCAGCATAAGGTGCTGAATACATTCTGCACGAAAAGACCTGAACTTTGTTCAGCAGAAGTAGTGAAACTGCACTTTGATATGAATTTTCTCCACATAGACATAAAAGAACCCTCTCTTTGCTTTCTTCTTTTTTTTCCCACCGAATGTAACTTATCAGACAGAGACATACACATCTTTTAAGTCTGCTTGCTTTTTAAGTGTGTGTGTTTTTGTGTGTGTGTTTGTGTGTGTGTGTGTGTGTGTGTGTGTGCAGCGTCCATTTAATAACCCAGACACTGCCTTATTCTCTGAGGCTGTTAGTACTATTCCGAGGGAGGAATACGAGTAAACCAACCCTCTCAGACATTCTCTGTAAAAAGTTCACGAGCAGAAAATAAATAAATAAATAAATAAAAAAGACGGTTGCCTGCTTTCTCCGGAGGAATACCATGGGATATCTTGCAGCTTTGCATCCGTCTAGCCTTTCACGGACCGGTGTGTTTCTGAGCACATCTCTGACACTGGGAGGCTTGTCCATGCTCCATTTATTTATCTATTTACTGCACTGCTCAGACATATCTGGCCATCCATGTCTGCCGAGCCAGGATGATGACACTCTCCTCCAACACCAAGGCATCGCATTCAAAATGAAAAGAGGGTATACTCTTTTCTTCCTCGAGAACCACATAAAGCAAGTTATAATGAGGTTTCCTCTCTTTTTTTTCTTTCCCATCAGCAATACCAGAATTAATGGCACAGAGGAGTATAAACACTTTAAACGTTCTAACAGCCGCACACTGCACACACACACACATTATCTCCCTTACAAAAAGCTCCTTTTCTCCTCCGTATGGAAACAACCGCCATCAGCAAATTTGCCGTAATGAAGCATCTTGAGCGTCAAGCAATGAGTCATGCACTTCATGAAATCTTCTGCAAAACACTCGAAAGTTCAGCTTCGCTCTTCATTTTTAATGCAAAGATAAACCTGTCCGTTCCTCTGAGCTGCTCGGAGATTATGAAAAATATTAAATAAATCAAGCCAGCAAAGGAGAGCTCACGCTCAACTCGCTGCTGTTTAGAAGTGAAAACGCAGCTGGAGGAGCATCGTAGAGGTCGACGTTTAAATCACCCTTCTGACAGTCCGACAGCTTTATGAACATATTCCACCTCGAACTGGGATCAGCAGACTACAAAACAATGTTATATTCATTTTAACTTCTATATGGATTATATAATAGCAAGGATGCCAGTTTTCCTCTGCTGATATACATCGTTGGCCTCATTCCTTCTAAATGGTTACATAATGAGTCGTCAACACCTATTACACACACACACATATATATAAATATATACATAACAATAGAAGTTAATGGAGTGTTTTTTAATAATATTCCCTGCAGGAAGGATTATAAAGTGAAAAGTATAGGACCTAAGACAGAACCCTGTGGAACTCCATGTTTCACTTCAGTCTGGACTGAAGAGTTATAGTGAACATGAACGAAGTGGAACCTGTCTGATAAATATGATCGGAACCAATTTAGTGCTGTACCTTTAAGCCCGATGATGTGTTCTCGTCTCTGTAATAGGATGTTCTGATCAATAGTATCAATGTTCTGATCAATAGTATCAATGTTCTGATCAATAGTATCAATGCTCTGATCAATAGTATCAATGCTCTGATCAATAGTATCAATGTTCTGATCAATAGTATCAGTGCAGCATTGAGATCTAACAGGACCAGAACAGAGACCAGTCCTTCTGTCTGAGGACAAGAGACGATGATTAGTAACTTTGACCAGAGCGTCTCTGAGCTCTGATGAATCTCCAACCTGACTGGAAAGACTCAAATAGGTCATTTGTACTTAAATGGTCACACAACTGACTTGTAACCACTTTTTCTTGGAGTTTAGAAATAAAGGAAGGTTGGATGTTGGCCTGTAACTTGCTAAGACACCTGGGTCAAGGTTAGGTAAGGTAAGGTAAGGTAAGGTAAGGTAAGGTAAGGTAAGGTAAGGTAAGGTAAGGTACGGTAAGGTTAGGTAAGGTAAGGTAAGGTTAGGTAAGGTAAGGTAAGGTTAGGTAAGGTAAGGTTAGGTAAGGTAAGGTACGGTAAGGTTAGGTAAGGTAAGGTAAGGTTAGGTAAGGTAAGGTAAGGTAAGAAGAGGTTTAACAACAGCAACCATAAAGGTTTGTGGTACATAACCTGTTATTCGAGATCTGTTGATCTGATCTAGTACTGATGTACTGGAAAATATCTTTAAACAGTTTAGTAGGTATTGGATCTAGTAGGCAAGTTGTTGGTTTAGATGAAGCCACGATTGAGAACTCAATGAGCTCTAGAGGGTGGAAGCTGGATAACTGGAAATCTCTTATCATTGGAACATTGGAAACACTTCTGTGTGGAGTTTACGTGTTCTACCAATGATAGAAAATATGCAGTGGGACGTACATAATGAGACGCAAGTTCTCTTCAATATGCAGATTGGGTTTTGTAGTGTATCTGATCAAAGTTGATATTTAAAATATCTAAAACACGATATGTTGATGGTGTCGCAGTGAACACGTTCACCACGTTCACCACGTTCGCCACGTTCCAGTCTGGTGATTGATGGTGGATTTTCAGCATTTGGGTTTGAGTTCCTTCCCACCGTCCAATAAGGTTAATTGTTGAATATTCATGTACTGTAGGCGTGAGTTTGTGTGTCTCTCTGTGTTTGTCCTGTGATGGACTGAGGACCTGTCCAGGGTGCATCGGCTTTAACCCATTGTTAGTGGATGTCTTGGCGCCCAGCGATCCTGAATGGACTTTTGACTTAACGCCATATAGAAGATTGGTTGGTTGGAATGTTAACAGAAAACAAATAGTTTTCCAAGATGGAAAGATTTGGCGCGACGTGACGTGTTCATCCAAGAAGCTTGACAAGATATTTCCATTAAAAATGTAAAAGTGCTCACAGTTTGATTTCAGATCTGCCCCTGCAGAAAGACGGCGCCTGGTGCTTCGGTGGGAAATGTTTTCCTTCTGCGTCCTGACAGGAGGAGCCGGACTAACCAACTGTAATCACCTGCCGGATCGGCGAAGCAGAGCTTCCTCTTTGATCCTGGGCTTATGATTGAAACCTGGACAGCACCTGAAAGAAAACCCAGCTGTTTTCATCTGCCTCTTGGTTGATTATTTGCCCTTTGTTCCACCGGTCCATTATTCCAACCTGATCTGGCTGATCCTCGCCGTATGTATTTCCAGCTTGCAGATGAGGTCAGTCATCTGCTGCCCATAATTGATTCCCTGGCTGGGAGAAGAATAAAAAAAGGCACACTTACTGGGTGCTGCTCCATCTGGTACACTGTCCTTTCTAACATGATCAAAACCAAATGGGTGAGGAAACGCTCCATGAAATATCAAAGGCACCGCCGGGGCTTTGTCTCATATCTATGGAAATTTATGTTTTCTGCAGTGACAGGCTTTTCCCGGCACTTCTTCCTCCGTCTCTTTCACCTGAAAGCCACCGCAGTGTCAAGGAAACACAATCCGCTGGCTTTTATGGACACAACATATACCCTGCATCTGCTTTCGCTGAGATTTAGGAAGCAATATTTTTTGGGGAATGAAACAGAAACACGGTTGAAGCGAGATCGGGGCTTTCTTCACCGAATTAAGTAATAATGATTAATGACGATGTAATTAGCGACATTAAACAAACAAAGCTTGTTATTTGTTTCAAAGCTGCTGTGTGTTACCATCAGCGTAAGTTAAAGCTATTTTAAAACTCTTACTATTTAATTAGACGACTGTCTATTGGAGGCGTACCTCCTTAGTCGTGACAGCAGAACTATTAGCATTAGCAATATTAGCAATAGCATGTATCCATGCAACTTTAATGCACAGATTATAGAGCATCTTCCTCCACGAACATCCAAATTATAGAACATCATCTTCCAATTAACATTCAGATTATAGAGCATCTTCCTCCACCAACATCTAGATTATAGAGCATCCTCCTCATTTAACATCTAGATTATAGAGCATCTTCCCCCACTAACATCTAGATTATAGAGCATCTTCCTCCTTTAACGTCCAGATTATAGAGCATCTTCCTCCACTAACATCCAAATTATAGAACATCATCCTCCAATTAACATCCAGAGTATAGAGCATCTTCCTCCACTAACATCTAGATTATAGAGCATCCTCCTCATTTAACATCTAGATTATAGAGCATCTTCCTCCACTAACATCTAGATTATAGAGCATCTTCCTCCTTTAACGTCCAGATTATAGAGCATCTTCCTCCAATCAACATCCAGATTATAGAGCATCTTTATAACTTTTTAAAGGCTATGTGTGTAAAAACCCATATACACCATTTACATATTTTCAGTTTGAAAAACAAACAAAATCCAATGTCTGTCTTCATTTCTACTTGTGATATATTTTTAATGGAATTCTGTTAATTATTATAGAAACCTGATCCGACAACGGAGCATCTCTGTACTATATAAAAAGTCTTTATCTACAAAACAGACTATTTGCTGTAAGGTTTACTAGAAACATAGTGTTGATGAATTATTATATTATTTATAGCAGATATTGCACATGTTCTACTTTCTACAATAGTTTTTTCTTATAGTTGCGGGTATTTTGTTAAAGTTTCTGCCACAACGTGAAGGAAAAAAGTTTGTCACAGATTGATAACTTTTTTTTTTTTTTTAAACTTACAAAAGCAACACCTATCCTAATGTTAACCTTCAGGCCCCATTTACACGAAAACCTTTCAAGTGAAAAGTTGAGATTAGATTAGTTTTTTATTTGTCATACATATACATAGTATGACAGTGAAATGCAGCAAATGTCCATGAGGCTCTACAGACACACACAATATTCCAAAAAATGAAACAAACATAAATACGTAAAACTATTATATATAAAAGTCATGACACTGCATGCACACAATAGAAAATGCTGTGCATCCAAACAGAGAATGGGCAGTCGAAGTGATGTGTTGGTCTGTTTGTGAGGTCCAGACAGGAGGTCAGAGTTCAGTCCTGACAGGGAACAAGCTCCTCCTCGGTCTCTGTTTCCTCCTTGATGAGGCGAAGACACCATAAACATTAACAATGGGAGTAGGCAGACAATTATATAAGTTGGATTGCTATTTCTTTTGACTCTCAAGTAGAAAACTACCAAGTCCCTGGAGATTATGGACTGGAAGTCGTGTCACTCTGGAGGAAAACGTCATTGTTATTCTCCGACTGCTCGTGCATGTGCGGAAGAAGTATTTGCTCCGGCCGTGGTGCCCAGTCGCAGTGTTTCTGCCACCTCTGCAGAGTCGGACCCTTAGTGTTTCCAGAAAGGTTTGTTTTCGTTCGTCTACACAACGACTGAGTTGTCTCACAAAAAGTTGTCTCGCAGGATGTTTGATAAGTTTCTCTTTCTTTGCTCCGTCCTCCGTCCTGCCAATCAAAAGTTGTTTTCTCTTTTACTTATAGTCCAAAGTGCATCTTGTCAAAGTCCAGCTCTAATCAGCCGGCTGTGGCTGGAGGTGCTGGTCGGCGGGCGATGGTCGAAAAATCAAGTCTATCCGCTTAGCCCTCGCACCTAAATCACCATTAAGCAATATGATATTATTGAAACAAATGAGTCTCTGTCAAGTGAAAGCACCGCCGATCCCTCGGGGGGATCAACACTCACCGGCTCCTCTCGAATTAAAGCTGCTCTCTGCTCGTTGTTTTGCTTTGCTGCTCGGTATGATGATGTCCCAGAGGCTCTGCCTGACTCCTTCCCTCCCACTCAGCCCACCTCCAGAAGTGTGGGCAGCAGCACGCACCAGCCGGACTCCTTTCACCCCGTACCAAATAACAGCGAGCCAGAGTAAACAAACTGGAGTTTTGAAAAGAGTCAAACACTCAACGAGCCAGAGAAACTCTGATACTCTGCTCCGGAGTCGGTGGAACAAAGGCAGGTGGAGAACATCAATTAATATTTCATTTGAGGGGTAGCTGGGGAAAGAAAAGGATTTCAGAGCATCACCATCACGCTGACTTTATGTGAAGTTCAGGTGAAGTAGGAAAACACATCTTCTATTCTATATTATCGCAACTTGATAAATCAGTTGAGCTGTAGCGCTTCATGACACACAACAGAGCTGGCACACTGCTGGCTCCGCCCCCCCCTTCTCCGCTCTCAGCAAATCACATGACACCTCACTTCAACTGACACAAACCAACAGAACATCGTCATTTAACCTTAACGTTGCAATGCGCCGTTGGCGAAGGTTATGCTCTCTACCGAGTGCCTGTTCTAGTTCTAGTTGACAGTCGCCTTAAAAACAATCCAGCTTGGTCGTCTGTCCAAACGGATGTGTGTGTTCTCTCATTGTTAATGTTTGGAGCGTGTTTGAAGTGTGTGTGGCTTCAGTACAAAAAAAACAAACAACAGCATCCAGTAGTGGCCCGACATGAAAACTATATAGTTTTCTGTGTTTCTGCTTTTTCCATGTAAACTGACGTTGTTTTCCAAAGTGAAACGATTTTTTCCTTTTTTCACTTGAAACGTTGTCGAGCTTTTAAGACGGAAAGAATTACATTTAAGATGGATCCGGTAGATTGAACCAGTGAGGGCCATCTTTTGTATAATGCCAAAAGGTATGGTTCCTTTTTCATGCTCTTGCCAGATTTACTTCATGATCAAAGTTTTTCCTTTTATTTATTTTTTTAATAACACCAACGTGCACTAACGTTTCCCTGTTCTAGTTATTCTCGAGGAGTTATTTGTTGGTAAAAGTTTAGTTAGAGTGTGTATTATAAGATGGTGGTAGGACCAACCAGTCATCTCTGTACTATTTATACAAGTTTGGATGTTTTGTGGAGATTTAACTGTGATGTACAGATGGATGTCAAAGGCAAAATGTTATGTGGAGAATTTCGTGAACCATAAAAAAAACCAATAAAGGAATAAATAAAAATGTTGTCACGTAAACAAGGCCTGAGTGGTCCCTTCAGAGGCAGGGGGATCTGTCATTTCTCCAGAATAAAGTAGTTGATTTTTTTAATCTCATGTACATCAGGAGTTTTGTGTTTCAGAGTTTTCACAAAAAGTCCGATAAATATAGAAAAACTGTCAAGAACGCCTTCGCTCATGTTTAATTCATTTAGAACCAAATATGTCAATTTCTTTCACCCAGACTGAAACATTTCCCATCTAATGTTCTCACGAAGCAGCTTCAAATATGGTTCAGTTCAACAGGAGCTCTCTTGTAAATAGGGTCAAGGCCATTAGTGGGTTCAAGTAAAGAGCACTGACATCAACTCTTTGGCAACCAAAGCTGACTGATTGATCTCCGATGTTGGAGGTGTTACAGAAAGTGGATTTCAATCAACCACCCAGACGTTGCCAGTTTTCCATTTCAGGCACATTTGATACTCACCGAAGGGTTTCAGTGTGAGCTGGAGGAGAGAGAAACTCGACCCGGACTATTTTAGTGTTTTTTTTCCTTCTTGGACCAAAGAATTGAAGGTGTGCGCTGTGTTTGCAAGGTCAAAAACACAATACAACGCCGAGGACAAAAAAAGTTAGGAACACAAACAGATCACATGAAAACTATAAACTGTTTTCTGTACTTGAATGTAAGCTTTTGTATCTACATCAGAGGTGCCCAGAATGTTGAAGTTGACTCACAAGTAGGTACAAGTAGGATATGGTTAGAAATATGTGTCTTTGTTAGTCCTTTGGGGAAATTCCTTTTGTCCACATTGACCCATCCGATTTACAGTATGTGTTGGACGACCACATTAGTTCTGTCGGCAAGATGGGTGTCATTACATGGAAAGGGAAAAGGATTTGGTGGAGATGTGACAGATTCGATCTGTTGTTAATTTATTGTTTCCATGGTAACGTTAGACCTGCTTCATCACGAAGATGGAGCCGATGTTAGAAACGGGTGAAAAACACATTGGCAGTTCCTGTAGATTCCGTCACTGTTGTATCTTATGAACAATAAACAGTCGATATTTTGGGAAGTTTCTGTGGATTTTTGACGAATGAAACCGCACGTACTTATGACGTTTGTTGTACAGAAGCAGCTTAAAAAATCTCTAAACCAGGAGTGTCAAACATAAGACCTAAAGTGAAACAGTTGCCAGGTGAATAAATAACCAATCAAACTGAGAAAAAAACTTTACTCTGTTGGTTTTACAAAATCCAGAACATTCCTAGTTGGGATCTGGGTTCTAGATGATTTCAAGTTGTTCTAGGGAGATTATTGCTTTTGTAACTTACATGATCTGCTCCTTTTTCAGTCATCCTGAGTTTCCCCGAACGCTCCGATGAGCGGGTTCCTTTAAATGTTGTCGCCGCAAGGAATTGTGGGGGAACATGAACTGGTCTCCTTTGATAAAGGAAGCATCAGTGGTTCCTAGGCTAAAGGAGTTTCTAAATGAAGCATCAGTGGTTCCTAGGCTAAAGGAGATTCTAAAGAAAGCATCAGTGGTTCCTAGGCTAAAGGAGGTTCT
This sequence comes from Lipophrys pholis, assembly GCF_963383615.2. Classification (NCBI taxonomy): domain Eukaryota; kingdom Metazoa; phylum Chordata; class Actinopteri; order Blenniiformes; family Blenniidae; genus Lipophrys; species Lipophrys pholis. Next base: position 27,516,010 of record NC_137632.1, on the reverse strand, counting down.
AAAGGAAGCATCAGTGGTTCCTAGGCTAAAGGAGGTTCTAAAGGAAGCATCAGTGGTTCCTAAGCTAAAGGAGGTTCTAAAGGAAGCATCAGTGGTTCCTAGGCTAAAGGAGGTTCTAAAGGAAGCATCAGCAGTTCCTAAGCTAAAAGTGGTTCTAAAGGAAGCATCAGCGGTTCCTATGCTAAAGGAGGTTCTAAAGGAAGCATCAGCGGTTCCTAAGCTAAAAGTGGTTCTAAAGGAAGCATCAGTGGTTCCTAGGCTAAAGGAGGTTCTAAAGGAAGCATCAGTGGTTCCTAGGCTAAAGGAGGTTCTAAAGGAAGCATTGAGCCTCCTTTCCTTAGCTTATAGAGAATTCCAACGCCCCTTATCATGGCCGCCACTTAATCACTTCCAGGGTTAAGGAGAAGTGGATAGGAAAGGAGATAGGAGGGACTGTTAGCACACACCCTTAGTCTCCGAGTGAGGACAGAGCAGCAGGGGGGAGAGAGCCTCGGCTGTGCAGGAACTGAGAGGGAGAGACTTACAGGGACTGGGCTTCTCAAGCCCGGGGCACTGAGCACTGCAGAGAGAGACCCCATTTTGATGTGTGTGTGTGTGTGTGTGTGTGTGTGTGTGTGTGTGTGTGTGTGTGTGTGTGTGTGTGTGTGTGTGTGTGTGTGTGTGTGTGTGTGTGTGTGTGTGTGTGTGTTTGGGGGGGGGGTGTCTATTATTCAACCCGTGGCTGTTTGAGGAGGCGAGGGTGGGGGGCAAAGTGAGAGGCACGTAGCTGAGTGCTGGCAGCGTACTGTCTGTCCCACCTCTCTCCTTCATGTTTCTAATGAGCAGCAGAAGCACGGCCTCGTGACTCACTTCTCAGCTCAAGGTCTCTGTCTGCCTCCTTCTCTGCACACAGCCTGCGTACTAATTCACATACAGAGAGACTTTGGGCTGGGGAGTTTACTACATGGAGAAAAAAAAACAAGAATATTCAGCCAAGAGCTGGTGATTTAAAAGGCGAAAGAACATGGCCAGGGCACGAGGTGTCTTAAATTTCAGAGTGGCCGCGGTGATGTGTATGTAAAATACAAATGTATGTATCTATAAATATGACCCGGTTTCCTTGGTAGAGTCAGAACTTAGCTGAAACCAATTATTGCCTCGGACCTTTAAAGCGTTGACATGATAGCTTGATTTTATTTTTTTTATTTATTTTTTCAGCCTAAGCCTTGCGACAGAAAGAAGAACACCAAGTAAAATACAATTAAAAACTTTGGGAGACTAATGTAGAACTGTGCAAGCCATGAAATTGGGAAGGTACATCAAAGACAGCAGGTCAGTACAGGAGCTAAAGCCCAGAATCCAAATGACTTTCTGCTAATTGCCTAATGAATGCCGAGGCTGGAAAACGGCCAGTCTGAGTGAACTGCCATCATCTGTTAGTGTAGAGTTCTTGGAGGAAAAAGAATCTGCAATCGTACTGTTATCTATGGAGGTGGACAGATGCAACAGCCGGTGCTTGGCAAAGTACGAAGGCTCCGGTTTTTGCATAGTTTCAAAACACATGGGAACTTCGAAATACAGAAAATGAATGAATCATTCAAAAATAAGTAATTGATGGTAGAGGGGGAAGCAAACGTTTTGCATTAACATGGCCATTGCCAATTACAGTAGGTCAAATCGTAATACAGCCTGTCAAAACTGTTTATTACAATACACATGTTCAGTTGCATTGGTATAAAAGACACACTTATTTGTTCATGTCCCGATGTAACTGCAGCGTTGATATTCCTGGTCCAGCAGTTGCTGTTCCAGAACCTTCTGCGAATTTGTTCCTCAGCTCTGCTTTTAGCCCACGATTATCCTGAGAAGTTTTCCTGTAGCAGCATTCTGTCACAGTGACACCCGATATATGTTTTGCTCTATACAGTGAGTTACTTCTTTATATAAGTCACCTGACCAACCAGACGACTGACAAAGGTGCAACAATTTTGGCAAATATTGTAAAAGGCTGTGTGAGTTCCCCAAGCTCTTGTCAAACAACCATATTTCCCAGACTTTAATAAATGAGACTATATTTAAGTCCCATTTATTTCTTCATTTCAGCTCTGATGATAATCCTGGTCCAGCAGCTTCTGTTCCAGAACCTCTTCTGAATTAGTTTCACAGCTTTTAGCCCACAAATCTTTGTTTGTTTCGTCACGGTAACAGTTTCTTTTCTCCGGCCCCTCGCACATTTCTCACACACGCTGAACTCTTTATTGTTTTGGAGACATTTTATTCTTGCTCAGTGAAAAAAAACCCAATACTAATACAGGTTTTTCTGTGGTACTGTAGCGTCTTTCTGCTGTTATACAGTGACATCTAGTGGTCACACATGGTATGTTCCAGTCCATTTTAAAGTCACAAAAAAAAAGAGGACTATATATATATATATATAGTAGAGAAAATACAGTAATTGTCCCACAGCATACTGTAAAAACATATTGGGAGATGGCCCTAGATGGCCCTGGCCATGGAAATTCCCCTTGACTGTACTGTACGATCAAGTTGAAACAATAGTCAGAGTTTGATCATTTTCACTTCTCAACAAAACAACGTTAATCGCAGACAATTGTGGAAATATGAAACGTATTTAAGAAGCATGCTTATCTCAAAATAAGCAGCAGTGAAGTCAAGCAGTTAAATAGTCCTAGCTCTAATTCTTCAGCTGCAGGAGTTTATTTGCAGTTTTTTTCTGAGAAAATTACTTTTAGAATAAATGTGTCCATGATCGACTGAATCACCCGGCAAGAAGCATCTCGTGGTTGAGACGAACTGATTCAATTCAATTCAATTCAACTTTATTTATATAGCACAAAATACAACACAGTCATTTCTAGGTGTTTGTAACAGAGAAAAGAGAAAAACCCAACAAATCCACATGAGCAAGAAGATTTATTTGCAACTGTGGAAATGAAAAACTCTGCTCTGCTCTGCTGCTCTGATCACATTCGTATGTCGTCTATTAACAACTTAATGCATTTGAGCTGCCAGTTTAATTAAGAATGTACAAAATATTAATAATACAGCGGTGGTACGGTGTGTTATTTATTTGTACATATAAACTGTGTTCTTGAACCCAGTGGATTTCTTTGTGGTCAGGGGTTTCTAAGTACAATTGTGCAATTAATCTTGCTTGACAATGTAGTACAAGATGCTGGCAGCTCTGACAAGACTCCTCATGATCCACGTAAAAGGATTCAGATTGAGGCTAAAACTCCCATTCGTAAAAGCACTTTGTAAAAAGGAGCATGCTTTCCTGTTTGGGTCTGTCGCTTCTCTTGGTCGTAGTTTTGACTCCAGTTCCAATCATAGTTGGGATGAACTTTCACCCCATCAGTCCTCCCATGGCGCGCTGGCCTTCATCCAGCCGCTCAATTACAGATGTGAAATGACTCATAAAGATAATAAAAATAAAATGTTTATTCATGTGGAATAAAAAAAAAAAAAACATTCATTAAATGTGCAGCATTCTTACAAACAATCCCATGTGGCAATGAAAGAAACATTTTCTATCTGGTGACCTTGAAAAGGTCTGTCAGCACTCTTTTTTACTTCTGATTGTTTGCTTTATATCTTCTGCTCCTGCTTCTATTAGAACTCCGTAAATGTGACATATTCACACTCTGATCCATTTGAAGAACCAGTTTGTTGCTGATTTTCATGCAGGCATGTTTGAATATTGACTCTTAGGCAGATATTTTTTATTTTTTTTTGTGGAAAGACGACTGTGAGCTTCCACTTAGCAAGCCACGGGAATCCTTTGATTTTTTTCCTCGTCAGAGGTTGCAGGTCAAATTTCACTGATCTAGCCGGGCCCCCGTATGTATGTACTCGAAGGGGCTTCCATTTCCACTTAACATCCCAGCAGGTCGAGGCATCATGCAGGAAAACGAGACAAACGGCGAAGGCGAAAATGCCATTAATCCAATTACCAGCTTGCTGTGAGGCATAGATTTCCTGTAGCCCGGCATTTTACAAAGCGGCTCCTCAACGCAGCAACTCCTCGCCTCAACCTTCCTTTAAAGAGACGTAATAACTGAATCGAAGACAAAATAGAATAACTTTCACAACTGTCCATTTTAAATGGAGCGAAGATAGCCGATCCCGAGAGGAAATGAATTATCTGTCACATGGCTTTGACTGGAATTGTGGCGGTATCTGAGTACTGAGGCTCACACCAACTCTTTTGAATATGAGCGCATTAGCATAATCTGTCGGGCTGATTATGTTTGGGCAGCGGTGACATAAAACTCCGGCCCTGTGATTAGGCTCCGTGGGGCTGTCAGCCAAGGCGGCTGAAAAGCAATCAGCGGACCAGATTAAAATGTGCGGCGGAAAAACAAAATGAGGAAGGTGCGGACTACCAAAACGGCAGCGGCGCCATGTTCCACCCTGCTGGAGGGGACGGGTCAAGAGATGATGAGTGACAAGTTGGTTAATAGAAGAGTCCATCACCTCCTTGTCCCGTCCTCCTGGCTGATAAGTTGGAAGTTAGCCGTTGGTCCCGCCGGTCCAACGAGTATCGCACTACGTCACGGCTGCAGCTGGAACGGTCACCCGACAAAGCATCCCGTGGTCATATGGCCGAAAATATGCAGTGACAAACGAGGGCGAGCGTCATAATTTGATCCTCATCCGGGCGCATATGCTCGGTGGCACTTTGGCCTTTGCTGTCATCGCTCTGCCTGAAACAAAGGATGACTCGTGAATATTCATGACCGGAGCCCAGTCCTGAAGCGATGCTGCAGACGCCCCTGTGGATTGTGGGTACTAATGGCGTGGTGGAGCCCATCTGTTCGGGCAGGTCTGTTGCACATTAGTCTGATGCCACAGGTGCTCCTTTGACAGCGTTTTGAGGCGAAGAGACACTGAACAGTGAGGGCGATTACAAGTATTACACCCAAGTGTTATACCAGGTGAGCTGCAGTCCACTGACTGTCTACTATTTGACCAAGAACTAAAGGAATCTATTGTTCTACTGTAAAGTTAGAGCAGACACAGTCACGTGGCTCTTAGGTGCCTTGTTAAGTTGTACAACTTTTAGGATTGGTAGTTTTATATTCAAGAGTCACCGTAGTAACAGTCCAACTGGTCGTCAGTCCATATGAAAACAGCTGTCCTCCAGAATGTATAAAGTGTCTTTATATGGCATTCATTGACATTAGAATATCTAATCTTGATAGAGTAAAAGCCTCAGACATCCTGGGATCTCTGGTCCAGGTTAGAACCTACTAATATTAAATAAGAAGAAGAATGCGTAGGTTTTATATAGCACTTTTCTGGACACTCAGACGCTTTACATTGCATTATTCATTCCCTCCATACTCGACATAATGACAAAGCTGATTGATATTGTTCAATTCATACAAAACACAGCCTTCATGTGTTCACAATCGCAGGAAGGTGCCAAGTGATTACTGTGTTGATTACTTTGGATTAACTTGCTGCACTTGAAGTAGAACTCTTCAAGCTTTGCTTTTCGTGTTTTCTGATATTTGATATTCTTACATGTTTGCAGGCAGCGTGATTTAATTGATGGCGGCGCTTCGCCCACGCACTGATTCCTGCGGAGGAACTCCTGATGAAACTTCCCCTCAATAAATACCTCCAGTTTGACTCTGTCCCCGTCTTACACGCCTTTTACATTTTTCTCGACGTCCGCTTTGATAATTCCTCAGTTTAATAATGTCTCCAAAGAATAACGAGATGGTTTCGACGCTTATCTGTGCTCCAAAACGCCACCTCCTACACGCTTAATTGTATCACCCAGCTCGAGATGGACCAAAGTGCTATCCCCGGAGATAAATCAAAGCATGAAATGTAATGCAGTCCTAAGCACCTGCTAAATTGCTCCCCACACAATTTTAGCCGAATTACAACAGCAAAGTGTAGGGCTTGAGAGCGTAACTAGATTGTTCATGCTATTAGGGAATCGAAAATAGTCTGCGAGGCCGTTACTACAACCGTGTCCAATATTGGCTGGGATTTTTTTTTTTTTTATCTCCCCGTCACCAAACCACCAGAAGGTTTTTTAAACGGCCTCTCGAGTCATCGGGAAGAAAAGTTTATTTCCCTCAAAGCGGTTCTGTGAACACACCGAGCTGCGTAGTCAAATCATTTTCCTTTTCCCCTCCTCCCATTCACATCATCGAGGACATCGTGCCTCTCAGGTCAGAAGCGTACGAGCCGCCGCGCCCCAACTAATTCAGTCAAATTACAGAGTCGAAGCCCAGAATAAAAAATGCGTTTTTGCTGTTGCTGAGTAGTCTGAGGATACTTCAGACTGTAGTGGTGATGACTTGATTCTATGTGGCCGCTGGCAAAACTCCACAAGTTCACAGTCGCTGTACATACGCTGTTATGAAAACAGCCAATCCCGAAATTCTTTGCATCGTGACAGTGGATGTTTGTAACAGCCAGATTCACTCAGAATAGCTCCGGGAATACAGATGGACGTCTCAGCTCAACTATGAAACATCAAACAAACATTTTCCTTCTTATGAGTCTGACCAGAAAGAGACAGGCACAGATTACGTACATTTTTTTTCAGTTATATCAAATACTTTTAAAAACCACGCTGTCTCCTCTTTTGACCGGCAGCCTGTTGGGCAGTGTTTGGTGGAAATGATGAGAGACGTAGGGCCCGTGGACTAGAAACAGCCAAAGAGTAGAATTCAGCCGTAGGATGACTTTTTCCAGCTCTGAGAAATAATGACATTTGCTGTGATACATTTTTTGACCACCAGGGGCGCACTTTAGTCCTTATTCTGTGGTGAGGATTTCTACACAGATGTAGACGTGTCGACAATAAAGCTCATTTCTAGAAATTAACAAGATATTCTGATCAAAATATGAACAAAACAACTATTTTCTTGAGTTCCAGCTACATGTGGCCAAAGGTTTTATACTTTTGAAAATGTAAATAGTTTTAATATCATTGTTGAAATTGCAGTTCTTTGATTCAAATTTAAGGTTTGTCATGTGTTGAAAAAGGATAATTCATTAAATGTGAACTTATTAATGATATAATAATACTTTGTTGCACTAAAACAAAAACAAAGATGTAGAGTTACGGTCATTTATATATTATAATGCTATTTACTAATTCATTCATTTGAGATCAAATTACAGTGTATGTGGCCATTGAAGTGAAATGAATTAACACCCCTGATTTATAGCTTTCTTTTTATAGCTTGATTTGTAGTTCCTGTGATGAAGCCCGGTTTGGAAGGAAGATTTACAAATTTAACATGATCAAGTCTTGAACCTGCGATATCAGTCTGAAGCTTTGGGTTCGTTTGGTCATGAAGGAACTCTAGTATGTCATCGTCAAAGTGGATAAACCTGCTCATCATCATCAGTTATTTCTCCGGGCGCTTCGTCAAATGACTCAATACACCATCTCATGATGAAAGCTGGTACTGCAATTCTAAACAGACTGCTTCTCGTTAAACTAGTAAACTGCTTTCAAGCCCAGTCGTGTATCTGTCACACTGCCGGGCGGCTGTGCTCTCAGGTGATACATTATTGAATTACATATGTGAAGGTTTATTTCAATCTTACAAAAATAACTTTATTCTTTTACAATGAACTATTTCACAACTTAACTTGTACAGTTCATTGAGAAAAATACACAAAACAAAACTTTAGCCACCGGGTCTAATACGTAAATGTTTAACGAGCATACAGCTCATACAACTAATAGTATATTTAATGTCACAGAAAATCATAGAGAAGAGGAATAAGTCCTGGTGAAGTATATTTGAAACCAGTTCTTTCTATTTAATGCTAATAAAATGTATTCAGACGCTTAAAATCTCCATCCATTTAAAATATCTGAACAATAAAGTAAAATACTATAATTGATTGCAATTAGAGTAATTCACAACATTTGGTGGTCTTATATTTTACACTTGACAATAGTTTATCAATTCACATAAGCCCAATGCTGAAGTTTATATTGATACGTATAGTCAGAATTATGACCACGGTTGAAGAATCCTTCTTGGATGAGTTTTCCATGGTAACAAGCAGAACTCAGGAAACACAAAATGCCACATTGGATATTTAATTGCCTTCGGATTGCTGAAATGTTTCTTTGTCTTGAACTTACGTTAAGTTCCCTATAATTAGTTCAGAATAAGCCGTGTACATCGATTGCCGACAGCCTTGCAGGCTATCGTGACATCCATGGAGGTACTGGAATCTTAGAGTACTCTCCCATAAACACAGGATCTGACAGGATTTCACATTTCTTTGCTATGAACGGTCTTGAAAACACACACAATTCTTACAATGCTTTAGTAGATGTAAACTGAAAGACTTTCAGTGCTTCTTGATAAGAATTTCCTTTTGTGTTTCTTCTGAGAATGTGAATTTAATGACTAATGTTGGGGTCTTTACGATTCAACACGTAGAGGCGGGCCTGTGCCGTACGATCTTCAACAGAGTCCTTTATGTTGAACGTAATCACGTTTCATCATCGGTCACAGGGCGCTGCCGCTTTAAGGACTCTGCCTTACATTTAACTTCCATACAGCTGATGGAATATGAAGCAACACAGTTTGATTCAGTTTTTAAATCTCCAGTAGCTGGAACAACTTCTGTCACTGCTCAGTGCCGAGTACCGACTCTGACCAACATGAGTGCGGCTGAAAAACCCAAGAATCAGCCGGCGTGCACAGCTGCAAGTATTAAAAGATTATCACGCTTAATCATGGAGGGCCTAATTAAAACACCAGGGCAAAGTATGAGGAGTTTCTCCTTCTGCTCTGTGATTTCTGGATGTTTTACACCCCTCCACAGCCCAGTCGGGATGGGATTAGTCCTCCCAGGGTGGTCGGATGACTTAAATATTACATGGTCAGTGGTTTTTGCTCGTTTGCCCGTAATTTAACTTGAATCCGCGGGGAAGTTTTGCATATGAAAGAGCGTGTGTGTGTGTGTGTGAGCTTGCACAGAGTAGTGCATCACCGTTTCTTCAGCTTCATGAGACAGCTGAGGAAGATGAGGGATTTGTCGCCAAACTATAGATTCATTCTGCACAGAAATATCTAATAAAGTTCTTTCTAAAATCAGAACCTTATACAGAAAGAATTCTGTTGGTTTATATACTTGTCAGGTTTTTATCTTTCTATCCTTCCTCTACCCAGTATTTCATCCATCCATCCATCCATCCATCCATCCATCCATCCATCCATCCATCCATCCATCATGGGTGTTCAAGATGGCGGCTGACCTCGGGTTTGGAGGACGAGCCATTCTATCGAGGAATCGCTTTTCCCTGGAAACCCTTAACGTTAACCAGCGTTAGCAGTGGTTCTGTTTCTATGGAAAGCAGTGGAACGTTCCAGTCGAAGCTAATACATACAAATAAGCCGGGCCTCCGCCTGAACCACCTCAGATTAAAATGTACTGAGCTCTGATGGAGGATTCTGAGCATCCAGCTATCTCATGCCAAGAGTGATGTATTAATAGGTTGGGCTGTTTTTTTTGGGGGGGGGGAGAAATGTTTGTGTTGATGAGCTTGATGAGGTCTGACTGTAACAACAGAATCACAGAGACGTAGCTTCCAGTGAATTACTGAAATTAACCGGGGCATGCGGCTTCATTCGACGAGCCTGAAAGCCCGGTGCCAGCCTGTGAAATTGATTACAGATAGGCAGGATGAAAAGCATGTTTTTCAAAAGCAAATTATCTCACCTCTACATTTATAGCACATGGCGATCACAGAAGATTATAAGATCAGAATTGCTGGGCTTTACTTGATGTTGAAAACCTTTGTGGAACGACGTTTTATTGCCGATCTTGCTAATATTTGATCACGTGCATGTGACCTGTGAAACACCACCGTCACCCCTCATATTATTATTATATTCTAGCCTGTGTATACATACAGTAGATACAAACCAGCGTCTCAGTCGTGCAGGTCCTGGTTGGTCGGTTTCTATAAACTGTCCTAAAACTGTCCTGCCTGTCTCATGTCTGGATGTTCACTAAAATGTATATTTATTCTCTTGTAAAACTGTAAAATAAGGACTTTTTCAAGTGAAAACACAAAACTTTCATTGCATTTTGGGGCGATGCTTGGAGCCACTGAAAACACAACTTTCTGAAAAATGCCCTTAAAAGGTGGGAACGCTGAATCGGCTGGCTGGGTTTGTCTGTCAGATCTGGCAACCCTGGGTGATATTTTACGCTCCTCTTCAGGTCAGACAGAAGTGCCGACAGTTTTATCTGTGGTCGTTCTGCGCTCAGAGCTTCGGCTGTCACTGTCAGTACTGCTGGGCATTTCCAGTGCACAGAACCAGAAAGTGGGACGTTAATGTGACCGGTTTAGTTGATATACACACTCAAGAGTACCTCCAAATATATGAACGTATGAATGGCCTTGGCTAAGTTTTAGACCTTCCGAACCAGTTCCCCAGTGTGACTGCTGACCGGCTCATCCACAATATGATCACCTAAATTAGACAATTCTGATTTGAACTTTTTAACTCACTTCTGAATATTTATGCTTTTTATTGTAAAACACATTTTTTATACACATATTGAGCACAGAGCTACAAGTGTTGCTTGGTTCTGAGGCTCACCATCGTCAGTATATAGGAATGCTAGTCTACCTTTTCTAGAGGCGGGACTGTTTCTTGTCTGGGACCATTAAAAACACAACTGCTCACCCAGATAAAATGAAATTGTCAATTTCCATGCACTCCCATGGTAACGCTGAAACGTCAGCATCTGATTCCGAGGAGATTCCTTCATCCAGTGATTTTTAACTGAATTCTGAAACCCTGTTTGCTCATGCAGTGCGAAGGCTGCACAGATATGAGCTGTTCTCGTCTTTCTTGCACTGGTTCCTGTGCATTTTACAGTATAGTGTGGCACAGCCCGGGGCTCTATATTCCGTAATGAACACAGCTCAGATATGTCAGTAATGGGTTGCTTTCTGCTGGAGGAACTGTGCCCGGAGCAATACACAGAGTGACTCGGTTTCTCCGATCCGACGCATAACAATTTCATATCTCCTCATCTTAGTGACACTCGAAAGACTTAAACCTCTCAGCGAAGTTATCTCGATGCTTTTGATGAGATGCAGCTTTGTCAGCTGGGAAAACAAAGGAGACTGCTCAGCAGGCCGTAATGTGCTTAAAAGATGCCGATCCACGAGCAAGACAAAACAATCCACATTGCTTTGATGGAGTGGAAAGTCTGATCCATGGCGGTTCAGCATGCTTCATTAAATCCAGGGAGGAAGTGTTAAAGATCTCCTAATAAGCAGAAGGCAGACTTAAACAGATCTGTTCTGGATACTTTTGACTAAAGCCAAGACTGAATACAGCTGACGCCTTCAGGGACGAGCTGATGTTCTCAGTGTGTGGTTTCTAAACAATCCGGAAGGTGTGATACTTTATTTCCTCTAGTTTTGTGGTTATAGAATAGAATAGAAAGAAATACTTCATTGTGCAAGACCCAACATTGTTTTCCCCAACCATCAACCACCAAACAGTAACCCAGTGACAACAACTTTAGCTGGTGAAATTTTACTGTCCAGAAAGTTCTGGAGAGACTTGAAGGTTTTCTTTTCTCCTTCAGTCAACTAACTCATTCTCAATTAAATGAAAAACCAATTCAATTCAATGCACACATTCAAATTTATTTTTGTTATCAATACAATATGTGCTGTTATATTTTCTCAAATAAATAAATAAATAAATAAATATATAAAGCTGTCAAATGTTGTATAAAGCAGGCCAAGTGTTTTTTTAAGTTAGAGCGAAATCAGCAGATCTGGCAACCCGGGTATCATCGGCAGGTACATCCTGAGCCAACATGCCCCGTGTTGCCAGATCCGACATGTTTCCACCCAGCGAGGTTTGTCTCCAACACGTTGAGAAAACAACATTTGATTATAGTTGTTAGTGCTCGCCGTGATGCCTTGGTTGGGCGAAGAAGTCTGTGTTTGTTGCATGGATGGATGATTGCATGCTTTCAAAACTCTACTTGTGCTGCAATTTTCCTTCATTACACGTGTGATCATTTCAAGTGCGGAGAGAGGTTGTGATCTTTGCTGGGATTTGTTGAGTAGGACAGGTTTTATGTTGGATTTGTGCTGCACAATATCAGTAAGATCTGGCAACCCTGCAGAAGTAAATAACGACATTATCTGTGAGAGTATTTGGACTATTCTAAATACTCGATGTACTCTGGTGAGACACCTCAAAGAAGAGCAATCAGTGAAAAAACGATTTCAGATCTGGATTTCTTGACTACGGTCTGCAATATATGTTATGTACTATCTATCTGTAGCATATAACCAGAGTATATGGGCTGATATTGATGAATGGGTGCCAATTAAAAAGGGGATTTTTGCACTTTACTGAAACCAGCAAAGGCCCAGCAACTGCAGTTCTGTGCCGCTCTGACAGATGTCAGATTTTGCCCTGTATGTCAGGTGGTGTCCCGCAGGGCTGGATTCTGGGGCATCTCACTCTCTCCGTTTTAGATCCCTTGAGATAGTTTTAACAAACCATTTCGTCTCTTTGCAGGTGTTCTCCAACTTTGCTCAACCTTGGTGTTCTGACCTTATTCAGGAGTTTGCAGAAAACAAAAAAACTAAAAAAACCTTCTTGCCACTAGTAATCATGACTTGCACCGCTAATGGACCACGTCCCACAGCTTTCCACTTCATAGTCGTGTCTTATGTAGACGATCAACACTCATGGGGTCAGGTCTGGATTTTACTAAGGAAATAATAGTTAACTAAAATCTAAACTTTGAACTTCGAATTGAAAAGACCTTATTCACACTTTTAGCTCCCGTCTTGATCATGAGCAGGGATTTCAGAGTTCTTCTTTCAAGGTCAGAAATATGGCTTCATATCGTCCTCTTGAGTGAATTTCCTTCCAGGCTGCTGTGTACAGGGCAGCATTTCAAACTCTCTGTTGCAGAGTCTTACGAGGTCAGGCTTCTGCCAGAGTGGCTGAACCAGGCTGATGTTACCTGCTTCCCTTTTGTGCAAAAAAAAAAGGAAGAAAGAAAGAAAGACGCTAAATCTATTGTCTGCTTCACATCCTCAGACTGGTGGTGATTGAGTGTTTTGAGGGCACAGAAGCTACTGAATGCCACCTGCATCTGTAAAGCCCTCTGAAGCCGCCTACGGTGAAAAGCTGCAGTGCAAGGGCCAGTCCATTTATCATCCATTTATCATGAACCTGAACTGACTTTTGATTGTGTGGATTCCTTTTTTTTTTTTTTTCAAAAGAGGCAAATATGTTCCTTTTGGATGACCTAGCTGATGATTAGGGCCGAGTTCCAAGTGGAAATGAAAAACTTTTGTTGTCTTTTGGGTGTTTGATCACAGAGTTTTGTACGAACTTTGCCGAGTCTGAATCTTGACACGTTTCTCAGATTGACCTCATATCATGGAGTATACAGAAGAAGTGGCTCTCTGTGGTACAGCTGTAGCTAACATGTCATTAAATCCCATCTTTCTGGGAGTTCTGTCATCTGTCATCTCCTTTTTGATGGTTGTGGACAGATGATGTTTCTGTTTGCAGCGTCTACCGGGTTCGACCCCGCGGCCCTTTGCAGTTCCGAGGAAACAGATAATCTTTGTTTCTTTAGAAAATGAAAGGACTGATTGTATTTGGTGAACTCTTCCATAATGCACAGACAGTAGAACTACATTTCTGAGCCCCACGAGACGAATCCACTGATCCTGGTGAGCTGGTCGTATTTGTCAAGTCAAGATAAGCGTTCCTCCTCACTGGGCGATGTTCTGCCCTGCGTAGGACGGCCGTCACCGCCGATCCTTCGCGTGTTAAGAGGTGACTCCATCAATACACCTATCGCTGATAAATCTAGTAAAGCGGCCGGACCTTTTGTTTCAATATAATACGGTTGCAAAAGGTCAAGAATGAATTCAAGAGCTCAAGAAAAGCCTCTTTCATGTAGGTTCAGAGCCATTACGGTTCACAATATATTGCAAATAATAAGAGCCAACAAGTCAGACTTTCTGAGCCCACGATAATGATTGCTTTGAATCCAGGTTAAATAGCCCTCCGTGACATCCACTTATGGCTATCTGTGGGAGTGAGCATTGAGCCGCCGTACAATGCCTGGAATTAATGAAATGGAACAATGCTGGAACGCCACGTACACATCTGAGACGAGGACCGCAATTCCAGTTTGTTGCCTTCCCTGATTTTCCGCGGCGGACAGACTTTCATTGCTGCTGGCTTCTTGAAAGAGATTGTAGTTCAAACCTTTCATTCAGCAGCTCCTTTTGAAGGTCTGTCAAACGCTCTGAAAGCATCAGTGGATATGAGTTGAGCAGAAATCACATTATACGCATGCATGCCTGCTATTACCGCTGGAATAAATTGCTTTTCTCCCGGCTGTTTTGCAATGCAATAAACTGATGAGCTCAAAAGGAGTTAAAATCGATATGGTGAATTGATCTGCCTCCGGCTACTGCCAAGGATGTAAACAAATCCCCCAGTCTTTTTTTTGTCTGGGTAGAGCGGTGCTGGTATGAATTATTTCATATTTAAAGTAAACAAGTTGGTTGCCATATCGACACTCTCCTCTATTATTTTCTAAAACTTCTCAGCAGTGTTGAGTCACTGGAGGAAGATTAACTTTTTTGTGTGACGTTATGTCAGAGACTCCGCGCTGCATCATGTAACAATAGTTAATAATAATAATGTAATAATAATCATTAATAATGTAACAAATGTTCAACTCATTATGTAATAATGTGCTGCATTGTAGTAACTTGTTACATATTGCAACAGTTATTACAAAATGTGGGTGTTCCAATATTTCTTTTTAAGAAAATGTAATAATTTTCTGCATTATGTAATAACTTTTGCCCTTCATCCATATATACATGGTTCTATGTTTAATAATGAGGAAAAGAATTAAGATTCAGTCGGACTAGAATCCCATATCACTCTTGGCTTTAGCTCATTTCCTGCCAACATACCGACGGTAGAACGCAGCTCTAAATCAGGTTGAACTTTTTAGATCAGCCGTTGTGGCTGGTAGATTGTTAAAGTTACAAGCAAAACAGTATTTCTACCAGCCATTTCTTTTTTATTGACTTAAATTAAACCAGATTGTAAATTAAACCAGATTGTAAATTAAACCAGATTGTGCCACTGAGTTTATTTAATCATTTCACTTGCATTTTGTAATAACTGTTGCAATATGTGACAATTTATTACAAAATGCGGCAGATTACCACAAAATGCTGTGTTATTACACAATGAGTTGAAAATGTATCACATTATTACATAATGCGGCGCTTCAGGGCTTCTTCTGTGGTTTCCTTCTTTTTACAGTCAAGACTCCCAGTAAACCGTCCCTGACTGTCTTTTCCTCTGCCTGCTGTTAAAGCCAATCCCTCTTTAGCGGCACATCGGAAGACGCCGTTCTCCCCACCCCGGACCGCCCCCATCATTTCGCCTGTCAGCCAGACATTCCAGCGGCTCAATGAAGATTAATTATGATCCGGTTGTCGTCGGGGCGGCCCGGGTAATGAGCCGGGCCGCGTGGAGAGGTTTTTTTTACCCTCCCTGTCACATGCAGTATCCCGTCTCATCTGCGTGCCACACTTCCAACAGGCCCGGCCTCGCACGTCAGGCCTCTCGGTGACAGCAGAGCTGAGCAGAGACAGGAAATACGCGCCTGCCCCGCCGAACGACACAGTACCAACCTCATTATGTCTGCGTGACGCTCGTACCTGCTTTGGTTGCACGTTCGAGCGCCGTCACTGTCCAAAGGTGGAAGGAAAGCCACAGGAGCCGTCGACAAGGTGCGCGCATTGTTATTTGGTAAGGAAATGACAGGAAACTATTTATAGTTCCCATAAGAAAAAGAAGAAAAGATGGTATCCAGTTGCTTTGTTTCCAAACGCTGCAGAGACATTGGTTCCTCTTGACAGTTACTGTCGTCAGGAATATCTTTTCTATTCTTTCTATTCCATATTATTTCTATTCTCTTCACCAATGTAAAGATTTGAAAGGCTCTCCAGTCATTTCCACTTCCAAAACTTTAAAGCCAAATGTTGACTCTAAAATCTCCAGCCTCTTGAAAGGTTCTTCTTTTATTGTGGTAGTTATAGCAGTGATCAGTGTAAATCGTATTGATGCATTTCTTCTTGTTTCTAGTTCTTTGATTGTTTCTGGTTACAGATAAATCACACACACAAAAAAGTATTCTCCACAAGTCATTCAACTGTTTTACGCTTGAGAAATTAATCAGTACATAACCTGAAAATGAAAATAATGAATAGCAGTTCTGTGAAAACCCGGCCAGGTATCAACACTGCTGAATTAGCTTCGTGTTTGTGAAACAGCTCTTGTTAATTCGTTCATCACTTTATATTAAATTCAACTTTTCAGTCACAAAGCAATGTTTCATAGAGGTTAATGTTGCTCTTCTACCACACTACCATGTCCCTCTAATATAAACAAACTGGATGTTTTTGTGTTGAAGCTGCAGGGAAAGAAATGCTGTTTTCGTTTCCAGGTTTGCCTATACTCTCCTTGTTTGTAGCAGGATTCAGTAAATGTGCATTACCACTTTCTTATGAGAGGCATTGAAGCGCCTCTCATTGAGAAACTGATGCTATATGTTATATCGATATTGCAGAATGAAAGATTCCTCCTCTCCATCCTGATGGAAGGTCATCTGTAATCACTAGCATGTAATCAAGCCTTTACAGAAACACGAGCACTATTTCATACAATCCCAAGACTTGTAAACAAGAAATGGTGAATATTGTGTGATCTTGTTCATTATATTGCTTTTGAAGACGTTTTATCACGTCAGGTGTTCGGCGTCCTAATCTATATGATAGATAATATTCTGGTCAATGGCATTCAAATGAATGAACTATAGAAAGAATCAATGTTTCCACGTTGGGTTTTTACCAAAACGGACATTTGCCCCTCCACCTTTTAAAAAAATTAAAAAATTAATTCATTTACATGGACCCACTAATCCACCTGGTTGAGAGCTGTTATGAGCATGCCAAACCTGCAGGGGGCAGTGTAGCAAGAAGCATGAAGCCATGATAGCCAATCAGAATCTTGGAAAAAAAAAACCTGATGCCAGGAATTGTGACGTAAATATCCGCCTACCCCCGGAGACACAGAGTCTGTCCAGATCTCCACTGTGTCCAAACTGAGTTTTCAGGAATCATCGTTTGTGGCGAGTCGCAGCTGCGTTTAGGTGTAAACGCCCAAACGCAGAGAAATACCACAGTTTTTTCAAATACCCAGGTACGTGTAGACGTGGCTTGAGGTTCACTCTGCCAATAACAGAGCGATTCTTTTACAATTACTATGCTGTGTTGTTACTGTCGACTTCCAATATCTTCTATTGTAAAAAAAAACAAATCAGCATTCATCATCATTTGGAAGCTGGATTGGACAAAATAAATCCCTGCAGTCTGGATACTGGAGGTCACTTCTCCATTTCCTTCAATCTGCTTGGATTTCAAGTCCCAGCGGCTCTCATTCACTTGCTTCGAATGAATCGCGTCCAGTTCGTCGTCATATTTCACAGAAAAAGACAGATGCCGTTTGGAGGATCTAACATTCGCCGATCCACGATTTGGTTCGCTGGCGTGTGTCGATGTCCCTCAAGGTTAAAAGCTCCTTAGCTGCTGGCAGGCGCGCTCTGGCTGCGTTTCCGCGCTCGCCGACGCCGTCCAAGTGGAGACTTGAATCCTCGGCAGCTGTGGCTCTGCAGGGGCGACGTAACCCTGATGCCTGATGACTGTTTCCTTCCAGCAGAACCACACACACACACACACACACACACACACACACACACACACACACACACACACACACACACACACACACACACACACACACACACACACACACACACACACACACACACAACTTGTTGCTGGCTGCCTGTTTATCATTGAAGTGTGTCCTTTCATTACAATGATTAACGGTGACACGCCATCGGCAGCTTTTTGTGTACCTTGTTTTGGTGAGTTGTGCGATCTACTCTTGTTTATGTGTAATTAGCAGCAGACCTCCGTCGACCTCTTTGTGTTGTCTCGGAGAAGTGACATGTCTCACCACTTGAAAAAAAAAAAAGGAACTAGTGGGGATAATTATGCAGAAGTGCAACGATGGTGATAATTAATGGAACTATGAGTCTCATCAGAAGAGCAGAACATCAGTTGAAGCACAAATCATGCTGTAAAAAAACAAAAAAATCTTCTTCGGTGGATAAAATGCAGCAAGAAAAGAAATAGGTCTCCAAAAAAGATTGCAGCTTCAGCACAATTCTGATGAGTCAAAGGAAAATGGCTCATCAAAAGTTTATTATCTGATTGTGACAGTGAACCGACATTTTGTCGTACACTTGTTTGATTTGACAACCGGATTCCTTCCAAAATAACTTTGACCTCCTTGGTAAAAACAGCTCACATATTTCAGTAGATGAATTCATTTAACAGATTTATAATTGCAAGTTGCTAAAACCATTGGCTAAGTTACAAGAGGGAAAACATATTTCTATATTTAGTTGAAAAAAACGTAAAATCAGTCCAAATGGCCAAAATTTCAAATAGAAATCTTCCGTCTGATACGCAGGTGTTTCTATTTGTACTGTTATTTCTCTTTGACAGAGAAATGTATCTCTTAGCCACGATAGCGTTCACTGCCATTCATCAAACTGGAAACTTGTGGAAGCTTTTTAAATTTCTTTTATTCTTTCTGAAATAACCTCGGGCATTTTAACACCATCGAATCTGAAAAAACAAAGGCTGAGCCATCACTGTATTACAGCCTGTTGATGAGTAACTTCCATCTATTAAATCCTGAGGAGAGACAACACAGAAGGATTCACGTCAGCAACACATTTCACACAACACACAGCCGTCACAATCGGCTGATAAACTGACTGACCTCATTTTCATAATGCAAATTGAAGTAATTGTGACACTGCAGATAAATCAATCGATTGCAGTCCCTTCCTGTTTCAGCCGGGACGAGCAGACTACCTTTACCGGACTTTTCCTGTTTTTAATTAAAAAGCTCATTGAAGAGAGATGGATCGGCTGATAACGCCGCTACCTTTTTTTTTTCTTTTCTTTTCTCCGTGACCTCAATTTGGCTCCGCTCACCTCTGCAAATGAGTCTGGGGAAGCTGTCTGTGCATGAAAACTCACTTTGTTATAACCTGTCAGATGAATTCATTAAACCCGGCCGACGGTTTTCTTTCCTTAACGTTGTGAATCGTCGTCGGTCGGAGGCGGGAGTCCTCGGCGCCGCCTAATGGGCTCGGACCGCTGATTAAAGCTGAGCTGAAACGTTTCAGGTGAACGTGGAGATATTAATGTCGCCGCGGGTTTTCTCTGCAGCTCTCTGAATCGCACGGTGACACCGAATATTTTAAAGTTGCTTTGGAAGTACTTCCCTGTAAGTAATACTATTAAAATCCCCCGTTAGAGTAATGGAGGAAATGGGTGAAATGTAACTAATTTGGTGAACGCCATAGCTTTTTGTATTTACCCTGGAAGGGAATTATATGCTACCCAGTTCATTTGACATTTGCTAAAAGAACTTTGTAGTTTGGTGGTAATTATAAGGAAAACAGTGTTTAATTAGTAATCTCACTTTCAGTTAATGGAACGAGTTTTACACATGACCGAGAAGGTCGTGTTTCCCTCTTTAAAGTGTTTGTGAGGAACTCAGTGTGGAACAGCAGAGGAAATTTCACCTATTTGTTTAGAAAAAAATACACATTACATTACATTAAAACTATACGTCAAATATTTTATTTATTTATTCATTCATTCATTCATTCATTCATTCATTCATTCATTCATTTATTTATTTACAGAATTTCCCCATCAGGGACTATGACTTGTGCATGAATATGTGAATATTGTGAAACAAGGGAGACCCAAAAAGCTTGCGAGCTCATCGTGCAGAGGTCCATCACATCCACCCATCATATGTGGGCAAAGGCAGTGAAGTAAGATCACGACTTTAACAGGGGCTATAAGAGGGTGACCTCTTTTCTCACAGTTAACATGAAACCCAAAATGAAAACGACATAATTTTTCTGCCATTTCCATATTAATGGACAGTAAGTAGTTGGTCTGCACGCGCTCAGTAGACGGACAATAAGAACAATGTTTACCTCCAGAGTGTCGTGACTCTCAGTCCATATTCTCCTGGGACTAGTTTTATAGTTGTCACCGTGATAACAATCCGACTTGGTCATGTACTCGTCATTGGTAATGTTTAAGAGTGTTGTTCTCTGTATGCATGTGTCATTCATTACAAAAAAAAAAAAAAACAGCACCCACTAGTGACCCAGCACGGTAACTACATCAGTTTAGGCGTTTCTGTCGTTTCCATTTAAACTGAAAATCTTCAAAAACGTCGCCGGGTAAACGCAAAACCTTTCTGAAAAGACAAGAGACGTAACTTCAGTTTATTAAAGATTCACGGAAATCTAATAATTTCTGGTTTTATCTTAATATAGTACGCAGGCTGCTTCATGCGTTTCTTTGAGGGAGATACTTAAACTCCTTGTCTTATCTTACATATGGCCCTACACACACACACACACACACACACACACACACACACACACACACTTGCATATATTCAGCCCACCTCTTTAGAAAACAGGCAAGCTGTGGCGGCTTGATAGCATATTTAGAAACGCAGCGCGAGCAGCACTCCAACCATATTGAGAGCCTTCAGTGCTAATGTAACACATCCTCCCGCCTCCTGGATCTGCTGCCTCCGCTCGCTGTGGAAATGCCTCTAATGTATCATACCGCACTTCATTGTTCCATCAGGTCACATCATTACTTCAGTGTTTGGCGAATACACAGTGTGTATTTACAACACAGCCCAAAGCTGTGAGTAATTCAAAAAAAGACTTACAAACTATACTAATGGTTTATACCCATACTGTAGATCAGACACAGAACAGTCTTTCCCCATTGATTTATATCCTCCATACTGGCTTGTTAAAAGATGTGAGGTTGTTGAAGTTCACTTTGCCCGCTTTCCCAAGATCTTTTTCACTGCGTACACTCAATGATCAGATGCAGATACTTTTCAAATGCCTGAATGATTTTAAACGGCTTTTGCCCTTCTGGAAGCCAAACACTTAAAAACAGCTGATTCAGCATTCGTGGTCATTAAAGTGAAACACCTCGTTTGTTGGTATCATGAAAATGCACCGAGTTAAGTAACAGATGGGTAAGTTATATTGGAACATATACACCTCATATAGCAATTTAAAATACAGTTATCTGCATAAAAACGTGCAGACGCAGTTGATAACTGCTTGTGTGACAAAATGTATGTGAGTTGTTAAAAACACCCATAATGCAGCAGCTAGGGGAGACTTGTTTTGGACACTTCATGTGATGCAAAGATACAGAATGACGTGAATACAACAGTTGATAAACTCAATTAGGGAAGTCAGTAAGTTGCTTCTGTTTCCCAGCCAATAAATATACAAGAAAAAAACAGTTTGTTTATAACCAGACCTGCAGAATGTATCTCAGATTTATCATCATCCTGCTCTTAACATGAACAATAAACAGAGTCTTGACTGAAGTGTGATGAAATGTTGGTCAAAGTTTAAAGTGGCAGAATTCTAAATGCCCTAACTGATCAAGATTCATTCACAAACGTGTGTGATCGAAGCATTTTAAGAGCTAAATTGAGACAAAGAGCAGTAATGTGGAGGAAGATCACGCGTTCGTATTCATCGCAGATCGTTGCTTCTCCGGTGACTAAAATCACATTTACGCGTTTCACCTGATATCCTGCAGCCTCACTCTAAGCCCTGATTCAAAAATCTTCACTCCTGCCTCTCAAACTTCCAAAGAAAGATGTGTCCAAAGGGAAACAAACAGACTTTCTCTCAGACAGCGAGCGGTGTAACCCCCCCCAAGGATTCGCCTGGAACAGGGACAACCGGAGAGCAGCTCCAGGAGAGCCGGGGGAATGAGAGCATGAAGCAACGAGACTGTGGAGGGAATCCAATCCAGGACACGCAGAGTGGTTTCAAACAAGGCCGGTGCTGGCAGCTGCTCCAGGAATGGAAGATATACAAAGTCTTTTGGATCTTTGAGAAGTTTAGGTGTTGTGTTTGTGACCAGTGGAAGACCCCAAAGATTTCTCCTGAACAGGGACAACAAACGACCAGCAGGAAGTTTGGCAAGAGTGTCGAGGAAATTCAGCGAGTGCCAAAGAGACCAAGGAGGGAAAAAAGAAAAGAGCCAAACACATGAAACCTTCCAACTTTTACAAACTTAAGTTACTCTGTATAGTTGAATTGTGTTCACTTTGTCATTCTAAAAAAGACTCTTTTTTAACGACAGGTTTGCTAATGCAAATGCATTATTCAAAAACAATGACTGTAAATTCATTGTTGTAAATACTGGAAGGACCTCATGAGACCAAGAGTACCTGTCCTGGCCCATGGGTAGCTGGTACTCCAGTACGCTGCATCAGATATGAGGAGTTGGACGGGTCACTTTCTCCTACTGAAATACAAATCCTGTGTTTATCTATGCAACTGGCTCCATTCTCCCAGTTCCAGCATACTTGATCAATTCATTGAACTGACGTTCAATAAGGTCACTGTAGGTCACAGTGCACGGGCACATGGTGTTTCATTGACAGGGGGATATCGTTGTGAATTCTCCAGGATGATACCATGGGCTCACAGCGGCTGCCTTTAAACACAGACGCCTGCCAATCACCAAGATGTGGGTTTTGATGCAAATTATTTGTAACCCCTGACAGAAAACTGCTAAAATCTGCAGTTTTAAAATCTCAGTGAGACAGAAATGGAGATGAGCTTGGATAACGAGGTGTCAGATGTCAGTGGAAGCTGGAAAGTTGAGCTAAGTGGAACTTATTTGGACAGAATGCGAGTGAGAGTTTGGATCACTGCCAGCAGTGAACAGAGAGATCAACAAGATCTGCGGGCGCACATGGGACGGAGCACATGTCTCAGGAAAACCTGCCGCTTGATCGGGGACCAGCCACACGGACGACCTCCATCTGTGCTGGAGATGCAGACCTGTTTCAGGGCAGATGGCCTCCGTCTCCTCCCTCCTGGAGACGTCTCGGGAGGTGAAAGTGCTGACGGGCCATGTTGGTACTGGGCGTGCAGCACCCACCGGCCAGGTAGCCGGACATCACAGTGTCACTGTGGACGTGGCGACAACTTGCATGTGGATCAGGCTCCTGATCCTTCTGCCTCCTTTTCCCTGTGGCCCGACTCCACGAGGGGATGAAATGGACGTACTGAGCCTCTGAACCAAACATGCTGAGTCAGCAGAACACATTAACAGGTCCCTTGCTTGATTTAGTACAGACACAACTTAAAGTAAAAGTTTTCCTGATGATGATCTTAAAGCACATAAATGAATTGCAAACCTTTTTTAGGGCAAAAGTAGTTTTAACACTGACACTGACATTTGAGCCTGCACGGTACGGTACGGTACGGCACGGCACGGTACGGCACGGCACGGTACGGCACGGAAAGGTATGGTACGGTACGGCATGGTACGCTACGGTGTGGTACGGTACGGCAAGGCAAGGCAAAGCGCACCCAGACCCAACTCTGTTGCACGTTTCCACTGCAGAGTGTACGGTTAAAATGTAGGCCAGGTTGTGTACAGCCGAGTACAGCCGAGTACAGCCGAGTACAGCCGAGTACAGCCATAAGCCTCCGTTCTCTGTGACACAGCTTGGAAAACTTTCTCATTCTGAACAGCAGCGTCCCGCTCCGGCTGAACACCAGGGGGCAGTGTAGCACGTCCAGTTAAAAAGTTTCATGACATGTTGTTTCTTTTGTTGCATATTTTGTACCCAAGCGTGCTCGTCTCCACTCTTCATCCATCAGACGAAGCATCACCCTCTCATCTGTTGGCCTGCTACTGGTTTTAGCCGTTTTCCACGGGACAGTTTGTTGTTTTGTGATCGGCTGCGTTGGGACTGAAGCTGACAGGAGGAGGAGGAGGAATTGTCTTCAAACTCACTCTTTAAATGGGTGAACACATTAAACTGCTGGCCGACGTGTTGTATATGGACCCCCTACACAAATGTGCTTATGATAAATGCTCTTGACTGGAGAATGGACCCCCCCCCCCCCCCCCCCCCCTCATCTCGTCCAGATCTCAGAGAATATCAGTGCTCATCATGGGTGTCGTTGGGACAAAACAGGTTTTGAAAATCTATTTAGTTAATTCACACTTTATTATTTAGAGTTATATATTTCTGTAAAAATAAAGGTTTGAGCTACTTAAGTATGTAAAAGAAAAAGTTCAAAATGAAAATGAGTTTTTTGATTAATAGACTTGTTTCCCTATCAAACTTGATTTGTGTCGACTCCGTCAGAAACACTAAGAAGAAACACTAATTTAAATTCTTCCAGGCCAACAAGGATCTAACGTTCCTAATGATGTTGTTATTGGGTTTAGTCACTCTGATGTGTAATAAAATACATCATGTAAACTTAAGTTGTGATTTCACACTATTCTGAAAAGTCTGGAAAAGATTTCTAAATGTCTTCACATTCAAACTGGTCCTTTATGTGGTGGTGGTGGGGGGGGGGGGGGGACCCACAAATGGACCCACAAATTCCATGTGGGTCCATTTACAATCTTACACCAAAACAAATCAACAAGTCATTTTCTTCAGCTCTGCTCTCACTGCGTGCACACAACGAAAGACTAAAAACATAGAACCTCAGTAAATGTTGCTTTATTTTCCTAGTGAGAACTTAGAGATGCTTTACTGCTGAAGGTGATGACACGTCTATACTTTATACCGTAATATCCAGAGATCTGCGGAGGACAGCAGTGCCTAAAATCCTCTTATTTCTCAGACGTCCATAAAGTGCCTCAGCATGTGATAGCATCTCTCTCTCTTTTTTTTGCATGTCTGACTTTGTTGTGGCAGATGTTTCCCACTGATCTCTGTGTTTGCTTCAAGATGACTATCTTTGTTCGGAGTTAACAAAAAAAAAAAGAGAGAGAGAGAGAGAGAGAGAGAGAGAGAGAGAGAACGCTGTGGCACTGAAAGCACCTCACCGCTGTCATTCGCTGGAGTTCCTTATTCAACGTTTGACCTCCGCCTGGGTTCAGAATCACAAATGCTGTTCAAGCCAACATGTCAGAGGTTGTGCGTGTGGTGACAATAGAAGCTGCTTTGATAACGAACTCAAGGAGAAGTTTGGAAAAGCTCAATGCAGTTTAAAAAAGAATTATGGCATATCTGAAAAGAGAGCAGTCAAACATTTAGAAATCTGAGCTTTAAAGTGCTGCTCTTGCTGAATCACATCACATTTTCTGTTTAACACTTTTATTAGTCTTGAGAGGTGAAGCTTTCAACTCACTTTCAAGCATAATTACCTGTTAGTTTTTACTTTGACAAACTCTGCGCTCTGCTTTTAACAGTGCAGTTCCACCGACATTTACTCATTCGAGCCAGTGACAATCCGACGTCCGAAACTATACGAGGGTCTGATTTACTCTGATCCCGCATAAAGAATGCTAAATGGCATCGCTTTCGCTCTTTTGATTTTTGCTGCACAGCAGAAAATCTTCCAAAGAAAAGTCCAATAGTTTGTGGATTTAAATAGAAACAATCTGCGCCACGATAAACGTTTGAGTCTCAGTGAGCTGATAACGAAGCAACCAAGAGAAACACTTTAATCAAATGGACAAAAATAAATCGTCTGCACGTCACAGTCTCACTGAAGTGTGAAGATAAACTGGAAAGTATCATGATGAACTTTTGAAATGTCAGTTTAGTCTTTAATTGCACATAAACCAGAGTTTTGGTAATTAGAGAAAAACTTAATGAAAACAATAATCTAAGAGGTCTTCATGTTAAAATGACTGGAGCAGCTATAAGTAGTTTTTAACATACTCAGTGCAACATGAACTACCGTTTTACTTCATATAGAACTTAAAATACACCAAAAGTTAATAAGCAGGAATGCTGAGCCCAACAAACACAAAATGATGATAAACCATGGAGTTGGCTTTCACCCTGAATAAAATGTGGAAAATAAATATGAATTTGGCAAAACAAAAAAAGAAAAGTGGAACGCAACATGGTGGATGATCAGTGACACACAATACATCTTATAAAGTGGGAAACGCCTCTCAACACAAAAACAACAGTTTCTCTCCTGAAGGCCGGGCGGCTTTACGTCTCGTTAATGTGACTGCGTTCTCAAGTAAAGACAACGAGGCCACTGGAAACACAACTTTTCGAAAATGCTCCCAACGTGGAACTTTTTGAAAATACTCCCGACTCCATCTCCATGGCAACCGGCAAAAACAACCTTTCCTAAACGCTGCTACTGTTCATGTGCACTACGGCTGGAGTAACTAGTAGTTCTGCACATGCTCAGTGGATGTACAATCAGAACAGTGTTTTCCTCCAGAATGTCACGACTCGGTACTTTTATTTTGACAGTCACTGTAATAACAATCCAACTTGGTCGTCTGTCCACTAGAGTCTGCGTTCTCCCGTTGTTAATGTTTATAGTGTATTATCCTCTGTGCACGCGTGTGTGTGTGTGTGTGTGTGAATGTGCGTGTACGTCTGTGTACGTCTGTGTACGTCTGTGTGTGTGTGTGGTTTCATTACAAAAACAACAGCGCCAACTCATGGCCTGGCATGCGAACTACACTGTTTTCAGCATCTTTGCCGTTTCCATGTAAACAGACATCATTTTCAAAACAAGAAACTTTGTGTATTCCTCCTTTTCAAAAGCTTAAAAAAGCGACACGATCAACAAGAATTCTAACGTTTTCAGACGTTTCAAATCACAATTAGCAGTTGGAAAAGCCAGGATTACTCCCTGAAGTTACCTCAATAAGAAAACATCCACAGTCGTAGTATCGGCCCCGGGACCATTTCTATTTTACCTCAATAAACAAAAGGGATCATAATAACATGCAGACCACATTAACTCTTTATATTAATGTCATCATATTATTGTGATTCATAGGTTCAATTGAGAAATGATATTAAAACAAATAACTGTCTGGAAGCACAGACAAGAGCCCACAAATCAAATCGGAATATTGTATTGCATTTAAATTCTCTCTTCTAACTTGGTTAAAAACAATCTGCTGCCACCTGAAGAAGGAATCACCACTTTTCTCTGAGCTGAACTTAGGATGAAAGTATTTCTTTCCTTAATCTTCAATTTAGATTTCAGTGTTTCGCTCCACATATCTGGAACAAGCTTGCAGAAAACTTGATCAGTTACAGCCTTTTCAGCTCAGAGCTGAAGGATTCTCTCTGTGCCGCTGACTTTTACTAAATTAAACTGATAATTTATTCAAGTGTCACGCAGCAGTACAGCAGGTCTGTACGTTTCTAGTTCTCCGTCTCTCGCACGGTAATCGTGTCTCACTATACTATTGATCTGCTTTCCTCATCAAGACTTTTTTCTAAATTACGTCTTGTTTTATTTACATCTCAATGCATTTGTTATGGTCCTCTGCAATAGTTCATTGTTGAATTAAGTTCTCCAACCAAACCTGTTTTACTTTCAAGAGGAAACGTAGTGAATTCAGGACGGCCAGCATTTCACTGTTCCATCAACAACCTGCACAGGAAGTATTAGTGTGTGAAATATTCAGATTAGTGTTTTCATATTTAAATAAAATAACTGATTTCTACAGAACAGTAGAAGAATAATCTGCTAAGGATAAACAATTAAATCCATTCAGGTCCGTACAGTTGTGTCGTGTTTAGCATCAACAGGGAGAATATCACTGCTATTTCCCTCTAATGGGATCGATTTTGGGTTCAGAGTTTTGCTCAAGGAGATTTTGACATGTGGACCTGCAACCTTCCGATTCAGAGGCGACCGCTCCACCAACTGTGCCGCAGCCGCCCTGCTTGTTAACCATTAGCATTAGTGATATGCTCGCTGTTAGCGGCCCGCAGCAGACCTCGCCAGTCCAGCCCTGCTGGAGCTGATGGACGAGGCGCTGGAACCTCCCCTGGGAGTTCTTGGTCGGGGTGGTGCTGAGGAAACCACAGAGCGAACAGACCAGAGCCGACCATGCGATGGAGGTACCTGGTCCTGGCTCCACCCCCTGTACCACTCCTGCTTTGGTCCCGCCGACCAGCATGTGGCCTCCCAGCTGCAGCCGGTTCTTCTTCATGGGATTTCTGCCTGGATGCTGGAGGCTGGTGCTGTGGAGGCGTGAGCCACCGAGGAGCCATTACCGGCCGGTGTAGCGTTAGCAGCCAGCGTAGCCTTGCCGGCTGTGGCCCCTCCCACTACTCCTGGTGGTTCGCCCTGTGCCCTGTTGACCTCCTCTGGCAGAACCGTCCTGGACAGTTTGGAGGTTCTTCAGAAAAAGCCCTCCCATCCTTGTACTGGAAGTACTGCATTAGTGGCCTGAGTGGCATTAGCAGCCTCGCAAAAAATCAAAACAAAACAAAGATTGGTGGATGTTTTTTGGGGTTTTTTTTCCTTTCGCTTCAAGCATTTATTGTTTTTAGACCCATATTGATTGGCAGGGGAGGTCGGTGTTAATACATTTGAATGGCTTTTGTTTCTCAGACTCCTGACAGGCAGTTAGAGGGAGAAATAACTGGATAAAGACGAGCCTTGATTACCTGGCGTCGCAACCCGGGGGCCCCTTGTTGGTGTTTTGCTCTTGTTTTCTCTCCTGTCTTCAGGTGAGACCCCCCCCCCCCCCCCCCCACCCCCCCACCCCTCCTGAAAGTACTCGTGGATGTGAGCTGTTACCATTGTTGCAGTACAAAAGAGCTTCACTGGAGCCACACAAAGAAGACAGACCCGGGGAAAAGATGTCTGAAAAGCTGAAAAGAGAGACTGCAGCTGAGGGGCTGCGTGTAGTTTGAATAATTTTGGATGTGTTCCAGTTTCGTGGCCTCGCTTCTTGCTTGAATATGAACCTGGTCTTTATTTAACTCCTCTCAACCTTCACGGGTGGAACATCTAGACAGCGCCTTTCTCTGCATAGTGTGGCCTGTAGGAACAGACAAGCCAGTGGAAATGTTTGATGCTTAGATAAATAGAGAGACTATGTCTCTTTCTTAATTATTCATACACTTGATTTATAATATTTAATATGATGTACACACGTGAAATATGTTCAAGATGGAAGGTTATATAGCAGATACAGCATGTAAGTAGGTGGTTTGTCCTGAAGGTGTATGCATGAGGTGACCTTCCTCCTGTCCAGGATGAGTAATGAAGCCAATGTTTCTCCATCTGTATCGCACTCTCTTATCTCCTTCGGTTTGTTTGCAAAGATTACAATTTCCATAGACGAACCTTGCAAAGGTTTTCTTTTTTCTTTTTTTTCTTTCTCCCACTCCTTCTCTTATTATTCAGTGTCCTGAAAAATCGCTGAAGCACAGCAGTCCTCCCTGGTTTTCTAGATGACAGAAATGTCAAGTGGTCCCAGCCTCACACTCAAAGAGAGGTGACATATTATCTCTGCAATTCAGCCTTTGGGATATTTATTAGAATATTTCAGACTGCCAATTCATCATGAAAATGTTGCTCCTGCCCGGCAAACTGCGCCGTAATAAAGTATTGCATTGAGGCATTGCAGGCACTAACAGAGGAGCATGCTGATGTCAGACACATTAAATACGTTTCATAAAAATGGATGTCAGAAGATAAGCCTACAAGACCATGTCACATCTAAATAAGGCGGTGCCTCAACCTAAACACAGTTACTTAAGCTGACAGTCAGCATTATTGTTGAGTGAGTGCTAAATCATGGGAAAATGTTAATACTGGAGTTATACAGTCATCAGCCATAACATAATGACCGCCGGCCAAATGTTGCGTGGCTCTTTCTGTTGCAGCTAAAGAAGACCTGTAGTATCGAGTCATGTAATCAGAGAGTCTTGATCTCATGTGATCCAGTCTCCAGTTCACCGCTTTTCCATCATTGGGTCACTTTTGATAGATACTAACCCACTGCAGACCAGTAAAAGCCCGTAAGAGCTGTACTTCTGGAAATGTTCCGACTTTATCGTCCAGCAATCACAGTTTTATCTGTCATATATATTGTTTCAAAAAGCTTCAGGGGTTTGCACGTATCATCTGGAATGGAGACACGAGACCATACGGAATTCTATATCTTTTATCAAACTACAATTTTTTTTATTTTTTTTTTCAAAGGCGAATGTGAAAATTCACCATATTATTTGTAAATAGTATGCATAGGGTGTATCAGGCAGACTTTAATCATGTTTAGCATGTAGCATCGCTGGTGTGTGAGCCCTGAAACTCTTTAGCATGTAGCATCGCTGGTGTGTGAGCCCTGAAACTCTTTAGCATGTAGCTTGTAGCATCACTGGTGTGTGAGCCCTTAAACTCTTTAGCATGTAGCATGTAGCCTTGCTGGTGTGTGAGCCCTGAAACGCTTTAGCATGTAGCATGTAGCATCGCTGGTGTGTGAGTCCTGAAACTCTTTAGCATGTAGCATGTAGCATCACTGGTGTGTGTGAGCCCTGAAACTCTTTAGCATGTAGCATGTAGCACGGATTCACTGAGCAGTTAAACTACTGAGCCACATCGGGACAACTCTGCTGGTCCAAATGAGCCATATTTCTCCTCTTGATATTTTAGCAGAACATAATTCATAGTCCGTCTTACTTTTGTTATTCTTATTAATATTAAAGAATCTCCAAATCACAGATGTCACGTAGTACTTGCCAGGTTTTATCAGGGATTTTTTTACGACAATGAGTACTCTGTGCAGTATCGGACCTGACGCTGGTATCGGTATTGGTGCATCCCTGTTGAATAGCAAAGGGATGATGAATTGTCTGAAGAGTGATAAGATCTTTGAAGGCCTTTTTCAGTTTTTATGCGCCTGTAGCTCTCAGGCTGCTTTGTGCTGATTCAGAGCCGGTCAAGTTTCAATGGATTTTGTTTTAAAGTGTCAAGACTTTGTAAAACCAAGCATTATCACTTTCACCAATACTTTGTCTTTGCTTTGAAAATGTTTCAGAAAGAAAAAAATATTTCCATTTGCCTTTCTAAAATCACCTCCCATTTGCATTGATGTCATTGGAAATACATTCTCCTTCCAGACTCTAATACTCTTCCCAAAAAAAATCCAATAATTAGTTTTTGTTCCACACATACATCATGAGCATATCCCTCTTCATCAGCGACTGAGAAAAACCTTCAGTCAGTGACAGTTGTACTGTGGGACGGGAATAAAAAGCTCTTTCCTGCAGCTGAGATGAGCTGAATTTAGAGCAGAGAGGCTTGGTACCGGTCTCTCGGGTGATGGAGGATGACAGTGATAAATACTCCCGACACTGATGCGGTGGAGCACTCCATCAAATGCACACGGCCACACTCACTCAGGGATCTGGGTTTTTTAATGAGTGAACACAAAACGCTTATAGGAAGAGGACTGGGGTCTCTGGCTGCTGAATAATTTGCCGCTCGTGGTTTAAAATAGGTGTTTGAAGTAGCGGTGTAACACTTGGTGTGACTTTATGACGAAGCTTAGGTCGTGTTCACACATTTTGAAAACGTATTGTTTTTGTTTTCATTTCAGAATAGTTTCACATTTTTACGACACACATTGGAAAACGATGTCCGTTTCCATGGAAACGACAGAGAGCATGATGTCGTTCGCGTATCGAGGCACAAGTTGGGGCTGATGGTTATTGTTGTAATGAAACACATTAACAATGGGACTTCGTATGGACAGACAACACAGTTAGATTGCTGAGACAGTGATTCTCAACTATAAAGCTAGAAGAAGTATTTTCTACGGCAGGAGCAGGATTCTATGTGCAGGAGCAGCGTTTTCCGCCATCTGCATGGAGACAGCGTCTGCATGTTTTGAAAAATTAGTTCTCTCAGAAACGTCTCATGTGCTGACATAATCACCGATGTGTTTTGCTCCTGTTTCTTCACCCGCTACTCCCAGTTAATGCACAAAGTTCTTTTTCACAGTAAAACAAGTAAGAATCAGCAAAACAGGAGCAAACCCGTGTTCGAAATGTCATATCATTAATGATCTAGATGTGCCAATAATATTTGGCGGCCCCAGAAAAATCGTAGGTTTAGACTACATTTGAGTCTATAAATCATGAAATATGGGATTTTGTTCAGTTTTATTGATTTTATGACAAATGAATGGGACATAACAGCGTTAATTTCTTACTTTTGTGTAAAAGCTGAACTTTAAAATACTTGTCAGAAAGTCACACGGATCCATTTATTTTACACTTCAGAGTAATTTAATGAGTTCCCTCTAAAGGGTGAAACAGTTATAATACTGCTGCTGATGTCTGCTCAGGTTGGCCATAGAGGTGATACCTGGAGCTCTGCATGTTCTCAGGTGGTGCACCCTGTAAAACATTCAAGAACCAGACCTTTGGAGGTTTAGATTACATCTCGAGACTCACGCTGCCGAATCAGGCGGACCATTTCTCATCATGACAGTCTTTAATCCTCATCCATCCCTTTTCCACTCACTCATGTTCCAGCACAACTGCGCGCAAACTGAGTGGTTCTACCAACATGTGCTACAATCTTTCTGGTGCACACAGTTGGAAACGTGCGGTGTGTGATGTTGTCTGTGGTGTGTGTTGCTCCTGCGTCACACAGGCGGTGGGTCCTGTTCATTCGGTGTCACTGTCGGTCCTCAGCTGGTTGGCTTCTCCTCCCGGTGTCAATAAGGTTTGTGCAGAAAATAACACGCGGCCTGTTCTGCATCGTTTTCCCCGGCATTTGACTTGAGGACACTATCAACAAGCCGGAGGCACACTGTCGGGACAAAAGCCTTCATTTAAGATGAAGATCATGCCTCACATTCCCCGCTCTCCCAACGTGACGCAGGTTTCCTACCTTCCTCTCGCTCTGTTCTGCTCAATTTCTTCAGCCGTGTATCTTCAAAACAGCACCTGGCACTGTGCTACGTATGGTCGAGTGCATTTCACTTGAAGTGAAATCACACGGCGCTCTAACAGAGGGGGGAAAAGGAAAATAGTGTGCACACTTGAGTCAGGGAGGAAGCGCTTTGGCTCTCTGGACAGGTTCGCAGGTGAGATGTGGTATTTAGTGCCCGCTTGGAATTATGCTGCTGCCTTGTGAGTGGAGGAGCCCTCCAGCACGCCGTTGACAAACAGAAAGGCTGCGTCGCCGTGCCTTAAAGAGCGGCAGAAGTCTCCTGCACCGTCTTACGTGGGAGACCCGTGCACGCATATTTCCCTGGCTGCATCCTTTCCTTCAAAGGCAAACTGGCTTAGCGGGTGTGGAGCAGATAAGAAGATTACACGTGTGCGGTCGAAGTAATTTAACCCAGAAATCCTCTCCGCTTTTCACCTTGGTGTATTGATAGTCGTGATGGATGGATAGTGGTTTTCCAGTCTTGTCTTCCAGGCGCCGGGGATACAATCATCCCAGGCTTTGCTCAAAATCGGCATCAAAACAAAGTTGTGACGGAGCCAGGAACAGATCCAGAGCAGACACTGTAGCCTACGGCACATCCTGTGAAGCACACAGAGGTGGTGTGTTTTCAAGTTTGTATTACGGCTCAGGGTTACTTTTGTTTGTCTGTGTTTGGGAGCCGCGCTTGCAGACTGACTGTTGTAGTGTTGACTTTCCAGACCAATGTTGAGACAAAAGGTTTTTTCCCTGAAGAGACTCTGGTCCGGATCAAACAGGGGAATGTGAACACGCCCCTAGTGGTGGTCCGTTTCAACGCGGGACTCTTTAGCCTCATCTAGACAGGTCATCTAACGCCACCAGATGACATTTCTGACAGAGTAGAGAATCCAGTCGGATGGTAGTTTTATTTTGATAGTCATCATAGTAATAACAATCCAACCCGGTCGTCTGTCCATATCAATGTCCGCGTTCTCCCACTGTTAGTGTTTATAGAGGATTGTTCTCTGTGTGTATGTGTGTGTGGTTTCATTACAAAAACAGACAGCGCCCACTAGTGCCCCGAAATAAAAACTACATTGTATTCAGTGTTTCTGCTACTCCTGCGTGAACCTGAAACTTTTCTGAAACGAAAAGCGCGAAAACGATTCCGATGTTGTCGCGTAAACAGGATCTAATATTCTTTGTGCCAAATAGTAAGACTGCAGACTTTTAACTGATTAACCACGTAGACATCTGGTAAATTTGTCCATTTAAGTTTGGGGATGTGGGGATGACGTAATCTTCCAAACACCAGCTTTGACTTGTTCCACTAGTGGTTGTCAATAATTATCAGGCTGGGAAAAAAAACTGCTTATTGAATAATAGCAAAGTTATAAAACAGTCATTCCTTTTAGTGTTGTGGTTGTCTGAAGCTCCCAAACAAGAAATACAACAATAATGAATCAATATTAATCAGCGCACCTCGTGTTTCTGCTGCTGACAAACATGTTTTATTAGTTTGGTTTTCACACTGCCCTCTCATTTCATCTGTATGAAACAAACATTGCAGGAGACATAATGTTTTGCTCAGACTTGAAATGTATGCAGCAAACAGTGTTTTACTTCATAGGCATTAAAGCTGTAACACGCTGACCTTAATGAGTTATTACACTGACCCACACCATTCTGATATTCAGCAAGACTATATTAACTGTGAGAGCATTATTAAAATCAAATAATGAGGGAAACTGTAAAAAATAACAGAATGACTATAATAACTAACTTGTTACTTTTTATTTGTAGAAACTTCAAAGGACTAGAAAGTGACATAAAGCTTTTAAAAACATCCTTTTGAAGATGGAGTGTGTCAGATATGCTGGAATTCATCTCAGGAAATAAAGACCAACAGATAAGCCACAAAAAAAGCCAGATGTTTCTTGGTGAGACCCGATCACCTTCACCAACGGAAGTCGGTTCGTTGGTTCGTGTTTTCATCTGTGTGTATTTATTTATTGGTTTGTATGTATTTATTTTACTAACTTTTCACAAAAACTACTCACCCGCATGGCATGAAATCTTCAGGGATGATTTTTCATCATCCAAGGACCAATTGATTCGATTTTTGAATAAATCCCTCAAAACAGAGGACAACATGTCACATCATGGAGGAGATCGAAGGAGATCAGCATCTGCTGCCATGGTGACGCTCCCTGCTCAGTACAATTACAAACCAGACTATTTAAAACAGAAAGGTGAACATTCTGATATGTCAGCCTGGGACGACTGCTTTGAAACAAACAAATGGTTTGATGGTAAAACGATGCCGTGCGTTACAGCTCACCTGTGTAAAAGCTTGATCTGCTGTCCAGCATCACAGTCGGGTACTGCTGTGGAACCAAAAGGTTTGGAACTGCTCCTTCGGAGATGCTTCTCAAACTCCTGCTGCTGTGTGTCGCTGCAGGTTTTTTAATAAACTCGGTAAACCGGTATATACTGTATATGTGTGCTGTAACTAGATTTCTTTTTCTTTATTGGCTTCGAAGGCTGCTTCCATGTGATGTGAGCCTCGTTGGGCCAGTGTGGAAGCATCAAACAGAACCTGTACGACGGCGTCTCAGGCCAAAAGGTTAAGGAGTGGTTAAGTGTGAAATAGCTCAAAGGCTGAACAGGTTCAAAACTCTGTCTGAAGCCTTCCTGCTGTGCTATACATACTTAAACGTACCAAACACATTAGGCCTAATCAAGTCTCAGCAGGTGGTATTCTGTGCAACTACAGAAAATCTAAAAATGCCGTAAAATATAGGCTGTTATATTTGTACAGAATGGTGGAAGTTTTCTTTCCATCCATCCATCCATCCATCCATCCATCCATCCATCCATCCATCCATCCATCCATCCAGTAGTTTAAGCCGTATAGGTCTTGGACCAATCGCACACAAATAATACGAATAATAAAGAAACACACAATTACCGGTTCAACAAAGGCCATTTCAATTCAATTTCATTTCTCATTCATTTCATTTAATTTCAAGGCACTTTTACAGAGAAAAACCAACAATTCCACCCGAGCAACTAGAGGAGATGGAAAGGAAAATTGTTTTTAACCTTTTAACAGGAAAAAAAACCCTGCAGAACCAGACTCAGAAATGAAGACTGACTCAGAGGAGGAGACTTTCTTCATACTTTCTGCTGATCCAGGTGGGGTTAGAGAATTGAAAGAGAGGAAAGGACAGGACAGACAGATTGTTTGGAGGATTTCAAACCCTGGTTCGGTTCAGGGGGAAGTGATTCTCTATTGAATCCAGCAGATATAAAACCACTCGCTGCAGACAGG
Organism: Lipophrys pholis; assembly: GCF_963383615.2. Taxonomy (NCBI): domain Eukaryota; kingdom Metazoa; phylum Chordata; class Actinopteri; order Blenniiformes; family Blenniidae; genus Lipophrys; species Lipophrys pholis. Next base: position 27,479,706 of record NC_137632.1, on the reverse strand, counting down.
TGGGGGCGGGAGGCTCACGCCACAAACTTCCACATAATAGTTATGAAGTGTACCATGTTTGACCGTGCAAGTTTGCTTTTGAATATTGAAAAGAAACTAACACACCCCGATCAGCCACAGCAAGAAGATAATCCACAAAGAAAAAAGGCCAACCTGGAAATGAAGCTGGTTCCTCTGAGGAAACGATGCGAACCACAATGGTTATAAAATGTCTCATTCCAGGAGAAGTCATAGGATTAAGGACTCATGTGGACCAAGCCTGGACATCTAGTCCACGGATGGCTGCTCGAAGCAGTATGCCCCGCAACGCGTTTCACATAGACAATGAATGAGAAGCACGAAATCGACGGATCCTGTGGCCATCAGCACATCTCCAATATCGCTGTAGTTCAGCGTTTCCACAAGCAGCCGACTGAAGCGAAACACACTGAAGAGTCTGACCAGAAGCCAGAAGCTTGAAAAGGACCGTCTTTGTGTTTGGAGTCGGTGGACTTTGAAACACAAACACCTCTACAGCTTTTTCAAGCAGTTGTTGCCCTCCGTCCTGCTATTCTCACTCTTTATCCTTCAACTCCAACCTGGCAACACAGAAGTTCTTCCCCTCGGTCCTGTTCAAACTGTGTTATTCCTCAACACTTCAAAGTGGATTTGTTCTTCATCTTTAATTAAATAACTGAAGTATTTAGGCTGGTATTGTGTTATATTTCAAATGCATCTTTGTATGACCTTGTATCCTTGTATCTGTGCAAAGTGTAAATAGATTCAAACCAAAGAAAGTGAGAAGAGACACAAATAAAGCAAAGTGGTTAATTGGTGAGATATAACAGGAGGGATGTGTATGTCATTAAAATTACATTTGGATAATAAAACTAGAATAAAGCATATTGAAGCCTCCTTTTATACGTTCTTCACTCTGTTTTGGTCAATAAAACATTGACAAGAGGGACTGGATTTTCTCAGAAGCAACCTGGAGGTCCTCCAAAGGGAAAATGTAGAGCTACGGATGGAAATGATGTCAATATTCAATTAGAATGGTAATGTTCACTTTTTCTACAGTCAAACTAAAATGTGGATAATGAAGCCGAGGAAATGGGATATCAATAGTCTGCAACAGTAATAACGTCTTATTTTATCCATTGAAAGGATGCCGTGCTTTTTGTTTGTTTTGCAAACAAATTTCATTTAGCGCTCCGCTCCCTTTCGAGTTTCATTTGAACTGGATTCATCTGAGGAGTTTTTCTTTCCTCGGTTTATTTAATGGCTTTTTAAGCAATTTCTAAGATGGATATGTTTGTATTTTGAGCAATATCTTCACGGGGGGGAGTACGATTTCAGGAAATACAAGTGTATGAAAATGAACTCGAACCCTGCGACGAACATAACGGCCAGGATGTGTCAGTGGAATTGTGAGTAATGATGTGACAGGGAATGGCGGATAATGTTCCCCCGATGTGTAATGAGGGCCGCTCCAGCTAATGGCGCCAAACGAAACGGGGGGAAAACACAGACAGAGCAAACAGAAGGGATGTTGAACCTACGCCAGCGGAGGAGTCCTCTCGTGGAAACCGTCTCGTCCTCCTGCGGGAATGTGAATCAGAAGGAGCCACGGGGATGATGGGTAAAATGCTCAAGTTGTAGAGTGGAACTACAAGGATCGGGGGGGGGGGGGGGGGGGGGGGGAGCTGGCGAGGCTCCAGGGTGTTTATCTTACAATCATAATTCCAATTAAAACACTCACAAAGCAAATAGAACCATAAATACACAGACGGGGTTCCTGTAGCCCGCGGCTCTGTATGCGAGACAGCTTTATTTATAAGACGGCTCTGTCAGTGCAAATGAAATAAGGCGCTGCATAATTGATGTCAAGAAGATAAAGGGTTTGAGACACGTCCAAAAATGGGTCCGGTCTTCGGAGAGTCGATCCCTTTTCCTTCTTTCTTTTTCTCAAGCCTGAAGCGTTCATCAAACTCGGCACAGGGAGAGCGGCGATGACTCAGGCTGGAAATCCATAAATAGAGGAACAAAGCAGTCTAACAGCAACAAAGTGAAGACAAAAATAAAATGCAAACATTGTCCTTCTGCTTGAATGTTTGTAGTCAATCTAATCCTTTTCTTTATTCTGCTCTACTTTATGTGAACACATGCCCCCGGTTTGTCCAAGTGAACGTCAGGCATTGGGCAGGTCACCAGTACATCAATACACAGAAACACAATCAGTTTAACAGTTTTCTTTAGTCTTGACCCCCAAACCACCAGTCCGTCTTGGGTTGTACATTTTGTCCTACTTTTGTCACCAATCAAAAAAAAAAAAAGAAGGAAGGATTTCCTGCAGTGATGCAAGGTGATTTGCTCCAGGGTTTGAGTCTGTTCCTGTTATGTCTGATTGGCTTTTCTCGGGGTAATCCTGTTTCCTCCCACAGTCCAGAAACGGGCAGCTGAGATTAACCGGTGACCCTCAAAGTATGAACGTGTGAATGTGACTGTCTTTGCGTTGGCCCCGGGATGGACCGGTAACCTTGTGGCAGATTGCAGTTATTCACCACAAAGCTCCTTTTTCAGTCATCCTGAGTTTCCCTGAACGCTCCGATGAGCGGGTCATTTAAATGTTGTCGCCGCAAGGAATTGTGGGGGAACATGAGCTGGTCTCCTTTGGTAAAGGAAGCATCAGTGGTTCCTAGGCTAAAGGAGGTTCTAAAGGAAGCATCAGTGGTTCCTAGGCTAAAGGAGGTTCTAAAGGAAGCATCAGTGGTTCCTAGGCTAAAGGAGGTTCTAAAGGAAGCATCAGCGGTTCCTAGGCTAAAGGAGGTTCTAAAGGAAGCATTGGGCCTCCTTTCCGTAGCTTATAGAGAATTCCAACGCTCCTTATCATGGCCGCCACTTAAACACTTGCGTCCATTTTACATGAACGGGAGCTTCCACAAGAAGTCCAGAGGAAAAACAACTGCAGCGATGAGGCCTCACGCTCTGGAGCCTCAGTCACAATCCAACAATGACGATACTCAGTGTTTATTTCTTCTCTTTCTCTTTGTGACTGTGTGAAAGTCTCCATGTGTCAGGGACAGACATTGTTTTGCTTACGCAGCCCACACTCCGCGGAGGACAATCTTCCCCCGCTGTCAGAGCTTTACCCCCCCCCCCCCTGGGGAACACCGTGAGCTTCTCATGCCCTCCGATTCCTGCACCAGCTCAGTCAGCCACTGCTGAGCCTCTAAAGCCCCGAGTGGCCGAAGTCTTCAGCTCGCTGCACCGCAGGAAGTCCTTTCTCCTGTGCTGTTTGGATTAATTTGCTTATTTTGCATCGTGTACTTGTTTTTCACAAGCTTTGTTTTCTTCCCCCTTGTTCTCTTTGCAGGACATCGGGCCCATCGGGGGGGACAGAAACTGGAAGGGCATCGGCATTTCTCTGCTGGTTATTGTGTTGGTGCTCTCGCTCATCGGGCTGTCCATCGTTCTGCTGTCCAAAGGTGAGGACTCTGAAACGTTGATGGAAATGAGGCTGTGGGTGAAGATGAGACAACCCACCACGGGGTTACACTGATAGGTGGAACCGGCAACACTTAGCTGAGGATGCAAAACACCACTGCACTTGTACGAACACTGTTTATTCTTGATGACGTGGAATAACATTTTATTGGCCGATACTCAGAGTAGCCAAGGCAAACTACTAAACTACTGAATGAATTTTGTGTGTGGGTGTGTGTGGGTGTGTGTGTGTGTGTGTGTGCGTGCGTGCGTGCGTGCGTGCGTGCGTGCGTGCGTGCGTGTGTGTGGTTTCATTACAAAAACAAACAACAGCGCCCATTAGTGGCCCAACGTGCGAACTACATCAGTTTTAGTGTTTCGCCCATTTCTGTGTAAACGGACATCATTTTCAAACGTTTTCATGTAAACGAGAAACGTTTCTGAAACTCGAATGCAAAAACGTTTTCACCTGAAACGTTTACACAAATTTCAAGTGAAAATGCATCGTTTTTAAGGTAATCTGGTCCCAGTAAAATATGGTGTATTCTACGTTATTTGTCCGTAGTTATGTTTGTGTTTACCTGTTTGCCCTGTGAAGGGATGGTAATCTACTTCACTCAATGTCAGCTGGAATAGGCTCTGATTCTAAATGGTGTATTTAATAATAAATGGTATAAAAGATGGTACTCTGTTACAGATTTATAATATTTCAGATACTTTAAGGTCAGCACATACCAGCCAGTGAGAATTCTCCGTGTCTTGAAAATACAAGTAATACGAAATACAAGCAAATTTTCCCAAAACACTTTTTTGAATATGAATTCACAGCTTGATTCCAGGCTTGGCGGCTTTTCGTATGAACTTTATATCTTCTCCCTCTGTACATAGATTTTCTCTGTTAGTTACTCCACTTTTTCCCAAGAGGCGCAGTGAAGCTTTTAAAGACCTGAAATCTATGATATCTATTATTTGGTGAGATATCAAACTCCTTTGGGCTGCATAAAGCCCAACGTGATCTAGAGAGAAACCAGACCCATCAGATTACGGTATAATAATCTATAAATCATCAAACAAACACAATTCTGAATGTTCTAGCTTTACAGAATATGAGTAGACTAAGATTAAGTTATTAAAAGTTTTGGTTCAAGAATGGAGAATTGAGCTGGGCAGAGCTGCTGCCTATGAACAAATATCATATAGGATGCTGGACAGAAGTTTTTATTTGAATTTCCGTCTCCAGACGTCGCAGTAAAGATCAGTTGGAGGCGCGAGGATGTCGATGAGCTTCTACATAATATTTTTGCCTTTAATTGACTGGTTTCATTGTTCAGCCATCTTAACCATTATCTCGACTGTCTTATATAGCAGTTTATTTGTACACAAAAAAAAAAAAAAAAACTGCAAGTCTTTCCACCTCACTCCAAACTTCACTACATGTCCTTGTTTATTCCCCCTGTAGTTTCACGTTGCTTCTATCTGCAGCCTAAACTGAGCTCCTGTAGACTATGAAATAGTTTCTCTTCTCCTCTTATTAGTTTTTAATTGAATATTAGATCTTATTTGTTCTCTGCAGGCCTCCTATAGCTCAGTCCAACACTTTACAACGTCACAGTCACACAACATTTATTTGGTAGGAGAACAAGCATGATCGTCAATAATTATATCAAAATCAACATTTTCACAGCAAAGAATATTTTATTCTTCAATGAAAAGCATGAATGATGTGCAGATATCCAAACATGTGTCAACATTTAGGAAATGAGAAATGAGATCATAGATCTATAGAATTAGTCTCACCTGTGTGGATTCTACAAATATAATTCCTCAGCATCTTGGAAAGAAAATTCCTACAAATTCCTCCTCTGCTTCAGCATATATTTGAATATATATACCACATGGTATCAATTGACCAATCACGTTGCTCGTTACTGCACGTAATACAAAACTGAAAGTTAGTCGTGAGGTGTGTACTCGAGCCGATAATTCGCTATATTTTGTTGGAAAAATATTGATTGAGACAAAATTAGACGGTGAAAGTAGTGATGGTCATTATATATTTATATTTTAGAGGCTTTGAACAACGTGTCCACTGTTTTTTCTGAAAATCGAAAATTGCTCGCAGCCTAAAACCAAGCTTCTACACAACCCGATAAGGTTAAGATTCACAAAAGGTGTGTTGAATACTTTGTAATGTCTACTGCAAACTACAAATACAACAAGACTAAAGGGACATTGTCTTAAAAGACGGAGAGCTGAGCCGGACGTGGCTCAGTCCAAGATGCTGAGGGTTAAAAATGAATCGATCAGGGACAGTTTAGGTTGAGACGTTTGGACGTGTGCTGAGGGCAGATCGTCACAGATAGTTGGTGTCACTCTCTGATGACACGCAGGTTCGGTTTCATGATGTTCGACCCCGTAATGGACGACTGACCTGCATTCTGCCTTTCACACAATGTCACATGGAGGTAAAGTAAATGGAAGAACAACCGTTTGTAAAGCTTTATTTAGGCAGTGTAACACATTAGTTTGTCGTGTCACACAGACACAAGGCTGCACAATCAGACTCCAAAATCAAAATTGCGCTGACAGCCTCTTTCTTTTCTTCTCTTTTTTCGTTAAAAATGAAAAAGTGAATATAAATTGGATTTTAAGCCTCACATTTGTATCCTCACAATTTGCATATGTATGTCAAACTCTCCCAAATCACCGCCGCTTCCTTCATTAGCATTTTTATTCATTTGTTAACAGTACTGAATGTACCCAACTTGGAAGACACAGTCAAGGGTTATAATTGTTTACCGAGAAAACGAGGGGAAAAAAAAGGTGTTTGGAAAATAAAGTTTGGATGGAGGAGTTCCCGTCAGCTCTGTCAGTCAGCCTCAGGAACAAAGCTGCATTTGGAGTGATGGTCGTCCTTCTTTGTCTTCATACGATGTACGTGGATCCTGAGAGTCCTTGGTTCGACCTGAGGAGAGGCGCAGGTCACCGCCGCGTCACAGCAAACTCAATACATCCTCGGAGCGCCCTATTATCTAATAACGGTACAATATGTAATAACGTAACACATTTTCAACTCATTATGTAATAATCGGCCGCATTTCGTAATAACTTGTTACATGTTGCAACAGTTAATGCAGAATTCAGTTGTGTAGAGCCTCATTGTGTAATAATGTAATAAATGTTTGTTTGTTTTTATGCTTTTTTATCATATTTAATAATGCAGATTGCATGTGTTTATGTCTTGCAGAATTTCAACGCACCCATCATTTTCGTGTCAGTAATAATTAATTAGTTAGTTTCTAGCTTGTGAACAAATTCTCCATTTTAATGAATGCGTTACGTTTGATTTAGACCTGAGCAATAAAACATCCCACCAGTTTGTTTGGTTTTTGGTTTTTCAAATAAATCCTAATTAAGCTGGAAAGCTTAATGTTATTCTGATTGTATGATGTCTTTTCTGATAAAATGTTGATGATTTATTACATAATGCACCAAATTATAAAATTTTCTTTAAAAAAAAAAAAGAAAGAGAGAGAGCATTTTGTTATAACTGTTTCAATATGTAACAAGTTATTACAAAATGCAATGTTTATTAAGAAATGGAGCAGATTATTACAGAATGCGGCATTATTACTATTATTATTATTAAATGTATTATATTATTACATATTCCACTATTATTACATAACACTCGCATTTTGTAATAACTGTTGCAATATGTAACAGGTTATTACAAAATACATCAAAGTTTATTACAAAATCCGGCGTTATTACGTAATGAGTTTAAATGGTATTACATTATTAGATATTGCAGAAACTCAGCAGTCGATGTTTGTTATTACAGATTGTCTCTGTCCGTCTCTTTACAGACGATGGCGGTAAAGGGTTCGGCTCACAGCTGACACTGGACGACCTCTTTCAAAGAAATTTCCAAATCCATGACCCCGAGGCGAAGTGGATCAATGGTGAGTATCTTAAATATGGAGAAAACTAACGCAAATACAACCAATGAAATGACATGAACTCCTACACGCTGGTGTTGAGTGCACAAGGACGTCGATCTGGGGATTCTGCTCTTCCAGGAAATGTGGTTGCCGCACACAGTGGCAGCATTCCACAACAGTAGTGTACAAATCAGTTTCCACGGAGACGGAGCGTTTTCAAAAAGTTCCACCTTAAGAGTCGTTTTCAAAAAGTTTTCATTGGCTGTCGTGTGAACAGACCCCAAAAACACTCCCAACGTTTTCTGTCTTCACTTGAAGCTTCGTCGTGAATCCGTCACGGATAGTAAACAATGATCGGACGAAAGACTTCCTTCTTTTGATCCAACAGAAACTCTGGATGTTGCATACTTTGGCTTTTCTGAAGTATTAAAAGTAATTCTCTCATTTCTACCGTCTGAACTCTGAAGGTTTTTTGAAGATTCTGTTCAGAGTCAAACTGCTTCCATTTCATCTTTATTTTCCCGTCTCTTTTTGTGTGTCCTTGTTCAAGTGTGAGGTCAAGTAAGCTTCCTTCTTAGCCGTCCTGCGTTTTTGTTGAGCTGTAATTACAACTCAACAAATCCACAGAGTGAACGAGCGTCTTCGTATGGGGAGTTAAAAAGTAATAAAAACCTGGAGAAAGGAATCAAGTGTTCTGCCGCTATCAGAAAAATACTAAGCTGTCCGAGTTGGACGCGCCGATCCCCACGCTGTGGTTTGGACGAAGAGCAGGAGGGTGAGACGAAGACGAGGAGGTGTAATCATCTGATCATCTGATTGTAGGACGACTCCATCTGAATTTTTTTTGAGAAAATAAATCCTGTACAATGTACCTTTACGTATTGTTATCACACCTCCCGATTTCCTGCCTGGCATCAGCCACGACCTCTGCCCCCCCCGACCATACATACACATGAATACACACACACAAATACATAAATGTACACACGCAAAATATGAAAATATGCACATACACACTCACACACAAATACCCACACACATACATAAATACACACACACACACACACACACACCTGCTATAGGACTCAATGGTGTAACGTACTGTAAATATTCCATATCATATATTTTGAGTTAATAACAGAATTCCTACTAAAGGGCTGCATATTGTAATGAAAATACATCATTGTCCTGCAACCAGCGTCACAAAATACACGGAAAATACAAACCATGCAAAAAAGTTTAGACACACACACAACATACATCTGCTTGTTTGTGTTGTTGTCGTTTCCTGAACAGAGTAGAGTGTGTACTCCGGAGCCAAGCACCAAGCTTTGTATGTTTCTCACCAACGCCAACGGCGCTTCATCGCTTCGCTGTGCGTCCGTCACAACTTTCACCACTTCGTCTCACTCAGCATTCGTCTGGAGCCACTTAGCATTCCGAGGTCTCAGCACTGTTGAGAGGGAAAACAATCATCGTTCATCCCTTCATCTGCTGGCGGAGCATCTGCAGGCAGCTTCAGGTTTGGAGCCGCTGTTCGTCTCATGAAGCCTGTGAACGGCTCACAGACCTTCACTCTCCAGCTTCAGGTCGATGTGAAACCTTTATGGCTGCAGCTTGGTGTCGGTGCAAACCTTTACTTTCTTTCTCAATCACATTTTGTGATCAACTCATGCAGAAAATGACTGCAGGCGCAGTGTTGTCGTTTATTAACTGCTTGTCCTCCCGAGAAGTTAACTGTCTTCACCTTTAGGAGACAACTGGAGCTTGTTTGTGGAAATAGAGATAGAATTATGACTTCAGTATTGCGTCAAACAGCTGTTGTCCTTTAAACGCATTACTAAAAGAATAAGTTCATCCAGTTGAGTTTTCGTGGTTCTTTCTTTCTTTGGAATGGTATGGACTAGCTGGAACCAGCAGATGGCGGTAGTGCAGCTTCACAGATTCCAACTGCCGTTGAACCGGCGTGAAGAAGAAGAGGGGAAACAGTCATCAGGGACGACGAGAGCGGCGGGAAACAATGTAGATAGAGCCAGCAGATGGCGGGAATCCAACTTTATGGATGCAAACTGCTGTTAAATAAAGAGGAAGAAGGAAGAAGAAGAAGAAGAAGAAAAGAAATTCAACTGGAAAAGAACCCACAACGGTTGAGTAGAGCCAACTATGAAGCATGGAAGTGGTCATTTCATACCTTGAGCTTGTTTTGGGTCCAACAGTGAAGCAATGCAAAATGAAAAACTGCGAGGACACTGAAATAAGGATTATATAGTTATAATGAATACACAGAATTTGTCAGGCTGTAATTTCGGTTCTTCTGATGTCAAATCATGTTGATGAGAAGTTATTTTAGGAAAAGAACGTCTGAAATTAATTCACTGGCAGTTTCCTGGAGAACACTGTTCAGGGAAATCACGTCATCCTAATTCTTTTCTATAGAATTCAAATAGTATAAATAACTGCGGAGCAGTCCACCCGGGAAATATTTCATCAGAAGAAAGATAGAATCTTTAATAAGCTCCAGTAAAATATGAAGGTGTTAGAAAAGCAAAAGAACACAGATGTGTTGAACAAAGCTCTGTTGAACTTCTCCCCGTGGCTGCACTTTGAAGTCTTTGATGACAACTTGGATTTTTGAATTCCAAGCACTGCGAGTAAGTTTGTACTTTCAGGTATAATGGAAACCTGGACTGGAAGATAACTTTTGAACTCAAGCCGACTCAATTTCTACTGCGAGCTTTGACGAGCGCTGACCAGGTTCACGTTACAGTTTAATGAGTCCGGCGGCTTTAATTCTACCTTTACGGTGGTAAGAAGGATCACATCTAGTTCACACCGGAGAGGTTTTTAATTGAAGTACTACAGTCATTCTCAGGCTCCTTCCCGGTAGATTGCGATCTGTGTCTCATAAATAAATATTAGGAACTGAAATGTGCATCTTAATGTGGCCGTTGCTCCTTTTAAAGCTTTCCAGCTCATGTTGTGGGAGGCTTTATTTCCATTATATGTGCAAAGTGAATCCGAATTCAGAGTATTGGGTCCTTTTGTCCTGTCAGAAAAACCCCCAAAAGTTTTTGTTCCACCTTCCAATATAACTATGTGAGAATGTTATCGGGGCCAATACTGCTCGGAGTATTCGTATCGTTACTCGGTATTGGCAAGTAGCTAAAGGTCCTTTATTAAGTGTCATTGGCGCATCCTTAGTCTTTACATAATAATTTAGGTAAAAAAATGCAGAAGATAGAAGGAAAATAGATCCATTTCTGCTCCTCTTTCATCCACCTAATTACAAAACATCACAGCTTTATATCTTTTTTCTTTTTTTTTTAAATCTCCCGTATTTGAGCTTTACTTTAACATTGTCTTGAATTAGTTCTATTTTATTTTATTTTTTTAAATGTACACACAAACTGAAATATCAAAGTTATTTTGCAGAAAAACCTTCCAACCTGTGATGAAATCGGTTAAGTTCAATTCTACCTTCGTCTTTAAAAAGCTGAACTAGGACATCGACATTATTCAGTCGTCAGGGACACTTGGAGGTTTCGATGATAATTGTTCTTCAGTGAACTGGTGGCGTTACTCTCGCTCCCTTCACGGCCATGGGCACAGGTTCTTTTGGGAATTGTCGTTTATTTTCTTATACAACTTCTTGCAGAGTACTCGGACGCCGTGAAAACTACAACCAACACGAAATGAAAAGTACAAACTGGCAAAAACGCACATTGTACGGATCAAATTACATCAATATACATATACGATCAAACAGTACCTCTTTCGCCGCATGCCATGAAGAAGAGGCTTTTTAACTTTAAAGTCCGTCTGTAATCTCCGCCGTAGGAACCAAAACTCTCGGAACTTATGGTTCCGCCTTAAAACACATTTACCATAAAGTCCATTTAAGTTATTTGTACAAACGTGAAATTACCAAACATATATTGACACATTTCCTGAATCATTTCAAACATAGATTAGAACCGTTTTACACTTTGTCTCCTTTCACACGGGGAGGGATTAAACAACGGCTCTTCTAATCCCAGGTGCGATCACGTCGCAAGCGTCCTGAGGACAGCGTCTCTTTTCCAATTATTTTTTTGTAAATTGTTTCTTTTGAGTATTGATTTGACTGCAGCGCTGCATAAGAAATAACAAGACGTGCTTTGTCTTAGCGGGGGAGGGAGATTTTAAATGACAAGAGCTCTTCAGAGGATTTTCTCTCCTGAACACAGGCAATCCATCTGTCTTCCTCATATTTATTTCCCTGTCATTATACTCCAAAGTGTTTTTGAGTGTTTGCTAGCGTGTAGAAACTCTTGTGGTGAGATTGATGCCTCAGAGCTCATTCATTGACGTTTACACGAGACGGGGACCTTGAGATGATTCAGACCTGTCAAAAGCATTAATGGAATCGGCGACTCCGCAGAGTGTGCCGTTGGTTTGGGATTAGACCGGAGTTATTGCAGGAACTCCTCTTATTGTTTCCATTGTTGTTTTCATTGAGCTGCAGGATGATCTAACTGCGGATTTGCCTGGACAGAGCCCACTAAACAAGCCTTTGTTGTTCTCGTCTGCTCTAAATCCTCCGTCCCTTCGGGGGCGTTGCCGGCCGGGATTCTTCACCTAATCATCTGTTGTGTGCTGGATAGCGGGGGGGGGGGCGCCTATTTAACACCTCCCGGGAATGTTAAAATGTATACCGTATTGCACATGATCGGGAAGCAGAATGGCTTTTTTGTCAAGTTGAGGATTGTCTTTATTTGTTAGAAGCAGTGAGGCTCAGTGTGGCCATAAAAAGAACCATCCACGCGTGACGAGTGTGTATATATCATTTGATTTACCTGCAGAATACGCCCCAGAGGCAAGGCAGTCTGCTGCACTTTCTTTACAAAATACTCAACCCTTGGATGAAGATACATGCTAAATACCTTGGCAGGATTTTACAAGGACCTTTTTTATGGCTAATGAATAACTGTTGTCATAACTAAACCAGCCCGAACATCAAACTGAGCCCTGCTGGTGAAAAGTGCTGACACGTACTGTTAGATACACATACTACTGCGCACATACCAGCTGCAGTAAATAGTTCTTCTGCACATAACTAAGTTTGTTAAACCTCTTGGTCTGCATTGATCCATCATATTTCCAGGATGCAGTAGACACATTACAGCTCATGGACCCACAGCGGTGACTTATCCACTGTGAGGATTGAACCTGCGGACGTCCGATCCCAAAGTGGGATCAATCAAAGAATGTTATAATTTGAAAGAGACTATGTTTACATGCCAATGGTGTATTTAAGAAAAAAATATGCTGATAGTATGTGTGGGTTTATTTTTTTTTTAAACATTTCCAATCATCCCTCCATCTTCCTTCATTTCCATTAAAAGGATCATATCATAGAAAATTGATTTTCTAAAAGTTTTCCAGCAGTACTAATCGTCCCCATACCTGGACTGACGCCCCAGAAGTGAAGACAGTCTGTCCTCTCTCTCCCTGGCTTGTTTCAGGTTTTAAAAAGTGTGTTGCTCCAACCAGCCAATCAGAAATCAAACCCTATATAGTGTCATCGGGGGTTTAGCCAATCACAATCAAGGTAGGCCCCTCCCTTTGACTCCTCCCACAATTAGGCAGCTCTGCTCTGGCAATTTAAAAAATATATATTATTCTAAACGGTTGATTTTCTCTTTCTCACACAACACCACCATCATCTGCCGCGAGGACCCTGTTGTGTTGTTTACTTTGTTTACGTGCTGCTCACACACTGCGACTGAGTCACACCAGAAAAGCCGTTTGAGTCGTAGCTTGCTAGAAGCTCACCAGTTGTTCAGATGGGAGAATCCATGCTTCCACTGATATAACCGGCCCACTGAGGAGACGCCCAGAGTCTCATGACGCGTAAAAGACGCCGTAAACGTAGCCGAAGTATCGAAGCACCTCGAGGTGCATGTATTCCTACATCAAGTCGATTCACAGGTTCCAAGACGGGACAGAAAAAAACAGAACAATCTATAGACATTTATTTCCAATGTAGCTGCTAAAATAAGATCTTTTAGTTGCTTGCTTGCTGACAAAACTCAGACCTGTATTTAATAAAACCTAATTAATTTTAATTCATAAGTAAAACTGACAAAATGCTATAACATGAATACACATTCAAGCTGCACTGACGACTCTTCCTCACATAGAACCCGCTGCCATTGTGCAGCTGCAGACAGATAAGCCCAGGAAATAGACCTTCCCAGGATGTCTAGTGTGCACATGAATAATAGAGTCCACTTCACTCCAGACTGGATTCACCACATCATCCGCTTTCACACAGTAACTCACGTGCAGCCGGATGATGCCAGTTCAACACTGTGAGCTGGAAACTGTTTATATTCACAGTCCTGGGAGATAAAATGATGTAAACTTTGAACACCAAACTTTTCCAAACCACCTCCAGTCATTCTGCCCAAACAGCTTGGAGTTTGTTTTTCTTTTTTTAAATCCAAAAAGATGCGCATGAATCGATACATCTGGATTATAACCGTACATATTAAAATAAAAGTGCATCCAACGTGTGTCTGGCCTGAAGCTACAAGAGCAGGGGCTTTACTAAAATGTGTTATTCAAATCACATGAATAACACATGCGAGGCTGAGGTTGCAGTGGTAATACGAACGCCGCTGTGTACATCTGAGAATCAACAGTCCGGGATGGAAACAACTGATCAGGGTAAGTCAGGTTGAATGCTGATTCCTGGAGGAGTCCTGTGAGAGCTGGAGCTTTTTACCATGACGGGAGGGACCAGAGAAACTAAATCAGGAGCATATGATGGACTAGATGGACTATTTACAAGTTAATGGCCATGAAGCCGTTGTTCACCTTTCATCGGGAACAAAATAAGAGCTTTGTTTTGGAACTACTTTCCTTGAGTGTCCATTTGCACTAATAACTGACTCTTGAAGTGGACGTTTTTGAAAACACTCCAACTAATTCCACTTTGCTTGGGCTAACATGCTAAAAAGAAAAACAACCGCCCAGAATCAAACCTTGACTTTCTGCCTGTGGAACAGTGCTGTCCATCCTTTGACCTTTTCTTCCAAAGGTTTCAGACGATTCCACTGATGCATGTTCTTACATCAATCTACACAAATTACTGATTCATCTCAACACAAACTAATCAAATGATTAGGATTTTTTCATAGTTTTGTCTTTGAACAAACTCTAGCTTCCTTCAGTCATTATTTTTTAGAGTGGTTTAGACTGTTCTAATCTCAGAATTAAAGATAATTATAATATATAACTATTGGATATTGGAGAAGGGGTAAGATTTGATAAGTTTACTTCTTCCTACTCCTTTTCAGGCATGTTAATCAGATATATGAGATACGTGTGTGTGTGTGTGTGTGTGTGTGTGTGTGTGTGTGTGTGTGTGTGTGTGTGTGTGTGTGTGTGTGTGTGTGTGTGTGTGTGTGTGTGTGTGTGTGTGTGTGTGTGTGTGTGTGTGTGTGTGTGTGTGTGTGTGTGTATAGGAATATAGGATAAGTGATTGCACTAAATGTATTAAATGTCTCATGCCTGATATGAATGAATAAAAAAAATAAAAGAATAAAAGTTGATTGTTTTTTCATTTAGGGTCCGTTTATTGCCAAATTCGATGATTCACTTCCTTGCACCTCTAGAAGTGAATATGTTTGGCAGTAGTACACCAGACTGATTGCTTATTTCTGTCCCAGTGGAGGACATCGTCTTTCGGAGTTGGGACGGCAATGTCTTCAAAGTCAAGACAGAAGGAAACGAGACAGACCTGCTACTGAAAAACACCACGTTTGTAAGTAATGATGGGAATATTTCTGGGAAAGCAGATTTGTGGATAGCGCGATGTAACATTTCTCTCCATAACTGGTCTTACGGCATCAGTTCAACCAGTTGAAGCTGATTCACGACCAAGTTGGATTGTTATTACGGTGACTGTCAAAATAAAAGTACCAAGTCCAGGAGAATATGGACTGGGAGTCATGGGCGAGTCGTCCTGCAATCCGGCTGAGCACGTGCAGAAGGACAACTTACTACGGCCGTAGTGCGCATGCACAGCGGCAGCGTTTCCCAACATTAACACGGAGACAGAGTCGCATTTTCAAAAGGTTCCACATTGGGAGCTGTTCTCAAAAAGTTGCGTTTTCAGCGGCACGGCTTTGTGGTGGAAACGGACAACCAGAACGAAATGAAAGTTTTTGTGTTTTCACAAACATTCGCATGTAGGCGGGGCCGGAACCAGATGAACTGGAGCTCCAACATCGGCTTCATCAGAGACATTTTCTAGTTGTGTCAAAGCAAAGCCAAGGAAATCATGTTTATGTGGTAAAATCTGAAAAGAAATAAAAATTCTGGCTTTGGATGCATGAAAATACTCATCCGTCTGTTGTTCTGCCCACAGGCAACTTTCAAGGCTTCAAAGTTTGCAGTTTCTCCAGATCTAAATTTTGTTCTTCTGGGATACGACGTCAAGCAGGTGAGGACCTCCTCCGTCTTCTCTTTCTCTAAACGCCGTGTTGTTTGGCCTCGGAGCTGCTCTTACTGCTGCGTCAGTGTCCATGTGGGGAAGAAGGGCTTTGACCAAACGACGGAACGTTTTCTGTGAGGATCAGTGATTAAAGTTCAAAAAAACACATTTCATTTCAGAGCAAACACGATAGCAGGAGAGCACAACCTTCTAGGAGGTAAAAAAAAGAAAAAATAACAATGATTAATACATTATTCATAACTGGAACATGTTGAAAAGACTTGAACAGATTTGTCCAAGACACAGTTTAAGACTCGAGTCTCTGAGGAGCGGCGCCGTTTCTCTGAACGCATCGTGATGCTGGAGGCGAACGAGCACAAACTAAAAAAAAGTGATTTTTTTTTTTTTCAAATTCGAACTTGGTTTTAAAAACAAGGCGGAGGGGTTGCCAAAGGGCCGCTCCAGACGGGGATCATCGTTGACGGCTGTCACTCATCCCAACAGACGCGCTCGCTAACAGCCTCAGCTTTGACACGTGCGAACGCGACGCCGCGCGTCGACACACGAACGCCGCGCAAAACGCTCGACGACACCGTGATTGATGGACGCCTCTGTCAGCTCACCTGATAGATCATCGCAGTCCTGTCTGCTGCGGTTGCTTCACCCATCATCCCGTTCTGTCCGGTTTCATGATCGCTCACGTAGGGTCACCTTGCAAATATTGTACATTTCCCTTTATCAAATATTCACTGCTACAATTTCCATGAAATACAAACGAATCAGTGAAACTGAAGAAAAAACAACTATTTCCTGTTACTGGCTCTTTTGAATTTGATCCATCAGTTTGAATATAGAAAAGTATAAAGAGATCTTATTCTTCTTTCCAGTTGATTGTCATTGTTGTCAGAGAGTATGCACACGATGGTTAAAGCGAAGCACTCAGTCATTAATCTTCTATTCAAGCCCGACTGGAGTAAAGTGGGCTGCATCATTTCTAGTGTACACAACGGTCCACCGGGTTCACTACAGAAATACATTAATCCGTCTATATACAGCCATTCAGTCACCAAATAACCTAAGATACAAAAAAAAAGAAAGACATGAAATACTTTAATATTCTCTAGCAAACTCTATAGTTTGTGCGATTCCGTCAGGAAGGTGGTAAATCTGCGTTTTATTTTGCTAAGACCAATATGGAGATCCAGAAGATCTTCACCAGCAACATGGAAGCAGTTTGACTCTCCAGTGCTGAGACCTGGAGGGGAACTAAAACATCACCTGACGGGTTTCAGGTGTTTTTTTTAACCGGCGTCTGCGTTCCGTCCTTGGGATCTGGCGGCTTTTGGTAATACGAGGAAGATCGATGGGAGATTAATAATCCAGGAGGGAAGGGAGCGGCGGCTGCTCGAGCTCACGCTCAGGAAACCTCGGGACTGCGTGTCACGTCGAGTCACTCCCTTGGAAGAGGCAAGAGAAAAGTGAGCTGGAAAACAATCGGCGGAACAGGAACCGCGTCAAACTGGCATCGCTGGATTAACTGTAGAGCGGGTTATAAGAAGATAGAAATGATTCAATCTGGAGAAAGTTACCTTTAACATGCAGTGAAGCTCAGCACTTTAATTGCCTTTTGTCTATTAAATGCACTTTTATTTTGTTATTATCTTCTTTAATGTGATTTGATGCATTTCTTTGTCTCTGTGAAGCACTTTGAATTGCTTTGTTGTTATAGGAAACTTGTTTTTGCCTCATAAAGGCTGAAGTGTGATTTTTTTTTGTCAGTCTGTGTTTCAAGGATGACCTGTGTCAGCACTTTTGCAACCTTCAGTGTCAGGAGGCACGTGGATCTTTCTCAAAACAATTCGGCCTTTAAGAAAGCGCTCTCCGACTTCACTGTTAGACAAACTCCTGGGCACTCCCACAAAGGTTGGACTGTGACATCGTCTCTCCTCGCAAGAATATTGTAATAAAATTCTCTCAGACTTTTTAATTGCTCTCAGTCTGATTCCTGTGCTTTCTGTCTCCTTGAGTTCTTAATAGGAAATTCTCCTGACACTTGTGTATGAATGGTGCGGTACAAATAAATTTGGCTCTCTTATTTAATTTTTTTTTTCTATTATATCGCCTCTCGTCTGATGCGGTGTGTGGAGGTGATTTGTTTTCTTTGTGTTGAGTAAATGTTGGTTGTGATGTCGAGATCAGTCAGCTAAATGGAGCTATTGTTCTAATGTTGTTGTCCTGTGTGTGTGTGTGTGTGTGTGTGTGTGTGTGTGTGTGTGTGTGTGTGTGTGTGTGTGTGTGTGTGTGTGTGTGTGTGTGTGTGTGTGTGTGTGTGTGTGTGTGTGTGTGTGTGTGTGTGTGTGTGTGTGTGACAAAGTTAGATTGTTATTACGGTGACTGTCAAAATAAAAGTACCAAGTCCCAGGAGAATATGGACGGGGGAGTCATGCCACTCTGGGGGAAAACATTTTTCTTGTTGTCCGTCTCCTGAGCATGTGAAGAGAAAGTAGTTACTGCGGTCAAAGAGTACGTGTGCAGTCGCAGCCTTTCAGATGATGGAATTGGAGCGTTTTCAAAAAGTTCCACTTTGCCAGTGGTTTGCAGAAAGTTTTATTTTCAGTGGCTCCGAGCGCCGCTGTCGTGTGAACAGATTCCCGAAACGCAACAAAATTCTTAGCGTATTCTTACGGACCATGTCCATCCTGAACTGAAGCAATCTTATCGGACTGACGTGACCTCGTTCAGCAAAGTTTCATGTTTTCTGCCACAAAACAAAAAGTGGCTCAAGAATGATTCGACTTTCAGTTGTAGACTTGTCAGTCAGACTGAAGGATGCACTGGTTCATGGAGACGTCACCACATGTCCCCCGGGACCTCGCGTCGCTGCTGTCTTGGTGCCAGATAATCACAAGCCACCATAGAAAGTCTCCTGGAGTCCATGTGTCCACTGTCCACTGTCCACTGTCCACTGTCCACTGTCCACTGTCCACCACTATTCTGACTGGAAGAGTTTTACCAGGTGATTGTGATCGATCGATCTGGCAGCTTCTTATTCATTTCAACATCAACATTAAAAACTATTAATTCAGTGACTTCCTTCACTTGTTGAGCCACAAGCCATTAAAAAAGTAATTTCTCTCACTGTGAGCGTCTTTAAGCACAGAGACGCGTTCAAGGACGCTTCTTGGTGAATGAAGCAAAGGAAGCTTTTGTTAACTTCCTCTAAAATGCAGTCTCTATATATTCCAGCTGTAGATTTTGAAATTGTGTCCAGCAATGTTACCTCAGCGTAAAGGTTCTTCTGTTTCATGGCTCTATCGACAGATTATTGCCCCAAATGAAAGCAGAATATCTTAATCAAATACGTACATAAGCTTCTTGGCTTTCAGAGCAAAAGCAGACAGAATTCTATTAGTTTTTGCCCGCAGTTATTTAGAATAGTTAGATTGCTTACTGTGGCGCTGGGATTGTGGTCCAACACACAAACTAATCACCATTCGCAGACCCCGCGTCGAGCTTATCAGGAGTTCTCTTTGTCCTTTGAGTTAATCTCATCGCAGTTGAGAAATGTGATCCAACCGCCGAGCGGAGATAAGGGAGTGCTACCCCCAAGGTGAGAATCTAAAGATAGAAACAGGCTGTGCACACAATCCTGGAAAACTCATTAACATTGCAGCATAAAAGAGCCATTTGTCTGCAAGAGAGCGGCACGTTCAAAGACCAGGAAGAGGCCCAGTCATTGTGATTCCACACAAGGAGCCGATATTCTTTTTCTACTTCGTCTCTTCAATATTTTAAACATTTGAATGGGGCCCGCGGCCGACTGGAGAAGCAACGTGTTCACAGTTCCAGAGCAAGAGTCCCTACCTGACTCATCGTGCTGCGCTAACGGCGGACTGCTTGGCGTGAACGTGACTCGAAGCGATGGAGACTCGCTGAAGCCCAATGAGCTGAGGCGATGCTAACAGGCCTGTTAGCACCAAGTGACACCGAACGTCTGGGAATGGCTTTAGAGCTGCTTTCTGCTGTGGCGTTCAGCTGACGACTGCGCCAACAATCAGAGCAGGGTCCCGCGTTTGCTTAAAGCCCCGGCAGCACCGAGGAGGGGAGATGGATCTTCTTGCACAAAGTCACATCGATGATGGTAATGGACATCAGGAAATGAGGCCGATGGTGCACAGCAGGAGGGAACTCACATTTCAATCATTTACAAACGTACAAAACACCTTTGAGAGCCGGGGCATTTGATGGCGACTGGTGAAGCGTGCAGAGTTAACCGCGCCTTCGCTCGCAGGCCCTGAACAACATCCAGCATGGAAGACGGACGTATGGAGGATGTTCCCGCTGTAGTGACACGTGCAATAAGGAACATGGAGGAGAAACAATCGCTCCATCGGGTAGAAATGTCGGACGAGTCGTTAACGCAAATGACTAACTGGCCAATCACACGTCGGCAGAGAACGACGAGGAAAAGGTGGTTGGAGAGACGGATGGTTGACAATCTACTGGGATTCTCATACATCGTTTGTTGGGTTTACAGAGAATGGTGTGAAAAAGTGAAAATACCCAGAGAGCAGCAGTAATCTGGGACAAAATGTGAATCAAGAGGAGCTGGAACTTCGATATCACCTGGTTCCACGGAGAGCGTCTCCGAGCTTTTCCAAACAATGAAACTTCAGGCTTCATTTACATGAAGTGAAAACGCCTCGTCGTCTCAGAAAAGTTTTGCATTAATGTTTGGAAAATGATATCTGCAGTGTTTCCTCTACTTTCATCCGGGAGTCCTGACCTGCACTGGGTCTGGTACTCCTGAGCTCGTCCTCCGCTGGGCTCGGTGGGCCAGACTGAACACAGCTGCTAAAGCCAGTTCCAGCAGCCTCAGCTCCAGGTTAAGGCAGCGAGCCTCCACACGTCATTTGGACGGTCAATGTTTGAAAAAGCCGGCTGAAAAAATATTGCTCGGTTTGCTCAAATCCGTCTAAATTATGTGTGCAGTAGAACCTCGGATCATGGTGGAGCATTTTATACAAATGTTTTTTTTTTTATATATAAATATCAGGATGTTTTGATCTAAATTTGCATTTTTCTGTAGCGTTGGCAAGAAAAATGTAGATATTTTTTCCTTTAAAGTCTTTCCTCCACAGAATCTAACCTGAAGGGTATTCTTATTTTCTAACAAGTTTATTCTCATCCCACAACATGATCATTACTGAAAACACAAATGCAAATATATTTGGATCCCTTAAATGTTTAGTTTGAAACAGCCTCTCTATGTTTGGTGACGGTCGTACAAACTGTCCATGGATCCGGTGGAACCAGGATTAACTTGCATTTGTGGCTTCATCACTGTGAAAATCCATTTCTGACTTTACTGCTTCAGCTGTAGACTCTTCCTACATTTTCTAATACGTTTACTTCATGTGTTGGTAGGCTGATAAAAATAGCAATTTTCACTCTGAATGGGAACATTTTATCTCTCGCTGATATATGGAGATATATTATAGGAGGTCACTCACATTTTAAATGACTTCATTTTGAAATGACTTCATTATTGTATTAAAAAAAGGTAAAATGAACTAAAATCTGAGTCACACCAAAGCTGAAGTCTCCTGTTAATGCTAAAGTTTGGAATATTACCAACTGAAAAGACTTACTTGCAGATTAAAAAAAAAAAAAAGAAAGAAACAGCAAATGCCTGAGGCCACAAAGGTGCTTTATGAGGCTGAATTGGTTCTTAAAGTGGATTTCCTGAAACATCTCTTCAGCTCGTTTCATGTAACTTGATATGAGTTGGAAGTGTGAAGACTGTTTCCAAATGTTCACACAAATTCAAATTTACACAAAAAGTGAACGGGTTCATTTTTGTCACCCCAGCTTAATATTAATATTAATATTCACATTCATATTAATATTAATATTAAAGATGAGCCAGTCCGATGTCGTGAACGGTATGAACTGATGAAGAAACTCAGATAAAGACCAAGTCCAGTTGAATTTATTGAATTGCTTTAAAATTTAAAATCAAGACATATAGAAATCCGTATTTGAACTTTGTAAGTTTGTGTTAATCAACATCTTAAAATCTTAAAGTTTAGGTTGAACCACTTCCTTCTATGTTTTATCAGATGACTGACAGCCTATAAATAAGTTATTTAATCAACTTTGCAAATTTGTGATTGGTTAGTGACTTATTAAGTACCACGTCGTCTAATGGCCGGGTTACACGACAACGTTTAAAGTGAAACCACATGGTTTTTTGCGTTTCTGTTTCAGAAAACTTTCTTGTTTACACAGCAATGTTTTGGAAATGACGTCTGTTGGGCCACTAGTTGGTGCTGTTGTTTGTTTGTGTAATGACGCCACACACACATGCAGCAGAGAACAATGAGCTCTAAACATTAACACTGGGAGAACGTTCTAGTGGACAGACGAGCAAGTTGGATTGTCATTACGGTGACTGTCAAAATAAAAGCACCAAGTCCCAGGAGGATATGGACTGGGAGTCATGACATTCTGGAAGAAACATTTACTGAGCATGTGCAGAACAACTAGTTACTGTGTTTACAGTTTACACTTTATTTACAGTTGCAGCATTTTCAAAAAGTTGCGTTGTCGGTGACTCCGGGAACCTTTGTTATTTAAACAAGACGCCATTTCCTGTTGAAAACTTTAGCCTGGGTCCAGCTGCGGCCGTCAGGGTAACGCCGTTTTCTCATTCCGAACAGCAAAATGCAGAAGAGCGTCTGCACCTCGCAGGAACACCAGGGGGCAGTGTTGCACGCTGACATTTTACTAAACCCAGTTAACCAAACAACCGGTGAGCACAAAGCGATGTTTGTGAACATCAACGGGGCGGATGAGTTATTTAAATATTGCGGCTTGTTGTGGTGTGACGGTCGCCACCGACCAATCAGCGGACGACTGCGTTGTTGCTCGTCCTTATGGAACCGTTCCGTTGTGCCGGGGAACCGGAACACACGCTCCTCTTACTGCCCTGCTGTGCCACCCAACACAAATACTTCCCCGAACCTCAGAAAGAAAAGCACGGATCCATTAATTCCTGACTTCACAATAACGAGCGATTTAATTCAGTGTGATTTGACTGCTATGTAAACACGGCTTGCTCTTCACTCCTCAGTTCACCACCCATCCAGCATCTTTCAAGTGATCTGACAGCGATCATTTACCACTTTCATTTTACGCTCCAATATCTGCTCTTTCCTAATTCCACGGATTAATCCCCAAATCAATGCAGATTAATGCTTGGACATGCTTATTAAGGAGATTATACCGGTTTCAAATTACCATTAATGTGGAAAATTTCCACTGACGGGTTGGATCTTCACAAGCCGACCCATAATTCATTTTCCTCACTGGAGCTCTGGAGAACAGCTC
The DNA here is from genome assembly GCF_963383615.2 of Lipophrys pholis. NCBI lineage: Eukaryota > Metazoa > Chordata > Actinopteri > Blenniiformes > Blenniidae > Lipophrys > Lipophrys pholis. The sequence continues at coordinate 27,456,426 of NC_137632.1, read as the reverse complement.
ATGAAACAAGTGCGTAGTGAGGAACATCGTCAAGCAGAGATCAGTGGTATTTTCTACTCCACAGTCCCTCACGCGTCCTCTCAGGACAGCAGAGTCAGGTGTCGTGTCCATTTATTGCACCAGAAAACTAACCAGCGTGGGAACTGCTGGTTGGAAATGGCACTCTGGCTTGTTTTTTCTTAATTCCATAATGAGCTCTGTGTTCTTGACGGGACCGACACGGCAGAGCTTCAGAGGTGTGATCTGCCCCCGAGACGCGCCGGGTAGATGTGTTCATCATCAAAGTGACAGATGAGATATGGAGAGTGATGGCGTGCCTCTGCACTGCTGTCTCCACGTTGTCTCCTGAATTTATCATCATCACACTGTCCGTCTATATACTGCCGCGTCGTCGCTTTCCATACGTCGATGCCTCTTTGTTATCGTGGTCGCGCGCCCGTCGTGAGCCGTTCTGGATCGCTTTAGTGAGTCTTTTTTTCTTTTTCTTTTTTTTAACCCGGCTTCGTCTTAATCAGCACAACATCATGGAAAGAGACATATTGATGGAAAACAAAAGGTGCTTTACCAAGTGAGCAGTTCATTTTCTTTACAAGAACAAAATCAATGGGGAATTACAATTGAAGAATCTTTCAGAATACCGGCAATATAGAATATCAGTGTGGAATTTTCACGTTATTGTCTCGAAATACGACAAAACCAAATGCTATTGTTTGGCCCAACAGCTCAGAACATATATATTTTTCATCTTTATGGATTAGACCCTCTTAAGACACTCAAATAAAGGTGATTTACTTCAATTAATGAATTTTTTTTACGTTTTTTTTTTTTTTTTTACTTGTGAGTCAGTTATCATGTATTAAAATATGAGTTATTTCATATCCTACTTTCATCAGGCGACATCAGCAACTTGACACTCAACTTCAACGAAGATAATAAAATCCTGCATGGAAGTTTTTATTTACAGCTCAACCAGAACAAGATTGAAGTTTATTCAATAGTGTCGAGACTAAGAAAGAGAATTACATTACGTCTGAACTGGGCCGTCATTCTAGACGTTTATTACAGTAAACAATTAGTAAAAAACAACTTTTTACCGTCTCGTAGTTCACCCATTTCTCTCTGTGGTTCTACACTGAAGCTTTCACTTCCAGTTATATCGATCACGCAGTGTTTACTGTGAAGTATCTCCACAACAAGGACCCGCTTGAAAGGCTCCTCGTGTTTTCTATTGTTTTAAAATGTCTGCATGGTCTTGTGCCTTCTTATCTCAGACTTTGAGTTTTGAATCCGGCCTTTTAGCGAGCCCATGTTAACTCAGCCTGGCAACACGTTTATGACACGGTTTTAAAAACAGGCTCAAGATGCACTTTTTATCATCTTAAAATGAAGCTTGGAGCTTATTTCATTTTTTTCCCCCCAATCTTATTAGCCTTGGAATTACATTCCAAAAGTTTAGACTCTTTAACGTGACACACTGCACTGTGTTGAGACGAGACATGGATTGTGATTCTGAACATTCTTCTCATTAATTCAATCACTTAATAAAAAGTATCGAGGCAGAGCTGAAAACAAAAACAAACAACAGCAAAACGATGCAATTTGTTCAATAATCAATGAACCTTTGTCCAATTTCACAAACGCTTTCACACTTGTTTCACGGTTGTGTTGCTGTAAATCAGCTCCAACTTTAAAAAGGAAACAGGCTTGTACTAATCCAGATGCGAATACTCACATGACTTTTACCAATTACTCCGTCACAGAATTTCCTTCCAGCATGTTCGTGTTGTCAGTGGAATGAATAAAAGGTATCTGAAATCCTCTCCATAGTGTTTTTACATCTTCTAGCAGAACCAGAAATTCACAAGAAAAATATTCACCCCGTGTGAAAATGTGACTACTTATGCAGCTGACTGCTTTTGATTTGTATGTGGACTGCAATTATACGAGTCTCAAAGACTTTTATGCTTTTATTCACTCACCAGCGATGATGGAGTAGGAAATTGGACCACCGGCCGTGCAATGACAGGGCCATCCACCTACGTCTTGGCCATTTGTCCTGTCGTGCTACAAAGACCAGAAAAATACTGCGTACTTCAGCCACGACAGGACAAACACAGAGGGTTGAGTAGGCTTCCTCTAAGACCATAGGTTTGGCTCGGAAAATGGCTCTACACAGGTTCAAAACCGGCTCCATAGGGTCAGAACAGCTTCTATTTAGTCAAAACAGGTTCAGAACAGGCTCTTCAGCGTCAAAACAGGCTCTATTTGGTCAAAACAGGCTCTATTTGGTCAAAACAGACTCTATAGGGTCAAAACAGACTATAGGGTCAAAACAGGCTCTATTTGGTCAAAACAGACTCTATAGGGTCAAAACAGGCTCTATTTGGTCAAAACAGACTCTATTTGGTCAAAACAGGCTCTATAGGGTCAAAACAGGCTCTATACAAGCGACTCACGACTCTAAACAGGATCAACACAAACAGGCTTAAAACATGTTCAAATCGTCAACTAACGATTCGGTGCTGATCCATTAAACTGTGGATTTGTATTTCTGGTTATTCGATTACTTTATGTAGCCAGGTAGGTTAATCAGAACATAAGAAGAACAAAAAAACTGCATTTTATTAAAAAAAAAAAATAATAATTTCTATAAAAGAGCTCAAACATGACACAAGGAGCTTCAGTAACGCTTAATGAGAACCAATTGGATACTGAGCAGGGAACGTCTCCATGGCAACAGACGCAAATCTTCTTCAAACTCCTTCATGAGGTGCCTCTTTGAAAACACGCCAAAGTTGTCTTTGTGGAAACAGGGGGCATTGCAACTTTTTGAAAACAGGCCTACGTTATCTCCGTGGAAATGGGGGGAAATGCTACTTTTTGAAAACACACCAAATTTGTCTTCGTTGAAACGGGGGGTGAAACGCAACTTTTTGAAAACATGGCAGCGGAGCAGGGTGACGATTTCAACAACACATCAGTAGAGTAAAACTAACCTGTCTCACGATGGTCTAGTCAAACAAAACAAACATTAAACAGACAAAATAATGTTGACAGTTTAAAATAAAACAAGTTAGGCAATATGATTCTTCTAAAAAAAAAAAAAAATCTAGGAAGTCGTTTTAAATTCTTCTATTGCTTGGAAAAACTTAGGTTTGGTGATACTGTTTTTCAAAGCTCTAATCTTTGCCTCAGTAGAAACGGGGGGGGGAAACCAACTTCTCCGAAATGCTGCTATTGCACATGTGCACCACAGCCGTCATAGTAGTTCTGCACATGCTCAGTAGAGGCAATCAGAACAACGTTTCCTCCAGAGTGTCACGACTCAAGTCCCTATTCTCCTGGACTTGGTACTTTTGTTTTGACAGTCATTGTAAAAACAATCCAACTTGGTCTTCTGTTCAGAAGAATGTCCGTGTTCTGCCGTTGTTCATGTTTAGAGTCTATCATATTCAAAACGTTGCTGTTTAAATGCGAAACTGAAAATAAAATAGCTTGACCCGGGTTGAATGATGTTTTTGTGCACTGCGCATTCGATCTCTGCAAATTCAAAAGGATGTAATTATAAACAAGAAAGAAAAGTGAATAATCACACATGAAATCAGAAAAAAAATAAGAGAACACACACGAAGAGAAAGCATATAGGTCGAACTAATCTCAAAGCACAAAGACCAAATGTTTTCATTAATTACAATATTTGCATGTTTACATGATATTTACTTTACTAAATGACGCAGAAATTGAATTAAAGAGTGGCAATACATTTTTGTTAGAGAAATCAGACTAAAGTCTTCTGGTAGAAATGTGTTTCTTCAGGTTCGATATCTTTGCAGTTGGTTTACTGAAGCCTGATCTCAGTACTGATCACTTTTCACACATTGAATGTAAAATTATTACACGTTCATGTTTGCACAGCTTCTGGTAAAGTTTTATACATCAACTGGAAAACTCCAGTATAATCAAAAACAAGGCTTTCAGGATTTTCTGCACCGTCTGATGTGTTCCTCTTTTCCACCTTTTGTTTAGATCTATAAACATTCCTTCCTGGCGTCATATTTGATCTACAACTTGTACACAAGGTGAGTAAACAAGTTCAAATTCTCTTTTAGAAATCTGGTTTTCTGAAGGACTTTAGTGGCGAGCTTGAAGTGTATCGAGATTTGAACCTGGTGTTTTCTATTCGTTTACATACAAAGAGGATGAACTAAGTCCAGTATGTGAGAAACTAAAATGAAAGGAACCCAGAATGCATTGCGCTCTACCTCACGTCCTCTCCGCGAAGCGAGACGGGACCAGAGGTCTTCTTCGCTCCGGTTCAGAGTTGGTGGGATTGTTCACGTCGGGCAAACCAAACGGTTTTTCCCTGAGGAGACTCTGGTCCGGATCAAACAGTGGGAATGTGAACGCGCTCTTCAAAGAGTCCGACGGACTAACGGACGCCGCTTTGTGAATGCTGTGTTTTCCAGAGAGGTGCGGGAGCTCAACCCTCCAGAAGTGTCCGACTCCGTCCTCCAGTTTGCCTCGTGGGGCGTTCGAGGGCAGCAGCTGGTGAGTCGCTCACGCCGTTCACTAAAACTTAGGTGTGCCATCAAAATAAATCTCTCGTACGAAGGTTGTTTCTTTACTCAGGCATGCGCGTGCAGCTGGAATGTAACTCACCGGTTTATTACCCTTTCAGGCCCGAGTCCCGCTTGTCTGTGATGAAAATCTATATTGCAATTATGCTTCTTCTCATCAAGATGCAATAACTTCAGCTCATACTTCTTCTTGTCTCATAAATAATACTGTTATCCCCCCTCCTGCAGCCACCCACCCACCCACCCACCCCCCACCCACACACCCACCCACCCCAAATAAAAAACATGCAAAATATTCACGACAACCTCCTGCCTCTGGATATGAAAATCAATGCATAAATAATCCGGATGCAGCTTTAGACTGTCGGAATTCACAGATTACGTGACGTGCAAAAGGACAGATAGGCTTTCTGATGACCCTCATGAATGAAGATGGGAGATATTTTATACGATCATGCATTTTAAAACGTGGATGTGTAATTTTCCTGTAATTTTGATAAATGGCCGAGACTCTTTTTTTTTTTTTTTCCCAAAACAAAACGTGGCAGACGACATCTGTTTCTACATTCACTTTCAGCTGTTTGTTCTTTTCTTTTTTTTTTTTACATTAAGGTTAGTGTGTTGGATAAGCCAACACGTAAAACCTGGGCAGCGTGGAAATTACTTGTTTTTTTCAACATTTCCTGTCGTTTCATCAAGCAGACAATGGAGCCAATCAATGAGAAGCATAATCACTATAAAAGTGCAGCTCATAATAAGAACTGGAAGGAGAAGGAGTCTCGCTGCATTCACAGAGGTGCAAATCAATGTTTAATTCAACGTCTTACGCAATATTGTTTTATGTATAATTCATGGCGCTCGCAGAGGCCTTTCTGCTCCGAGCTGAGCGCTGATCAAAGACTGCATGAATAAAGCCAACCCCCCCCCCCCCCCCCCCCCCCCCCCCCCCCACCCCCCCCCCCCACCCCCTCCACCCAAAGTAAACCAGTACTTTCAAGTACAACAGCTTTGCTAATCAAGCTGTTGCTCGACGACGTCTTGTCGGGCAGCTGAAGTTCTCCGGGTGAGTAATGTCACGGCGAGCGTTTACGCGCTGAATAATCACGCCGTTATCCGACCCTGCTGCGGAGGGGGAACGTAATTAAGCGTTTTTAATCTGGTTTCCTCTGAGTTTATACCTGAACCCGGAGGAACCAGTCGTACCAAGTAGCCTTCATTACTCAGGAGCTCTCGCAGCGTCTTGTGGTGGAGATGAGCCAATTGTAGTTTCACCTAAAGCTTAACGATTTGAAGAAATCACACAAACGGCTTCACCCAATAGCATCAGCGAATCTTTCATATATACGAAGGATTTACTCCCTTCAGTCGACATACTCCTCCTGCTGTTGGATCGTTTCCTCTGTGCTTGACAGTACAAACAGCTTCCACAGTGTTTTTTTTCCCTCCAATCCACAGTTGTACATCTTTGAAAACAACATCTACTACCAAGCGGATGTTCAGAGCAGCTCCTGGAGGCTCACGTCCTCGGGCCAGGAGGGGCTCGTCTTTAACGGCATTGCAGACTGGCTCTATGAGGGTAAGAGAGGAGCTTCTGTTTCTAAAAAATAAAATAGTGTGTCTCATTTAAAGAACTTGAATGCCTTTCAAATTTGATGGATTTGTCTCGCAAACAAAAAAAAAAATGGGTCAAGGAAGTCATTTAGTTTTAAAAGCAATGTGTCTGCATCATCACTCTTCTGTGCAACAGGTGCTCACGTTGGAGTGCCACAGGGCTAAATACTGGGTCCACTTCGCTTTGTTTGATCCCATTTTAAACCTCAGTGGGTTTTTTTCCTGTGGACACAAATCTTAACTGTGCCCTTGAAATAGTGGCTACTGTCACGATAAACACTCACTGATGCCCGTTACATACAGTCGCTCTATGAAAACTGGAAGTCAAACCGTCAGTCCCATCATACTTTCAAAAATGTAAAAACCTTGCATCTGTTTAAGCAATTCGGAAATCCATCAAGAGAATGGATTTAGGGCTTGATTAACGAACAAAACTAAAAGAGGGAATATTCAACCCAACTGGCGGCGGGAACAAAAACTCCCCACAGGGAATGCTAACGGCCAGCAGAGTGGAAAGAAAAGAAGAACATCATGATGCAAAGTTCCCAACTGAAAATATTTACAGAACTCTTTACAATATTTCTATTAAAAGCAACCGATTAGTTATATTGTAGTATATATATTTTTTGTACTAAATTATTGAGACCCTTGAAATGATAGGAAGTGCCATCTCCCGCTCTGCAATGTCTTCCCAGTGGCCATTTTTGGTACTGCAACAATGATCGCTCAGTGGTAAAAATTTCCCCACAAAATGCTGCTGTAAAAGACATGTCCGACTGGAAACAAACTTAAATCACATATAGTTACTTTTGTAAAGTCTCTGGCGCACCTGGGACTGCAACCCTGTTTCTTCATTTGACTGAAGGCCGAGCCAGAACTCAAGGTTTTCATCCAAACAGCAAGACACCCTTTTTATATCCAGTTTTCCTTCAGCCATTCATACTGAATACGATTATTTGAAGAAGGACATGTGCTCCAGCACAGTGTGCAGTAAACAGCGATTAGATAAAAGAGCCTGTTTTTTTTTTTGTATGAAAGAGAAGAAAAAGGTTTATAATACTGCTGACTGAAAATGAAGCTCGGGGTGACAGTTAATATTTTCACAAGTCTCCGAACACCTGTAGTGTCTCGTATCGCAGACATAATTATAACGTCTGCGTTATCTGCCGACCTCGACAGACTCTACAGCAAACACATGAATGGGTTTTGTTGCTTTTTGTCTTGGCTCTCTTTTCAGTGGTCCAAATCATTTCTACCGAAGAATAGAACTCTTATATACTTAATGCATTTGAAATTTGTTTTTGAACAATAAACAATCTTCAATAGTGCCATTGTTGCATTCTTCGTTGTAAGTTGAACATTGTGATCAGTGATCACGTCTCCTTTTTCACATATTTCAATTCAATACAACCCCGGTGGTTGTAAATCAGCTGTAAATCGGCTGCAGACGGTCTCGTGTGGTTTGGAGATTCTCAGCTCTCCTGTCCGGTGGGTTTTGCAGAGGAGGTGTTGCACACGCAGGTGGCTCACTGGTGGTCACCTGACGGCTCACGACTGGCCTACCTCACCATCAACGACTCCTCGGTCCCCACCATGCTGCTGCCCCGGTTCACCGGCTCCCTCTACCCCAGGGGCAGGGAGTACTCCTACCCAAAGGTAAGATCATTAATACGTCCCGCCTCTTCTTTTTGTTTTCCAGTGGGGGAACAATGAGCATATTGTATCAAATACATTTACATATTGTGCAATACAACTTTCGGCCACAAGAGGATTGAATTTGTTCTCAGTTCAACAAAAGTGAAAGTGAAGAGGAACTAATCCCCGTTCACCATTAGTGATCCAAGTTGGGCCAGAATTGAAAGCAGTGGAGCGTTTATTATATTAAACCCACACACAGTTCTTTTCAACAAACTTTGTCGGGTTCAAAATTCATGTTGTTTTTATGTCCATGGAAGCTGCTTCTGAAGAGAACAGGAGAAAAGGAATCACATTTGATAATCCTGACAGATTACAGGTTTTTTATTGGCGATGGAACAGCTGGTTAATTCTGTTGGGTCGTCGTTTGATTATAAACCAATTAATCATAAAAAAGAATCGAACAAATATAAGAGAACAAATATAACCTATGCAATTAGATTCAGCACATTGTGATTGTCTGTATATAAACGCAGAAAACTTTTCTGACGTCTCGTATACGACGTCCTGCGACTATATGAGGAATAACTGGACAGCGCTGCTTCTCTGCAGTACAAATGGATCTTTTCTGGTTTAATTCCACCTAAACAACGTTAAGTCGCCACTGTAGAGTGAACTTATTGCTATTTTGATCCACTGCTTGGCTCATGCAGTGCGACTCACAATATATCTTGTAGATTCAATTATTAAAAAAAAAACCAAAACAACCTTATATCTTTTCTATTTCTAAGATATATCCATTGAAAATAAGACAATTGCAACATTTTATGTCCCTACAACCATTTATTTCTCAGACAAGAAAACACACTTTTCCGGCCATGGATTACACAACCACGGATCAGGAAGGGTTAGTGCATCCTTTTGTAGTTTAATTCACGTGAACGCCGGCGTGTTTCCCTTTGAGGGGGGGGGGGGGGGGATCTGTGGCTGTGATTCGCTCCACTAAGGCAACGTCGTGCACCTCTCGTCCTTTGATGGGGACGTTTAGCGTATCAAATGCCGTCTCGACGGAAAAACAAGCTGTGAAAACCTGCTGGAATGGGGGTCAAGGGGTGAAAGGCAACCTGGCCTGTCGTGTCCGAGCCCGGCGGCGGATGGTGATTCAGTGGAAGAGATCTTAATTAATGAGGCACCGCATTCGATCCGGGCTTTACACATACAGTGCAATAAGGAGTGCACACCCAGACACGCAGCGTGTGACTCATCCGCGAGTAGGGTCAGGATGTGATATTGTGGGAATAAATGAAGGCGGGATGTAATTACCTTCTCATTCCTTTTGACCGTGACGCCGTTTCACTGCAGCTGACTCGTGCGGGCTTAAACATGGCCAACACTAATATAGACATTTGAGAATTGCCGCATCAAAAGCTGAAGATATGCAGTGGAGGAGCAATCCAGCATTCCTGCCTCAGACTCTATTCTTAAAGTTTTCTGAGGAGGATACAGACCAGGACACCCAGTGGTCCTGACAACTGGACTGAGACCGGTCTGAGCATGCTCTGATGTCTGTGAACTAATCAGGGTTAACCAATCCCTGTCGCCTGCAACTTCTTTGAGTTTAACCGCGGTAACGAGCCCTGGGCCTCGTCCCAGTCGGCCATGCAGGGTAAAGGGGGGGGGGGGGGGGGGGGGGGGGGAGTCCAGCCCGAAGAGATGCCCGAATCACCTCAACACGCTCCTCTTAGCATGGAGCAGCGAAGATTCTGCCATGTGTTCTGGCCGGACGGTTGAACTTCAGAGGGAAAAAACAAAACAGAAAACATGATTTAGTGTTAAAAAAAAAAAGAAAATGGCTTGGCAGGGCAAATATATTTATAGAGCACCATTCAGACACAAGGCCATTGACAGTTGCTTTACAAAGGAATACATTAAAGCTTTGCAAAGAACTAAAAGAAACACATTAAAGCAAGCGATTAAGAATCTCATTCTTAAGCGATTTAAGAGTATGAAATACTTTATAACCTCACATTTCTCATCCTTTTCACTGGGCGCTTTTCCCAAATTGGTATTTGGCGTCACAAATCACCTACTAATAATAAAGTTTGTTACATAATGCACTAAATTATGACATTTTCTTTAAAAAAAAAAGTGGAACACCCACATTTTGTAATAATTTGTAATATGTGACAAATTTATTCAAAATGTAACAAAATCTATTACAAAATTTTGGTGATATTACATAATGAGTTGAACATGTATTACATTATTACATGTTGCATCGTTATTACATAATGCGGCGCTACATGACCCCATGATGATGGCTGGATTTCTCCATGTGAGAAGAATGAAGTTTCATCGTATCTCATCGTGAGCCATTTGAAGGAAGTGGTTATTATATTGTTAAAAACAATAAGATGTTGAGTCTCGAGCTTTTATTTTGGAGTCTCTTCAGTAGGGTAGGGGTATACAAACATTTGGCGTCACTGTGATGTTTTAGAGGAGGACTTTTCTTAAATTTAGTCCGAGGAAACTCCAATAAAACAATCGGGAACCATTGAATTAACCTAATCGCCTCATTTTATCCTTTCAATAATAATTGCCTATCTTTTTCTGTCTCTGAGCAAAGATCTGACTTGTATACTCATGTCACCTAAATGTCGCAGTCAGTATGAACCCTGTGGGCAATAGCATGTGGACGTATGAGCCACAACTATAAACCCTTTATTATTCTTTCTTTCATCTTTGCTGCTCCACCAGTCGGAACATGTCCTCAGGTTACAAACCGAAGTTAGAATCTCAGAACCTAAATTTAAAGAGTTGGTCATACCTCCATATATGAGCAAATGGGGAAGGGCTGGAGAAGTCGTGAACAATTGGTAATTAAAAGGAAAATGTGTGCTCAGACCAGAGTAGAAATTCTTCTTGCCATGTAGACTAATGAGTTGTATTTTTGAGGGGAGCTTAAGCAAAGGAAAACCGATTTGCCCAAAGGGTCTGTGCACTATATAGACGCTGAGCTGGTGGTCTGCTTTTTTCATATTCTCATTATATTCCCAGCTATAGTCAGACTGGCAGTGTTCACAGTGAAGCATATAAAAATGGAAAAAATAAATAAATAAATAAAAAGTCTGTTGCTCGGTGCTCATTGTTATTCCAGAACGACACGCATTGCATCTTGGATAGATTCTATTAGGCCTGGGAATGTAATCGTCCAATTTGTGCTGTTTTATTCCCCCCCCGCAGATGGGCCAGATCAATCCCGGCGTCCGACTCTACGTCGTCACTCTGGACGGCGGCTCCCTGACGACGGAGCTCAGACCTCCGGACAGCTTCGAGAAGAGGTAACGAATGAAGAGGCAGCTCTCCGGTGAGCTCGCCCTCCTTCGCCTGCTCATGAGTGGCTGTGTCGGTCCTCCCCAGTGAGTTCTACGTCGCCATGGTGCGATGGGTCACGCCGGAGATGCTGAGCGTGCGTTGGGTCAACCGAGCCCAAAACATGTCGATCCTTTCTCTGTGCGACGTGACACTCGGCTCCTGCACGAAGGTGAGGGGATTATTTCACCCTCAGTAATCGTGACTGTGAACACGGTGAAGCTGATGAGTTGATCTTCCAAACACAGAAACACGTCTTGACGTCAGAGAAGTGGCTCGATCGACAGGTGAGTGTCTGTCCGTAGTTTAACATCTTTCAACCCAAATATACCCGTGAAACAACAGCTTTCTGAATAATATCCACCTTTTTATATAGATTCAGTGCCAGAGACGTAGGAAAGACCAGGAGTCAGCAACTGAAGAGTTCACTTAATTATCTGGGAATAACTTTTTTTTTTTGCACACTTAAATATCTGTCATAAGAACTTTAAATTTCTTGGCTTAAAATGGCTCGGGGGGAAAAAAGAAGCAGTTTTAGCAACAAAAAAAAAAGAAATGCTAAAACTATTGTGGGGAAAAACAGCGAAATCCACTAAAATAAAAGATAAAAAATAAGAATAAATCTAATTGATGAAGCCGATTGAAAAATGAGAAAAGGTTAAAATGAAATGCAAGAAGCTGAAAATCCTAAAACAGTTTGGTAGCACACGCAAGTAAATCCTCCAAAAATGTATGAAATCAATTTAAAAGGACATTAAAAATGGCAACACAGCCGTTATCGCTGAGTTAATGCGTTAAACACTCAAGAGGGAAATCTCACACTTCAGACTGGAAGGTGCTCCGATTGGACCCAGAAGCTTGCCAGGCTGTGTGCCAGGTGTCAAATTACAATAACCCGGTGCTACGGCCACCCCCTCATTTGCATCTGATGCATGTTTTTAAAAAGAAAATCGTCCTTCAAAAAGACAATTCAAGGGGAGCATTTCATTTGCAGAAAATGCATGGAGGAACAACGCCTCAAACCTCAAGGTGGCAGTGTTGAGTTCCTCTCAGCCATTTCTCCTCCAGGTGAGCAGTGAGCGAGGGATTTTTTAAGACACACTGTGTGTTTGATTACACGCTGCTGTGAAGCCTTTCAGGTTGGGGAAAAGACTCCTTCTGCTCTTAGTGGCCAGAGGCGGCATTACAGGCCCTCCATCCTGGAATCAGGACATTTATGTCTCCCGGCTCCTGCCTTCTAAAACACACAGCCCTGTGTATTTACACATTAAAGTTCTGCAAACAAATGGCGAAGGTGTGCGCTCTACCGAGTGCCCGCTCTAGTTTATAATTAGAAATTCTGCAATCTGCAATTCCAATACGATCATATAAAATAATAAGATAATTCTTTGGTTTTTCTTGTTTTAGAATGTTTTGTCCTTAAGAACGAGACAGAAAAAGCGTGACCCTGACCCCCACAGTTTCCCTTGTATTTTAGCAGCTTCCCATGGTAAAGCCAGTATTTGTTCTTTGCACCTTTGGTTCTTGCAGTTCGTCTTTATCTGTTTGCATTCCCAGAATGAGGAGCCAGTGTTTTCCAAGGACTGCTCCACTTTCTTCATCACCATGGCCCTGAAGCACGGCGGCCAGGGGACGTTCAACCACATCACAATGATCTCCAACCAAGTAAAACCATCCCAAACTTTTAATGAAAAGAAGGTTTACATTGTTTTAATGCAACTTCTCATTTCTCTGCACTTTTCTTTCATTTGCTTCTCTTATCTGACCCGTCGACAAAGAGGAAAAAAAACAGAAGCCGTCCAATTATTCACACGGCTCATATGGTTCCATTTTGAAGTCTCATCATTTTAAATTACATCCCAACTACATTTCCTGAAACTGCAGAGAATTAAGAAGGCATTTACTTGAAGACATTACAGAGAGCGCGGTACAGTCGACGCTCTGGAAAGTCAGTCACATTAATTCCAGTTCCTGCGGCGATAATAAGCCGAGAAAGTCTGGCGATTGAACGTCAGGACGAGGCAGTGCGGTTAAAGTCAACAAAGTGCAGCTCCTGCCGGCTCTTTGGGTCATGGGAGGTCAGTTTCATGCACTTTTCTTTACTCCCGTTTTTCTGCTCCTCAGTCAGAAGGTCAAGAGGTCAACGTCCGCCACCTGACCTCGGGAAGCTGGGAGGTCTCTCACATCCTCGCCTACGACGAGAACACCAACTCTGTGTGAGCGCCGACTCCGTTCAGTCCCGACACTGCAGCAAGAACTCGTTTCACAAACTGACTTTGTTTTTGAATTTGAATTTTGAATTTTTGAATTTTATTTTGGCAATCTTCAGAAAACAAAACGGAACGAGAAAACCCTCAGTTGACCAACTAAAATGATATATTATTGCTGTCCTAGATAAAATCGTTGCTCTTCTTTCTTATACCTGCTAATGATCTATGACTTAAAAAGCTTTTAAACTGGTTCATGTTGGTGCTTTGTTTAGTTCCTCCTTGAGGCGGTTCTATCATTTAGCCCCTGCTGTTGTTCTACTCCTCCTTTTCAGGATCGCTCTAGCATAATGTATCTTGACATGTAGTTTTCCTCTTTCATTTTTCAGTTATTTCCTGAGCACAGAGGAAGGTGCAATGCAGCGGCATCTGTACAGGTACTGTGTCTGTTTCTCCTTCAGTCGTCTTTTCAAACATGAAGGAACAGGTCCACTTTGTCGTTGTGTTGATGAGAGGCTTGGTACGTTGGAATATCTCCAGACTAAGCATGAGCTTGAAAACCGTTGGTGACTTTAAGGTTATAAATTACTTTTTGTCCTGGGCAGTGTCTTGAATGAGTTTAGCAAACTCAAATCATAGTTCCTCATAGAGCCGTAGATGTAGAAGAGGTACGAGAAGCCTCCTCACCAGCTTCATCAAGCAAAGTACCACCTTTTGGAGACAATGGTCATGTGACTGTGACTTATATTAAAGTGGTCATATTATGGAAAATTCACTTTCTAAAGGTTTTACAACAGTAATAATCGTCCCCATACCTGGACTGACGTCCCAGAAGTGAAGACAGTCTGTCCTCTCTGTCCCTGGCTTGTTTCAGTTTTTAAATAGTGTGTTGCTCCAACCAGCCAATCAGAAATCAAACCCTATATAGTGTCATCCGGGGTTTAGCCAATCACAATCAAGGTAGTCAAAGGGAGGCTTTGACTCTTCCCACAATTAGGCAGCTCTGCTCTGGCACATGGCACCACGAGAGGAAGTACTTCCTCCTCCTCCTCCCAAGATGGGCATGTGTGGGCGGAGCCAGTCCTATAAATCTCCTATAGCTGCTGCATTATGCTGGTTTTGGCCTCATGCAGCAGCTTTCATGGCAGCGCCGCCGACGTCTCTTCTCAGGTCTCAGTGTTTTGTTTTATTGTGTCACTACTGTTAAGAAAATGTGTTAAAAAATACAATTTTGAAATTTTCACTATTTCCTTGGTGGCTTGGCCGAGTTGGAGCCTGTTGCGGGCCGGTTGTGGCCCACGGGCCTTACGTTTGACAGCCCTGATCGATTCATACCCACCAAACCGTAAGTAAGAGTCTCTTTAGCTGAAAGGAGTGGTGTCGGGTTTTTCATCCTCATTTCTGTCTGATGGATCTGCTGGGTTCGACACCCCAGAGGTACTGCCTCTTCTCAGGTTGTGAAAAATTAAATATGCAGAGGAAGTCAAGGATGAGACCGATTTCTGATTTCCTGACCAACTCCACATGTCTTTGTTCTTCCTTGCCGCTGAGTACATGTTGAATTACCAAATCTAAAAATGGCTTCTTTTGTTTTTTCCTCTTCACACAGAGTGTCCTCAGTGGATCCGTCCCATAAAGAATGTCTGACCTGCTCCCTCTTCAAATCCAAGTGCAGCTACTATGACGCAGTCCTGAGCCCCAGCTACCAGCACGTCCTCCTGAACTGCAGAGGTAGTACCCACCGCCCCAACGTCTCCTCTGACGGCTCAGCCTACTGTTGATCCAGTGTCCTGATCTGGCTCAAACATTGAAATAGTTTTGATGGAAGCTGTGGAAAAGCCTCAAGGAATTGTACAATGATTTGGCTGTTGTACAGTTTCTGTTAGACAGTGGACGCTTTTCTTCTCTTAGTCTTCATACAGTGGTTTTTTCCGAGTCATTGATTGGTATTTCTTTTATGGCAGGGGTGTCAAAAATAAGGGCCGTGGGCCAAAACTTGGCCTCCTATCTGGCTTGACAAACCACCAAGCACACCGTAAAAATTTCAAAGAAACCATAGATTTGTTTTTTCTCTACCTTTCTCACGCAGTACCGAGCACAACAGAACACTGAGACCTGAGCTGAGGTATCAGTGACGCTGCCATGAAAGGTAGCAAACTAGCATTAGCCTCAAAGCCATGCTCTCAGGGTGAGTTTGTAAAAACACCCATAATGCAACAACTATGGAATACGTTGGTTTTTTTTAAACATTTCACTGTATTTCGCATTGGAAAGTTTAATTAAGTACTCATATTATGCAAAATTCACTTCCTAAAGGTTTTCCAACAATACTAATCGTCTCCATACCTGGACTGACGTCCCAGAAGTGAAGACAGTCTGTCCTCTCGCTCCCTGGCTTGTTTCAGGTTTTAAAAAGTGTGTTGCTCCAACCAGCCAATCAGAAATCAAACCCTATACAGTGTCATCGGGGGTTTAGCCAATTCCAATCAAGGTAGGCCCTCCTTTTGACTCCTCCCACAATTAGGCAGCTCTGCTCTGGCACATGGCACCATGAGAGGAAGTACTTCCTCCTCTTCCCAAGATGGGCATGTGTGGGCGGAGCCAGTCCAGCTCACAGAGACACAGCAGATTCTGAATGCAGCTCCTATGATCCAATATTCAAATGGAGGAAAATCAAGGAGAAGCTGGATTTGGGGAATACATTTTTGGTTACAACATTTTTAGACCAATGGGACCATGTGAAAATGTTGAAAACCTGAATTATATGACCCCTTTAAAAAACAAGTTTCAAATGAAAATATACCATACAAACCATCTGTGACCACTAGATGTCACTGTCTGACAACAGAAAGCTGCTGCCGTAACAAAAGAAATCCTCCACTACTACTGTATTTCACAAGTTACACGGCAGAATTTAAACCAATAATTTTATATTATATAACTTGTAAAATAGAAATGGTTCCGCTGTATAACATGACCCTTTTAAAAATTACTTTATATTGAGATTATAGTTTAGATTACAGTTTTCAGTGTTAATTGTTTGGTTTTGCGAAAGTATTGACTTTTTCACATGTATACTTTGTGCCACAAAAAAATAGGTTTAAATTCTACGTGCGTAGAATGAGAGGTGACGTCCTTTAACATACGGTCATGCCAGTTACGCCATGCGTCAATACACTGATGCTGGTTCCTTCACGTTCTGCGGCATTTCCACGAATTGTTGAGAACCTGAAGGTGGCGCTGGAGCTGTGCAGTGTCAGTGAGTCGGGCGGCAAGCTATTTCTGTCACCGTAAGACAATTCTGTCTGAGATGGTGGAATTGCAGAGCAAACTCGAGAAAAGTTGTAACACTGAGGATAAGCGACACAGTCATGTTGTATTTTCTGATCTAAACTGGTGAAACCTTTCCCCTCAGGTCCTGGGATGCCTCAAACTACGCTTCACAAACTGAATTACATGTCTGGTAAGTTCTCTCTTTGGACTCTTTCGCTGACTTGCATCAGGTTTCTTGTGCTTTTGGTGGAGGCACAGATGGATTGTGGGAAAGTGCATGGATGAGTCAGCCGCTGTTTGCATTTTTAAGTTTTAAAGATTAAGGCATTAAGTGAACGGTGGCGGTTCACGTAAGAATTGTACAGAGAGAGACATAAAGACGGCATTAAGTTGCGCTTTTAAGTGCTTTGCAGGTTGTTGAGTGTACATCAGAGTCCCTCGAAGCAGCACCGGGGGACGCTGCAGCAGCTCAGCCTCCTCTCACACACACACACACACACACACACACACACACACACACACACACACACACACACACACACACACACACACACACACACACACACACACACGACAGGTGGTCATTAGCATTAGCATTTTCATTTACAGCGAAACATCTGGCCCAAGCCGCAGTGCCCCCCGAGCGTCCCGACTCCTGGAGCCGGATCACAGGAAGCACGACGTTAGGACCACTTTGACCTCTTGTCAGGAATTAAAAAGGCGGCGCCGGTTTGGAAGCAGAAGGCTGGGACTGTTCTTCTTCTCCTCCGCGGCTGTGGCAGCAGCTGCTCTTAACGGCAGCTGTACGCCAGAGGCCGCGGCGGCTTTCAGAGGAAAAGCGCTTCAAGTGGAAACAAATAAAAAGGCAAAGTCAGACATCACGTCCGAGTTAACCTCCGTTCCACCATCTGCTGCAACCCAGCGCAATTTCCTCGTTCATCATTTCTGGGAAAATTAAGTGGGTCCCTCGAGTCCGTCAACCAGGAATTCCCCAGTAGAGACGCATTTCTAGAAAAGCACAGGCGGCCCTGCAAGAAGGGACGATACAAAGTGAAGTGAAGGTGTGTGGAGCCGCATTACGTAATAATGGT
Source organism: Lipophrys pholis (assembly GCF_963383615.2). Taxonomy (NCBI): domain Eukaryota; kingdom Metazoa; phylum Chordata; class Actinopteri; order Blenniiformes; family Blenniidae; genus Lipophrys; species Lipophrys pholis. The sequence goes on along the minus strand of NC_137632.1, from coordinate 27,438,660 downwards.
GCAATATGTAATAATGTAATAAATTCAACCCAATATGTAATAATGTAATAAATTCAACTCAATGTGTAATAACGCTACATTTTGTAATAATCGTACGCATTTTGTAATAAGATTCTTGAACGCATTTTGTAATAACTTGTTACATTACAGTTACAGTTATTACAAAATGCTCTCTCTTTTTTTTAAAGAAAATAATAAATAAATCATCGAAATTGATGCCTTAATTAGAACAGCCATCATACCATCAGGTTAACTTTAAGCATTCCAGCTTAATTCAGATTTTATTTTTTTATTTTTTAAACCAGTAGGATGTTTTATTACTCAGGTCTAAATCAAACGTAACTGCATTCATGATAATGGAGAATTTGTTCACAAGCTAGAAACAAAAGCTAAACTTATTAATTATTACTGATACAAAAATTATAGGTGCACTGACATTTTGCAAGACATAAACACACATAATCTGCATTATGTTATGTAATTATTATAGATTATAAAAAGCATAAAAACACAAAAACAAACATTTATTACATGATGCGGCTCCACACACCTGCATTTTGTAATAACTGTTGCAATATGTCACAAGTTATTACAAAATGCGACGTTATTACATAATGAGTTGAAAAGGTATTACATTATTACATAATTGTTATATTATTACAAGGTGCATGTGAAATCTCACACAACCTGTCCCCGAGAAGAAGAAGAAAAGAGAACAAACAGTGGAACTAAAATCTTCGTCGTCACACAGAAAGCGTTCAGTTAAATGACGTTGAGCTTCTAATGAAGCAGAAAGAGTTCAGGCTCCTCCGTACGTCAAACATTGTCCTTGTGGTTCCATTCATTCTACACTTAAGGTTTCACGTACGTGTTTCATAACGATCCCGAAAATATCTCCACTATCTATAACATTTATGTTAAATGTGAACCGTTCTTTTTTTTGCCTGAAATAAATAAATAAATCTTCAAAAGAGCTGTAGGTGCAGCGAGCCATGTCTGAATGAACTTCTCAGAGCTGCTGTCTCATCATGTCATCCCACAGAGCACAAGATTCTGGACAGAAACGCTGAATTGAGACAAGCGTTGATCAACAGGACAGTCCCCAAGTGGCAACGACGGGTCGTACAGGTCAACGGCCTCGGTAAGAGTGTCCCAACAAACTTTGTAATGCTTTGTTTTTTTATTTATGTTTTTGTTGTCTCCCCCTCCACCGCCATCGCTGTATTTACCTCAGGTTGTGTGCCGATCAGAAGCCACGCTGGAAGCTCGGAGAAAAGAAAAGCCAGGCAGCCATGTTTACACTCGACTAGACGAGCTGCTTCAGAGCTCCGATCGCTCTGCCGGCCGCGGTAGTTGTAGATTCCTCCGTTCGGTAACCATCAAACAGGCCTGGAATCAGAAGCACGGCTGTACATTGTGTCAATTTAAAGGGACGGCTCGCCATATGGCTCCCCTTCGCTAATCTGTGTTCACTATTAGAGGATTCGGGAGAGGAATCTGCAGCCTTTACAGGCAGTCAGATGGTGAAACTGCCTTCAAACGCTGAAAGGAAACAAAATCACAGGCTCGTTTTTGTTGATCATAGAGGTTGTTGTGTATTTAGGATTTTCTTCAAAAGAGCCCCTGGGGCGGCTACAGACTGTTTGGATCCAGCAGAAGTTGGTGACGTCAATTGAGTCGAGGGTTAATGCACAGGAAGGACAGGAATGTCGATACATCTGATCCACCAAGATCCTGGATAAGAAGTCCTAAACTGCAGGTTTTCACCATGGAGTGGATGGAGAGCTGAGCACAAAATCAAATGAGATGTATTGAATCATCACAACAAATAAATCTGAACTTCTTCTGTGGAGAAGTTCTGTCTCAAAGTCAAACTGTTTGGAAGAAGGAGAGAAACTGAAGGAATTCAGAAAAGAGTGGGAGGAGTAAAACATAAAATATCCTAAAATAAAAGCTGCAAATAAAAGTCACATCTGACGAACTGCCTCTTACCTGGTAACAGCTGGATCCTTTTCAAATATTGTAAATCACATTGAAGGATTTGATTTAATCTCCTTGAGGTATAATCTGGAATACACAACCAATGTTTTCATATTCAGGAATAACTTCCGTGTTATTTTGTCTGTCACACAAAATCCTCGTGTGACCCAACGGCTTCTACATCCGTGTGGATGATATGATGTTTTCACCTGATTTAGAGCCTGTCCACACCAGAATGCATTGTTTTTGCTGATTATCCACACGGCGCATCGTCTTTGGAGCCCGAAAAGGTTTTGTTTTTTGTTTTTTTGTTTTTTTTGTTAGCACGCGTTCCAGAGTTGGGAAATTCTAAATCGCCGACTCAGCATTGAGGTGTGGAAAATGATGATCTCATCTTCTGCGATAAGGTTAGGGTCTTCTGCGTTTTTGGTGTATTTGGTGAGTCACAGCTCCCCCTAAATGCCTGGCATATGTACTACATCGTGTTGAGCCGTGTTCACAGTGACGTGTGGATGGAATTTGTTTTTTTAGAACGCTGCTGAGATAAAAGATCGTTTTGGCTCGTGTGGACGGGGCCTCATATGCACGAATCTTTAGTAGATCGGACTAAATGAAAACGAGGCTCCTGCTACTACATCTCCAGACGGTTGTCCTCTGGTCACAATCTCACAAACTTTAGTGTTTTGTTTGCAAATGGCACTTTTTTTTAAAATGTGCATTTTTACCTCCATAACAATGTGTACACTTCTTCTGTCAGGTTCACAGTGAAGTTAGAGACCTTCCGCATGAGAAAAGACATTTGTTCTCAGATTCTGAGAGTCTTCATCTAACATGATCCAACGTCTCATCTGAACTGGAGCTTTTGTTTTTGTGATTAATTACAGAACTTCGAATGGAGTTAATCGTCCCAATCAACTTGGATGAAGCCAAAGAGTACCCACTTCTACTGGTTCTGTACGTCGCTTCGTTTTAATTCACTCTCTCTATTCCCTCACGGGTTGTATTACTGCTGTCCTTTATAATGCCATAAAGCCTATAATTTATACTCCAGACGTGATTGAAATGCCCGTCTGCCCTTCCTTCAGTGACAGCGCCCCCGGTGGTCAGGCCGTGAGTGACCGCTTCTCGCTGGGCTGGGAATCGGTGCTGGTCAGTTCGGACAACGTGATCGTGGCTCGTCTTGACGGCCGTGGCAGCGGCTTCCAGGGCCGGAGGATCCTGCAGGAGGTCCACCAGCGACTGGGAACCGTCGACGTTCAGGACCAGATAGCAGCAGTCAAGTAAATACTTTCTTTCTGTAAAATGGTTTACAGAAAGAAAGTATTTACAGAAAGAAAGTATTTACTTTCTGTAAAATGGTTTACGGCTTTACCTTTCACCTGTAAGGAAAGATTTACTATCTCCTGCAATGAAGCACATCTTTGAACCGTGTACATGACTACAATAAAACACCATTTAGACTTCAGTCTGTGTGAGATAAGATAGTAACTTCAATAAAAAAAAGAAAAGAATGATGAAGAAAGGCACCTTGACCAGAAACCAATACGCTTTTTCTCTGCATTTGTAGAATTAAACCAGCTTGTCCTTTTGCCTTGCACTAAGTTTAAGACCTTGTGGAAACTAACAGACCTTCAGTTTACCTTCACAGTCTATGAATGCATTGGTTTCGTGTATTCAGCATCAGGTATCTGGTCCAATACTGCACGAGTTCACAGCGATGCCGATGGTTTAGAGAATCTTTAATATTTATGAGAATGACAAATATAAGGTACCGTATTTTCCTGACTATAGAGCGCACCTCAATAAAAGCCGCACCATCAAAGTTTTTAAAAAAAATTGGAAATGTACTTATATATGCCGCACCGGCCTAAAAGCCGCGGTTAACTACTGAACTGAATATTTAGTTTAACTGAACATAACTGAACTGATCAGTTTCCGAACGGTGCCCAAAGCATAAAAGTGCTTATCAAACAAAACAGAAAAGTTATTGATTGCTTTATTCGTCGTCCTCCTGCGCACTGAAACCATCGAAGTCCTCTTCTTCAGTGTCGGAGTTGAACAGCCTCAGAAGAGCTTCGTCACATACCTTTTCTGTGGCGATGTCAGTGTTGCTCTCCGTGTTGCTCTCCCTGTCGCTGTCATCATCCCGGGGTGAAGCTGCACCCCGCAACAGTCCAGCCTTCGTGTGGTTTCCATGATGAAGGGGTATGGGTTTGAAAAAAAATCTCTGTCTTGCCTGCTGCTTGCATGTGCGAAATGAAAATTAGCACTTTCTTCTTTTATGTTAAAATTTGACTTTCACCGGTCTCGTTTTTTTCACTTTATACTACAGCGCCCCCTGGCGGGTGAAGAAAAATCCACAGAAAAGCCGCACCACATTGTAAGGCGCATAGTTCAAAGCGTGGGAAAAAAGTAGCGGCTTATAGTCAGGAAAATACGGTAGGTTGTAAGTTATGTTCTGGCAAAATCAACAGGAGGAGGAAGACGGTTCGAACAACACCAGCAACTTAATCATCAGAGACATTTGGACCAGAAGAGTTAGTCCGATGTCGCTCATTAGTTTAACTGCAAGCCGTGCTACATGCTACATGCTATACGCTCTCACACGCCAGCGATGCTACATGCTAAGTAGGTTCTCACACGCCACCGGTGCTACATGCCTAACATGATATTTGCGCTCGGCTATCGCAGACGGTAGCAGTAAAGCGGTGCGTAGCGTCTATCTACACTCTGTCCTACGCCTTCTGTTGACGGTGTGGCTGTTAGAGGTGGTTTGCGGCGACTCGTAGCCGTCGCATGTTTCGTTTGCGTGTGGGGTATAAATTTGTGGCATTTAATAAGTGCTCATATCAGGAAGTAGCTAACGGTTAGCACTCGCCCTTTTAAAACAAAAGTGGTATCATTGCATCGCTGGTTTTGTTCCTCTTTATGTCCTCAGACGCTCCCAGCCTGGAGCGCAGACCTCATAAACTCCACCGATGCAACACATAAGTGCTTCATTCCCTTTTTGCTTGAATCACCCAAACTGCCTGATGCACTTTTGCCTTTAAAGTACCTTAAAAGTACTCGGGTAGCGTTCAGACATTCGCACAGGGATGACTCAGTCTTTCTTTCCAGGTACCTGGTCAGGCTGCCCTACGTCGATGGAAAAAGAGTTGGAGTTTACGGAAAGGTAACGTGGCCTCGGCGTCTGATCAACTCAAAATATGCATTTAAATCTGTGTTTTCTCAATGGTGCCATAATGTGTCTTCCTCCAAGGCGTACGGAGGCTTCCTGTCCACACTCCTGCTCCTCTCCCACAACACCGTGTTCAAGTGTGGCGTCGCTGTGGCTCCGATAACGAGCTGGAAGCTCTACGGTAGAACGAGGAACACACACACACACACACACAAAACATAGCAGTCAGCGATAATACCTGAGGAAAACAATGAGTCCAGTTTTAAGAACTCGGTCGATATCGCAGGAATACACTCTTTTTCAAGTGACAGTGATAGAATGATCTCCGGAGGTAGTAAGTGGCGTTAAGCGAAGAAGCCAACAGAATTGAAAGGATCAACAGTTGTGTGGATGAGAGCAACAATGCTGCTCCTGTTCGGTATCTCCCCACTAACCTTTCCGTTTCCTTTCTCCTGATAAAGGGTCGGCGTCGGCTGAGAAATACTTCGGCTTTCCTGTAAAAGAGGATCAGAAGTATCAGGTGAGTTCAGTTCTCCGATTTCTGATCGTTCCCTTCAAGTCGGAACTTCAAGCGAAGGCTCGTTCCTCAGACATGAAGGAGGGAAAGTTAGAGACTGAGAGACAATGGGCATCACACTTGGGTCAAAACACTGGAAAATCATACACAGCTCGGGCAGAGGGAGGAGTCTGCCATAACATTAAGACCACCAACAGGTGGGGAACCTACTGACCTCCAAACACAAGTTCACTTCTCAAGCCTGTAGCCACTTCCTCCACAAATCACTTCATATCTTCGGCGATCAAAGATCGTTGCTCTGGTCTCGGTTCGCCACTACGGAGTCGGTCCGTATCGTCGACTTGGTTCAAGCTTTTTCTGCCTTTCATGCACTTTTTCACAACTTTTAACCTTTAACAGTTGAAATAGTTTGTTAAATGTGACCAGTCCAGAGCTCTGCAGCCTTTATGACCAAAAGAGCCTTTTTTTGTGATTTCCACCAAATCTAATTTATCTGAACACATCGAACCTTTAAAATGAGGCTGACGCAGCTTCTAAAGGTGTTTTAAAAACCCGTACAAAAAACGGTATCTTGTGTTGTGCTTATGACTTTTCAATTCAAATTTCGGAGCATAAATATTTCAGTCGATTTTCAGCTGTTTTGGTACCTGAGTTTAGCAGCTTCAACCTTCATTTTTTCCAGACAACTTTGACATTTTACGATACACACACACACACACACACACATTTGGTATATTATTCAAGTTGTCTGTTTCATGGGTCTAATTTTCAATGTTAACTGTAGAGGACAATACCTTAGAATACGTACCTCAGAAAAAGCTAAATTGTATATTATGTAATTACCCGCTCATCATGCTTCCCTGTGCAGGAAGTTCAGTATGACTATACAGCAAATAAAGTTGTTTTTGTGTTTTGTCGGTTATAGTTGCTCCACTTGGTTTACCAACAGTTGTTAGCCTGTCAAATGTGTCCAAACACCAGAGCTTCCTTTTCTTTGATAACGTTGACATTTTGTGGTTGAGTTTCTTTTAAAGTAGTCCGATATTACAGGCTTTACAACTTCCTATTGAGTGTTATAAAATAAATAAAATGACTTCATATGGGTTTTTATCCCATTTTTCTCATTTTTTTTAACAAAAGTGTTTATTAGATCCGTCTTAGTTGTTTTATATTGTCTCATTTTAGTCACCCAAAAAATATTTTGTGTACAAAATCAACACTGGGATGAACACAAAATCATTTTTGGACAAATTGGAGGATTTTAGAGTCAAAATCTAGACTGAACAAGTTGAGGAAAGAGTAGAACTAAGAAGGGTCTCGGTCCGATGGCTCATAGATAAGAAGCTCAGAATAGAGATTTTCAAGGATTTAACATGTGCATCTAAGCTCCAGAGCAAAAAGTACAACATCCACTCAAGTCCAAGTAAAAGATTGTCGTGTAACACAGAGGTAGAATGTCCTTTCACTGTTCAGTGACGATGCTGCAACAATATAAATCCTTCAAAAGAAACACAACGAAGGAGAGACACGACCAGACATGACCAAACAGGCGTAAACTGGATGATCTGTAGGAAAAACAGACGTGACCCAGATTTATGAAACACAATGATAAAGACATTTGACTTTTAAAACCTGATGAACTACATTAACCTCAGACTTAATAATAAAAAAAATACAAGTAATGGAAGAAAACCCATTTTAAAAGACAAAAACTGAAAGTGAGTACATAAAGAATTCAGAGGGATTTAATGAGGCTGCAGGCGTCTGTTTTCCTCTGCTAATATGTTGCATCGCTCTGAATGTGGGATCACAGGTTTAACGTTAATTACCGGTGAATTAGATGTGAATGCGGAGCCGTTAAGACTGGAACGTTCTCTGTCTCTGGCAGATTTCCAATCTGCTCGGTAACATCACAGCGCCGGGTCCTCTGAACTTTCTCATCATGCACGGCACAGCAGATGGTGAGTATGGATGCAGGTGCTCACGATGAAGCAGGTATGTGAGTGTGGAACACAGACTCCCAAATATGCCAAATATAAGTGTGCGGCGATTCAACTTTTTCCAACAAATTTGAAAGATGCCGCCACCATCTATACAGTGTTTTTGAATTCTGTCGTCGAGGTGCCGTCTTTTTCTCAGCATCAGCTTCTGTTTTAATGATTTGCATCCTCACTTCTTTCATTTGTCAAATGTTTCTGTGTTTTTTTGTTGTCATATCATAATATATATGTTTTTTTTTTACTTGTTTCACAGCGACAGTTCATTTCCAGCATTCGGCTGAGTTGGTGAAGCTGCTGTCTGCGTCCAAAGTGAACTACACCCTCCAGGTGACTCATTTGTTTTAACCAGAACACCCATTCATGATTTGTTTATTGGCCTGTCCTAAGATGGTGAGGACCATAAATTAGCAATACATTTCTGTAAGTAATAGATTACTGAAAGTAATAAATCACTGTAAGTTATTTATGAAAACATTTTAAATTCATCATTGAAGTAAATGATCATTTCCTCATCAAATATGACAGTAATTAAAAAAGTTAATAATTTATTAATTGAAATTAGATTGAATAACATTTGTATTTATTAATTAATAATTGCGGGGCACCACCGGGAATCTGTAATTTTAACTAATCACCAAATTATCAGTCTCAGTTGAAAGAATTGACTTAAGTTAGTTGATATTTCTTTACAAAATACAACAGTACTTAAAGAAAAGAGTATTGTAGTGGTTCTAAGACTAAGGGGTGCGGCCTTTGTCAGGACAGACACAGACAACCAACCACACCTGCAAACAGTTTACTGCAACTGCAGTGGTCATGTCTGTGGATTGCAGAAGTCAGATTATAACATAGTAGCTCTTCATAGAAAGATTCACCAGATTCAAACCAGGAACCGCTTTTGCTATTTTCGAGGCGATGCATATCACAGCAGCACCGCGTCACTTGTTGAGTTTCCTTCGTATCAGCGTGTAAATCTCAAAGTGCAGCTAATTTGTTTCATCAGCAGAACTCGCAAGCAGATTTCAAATGGAAAACCAATTCAAACAGGAAGGCTGAACAGATCAACCTCCATGTTCTTAGTTCTCTCTTTTTTTTTCATATATCTGTATATTCTTGCATAGATTTTCCCTGATGAAGGACACGACCTGGTCTCCATCAAGAGCCGGAGCTACATGCTGACCTCGGTGCTGACCTTCTTCAGGCGCTGCTTCGAGGAGGAGGTGCCTGTTGACAAGCAGACTAAAGAAGATGAATAAGCCCATTGACACTCCTATGGAGAGATTTCTTTTTTTTTTTTTTCTTTTTTTTTTTTTGCAAAGTATGTACTGTAGCAACTGCTGTCATGAGCCAACCGGGAGAGGCTGTGTCGGAGGTGAATGGCCGCCCTCTGTTAGTGTTAGTGAAAAGTCTCCAGAAATACGATGTGTACCATAGGTGGCGTTGCATTCTTGCAAAACCGGCTCAGCGTGGTAATCTCTGGGCTGCTGTGTCAAATGACATGACATGACATGACATGACATGACATGATAGTCGCTGTATTCTGATGCTTTAGATGAGAGTAAGTCTTTGGAGTGTTTTGCACCATGTACAGAGTACAAACGTCAGGGAATCAAAGAAACTTGTATTTTTCCATTTCAGAACCTAACTTCAGCTGTGATCTACTGTGAATTCATATTTCCCACCAACAGATCCTGTCCACCTCTATTGATGTCAGTCAATTCGGAGAGGTCTCCTCATTAAACAGTTCCTGCAGGTGCCTTTAACCTCATACACGTCATCTCTCAACACCAGGAGCCAAAACAGACTTCGTCGCAGTACAAGACGATAACGTGATCGCATCTGCCTTCAAATTCTGCTTCCATCTGCACACAAAACCAGAGAAACGATAATAGATTATCTTTTCATTGCTTTTCTCTTTTGTTTTTCAAAAAACCTTTGTGCATCTATTTATGATTTAAGGTGTGTCAGGCCTTCACATTCTTTATGGTTCCTTTGGTTAGGGAACAGAAATGACTGATTGTAGCCCCGTTTACACGACAACGTTTTAGGTTTTCACCTGAAAGCTTTGTGGTTTAAACGGGGCCTGATTGTGACTCCAGAGCAATATATTTATTACTTCCAATAAGCTATGTATATTAGTAGTAGCAGATCATTATGCTGATCACATAAAAGTAGCCTGGCACTCTTGTTAATATCCCAAAATGTGACCTGAAACTGAGCAGTTGTGTAGCTTTCAGCAGAAAGTGTAGGGCATGCCTCCCATTCGGGAAGGGGGGGGGGGGGGGGGGGGGGTGTTAGGGGGGACTAATCCAGAAGCTTTGCATCAATTCCATGAGCTCTGAGATTGAAGTAACCCCCCCCAGAAATGACTGACATTGATAAAGATCAGTGACAAAATGATGGAAGCCTTTACGACTACACATGGGGAATCCCTCTTACTTGTCACTGTCGAGTAACTTGAAGGGATTCTCCTAAAGATGATTGACATGTTGTCCGAGACGTTCATATTCAACCCACAGGAAGCTGAAATCAGTAGTTTCTAGTTATTTAATTCATCCTGAAGGCTTATTTATTCTCTATGTACACATTAAAAACAGACATGTACGCTTCAAACACCATAAACGCCATAGATTTTATACTTCAGTACACTGGAAGGGAGATTTAAAGGTCCCATATTATACAGTATTTCAACAATTTCACATCGGTGTCAGACGTCGAGCAACATTGTATTCAAAGTGCCGAATTTCAGCTAAAAGTATAAAAGTCCCTCCAGTGAGCTCTACTGAGAACAGGCGGTGTCTGTCCAGGCCGACTCCAGGCCCAGCTCGAGGAGGAGAGCTTTCCGGTGTTTCAGATTAAGTGGGTTCCCTGTTAACTGGTGACTCTTTAGCATCCCTTGTTGTTGCTAATAACAGACGTTAAAAACTCGACAGAAATCCGTAGCTGTAATGATAAACGCCGTTTACCAGCATTTACAGTGACGTTTCCAAGTGTCGTACTTTTTGTGAGTCTTATTTTGACATATAATGATAAATTTAATTTAATAATATTGATATTTAATATTTTTTTAATATAATATAGTTGCCTCCTGGCTGGTATACAAACTGTCTGGAGAGCTAAACTTCAAGTTTTTTATTTGTCCCTTTAGGGGCGATTTGTTGCCAGAAGTAGTGAGAAAACTAAAATTGACCTTTACGAATCGGCTGTGATGCTTCACAACTACATTCTTGTTTTGGGGGAAGAAAGTTGAGAATGAAGCAAAACGTTCCAGAACTCCTACACTTTGAAATTCCTCCGGTCCACGTGATTCCAGGTATATTCTGTACATACATATATCCTGTACTGAATGCTCGGGGATAGCTCTATAACCACTAAGGCACCCACTCTGATTAAACCACACACAAAGAACTGTCAGTTTTTAAAAAGTCGATTTCAAGTTGCAAAAATATGAATAACGATCATAATATATTTGTATAACGCTTTTAAAAAACACTGAACGATGCACTCATTTTATTTTGGTATCATGAGTAGCGGATGGATCGTTTCCAGTAGGTTTTTGGGGAAAAGGCTAAATGAATCAGACTAACTGTACGTCTACATGTACTTTTATAAATCTCAATGTTGATCGTCCATTACCTTGTTAAACTTTGTCCGCTGGATCTGAGTGCCTGAAATTTAAAGTCAGAGAGCTCTTATTTATTTATCACATTTTACCGCTTCAACAGTGTAAACAGGCTTTATACACTGAAAAAAGAAACTAGTTGGACCAGGTTAATTGAATTGCTTCAGCTGGTAACATCTAAATGAATTATTATAACTATTAATTTTTTTATTATTTATTTGATTAATTGTTATAATTCTAACTTAAGTTAATGACTTAGATGAAGTTGGAAGAACTTGATTCATTTAGATGTTGAAGGATTTCAGTTAATTTGGTCCAACTATATTCATTTTTATTTTCAGTGTACGATCAGTCACACTAACGGCACCACTGGAAGCGACCTGGACTTAAATGTCTCACCTGAGTCTTCTGGACGAGCTGGGAGACTGGAAGTCGATCCGCTATACCAACTGAGCCACAGCTGGAATTATACTTGTTTTATTAGGGTGATTATTTGACCGGCTTTACGGTGGAGGGACACGAAGAGAAACGAAGGATCCGAATCAAGAACTCTTCGTGTTTTCTAGAAATGATCACAAAGCATGCTTGTTTAGTTATTTATCAATTTAACTACAGTAGAGCCAACTGAAGGCACTTTCACAGAGAAACACATCAACATAACAGTGGAAACTAAAAACAATGTTTCAGAGGAGGAGAAAAAATACAGACGTTTCCGTGTGAATATATGGAATTTTATTGTGACTTTCCCTCGGTTCTCAACTGATCACATCTGTTCTGATCCTCTGCTCAACCACCCGTCAAACTGCATCTCGTCCATCCAGTAACACTGTACAGCGTCATTCTGTCCAATACGCCAGTGATGATTGTTTACTTCAAGAACTTTCTACACCAAAATAAAATAAAGCTCAAGCTCCCAGCCTTTGCGTCCGTGCACTCTGATTTTCCTAACCACGAACGATCTCTTGTCTCGATTCATTGAAGTCGTGGTGCTCGGAGGGAATTGTTAAATATATGAAGTTAACTTGTTGAGCAGAGCCGCGCCTCAGCCACTCCTCTAATCGATCCCGCAGCTACTTAGAGCTCATCACAGCGCCCGGCACTGCTTCTTTAACTGTTCTGGAGACGGAGCGAGAATCCAAGCTCAAGTCAGTGTCGAGCAGAAACCAGCACTTCGGGGAAATTAGAGGAGAACCGATTGATTTTAGAATGCGCACAGGGCTTAGGAAAAAACAGCATGATTGAATTATTTTAGTTTTAAATGGAGGTATGATCTGATGCAATAAGTTTCACATTATGAACATTTCAATAAATTTTGCAGGAGAAGAACTCCAGTAGAGAAATGCATCAGGAGAGATGATAGAACCAGAAGCGTAACCCTTAGAACAGACGCCTCCAACCTGCTGCCGCGGCGCCTGAAGGGGCCTGTCAGGGTCCGACCCAGCCTGCAAGGCACCCTGGGAAAGTGTTGAAACTCCACAACCTACAACTTCCAATAGAACTGCTGTTTCTCTTTTATTCAGTGGGGATTGTCTTTCATTTATTTCTTTATTTTTTGGTTGAACTTACAATAACAGCACACTGAAATCTGATAGATTAATGATGTACCAGTATGTTACTGTACTTACACAAGATGAATGCTGAAGATGAATGCTGAAGGCTGCAGAAACGGTGAGAGCTTATAGCAAAATAGAGGAGATGGTTTTTGCACAGTTCACTGTATGTGGCATCAAAAGAACTCATTTATGTCAGAATCTCGAAATTGTTCAAATTCTTCCTTTGCAACTCTACATTTTATTTTTTTTATTTTTAAGATGGTTTCATTTTTTTTGATTCTGTAACATTTGGCTCAGAGAACGACTCCAGACGCCAATAAAGATGAAACAGAATCTAATCTTTATTCTCAAGAAGAAAAACTAAAAATGACCACAAACCAAAACAACAAAAAGTCCAGGAGATCAAGAGATCAGCGGAAAACCTTCTCAATCCGGACTGCAGCGTCCATCTCCTGCTGGATCTCCTGTCCTGCTACTGAGAGGAGCGTCTGAACCTCGCGGCGCCGTGGAGCAGCGACGTTTCAATAAACCCAGTCAACAAAACAACCAGTGTGTGCAAAGCAGCGTATGTCAACAATAACGGGAGTGTTTACAGCAGATGAGATATTTTGATATTGACGACTTGTTGACAGTGACGATCGTTACGACCAGTCAGCAGACGTGTGGAGGAACGACGCTTCACGCTCACAGCCTCAGAGAGCGGCCAGTGCTCACTTAACGCTAAGACTGGGGGCTCCCAGTGTTCAGTGGGAAAACCAGTCCAAATGGCTCTTTGAGCATTGAAGGTTGCCGACCCCTGCACTGAGAGAAGCTGGAAGGTTCAAACACAGAAAAACAGAAAGGAAGAAACAGCTGAAGAATGAATATACACACACCGCTGGAGGAAAGCAACTGCCTGAAGCCAGAGGCAGGCTGCATTTACACTGCAAGTCTTGATACCTACACCTGACCTTTTTGACTGTGCATTTACACGTATATTATCAGGTGACCTGTATATCTAATTCTTGAAATTACACTTGGATTTGTAGTGTTTAGAGTGTGTTTGATGAGCTGCAAACAAAGTCCAAATAAGTGCCAGCAGCGAGCGCATGAGAACATCTCACCCTGTCTTTCGTTCCACAACCTACAAATGTACTTCGCAGACACTTTAATCCAAGGTGACCAACATTTCATAGAAACAAGCAAAGCTGTGGCGGCAGGACAACCTGAGCGTCTGTCAGGCTGACAGGGTGTCGGCGTGAGCGGACAGCACCGGGACGGAGTAACGACATGTTTTCTTCCTTTTTCATGAACGATTTCCCGCCGAGCTCAGCGTCTGACAACCATTTGGTGGATCGGCTGTCGTCTAATATCAATTTGGAGTTTTACTGAAACATGTTTCCATGTTGGTGTATTCCCATGAATAAATCTATATATTAAACGTTTAGTGCCAATGTTGGTTATTTTGGACTTTATTCTTTTAATTTCCAGACTAGAAGTCCCATTATTTGGGGGGTTGTTTGACCTGTCATGTGACATTTCTGTAGAATATTTTACGTCATACCACCTGGTCTGACATGCGTTTAGTCATTTTGGGGATGGCCTCTATTTCCGAGCCACGACTGCTTCCATATTCTCCTCTTTTCGGGGGATTTCCCTCCAAACACATAAATAACACAATGACGAGGGCTCACGCAATATTCACAGTCACAGTCACACGTTTTTGTAAAATCACATCAACTCACGTAAGTCGTTGGCTGCGATTTAACTCGTGTTTTCATCGAGCAACCTGCAGAGCAAACCTCATGTCGCGACTCAAATGGGTCAAATTCTCCTCCTCCTCCTGGTCTGGTCGCTCCAGAAACCTCCAGTATTCTAAGTTTCTCGCTCCTCCTTGATTTTCCTCATTTGAATATTGGATCATAGGAGCTGCATTCAGAATCTGCTGTGTCTGTGTGAGCTGGGCTGGCTCCGCCCACACATGCACATCTATGGAAGAGGAGGAAGTACTTCATCTCGTGGTGCCATGTGCCAGAGCAGAGCTGCCTAATTGTGGGAGGAGTCAAAGGGGATTGGCTAAACCCCCGATGACACTATATAGGGTTTGATTTCTGATTGGCTGGTTGGAGCAACACACTTTGTAAAACCTGAAACAAGCCAGGGAGACAGAGGACAAACTGTCTTCACTTCTAGGACGTCCGTCCAGGTATGCGGACCAGTAGTACTGCTGGAGAACCTTTAGGAAGTGAATTTGTCATAATATAAACCTTTAAACTTGATAAGTTTCCGTTGTGTGTTTTGCTGTGAACTTATAAGATTGTTAAATTTGCATGTAGGAGCCTTTAGATTGAGTGGACAAAAGAAATATTAAAGACTCTCTTTCTTTTAAACGTGCCCTTCCCTCTTTCAGCTTTTTCAAGAGACACAATGAGTAAATGAAGTATTACCTCCGTGTGAAAGGCGGTAAAAAAAAAAAAAAAAAAAAAAAAGCTAAAATGAAGTGTGGCACTTGAGCTCTGGCACATTTAAGAATTAACATCTGCTTGGTCATTCAGGTTGGTGAGTGCAGGCGGTGATTAATGCGTGCAGACATGCAGCGTTGATCCGGCAGTGTTCGACTCTAAATAAGCAGATCTGGGCTGCTGAATCATTCACCTCGGTGCCCCGAGGCCCTGATGGACTACCTCGTCTCTCTAATGTGGCTCCCAAGGTGAGAAAAATAAATGAGACATCGGACTGAGGACCTCTCCCACAATCAATCCCACCCCACCTCAGAGAATCACACGTGCTTTAAAAATCAGCATCACTCCACTTCTTCTTTTTCAAAATGTCCTTTTTTTTTTATTATTCATAATCATCACTAGAGGACAAACACAATAATCCCGAAGCCTCGACCCAGCCCTTTCCCTTTTTTATTCAACTTTTTTTTTTTTCCAAACAGCAAAAAGAACGAGAACAAGCAATACAAAATCCAATCCTAAGAAGAAAATCAACAGCTGCAAAGGAAAGGAAATCGGAAAAAGAAAAAGTACAAGACATCCAGGTCAAATGAATCCATCCCCATAGACTAAACTTTCTATGAGATTTGACATCTTAAAAATATATTTATGTACACACTCTGCTTGTATTGTACTGTACAAAATGTGGCAACACTTGACACATTCCCTGTAGACATGCAAACACCTTACTGACACTGGAAAGTTGTCCATCCTAGTACAGCTACTTTGTTTACTCCCAACGTGTACGCGGCGGGTTGTTTTGTTGAGACGACGCCGTTCCAAAGGAGACGTGATCTCGCGCCTTCGTCGAGACTCGCTCACTTCACCTGTGCTAAAAAATAAAATTAAATAAAAAAAAAGATGGAGAAGTTTTGCAGTGTGGCTTGAAACTGAAATGACTATCTATGGCCGACATCCACTTTTCAATGATCTTGATCCAAAACGTCTTCATGAGGGCTTCTAAACTGTCTCGAGGACCTGAGTTGACATCGGTTAAACAATGACGCTGCTAATGGAGGGCTACGACCGTCAGCAAGGAATATTACAGTGTGTCGAAGCTCATAAGGCATTGTACATGTCTACACAAGACCCCTGTACAACAAAGTGTGACCTCTAAAGACTGTGTCCACTTCAGGGTGGGTCGTGGTGGCGGCGGCAGCGGCGGCGGTGGAGCGGTTCGGCGGGAAATTGCACTTATTCGGGACCCGCTCAGATCGTGACTTGAACGTTTTGGCAGATGACTGGAGCGTTTTCCTTGTGCGACGACACAACGACCAGAAGGAGACGTGAGATCGAAGGTTGGTGGTCTGTGTTCGTTTTCTCCCCAAAGTGCTACCGCGACGGACATGGCAGGAGTGGAGAGACGGGGTGGGGGGTAGGGGGGGTGGAGGAGAGGGTGGGGGTGAAAAAAGAACCATGCACTTGGTTACGTGTAGATGAGTGCCTGCAAAAGACGGAGGCCGTCCTCTGTGTGCTTTGCCGAGAAAAATGGAACGTCCCGAAACGGAAATGACTTTATGCTGGAGGGCAAGTCCCCGCCTCCATGTCCCGGCAACGCGAGTGTCACTGTCGTGTCCTTCAATTGTGTCCTTAACGGGCGCACACACACACACACACACACACACACACACACACACACACACACACACACACACACACACACGCACACACACACACACACACACACACACACTGTAGGAGCATCGGCTCCATCCCGGTGTCCATATCTGGCGAAACACTTGGTCCAAAAGCAAAAGGCCTTGACGGATTTGAGCAGAATATTCTTCAAGCTCTGCCAAAGGTCTGATCCTGCACGCCTCCCGCCTACTCCTCCTCCTCCTCTTCCTCGTCGGGCAGCGGTAGAAACTCCTCCTTCAAACACTCCCTGTAGAAGCTGGCCAGTGTGGCGTAGAGGTGCTGGCGGCTCTGCTGGGACAGGAAGTGACCCTCGTCCGGGTAGATCTGGTGGAGAAGAGGCAGGTTTAACGACGGGCACTTTCAAATGATCGCAAACGTTTTTGATCAATAAAGTCACAGTTCCTTGTTTGGTATTTCCTTTTTAATTAGTACATTAGTTCCAAACCTGGTTGGTCTGTTGTCAGAGAACACTACAGTACACTAGCAGTACCTACTAGTATAACTACTGACAAAGAAAGAAACAAATAAATAAGAATATAAATGGGGTCTGAGAAAAAATGAAATCACAGTAGTCCAAGTCAAGAGGTTCGAGAAATGAGGCACTCTTTAAAAAAAATTAAAAAAATATAAAATAAAATAAAAATTCACCAAGATCGTTCCTGTCAAGTCGTTCTGGTTTTACCAAACTCATTCTCCCAGTATTTTTCTCTCTTCTCCTTCTGGAGCTGAAGAGAGAATGTCTTCTTTTCCACTTCGTCAGGACTTTCTCGCTTGTGACCAAAAAGATCTTCAGAAGATTTAAAAAAAAATTTTTCCACCTTTACAGAAGTCGCCGGGGATTATTATGTTTATTTTCTTAATTCTTAAACTTCACATCAACAACGAGTTACTTTGTTCAACTCTTTTTGATTGAAGTTACAGAACTACGGTGCAGAGGGAAACATTTCTGTTGTAAAACTTTTGGATTCATTAAGTCCAAATGATCTTTAATATCTTTTATATCCCAACATCCCTCGACTCTGACAAGCGACTATGTCTGTAAATGAAACAAGCATTCTCATTGGTCGAAACCGTTCCTTCTCAGCCAATCACTGACCCATGTGCTAAATCTTTGTGTAAGACACTTCATTCCCTGTTGTCAGCGAGGCAGCAGCAGAGCCTTTGGTTTCCATACGACGTGATGCTAATCTCACCTTATGTTTGATGACAGTAACAATCTGTCGGGCCTCATCAACCTCCACTTTGTTTCTACGGGTACAAATCTGTAAAAGTGTAAACTGCAATAAAACTACTATTTGCTTTAAGAGATTAAAGGTCAACACAGGAGGTCACCAACCAAAGTCTGGATCTGATAGATTTACTCTTTTTTCACCACCGTCAACCAGCCTCCACGTGTTTCTGCAGCACTGGTGCTTCCATCGTTTTGCACCATGGATAGAGAGAAGCTTTATTGTCATTGTGCAAGTACAACGAAATTCCGTTTGTTGCATCACTCATAGCAGCAGCAGCCTGTCACATTCACATTTAAATAAAAAAATAGTCTTTGGTAAGGTGCGGTATTGAAGTGCAAGTTCTTTTGGGGGGGGTCATGATCCCTGCAGCAGTCTCTTCACAGCCATGGGGAAGAAGCTATTCTTCAGTCTGTTGGTGCGAGCTCTCATGACTCTGATTCTTCCAGAGGGGAGGGTGGAGAACAGAATGTGTCCTGGATGGGCGGGGTCATTTCGGATCTCTGTGGCCCGTCGGAGGAGCCGGCTCGAGTAGATCTCCTCTAGGCGTGGTAATGGGGATCCAATGATCCACTGAGCAGTCTTGATGACCCGCTGGAGTTGTTTTTTTTCATTTGCAGTGCAGCTGGCGTACCACACCGTACAACCGTAGGTGAGAACACTCTCTATTGAGCAGTGATAAAAGTTTTTCAGCAGAGGTGGAGGGAGTTTGTTCCTCCTCAGCGTTCTCAGGAAAAAGAGTGATGGATGTGATACAGAGCGCACATTTGGTTTGTTTTAAATCATATTTTTCTACACACCTGCATCGAGTAGTTGGCTCCAACTTTCACCAGGTTCTTGACGAGCTCAGCAGTGTGCTGGAAGTGGATGTTGGCTGGAAGAAAGAATCAAAACCAACTCAGCAACATTCAGCCTGAATCTTAACTCAACAAAGAAGAAGAAGAAGAAGAAGAAGAAGAAGAAGAAGAAGAAGAAGAAGAAGAAGAAGAAGAAGAAGAAGAAGAAGAAGAAGAAGAAGAAGAAGAAGAAGAAGAAGAAGAAGAAGAAGAATCAGACTGTGTGAGGATAGAAATGCCTCAATAATCCCACATGCACCTTTCATCAGAAAACTATTCTCACACCGGAAAATCCCTGCATCGATTTAAATAACCCACTTTTATTTTTTTCTTTCTTCCTTTTATCTTTTGATTAAAAACCATTTGGCTCATTACCTTCCAGGATGGCATGCTTCCCTGTGCGTGGCGGCGATGCGCCGCAGATAGCACCTTTTCCATTTATTTGCTCTTACCGTCCGCCGTGCCGTGAACCAGCAGCAGCGTCTGCTCCCGGAGCGCCTGCACGTTCTGCAGCACGCTGGAAAACTGCGGGGAGAAGCACAAACCCAGGCCAGATAAGAAAACTGAAAGATCCGGTCAGAGGCGTTAAGGAATGCAATGAAGAAGGGAGGCGGGCGAGTCGGGATCCACCGAGTGGGACTGGGGTGGAATCCCTTCAGCATGCAGACTCTAATTCAGAGATTAACTCTCCACACTGGTGTCAATCCAGGGGCCACTTCCAGAACAATTACATCTTAAGTGGGCCGGACCGGTAAAATAATGCCATAATAACCTTTAACCTTAAGCTTTTTCTTTGCTGTGCCTCAGAATGCACACGATGAAAATGTCTAGATTTTCTGAAAACCAAACAATTACTCGTGAAAATGGCTAAAATCTCAACATGAAGCCATTTTAATTAAACGTTCTGGTGCTAAATACAATGAAATGTCTATAAAACTTCTCCTATCGCTGTTGCATGATGGCTGATTTAACAAACTCCCCCGGACAGCACGGCTGTGAGGATAGTTTCATAGCAACATGGTAGCATCAGTGATATCTCAGCTTGGGTCTCAGTGTTATGTTGTGTCCGATTATCCTAAAAAAAAACTATATTTAAATTTCTTTAAACAAGGTTCTTGCTGGTTTGGTGGGATTGAAGCTTTGTGCGGGCTGCTTTTGGCCCATGGACTTTATGTTTGACACCCCTGACTTAGTGAAATGAGCAAAGTAAAGAATTATAAAATTAAATGTCATGTTGCATTTCGTTATTCAACATCTAGTAAGTTCCTATAGTCTGGTAAATACGGTGTTTAAAAATGTTAAACATTAATCATCCTGTGTTCGTTAGAGGGTTTTGATTCAAAATAAATGTTTTTTGGCTTCTTTTTTTTTTTGTCCAATAAAAGTCAATTATATGGTTTTACTTTTTAGCCCGAACGCCATTTTTTTAACTAAAGTGAAAAATAAGAAATAATAAAAAAATTTTTTTAATCAATCTACACATTTTAATAGTCATAATTTGTCTACTAGGGGTTCCTATGTTTTTGCATTCACAAAGAAAGTAAAAAAAAAAAAAAAGACAGAAGTAAAAATGAAGAAAGAAAAACCACACAAACGATAAACGAGGTGGTTGGAAAACAGTTTTGTTCTTCTCCCCTCCCTCTTTCCACATTGGCGTCTGATATCTGCACATCAACAGGCCTGAGAGACTCCGGCAGGCTTTTTTGTGGCTTTTAGAAAACCTCCAGCATGTGATGTGACACACCGGCGTGCGCAGGTACCAAAGAGAGATTAGTGACAAAAACCCAACAGAGCACGAAAAAAACAACAACAGAAGAAAAGGCAAAGTGCCGCCGCTTCTGACTTTGATAGCGGAGGCAGACGTTGGGAAACCGCGGGAGCTTAACTGTAGGTGTGTCAGTGATGTTACGCTTTCTAAGATCAACGGCGAACAAGTGCAGGAGGCAGTAAACACACACCTGATATCTGCTGTCGTCCCGTAATGGCATGCCGAGGAATCGCTCGGAGAACGCTGACGCTGTGCAAATGAGAAGTGACACAGTCTTAACAGTGGGGAAAACAGAGCGTGCTTCAGAGGAGCTAAGTGCCCCGACAAAGTGGAGCCCCCGTCATCCTGACCAGGAGGAGGAGGAGGAGGAAGAGGAAGAGGAGGAGGAGGAGGAGGAGGAGGAAGAGGAGGAGGAGGAGGAGGAGGAGGAGGAGGAGGAGTCCTCTGTGTCATGTCACCATTTCACTGCTCCACTCTGCCACTAAAGCCACATTCACCTCACACTTAACACCTTTCTGACCCACGTAAACACAATCTTCACACACAAGTTATTAGAAAAGAAGGAAGAAGTCTGTCGACCCTTTAACACAACTATTAGAAAGGTTTAGGTCTTTATTGAAGACCTGAAGTCCAAACAATGAAACAAGAGGTGAGTCTGATGGAAAGTTTCACTGACATTTAAAAGAGATTTCTGAAGTCTTTACATTAATAATTATTGAATCGTATACGATGGAAAAGACTGAGGAAGTTGTAGCCCAGCCCTGAAGCCACTTCCAGTCCTGAAGCCACTTCCAGCCCTGAAGCCACTTCCAGTCCTGAAGCCACTTCCAGCCAGGAGCCACTTCCAGTCCTGAAGCCACTTCCAGCCCTGAAGCCACTTCCCGTCCTGAAGCCACTTCCAGCCCTGAAGCCACTTCCAGCCCTGAAGCCACTTCCCGTCCTGAAGCCACTTCCAGCCCTGAAGCCACTTCCAGTCCTGAAGCCACTTCCAGTCCTGAAGCCACTTCCAGCCCTGAAGCCACTTCCAGCCAGGAGCCACTTCCAGCCAGGAGCCACTTCCAGCCAGAAGCCACTTCCAGCCCTGAAGCCACTTCCAGCCCTGAAGCCACTTCCAGTCCTGAAGCCACTTCCTGCCAGGAGCCACTTCCAGTGGCGACAAGCATGTCGAGAGCTTTTCTAAACAGTCACTTCTTTGAATATATTAATTTAGTTATTGCCGCCAATGGAGGTTTAAAGCCTTCAAACAGTTTGTGTGATTTTTATTTAAATGCAGATCATCTTACTAAAGGGTTGACAAACCTTTTTCTGACTGAAAGTGTGACGTGTCGAAGGAGGTTAGAAAGGGTTTGCTCACTCACCGTACAGTTTCCAGTCCGTCACCGGCGACATGGCGCATGCACATTTCAACAGGCCGTCTGTCGACTTCAGCATCATCAATGCCAAATAGGCCCCGTAACCCTGAGGAAGCCGGCAAAGCAGACGTTTGTTCACCTCCAGACCACAGAATCCATCCATCACTGGACTCCTCCAGCAGAAACTCATGCAACACTCGTGTTTTTACGTGGTCCAGCCGGGCTCACCTTTCCAAACACCGCTATCCTCGTCCGATCAATGTACGGGAATTTGATCATGTATCTGCAACGGCACACACACACACACACACACACACACACACACACACACACACACACACACACACACACACACACACACACACACACACACACACACACACACACACACACACACACACACACACACACACACAGCAAAGGTTTTATTCTCAGGTGAGATGAGGGCAGCGACTCTTTTGTGTGTGTGTGTCCTGATCTTCACTAATTATTCACTTCGCTTTGTTACTTCGAGTCCGAACTCAAGACAGTAACACCCGGCGTCACTTTTAATGTTTTCAATGCTGCTTACATGCAATCTGACCAGATTTATTCTATTCTATTGTTTTTCTTTACTCGATCGCTTCACCTCCCACACTGTATTGTATAATTACCGGACTATTGAGTGCACCTGAATATAAGCCGCACTCACCAAATTTAAAAAGGAAAAAATAAGAAAAACAAGAAAAGTCGGAGTAACGTAATGCACCTGAATGCAACGTCCACGGATCGGCGGCGAGAAGCTTGTTAACTCGTAAAAATCCATGAATTAGCTGCGTCAAAAAAGTAGTGGCTCATAGTCCAGGAAATACGGTATCTTGCCTATTTTGCCTATGCAGTACATCTTAATATAATCTTCTTTTATGCAAACATTTGATTTTATTATTTATTGTTGTAAATCTAGCTTCTTATCAATACTCCGTACCGGAGTAGGTTTTTATATTTTTGTCACGCCCCCATGTATATTGACAATAAAGCTATACATTCATTACAATGGCCAGATGTTGTGTTGTTCTTAATAGTGGTATTTAAGTTACAGAAGGTTTGACGTTGACCTATCTGGGCCACAAGACGACATTACGACCAATAGTCCGACGGTCATTCCATATCCGGGAATCAAAGTTGCTGCATGCATTGACAAAGAAAGCAGTGATATTGGAATTTGGCAGCTTGGAAACATGTCAGCTATGAGACCATTAAAGCAGAAATGTTTCAGTCGATGGGATTCTACATGCACAAGTCAGAATTGGCCTCATTATTCATAATTAGGAGTGTGAAGAAGCTGCAAAGCACTTTATTAGACAAGCAGATCCTTTTAGTTAATTGGCTTGGACCTAATTAGAGGTTCTTACCAATTAAATGTTTCTCAGGAACTGTTGGATCCGTTCGGTTTGTCACAGTAATTGTGATGGTTTTAGGTTTCTTTTGTCATATTTTTGTATCACAACTTCACAAATGTTAAATATTTTAAAGGTACATTTAAACACATAATGTGCTCAGAGTTGTTATTATTATCTAGTTCGTGCTACGTTCAAATGCCCAGTCAGACAGGCTGGGGAAAAAAATCCTCATAGAGAATCTTGAAAACAGAGTCCTCTGTCTGATCAGGCAAAACACAAATGAAAACATGTTTGTTCAGTTTTCTGATACGGCAGAGCAAATGTCTTGGTAACCCCGGGTAACAGATTCCTTCGGTACGTTCAATTCCTCCATTACCAGAGGTGGTAAAACAGTTCCCCCGCATGATGAAGACTCTCATTCATATCGGGTCTGAAGACGACATAACTCGGTTGTTTGTGGCTACCAGTTAGCCACGAGCTAACTAGCCTAGCCACTACAGGCTTTCGGTTCGGACCAATCGGTGAGCCGTGTTTCATCTTCACTTCCTCTCTGGTCAGTGTTTGTTTCGGGCAACAGCGCCCCCTAACCACCAGCTGTTGGAATTGCGTGGCATTTTCCTGTCTCTGAAGTGAATGTGAACGCCACCCGAACTAAATGAAGGGGTGAAACTTCTCGACTCCCGTCCCTCCCAAGTGAACCCAGTCCTGGACTACCCCCTCACACACTTTTCTCAGTGGTCCTTGGCCTCGGTCCACTAGTCCAGCTCGGTTTCGTG
The DNA here is from genome assembly GCF_963383615.2 of Lipophrys pholis. NCBI lineage: Eukaryota > Metazoa > Chordata > Actinopteri > Blenniiformes > Blenniidae > Lipophrys > Lipophrys pholis. The sequence continues at coordinate 27,414,355 of NC_137632.1, read as the reverse complement.
TTCGGTGTTTTCTACAGACTGAAAGCTGCAGCTCAGTCTGAAGCTCTTTACATGTGGGGTTCTAAACGTCACACACTTCATCTGAAGACTTTGAGGACTTGCTGAGAACAAAGAGAAATTCAACAGTTGTTGAAGTCTTTGGAATTGTTGCGGTTTCTGACAAACATCCTTGTTTCTGGTTGTGGCGAGGAGTTTGAGTGGTCTGCCACACAGTTTAATCCACGGGAGACATTTGTCCATGTTTTGTTTTAGAAATGGGATCAAGTAAACCCCGTTGTTCACCCTTCCAGGATACCTCGTATCGCCGTTATCGGGCTCCGGAAACACAGTTTGACCTTTATTGCATCTTAAATGAGTTAAATAGCCCAGAAAACAACAAAGGTGTTAACAGCTCTACGCAGGTTTACACTGAAGGTTTGTCTGAGTCTGTCGATTCTCATTAACTTTGGTCCTTTAGTATAAGTTAGTTCACCTCTAATTATTAGTGAATATTTTCTAAATTCTCTTTTTAAAATCTAAATCAAACCACGAATTCTCAACAGTCCTGTGTGAAATCACCAGAACAGCAGAAAGAATCTGTGAAAGAGTTTTAACCTTCAAAGGTTTTTGTTCTTTGATTAGTTTGACTCGAGAACATTCGCAGCAGAGTGAACTCAAACAAATATTTTCCCATGTGAACAAGAGGTGCTTTTCTGCACTCAAACCCAGCAGAGCTTGTTCACGGCACAAACTGCATTTCATTAAACTTGTTACATTAAAAGAATTAAAAGTAAAAACTGTGAGCTCATACTCGACTGCTGCTATCTGGTCCTGAACGTCGACGGTTCCCAGTCGCTGGTGGACCTCGTGCAGGATCCTCTGGCCCTGGAAGCCGCTGCCCCGGCCGTCCAGACGAGCCACGATCACGTTGTCCGAACTGACCAGCACCGATTCCCAGCCCAGCGAGAAGCGGTCAGTCACGGCCTGACCACCGGGGGCGCTGTCACTGATCAGACACATTACAGACAGTTCAACAGAGTTCAACTGTGTGTGTGTGTGTGTGTGTGTGTGTGTGTGTGTGTGTGTGTGTGTGTGTGTGTGTGTGTGTGTGTATGTGTGTGTGTGTGTGTGTGTGTGTGTGTGTGTGTGTGTGTGTGTGTGTGTGTGTGTGTGTGTGTGTGTGTGTGTGTGTACAGTTAAATGGATAAGATTAAAAAAGAAACTATTGGCCACAGTGGAATTCGAACCAAGCGAACAAACACAAAGGCCTTCAGTGTAATACTCGGGAGTACTCAGAATACTCAGAGTGGAGCCGTCCTGCAGTTTCAGGCACTTTGTTCTCCAAGTATTTGGTCCATGAAAACGTTTTTTTTGTTTCTATGGACAGAAAGCTGTTAGAGCCAGATGAACTGAAATATCTGGATGGATCGAAACTTAACAGACAATCTGAGATGGATTTGGGCCTGAGCCTTTCAGAGCTTCTTTTTAAACCAGAAAACAGACAGAAACTTTTCACTGAGCGAGAGGTTGGGGAGGTTATGATGACAGGATTTGGAACAAACTCAATCAAGAACTTAAACAAAGTCCAAGCATGAGACTGTTTGAAAAAAGAGGCTCCGATTGATTATTTTAAATAAGTACATGGTTAAAGGTCGGCGATAAATTCATCTGGGTGTTTTTACCTCAATAAATAGGAGGTTACACGGGTGTATGTTTGTATGTTTCAATGTAGGTGTGTTTGGGTGAATATATATATATATATGTATATATATATAAGTCTGGAGAGAAATGCACTGTGTGGATGAATGTGAATCCAGGTATGATTATCAAGATATACAGTTATTACTGTGTGTGTGAGTGTGCATGTGCTCGCACAAGTTATAGCCATTATTACTGTGTATATATATATATATATATATATATATATATATATATATATATATATATATATATATACATAAACAAAACTACATTTATTACACATAAGGAGAGTCATAAAATGTGACTTTTGGAGAAAGGGTAGAATTAAATAAGTTTGACTTCTTTCTACGCCTGTTCAGGCATGTTGGACTAATATACTGTATATATATCAGTATGTTTAGGTGCGGGCATTCTCTGATATAGATTAGTGCAAACGTAGTCCCATAAAATACACATTTAATTATTTATATAGATTCATTCATCCATTCATTTTCTTCTGCTTATCCGTTTCCGGGTCGCGGGGGTGACAGTCTGAGCACCGTCACCCAGATCACAATGCACCGATTAAGAACCTTCCTGCAGGTGGAGAGCCCACAGGAAGGTGACGCCCTGCGTGGGACACGAACCCACTACGCTGAGATTGTGAGTCTCATGCTCTGCCAGCTGAGCTAGCCGGGGGAGATTTATATAGATCAACAACAAATTGTTTTTATATAGAGATGTATATGTTTTTGTGTATATGTGAATCAATTTGCCTATGTACGAGCAAAAAGGTTTTCTGACGTCTGAAATTAAATTAAAAAAGAAAATCTTGTGTGACTGAAAGTCGGCGAGTATCAATCTGATGTGTTCCACGTTCATTTGTGTTTGTGAGCAGCAGTATTTTAAATCAGCAGCAATTGTCTGATTGATTTCGATTTTTCTTTCAGCAGAATAAGTGAGGAGAGTTTTACTGTCGTCAAACATCGACCGAAGACTAATTCATTTATTAGTAGGAACAAGATACAGCGACGATAGTTCATCTAAAGTTGAACCAAACACATTAAAGTCTCTCCGGACTCATGAAAATGTAGAAGACGCTTAAGGAATCTGAAAAGGTTTCATTTTTGCTGAGACGTGAGATGATTGGGGTGAAACATTAATCAGATTTTCAGCCTCGTCTGGTTCCTGTTGATGATGGTGGAGACGAAGAAACTCCATTTCACAGGTTTGTCTCTAAATGACTTTAATATAAGAATTAATTATATATTTAATTGTTATCTTTTTAATCGTATACAGGTTCCCACAGTGCCTAACAATTACCTCTTGTAATGTGAAAATTATTTGGAATATCTGACATGCAAGAAACAAATATCGGCCATTGTTCAACACAAATAAAATACAAGCACCAACAAAATTCGGTTTATTTTGAAAGACTAAGAAAAGCAACAGGCTGAAGCCCGTCGACGTTTATCCTATAAATTCTACGGAATAAATTCAAATATGTACAATTTACAAAAGAAAACCAAAAACAACAAATCCCACTCCCTCACATCAGTCTGAACTGTAACTCTTAATTATTTCGTATTTTACATCTTTTTTGTAAAGTTTACAGTGAGCTACTACATTTAAGTTTATCATTGAGTTTACCTCCACAGATTAAAACCCAAAACAGAAACACAACTATACTCTTAGTTCTCACTTTACGTAGCTCAAAAATATACATATTTTCTCTCAAGATAAAAAAAAAACCTATTGAATACAAACAGGAAGGCTTTTGTACTGCACCAGTTATAATACTTCATGTTTTTAAATACACAATGTCTGGGAAGTTTAAAGTGCAGGACTGTACTCAAAATAACTTTCATTATTTATTTACTTATCTAATAGCTCTTTTCTGTAATTTGATGATTTAATTTATTTTAGAGCCCATTTTTGTGTTTGTTTTTTAATGAACCCACACACACATGCAGCAGAGAACAAAACACTCTAAACGTTAACAATGGGAGAACACGGACATTGTAGTTGACAGACGATGGATTGTTATTACGGTGACTGTCAAAATAAAAGTGCCAAGTCCCAGGAGAATCTGGACTGGGAGTCATGACGCATTGTTCTGATTGTCCGTCTACTGAGCATGTGCAGGACTACTAGTTACTACGGCTAGTTGGTTGGTTTCATTTGAAACCGTTGTCGTGTAACAGAGTCTTAGGTGTGACTTGTGTGAAATACATATGAGTGGCTGAGCTGTTGACTAGTCGGGCATGTAAACACTCAGAATTGTTCTCTTTGCTGCATGATTATTCAAATAGGTGTTAAGAGAGTCAATGACTGGGACCACAGAGGTTGGCTCTGATTGACTTAACATGCTCTCACTCACTCTGTATGCAAATCCCTCCATTCTCAGGGGTCTGATTGCAACCGCTCCCCTCAGACACTCAGCATGCACGTTTTAATGTCTACAGACAGGGACGGCTTTCTCGCCGGGTAAAGGAGGAGACGTACATCACCAAGAGGAGTCCATAGTGACGAGACTCTGAGAAGTCCGGCGGGTAGGAAATCTTCAAGGGCAAATCTGCCGAGAGATATAAAAGGAGGTGGAGTGTGAAGTTCAGTCGGTGTGGTTCACAGTGGCGAGGGTGCAGAAACAGAAAAGTTTCTCCTCACCAAAATGTTCCATGGCCACACTTCTGAATTCGGTGAGCTGGATCCTTTTGTACGTCAAGGCTACCTTCAGCAAGGAGTTGTTCTCAAGGATGTAGTAATCTGTAAAGATGAGGGTCATGTGTTTTTCAGGGATGAAAAGAGTCCGTGAATTGTCCTGCTGCCAATAATCTAAGGTGAGCTGAACACACTCCTGGGGTTTCATCTAGCATGTTTTGGTGTTCTGCTTCTGACTCCCAAAAAAAAAAGAAGAATTTGTCAAATACCTCACAGACAAAAAGAAAAGAAAACACAAAGCTTGATGGCGTTTGTGGTTCAGGTAATTTGACTCTGACGTTCATTCAAAGCAGAATAATTTGCTCACCGGTGCTAATGCTAAACCAGCATTACCACCAAAAACAAAAGAATGTTGTCCAAAGGTCAGGCTTTTTAGAATTTCTGAAAAACAGTTTCTGCACAGTGCTTGGTTCACTCTGGCCCCATTACGTTCAGTACATGCGATAAACAATGACTCTGATTTGGACTTTTTTTTTTTCCCCATTCAAGCCGCCCGAGAAGCAGCTAAATGAAATGGAATTCATCCAGCGTTTCTAATGGAAAACCCAAAATCAATAGACGTCTCATTATGAAATCACGAGGGGCCTTGAGCTCCCAGCTGTGGATGGAGGGCCTGTCCAAATAACCCCGGGCAAATTGCTTGCTTTTCTGCAGCACAGCTGTTGATTCAGTGCTTTTTTTTTTGGGGGGGGGGGGGTTAACAATAAGCTTACAAGAGAAAAAAATTTAAATAAAATACAAAAGATCGGAGGAGAAAAAGTAAAAATGGATTTAAAAGTAAGTATGGCTTTATACCACAAAATTAACAAAGAAAAACTCGTGCGGAGGTTTCACACTGAGTAAACTTCTGTAGCCTGAGACCTCGACCTCATCGAGGAATTCATTCGATCACTGGTTCTTACTCCAGTAACGGACGTGAGTCTGACAGTGAATGTTACACACCATCACATGTAACATTAACTAAATAAATAAAGTGCATGGAATAAAAGCTCAGAGACAAAATAATAATAACGTTTAAGTTCAACTAGAACACCTACGTACATCGGTGGCGCCTGCTGGTAAATTGTGTTAACTTAAAATAATAATAAATAAAAAATGTAATAATAGGAAATAAAAACAAAATAAAAGCTCAGCTAGAACAATTACATCAGGAGCGGCTGCTGATAAATTTCTAATTCCAGCCATTATTCTGGGTGTTAACTTAAAATAATAATAAATAAATAAATACAAATAAAAGTAAAATAATAATAAATAGAAATAAAATAAAAATTCAGTTGGAACACCTACATCAATGGTCGCTGCTGGTGAATTTATAATTTTGGCCATTATTCAGAGTGTTAACTTAAATATAAACTATAAGCCACGTTACAAGCACAAAGCCAACCTCAGATATATTTTCACGCAACACATCAATCCATTTTCCACACAGAGGACCGGCCCGACCCCGCCGGCGCCCCCCACAGGCAGACCACACACACAGCTCTGGAGACACGAGGGTAAAATAAATAGGAGCTTTTAAAATGAATCATTGAATGAAATAAAAGAAATTGAACTAAAACATTGGCGACGTCAGAAAAATTCAACAAAGAGAAACTTTGGAGTGTAAATTTGAAGATTATATCAATATTTTACCACTCAGGATAAACCTAGTCTGTGTTTGTCCCCAGAAGTAAAACGTGTTTGACACTTCTGCCTTAAAGTCTTGGTCTTTTGTTAAGTTCTGGTCTTGGTCTGGACTCGGTCTCAGGTTCACTGGGTTTGACAACATCACTACTGTCCACCAAAGATTTACGTTAGACGCTAGAAAAAGCAGCGGTGCTTGATGTTTCAAGCTGAATTTTAATTGTTGTCTATGAATCGAATCTCAGGACTCTAATATGTGCAAATGCTTATTAAGCTGAGAAATAAAATACGACTTTTTGAAAAGTGTCGTTTTATGACAATGGATTTTAATCTAAAATTTGGTAAAGTTTGCTGATTAGAAGCATCTTGAATATGCTCGTGTATTCAAACATGAACATCTTCACTTCTAAAGTAGTCCTTTAAGAAACAAACTGTGCACTTGTTATTCCTGGAATACTTACTGGAATTATTGAGGCTGTGCAGGATTACAGTCGGGGCTCCAGGACCTGGAAGAAAAATAACAAAGGATTGTCAGTGATTAAATAAACTAAAGCTATTTGTCATGAATGTGTTTTTTCTTTTAAAAGCCTCAAAAAACTCTGGAGATTTAAAAAACATTTTTTAAACGTTTGGGAATTATTCTAAATTAATTCCCGCCATTTCTTACACGTCAAGCTTAAAAACGTTATTTAAAATAACATTTTATTATTTCATAGTTTGGAGTCGTCATGATGAGCGCTGCAAAACTCCACATATCGACAGTTTGACTTTAACCGGAACGGAGAAGCGAGAAGATCACAGAAGAACGTAGAAAGAACAACAACTCAATTTTTTTTTTAAAAGTCCGAGGAGGTCTGGCGACTTTCAGCACATTCAATCTGAAATCTCTTAAGAAAAAACTCATTCAGATATTTACTACTGATGCACAATACTGGATATGTGCCAATATCCGATATACGCGGTAAAAGCTGAATCGGGGATTTTTCGTCTAAAACTCACAATTTCCATGTAAAGTCTGACCCCTCGACAGGCGACAATTCAACCTGATTAACAAACAAAATGACCTAAACCGTGCTGTCGTTGAACTTTCATGGGCAGATTAAGAAGAAAAAAACAAAAACGTCAGAGCTTTCGGGGAATTGAACTGTGTGATTGTCCAATAAATCAGCGCTCCAAAAGCTCATCTGCTCCGGATGAATTGAAAACGCAAACAATATGAGTTACTGTCTATTAAATGATCGACTTGTTGCCCAGTAACGCTACCTAAACATGATTAAACACAATAGAGTGGTTAATCGTTCCATTTTTACGACTCTCATTTGGAGCCGATGAGAGCTTCATTTCAAATTGAACAGTTGGAGGGTGACAGATTACGACACGCCAACCCCAGCGTGTGCTGGCTGAATACATGAATACTGACTCCATCACAAACACAACAGCAACTGTATTTCCACTTCCAGTGCTCTGCAGCTGGATGGGGCGTTTCACAACCTCAAATCCCCCGAATGGGTTGGGAAGATGTGTAATATAAAGATACGAAACAGGAGAAAGTGTCTTTAAATCTTTACAAACACAGAGGACATATTTGACAGTGATGGCAGTGTCCCAGGAAATATGTTAGCTTGTTGTGTATACGGGGGCATCTTTAAAAAGTTGGCTTTTGAGCGAAAAGGTTTGGAAAAGTGGTCGGTAACAATGGAAGGAGGAGCAGAAGATCAGAAGAAAGTCCCCTCATAAGCAAACTGCTGTAAAAAACGTTTTGGTTTTTTTTTTGGAAATGGTTTCCAAGGTGGAACTTTTTGTGAAATGCTACGACTCCGTCTCCGTGGAAACGGGGTAAAACTTTTTGAAAACACTGCGGAGACGGTGGAAACTCTGCCCCTGGTCATGCGCACCAAGGATAAATAGTATTTCTGCACATGCTCAGTAGAGCCAATCAGAACAAAGTTTCCTCCAGAGTGTCATGACTCCCCGTCCATATTCTCCTGGGGATTGGTACTTTTATTTTGACAGTCACCGTGATAACAATCCAACTCGGCGGTCTGTCCACTAGAATGAGAATACAAATTCTTACGTATGCAGCGAGGAAGAATATTTTACTGCAGTGCATCAATGAAAACATACCAACTGTTAAAAGATGTGGTGTTTGATCTAGTTCCATGAGAGTACCCGTACTTGTATACTACATTTAAAAATGGAGCAATTCTTTAACGTTTGGGAACCCTATTTGAACAATGTTTTCATGGTCATCATGCACATTTTTACCCTGTGACCCCCGGTCTTATTTATGTGTTTGGGTTTGTTTGGTCCGTTTGCTATTTATGGCGACCACATTATGTATCCGTCCTTTACTTGTAAAAGTGAAACAAATAATAATAATAAAAGAACAGATTGCATTTTGCATCATATGTGCAAACAAGAGTATTTAATTCGGTTTTTCAAAGCATTAGTTCCTGTTTCCACACGAACAGATGGAGATGGTATCGTCTCCATGTTCGCTTGCTTGCTTGTCTCCATGGAGTAAATAGATGAAGTCTTCACAAGCACAATGGAGAATATGACAACGTGGAGATGGACGTGTGGCAAGAGCAAGATATCAGATATCAGATATCAGATAGGTCCGAATGTTAAAATTGATCTAAATTCAGGAAAGAAAGAGAAATCTGAGATACATTGGAGGGGAAAAGAGGAGCAACAGAAAAGATTTAACTTTGCAAGAACTAAAATCAGCGTTTTAAATATAACATAGAAAGAAAACTCAGTTTAAAGTCGATAAATAAAAGTTGCGGGGAGCCAGCTGAGGTCTCTCACTGCCACACCAGCAGTGTCGCTAAAGGCTAAGCTAACATGGGCGTTCTTTTCCAGTCCACTAGAAACAGTCGAGTCATGAACCAGAAACGCTTTTCGACAGAATAAATCACATTCCAGTATTTTATGCGATCTGAAATCTGAGAGTTTTGCTTCTGGCCTCAGAACTATCTCGATAATCTACAGTACATATTTGAATCAATCTTTTACGTTATATCGACAAAATGCAAAAGTGTGAATGAAATTGGAAATATTTCTGAAAAGTGAACACGCCCCCGTTCACTTTAAGTAGCGATCCAGATTTTGGGAGGGGGGGTTGAGGAGAAGCAGGGCCGGTTGTTACTTCTCACGTCAGCGTCGGAGTTAATCGCATTTCCCTGATTGAGAAGCGAGTGTTTACCCGAGGAGCGGCTCGGCTGCCGTCCGAGCCGCTCCTCCGATAAGGAGGCCTCTGTCAGCATTCGAGCTGAATTGCAGCGCGCTGTTTGAGATGCTTTCCTAAGATTTAATTTTCATGTATATTGAGGCGAGTTTTAGCCCGCTCAGCAGAATCCTTTTTCTGCGGCTCGGGTTTATCCACCATCAGCAGAGCAGTTTCCCTTAAATTTACCTGCATAACTACAAACAGAAGCATCAGGGATTATTTCATTTTTCAAGTTCGCACTACGAGCATAAATCAGCTTTAATCTGTCGTGTTTTTTGAACTGAATAAAAGTTTCCGGGATGACCAGTGAATGGAAGGCAGGATCTCTCTCTCTCTCTCTCTCTCTCTCTCTCTCTCCACCAGTTTATTGTTCAATATTTCTCCTGCCTCCTGCACACACAGACGTATTTATCCAGCTGCACCATATGTGACGAGGCCAGCTTGTCTTCCGCTGCCATGTTGGCAGGAAACAAGCCCGAACATCTGCAGTCTGTGTGTGAATGTCAGCCGGGAGAATAAAGGAAGCGTTTTAACCTTAAAAAGGAGCAAGGCTGCAGCCTCGTACCGTCGTTTGCCACGACCACAGGTGAGAACAGTGTGGGTGGAAGCAGGCCGCCGTCTGCTGAAGCTTCCCTGCAATAAATGACGCTGCTTCTCTAAATCGCACCCGCATTCAAATTACAAAGCCCGATTTTGGAGGTTTTTTGTTTTTTTTAAATGAAAATCGGCTTTATAATTACAACGCACACATTTTCAGATTGTCAAATCGTGGAAGCCAAAGAATCTGCAGTTTGACAATTCAGCAGCAGGAACACTGGAACAACTCTGAAGACTCTGTTTACACGTTTTCAAGTGAAAACAGAAAACTTTGGTTGCGTTTTGGGTTTTTGTTTAGACGACAACGGGGCTCGGAGCCACTGGCAATGGAACTTTTTGAAAATGTCCCGACTGTGGAAGCCGGAGAAACACAACTTTTCTGAAACGCTGCTATTGCGCATGAGCGCCACGGCTGTAGTAAATAGTTAGTATTAATAAGTAGTATTCTCCTGGGACTTGGTAGTTTTATTGACAGTCGTCGCAATAACAATCCAGCGTGGTCGTCTGTCCATACGAATGTTCGTGTTCTCACACTGTTCACGTTTATAGAGTATAATTTTTTTCGTCTGCGTGTGTGTGTGTGTGTGTGTGTGTGAGAGTGTGTGTGTGTGTGTGTGTGTTTGTGTGCAGTTTCATTGCAAAAAGAGCAACAGCACCCACTTGTGAACAACATTAAACTACCATGTTTTTACCGCTCCTACGCTTTCGTTTTGTTTTCAAAACGCAAAACCTTTCTGAAACGAAATCGTAAAATCGACTCAGTTTCACCAAAGTGTGTGTGTGTGTGTGTGTGTGTGTGTGTGTGTGTGTGTGTGTGTGTGTGTGTGTGTGTGTGTGTGTGTGTGTGTGTGTGTGTGTGTGTGTGTGTGTGTGTGTGTGTGATGATTGATTCTACCTTTACACTGGAGGATGATGTGCAGGTTGGTGGGGCTGATGTCGGCGTCGAAGAACAGACAGTGGGCTTTGTTCAGCTCGCACGTTAAACACCGCCGCGGGAACAGACCCACAGTTTTCACGCTGTGGAGAAAGAGTAGCACGGTTAAACAGAATCTACCAAACTGTAAAGAAATGGTGACCGCGCGAGGCGTCGCCAGCACCACCTTGGCTTTATACTTTCAGTTTTGCCAAATCTAAATAACATTGTTACACAGATTTTGACCATTAAAACTGTGGTGACCTGATTTAGTGACATTATAGATCTATAGAACAGAATAGAATAGAATATATTACAATAGAATAGAATAGAATAGTTCTTTATTGTCACTCTGTAGCAATGTTAAAACAGTGTTAGCAGCAGTGAAATGTGACAGCAAAATCAAAAAGAACACACAATGGTAGAAAATATAATACAGCAGAGGTAAAATATAAATGTTAAAATATCAAATATGTACAACCAAGTCTGGGAGGAGCATTTAGCATGTTAGTTTTTCAATAACTGATCAAAATCCAGGAATAAAAACTACGCAAACATAAAAGAAAACCTCACATGCTGTGGATGTTTGGTGATTTGACCCTATTGGCCAAAAAAATGATTCTATAAGGTATTACATTAAATGTATTTCCCATCATTCGTAGGATATGATTCATTATAACGGATGTATGACGCTCATTTAGATGGAGACGAGAAAGGTCTAACATAGCAAACTGTGATAAACGACAAAAGAAGACATCGGTTTTTATTATATTTGGAACAGCGACGCTTCTCCGCCCCACTGACACGTACAAATCCCTAAATGTGGCTGCCACAGCTTTCATTGGCTGTGCAGGAAGGAACATATGTCTCGCAACGGTTCTACAAAGAAGTGAGTAATTCTCATCCATGAGAAGGAGAAAACAGAAAGGAGGAAATGCTCTAGTTGTGTTCCACAGAACCGATAATGAGACAAACCTGAAGAGTTGTCGTCTCCGTGGCGAACCCTCTGTGCTGAGAAAGTAGCTGTCAGGAGACATCGGAGACAATTAACACCAATCATCCCACCAGATTGATTCCAAACATCTCCTGATTGCAGTCTTGGTTTCACGTTGAACTTATACATTCAATTATTAGAAACATAGGCCTTTTTTATTTTTTATTTATTTAACTGGAATGTGTCGTTCACAGAGACATTTGTCTCGGGCTGTTTGACTCACAGGTTGTCAGTGTTCTCGTCGTAGGAGATGATCCGGGTCACCTCCCAGTTTCCTGACGTCAGGTGTCGGACTTCGTTCTGATCGGCTCTGAACTGAAAGGATCACGTGACGAAGAGGAAGAGGAGGATGGATGGATGGACAGTCAATTTCAACACAGATCACAATATATTCTTAAGAACTCGTATGGTGTTTTTCCACCACGTGTTAGTACCTGGTAACTAGTTTTAAAACCGGATCACAACAAGAACAGAAATAGATCAGTTCTTTTGGCGATAATGGCGCATGGTTGGTTTGTTTGGACCGATAAAGAAGCAGAGCTCGTCCTAAATGTGGCGGTAGAATATAAAGTAAAACAGAAAAAAAAACAAGCAATGCTTTCACCGTGTCCATTTTCACCACAGCAGTCAAACTAAACACGGGTCACACACAGATGAAGCTGATGAAGCTCCTGTGACTTAAATCTCCGTCAAACCTTTAAATGCAAATGGAAGGAGTTTTTCTAAATCTCCACTTTGGCCGGAGTTTTCAGAAATCATCGTTTGTGGAGACTGAATTTGGCCCAAATGCAGAGAAATCTCAGTGTTTTTGTAAATACCCCAACTACGAGTAAACGTGGCCACAGTCTCAGTGTTTCATGCGTGTCTGTTCGTCTGTCTACTTTAGTACCTTGTCCTTGCTTGTTCTCTGTGTATTCTTATCTATTTCTTATTATCTTAATGAAGATTCCATTGGGTTAAAGTCTGATCAATCTTTCTTCCCGACTGTCAATTTTTAATCTTAGCAGTGAATTGATGGATTAAACAGTCGGACTTGGTTAAATACAAAATCATAAAATATACTTATTTGGAGACTCAATAAGCTAAATGGAGACACACGGTTACGCTGCTTAAACACAGCTGAAGCAAGTGTGCCAGAGAATCCTCTGGCAGCTCAGCAGAGAAACCATCCAAGTGAACTGCCTGGATGTGAATGCACCCCCATGGAGAAGGTCAGGTGGATGGTTGGGCGCACAGCGGCCAGTCTTCAGCATACTACTGGACTGTCCTCAAGAAAAACACTCTTCCACAAATCGATGCTGGTTTCAGCTTTTAATAAGCACAGGGAAGAGAATCTCTGGTAACAGCATGGTCAAATGGAGATCTCTGCAGACACCCTCCCTGCAAACACGTCAGTCAAAAGCACACCAACAAAAGCGTTTGCAGTTCAGCTCAAAAAGTCGAAGAAAACGATGCTCGGTGCTTCATAAGTGAGCGGTAGATTGCAGCCAAAGTGAAGGCAGGCAGGAACACAAAAAGACAGAAGCCAGCTTTGGAAAACAGCGAAAAATCGAGTGAATAGGAGAAAAAAACAAACAAACTACACAGTGAACACAAGATCCAACGCATATGAGAAGGTTGAGGGTATGGCTGCATCTAATGAGAAGCAGGGTCCAGCTCACACTGAAGCTCCTGTCCTGGTTGTGGAAGTTTTATAGTGTCTTATCATCATTTGCCACGTCATCAAAAATATCGGATTATTATATGATAAATAGAAGTCATGGGAGAGCAAGTTGGGGCACAATGGTCCAATAAACACCTCTGCTATTGGCTGATGATAACATCAACATCAAATCCTTTTCAAATGTTATAACTCACAAATGAATCTCTTATTTCAAACTCCGCCCAGTTTTTTTTTTCTGGTATTGAACATTTTCCGTATTCATGAAGACAAAACGCTAAACCGTCTGGCATCCGTGATTCTCAGTGCGTCATGTTAGTTGATCTGCGTTGATCCATGCAAACGATCAAAAGCCTACGATTTCACACTGAGCTGCGTTTGAATTTGTCACAAAGCTCCTAATTATCTCATTTCTGTGTTTGCAGCTTTTCTAGAGAAACCACTCCGACCGCTCCTTTTCAAAGTACCCTTGATATTGAACGCATATCACAATATGAAATGAAAAATATAAATATCTCATGTTTATATTCACGATTACAGGACATTTATTCCAACAACTCTCCGGCAACCTTCTTTTTAACGTCATCAGCAGATGTTTGTAATATTCACATGTTCTCTAACTCCACACACTTTTAAAAGACCTGGCACATCCGCTACGCTCCAAACAGGCTCAGCCAGCAATTCATTCATTCAGGAACTGATGCCGCACAAATTATATGTTGGAGCAAAGTGTTCCCATGTTTTACAATAAAATCCGAGGGGGTAAATAACAGACAAACAGCTCGATGATTCAGATTTATCACACAATAGTTGGTTAAGATGAACCCTGTCAAAGGATGTGACGTATGAATGTTCTGATAAAGCTTCCGTTATGTCACTAATCTGCACTGTGAAGGTGATTTTCCCCGTGTGAAGGTCGACGTCTACCTGTGTGGTGAACATGGCGATGTGATGAAACTCTCCACGTCCGCCCTGTTTGACCGGCACCGTCAGGAAGAACCTGTTGCCATCTTTGGAGAACACCGGTTCTTGGTTCTGCGGGAAGTAAAGACACATCAGTTCTCACACGGCGAGATCAAACGGTGTGCGATTATGCGGTTATTTGCTGATTGTGATTCTGAGGAGGAAGATTTCTCAGCCACGGAGTCCAGCGGGCGGCTTTACGTGATGCACCTGAACGCATCACGGCCGTCAGCTGCTGGAGTTCTGGACCACGGAAAGCAGCACGAGACAAGATCGAAGAGCAGAAATATCACTTTTAGGGCAAGTTTTGGAGAAGCAGAGGCCGAGTATCTACATGCAGAAGTAGAATCTGGCAGCATGAAGCCCGTTAACCCGTAAAAATCCATAAATTAGCCGCGCCATTGTATAAGCCGCAGGGTTCAAAGCGTGTGAGAAAAGTAGAGGCTTATAGTCCAGGTGAGCCGTGACGCCGACGGTTTACACTTGTTTGTATCAGGCGTTTCGGTTGTATTACTACCGGAGTTACTTGGGACTCGGTTCAGCAAAGGTACCTTAACAGCAGAAAGCCTGCGTTACAAAGTGCTGATATGAGGCTGTGATGGGAAACGAGAGTTTGACAAAAAGAAGCGGTTAAATGTATCGTGGGAGTTGCAGAAAGCAGGACTGGAAGTCAGGATGTCTCTAGATTACATTTAGATTACTGTGTATTCACAAACGTTGGAACATTGAGTACAATGTAAAAACAGACAGAACACACCCGTGGTTAACCGATTAGCTTCTACTAGAAAAATGCTTTTTTGATTTTTTCTTATTCCAGAGCTGAACTCTTGAAATAACCCTGGACTCTCTTGAAACTAGAACTACTCTTTAAACTTGATGGAAACTCTACAGAAGACCCAGAATCCTCAAACTAAACTCGAAGCCATTCCTAAACATTTTAAAACAGACTTCAATGTTGACTTTACAGGAGTCACATCATACAACTTTTCGGTCCAAAAATGTTGTATTCAAAGTTTATTGATTTTCCTCCATTTGAATATTGGATCATAGGAGCTGCATTCAGAATCTGCTGTGTCTGTGAGCTGGACTGGCTCCGCCCACACATGCCCATCTTGGGAAGAGGGGGAAGTACTTCCTCTCGTGGTGCCATGTGCCAGAGCAGAGCTGCCTAATTGTGGGAGGAGTCAAAGGGAGGGCCTACCTTGATTGGGATTGGCTAAACCCCCGATGACACTATATAGGGTTTGATTTCTGATTGGCTGGTTGGAGCAACACACTTTTTATAACCTGAACAAGCCAGGGAGAGAGAGGACAGACTGTCTTCACTTCTGGGACGTCAGTCCAGGTATGGAGACGATTAGTAATGCTGGAGAACCTTTAGAAAGTGAATCTTTGCATAATACGACCGATTTAAGGCTAAAATTGTTCAATATACAAAATTGAATGACTATATGAGTGTTTTTACATAGTCAGTGCGTTTGAATGATGAAATGATGAAAACGTTTCAAATGGATGAAAATCAGGGAAAAAGTAGATTTGAGGCAATGAACTTTGAATCCAATGAGAAGTTTTGTTGAACCAACAGACTCTCGCAGTACGAAGAGCGTTGGACGGTTTGGAGACGGACAGTAAATCCAGAGGTACAGAATCCTGTGACGACGGCGCCGCGGGTCAAACAGAATGAAGGAAATGTTGGACGCTCCTTCTTGCTGCTGCTTGCATCATGAACTCAGCGAGGAGCTGCACGTTCCGTCGCATTACTGGAGAGTTCTGGACCCGGACGTGTTTTCATGTGTGAAAGTGAGGAATGTGAGGAGTTTACCTGCTTGGAAAGCCAGAGCTCGGAGCTTTCTTCATGCCTCTGAAAACACACGAGAGCAAAGTGTCACACTTCTTCATCAATCCTCCTCGTCCGGTGTTTGAATAAAAAAAACCAATAGATTTTGTAGCTTAGGCGCTCCGTAATCGAACTGATCTCTTATTTTCTAAAAGTGGAGCTTTTTGTGTGGGAGTTATTTTGGGACGCACAATCATCCGTCACATAATGGCGCTCTTATTGAGCCGTTTATTTTAACACCTCGCCGGGGAGGCCGTTCCCGCTCTGATCCTCCTCGTTTCCAACCAATATGCAGAGTTTTGGCAGGAGGGGGGCGGTTGGCTGCGTGGAGCGTCAGTTCCTGCGAATCGCAGCCAATCAGCAGCTGGAGAGCGGCCGGCCGACTCCCGCAGGTCGACTGTGGGATTAACGTGGCTCCAAACGTGGACCGGACGAGAGGATTTCACTCCAGCAAGTGCAGGAAAGTTACGTTTCCTGTCACTAATGTAGAATGAATTCACTAAAATAACAAATAAACACACGGTTGGACATTTACTGAACAGTCAGACGTCAATTTAAATCTACACCTTCTTCATTTATGCAGGGAAAAACCTAAAACGGCAATAAAATACTATCTTTTGATCAGCCTCAACCCTGATCACAACTATCAAATATCCAATTTCAACCCTTAAAATGTCACTTTGATTACATAATACTGATATTAATTTCAATTAAAAATACACACGTTATTTTCCATATAATAACGTTGAGTGCTCCATATTTAAAAAGTTCATTTCTCGAAACTGTGAAAAAATCATCAAAATTCAAATTTTTTCCAGCTTTTTGGGGTTAAATAGATATTACATTAAAAAAAATACTCCCATCTATAAGTGATTTTGAACTGTTGTAAAATAGCACTTATACTATTTTTGCGCCCAGCTTTTTTATTATTATCATTAGGACTTTAACCCTTTTAATCCTCAAAATTGATAAATGTTCCGTATATAAGTGTTAATGGGAGGCTGGGATTTCCATTCAATCCATCAGGAAATGTCAAAATTTGCCAAAATATTGACTTTGAGTTATTTAATTTGTTCTCTTTGTAGATTCAGATTCAGTATTCAAATCATTCTGAGGTCGAAAACAACAAACTGACACATTCTAGGCCGAATTTGTAAAAGTCAAACCCATTACCAAACATTATCCTGCATTACTGAATGTTGAAATTACTTTTTGGGGGAATAATAGTGACATTTCTTTCTTTTTAATACTCACCACCAAGAGTAGTGACGCTCATTAGATGATAACAAACTTCAAAATATCAGCATGTGACATGAATCAGCATCCGGTCCTTCAAATATCTATTTAAAAAAACTTTTTAATTCAAATATTCAAAACCTAATTGAGGCTTCAAAGCAGAATATATTGCTTAAACTGGCATTTGAGGGGTTAAAATGTGAATAAGATGGTAGTACGTTTAGATGTGAGGGAGTAGGAGGATTTTTTTATGGCTTAAATCGACCAACATGCAAGTAAAGTTAGACTGCACCACACACGCACGCACGCACGCACGCACGCACGCACGCACGCACGCGCTCACACACCGTGACGCAGGCTCCGGTGGTGGTGTCGCACACGGTCAGGATGGAGATGTTCTGGGCTCGGTTCAGCCACCGCACAGACGTCCTGGTCTTGCTGATCCACTTCACCATGGTGACATAATGTTCCCTGGAAACAGCCAGAGGTCAGAAGAACGTCGGTTTACCTGCCGTCCTCTGATCACGTTCGCTCTGCGCCGTCAAACACATAAACAGTTTGTTAATTGGAGCCTCGCAGCGTGACCCTTGACCTCCGTCAGCACCGAAACGTGTCCACAGTTTTTTTTTTCCTCCCTTGGAAGAAACCTCACCACATCTGACGATCACACGCTTGGCGGAGCGTTTCACTCGTCGGCCACTAGGCGGTGTCAAGCTATAAAGAGGCAACTGCAGCACTTTGTTACAGGACGGCGCCTCAGCGTCTGGTAAAGGTTGAACTGGAATACTTTATCTCCAGATATCTGAGAAAGCTCCACCTTTAACGGACGGTACAAACAACCAAACTTGTGATCATTAGGACAATCACGCACTTTAAAATATAAAATATAAATAAAAAAATGGCACTGTGTCAGACTACTTTAATATTTGCACTTTATGGTGTTTCAGGTTTTTATGAAGAATTATTCTATCATCTTTGTTTTACCATGTTGTTTTTATATGTTCAGAACCTTGTATGGCTTTATGTGGGACAACGGGTGGAAATTAGCCTTGTGCTAAATCTGGCATATCACCTGTGTCTGTCCTCGTTTTAGTCCAACCACAGCGAGTTTAGACCGTTTACAAAAGTTGTGCAATGCACTGGAGCTCAACTCCTCGTTTTATGAACTTTAATGAGCTCCACACCGTTTCACATAGACAATGAATGGGAAGCATTCAGGGCTAATTGACAAACATTATTATTATTATTATTATTATTATTATTATTATTATTATTAATATTAATAATAATAACAACAATAATAATATTAGTATTATTATCATCTTTTGGATTTTGTTTGATTAAAGTTTTTTACTTTATTTAGAAAAACAGAAACACACGTTCAGATTCTGGCTGCTCTACTTTCTGACTCTCTAACAGACGGCAGCACGGTGCAGGATTCTCTGGACGACGCCTCCTCGTGTCCGGCGAGGATAAAATGATCCTCTGGGGCGCTGGAACGCCAGCGGCACAGCAGTTGATGCTGAATCCTGACGGAGGGCCTCGCAGCTCCGCCTCACCTCAGCTTCAGCGTCTCCGGGGGAACGAGCTCCAGCGTGTGCGTCGGACCGTACAGATTGACGACGAACAGCTTCACAGCCGGGTTGGACTGGCCGGCCTGCGCACACAAACAAAAACAATCCCTGTTGTTTTAGGACACTCATGCAGAAGAAATAGAGAAATAGATTACAGATTACAGAGACCTAAAGACTATAAATGACTTGGGCAACAGCAATCACGCATAAATACCATAAACTGTATAAAGTTATATACGCATAAACAAATAGCCCAAACTTTTAGAACTCGTTCTTTCAGTGTTATTCAAAGTGAAGCAGCTCAAGTTCAAACCATAAATCATCGACTCACTTTATGACGTAATGACATTATTACAATATTAGGGAAGAAAAATATATTCTTACATTATTAACCAGTTATTACATTTCAGGTTTTATTACATCACATTGTACCACAATTCAGGTCGTTGTTACATATCGGGCTCTAAGGAGGCTTGTTTTGAAAATGGAGGTACCTTTGGGTAGGGGTACTGCTTCCCTCTTGGGTACGTCATGCCGGTGAATCGAGGTAAAGCCATGTTGGGCACCAGGGAGTCGTTGAGAACCAGGAAGGCCAACCTCTCTCCATCAGGGGACCACCAGTGAGCCACATGGCTCTGCAGGATCTCCTCTGTTGGGCAACAAAAGGAAGAAATACCAACGATTCAATCGACTGGAAACAAGACCTGGTGCTCAGACCGTCACAGGGTAAATATCGTAATGTCTGGCCTATAACACAATAGTAACGCTGCAATAGTAACTCTACAATAGTAACGCTACAATAGTATCGCTAAAATAGTAACGCTACAATAGCAATGCTGCAATAGCAATGCTAAAATAGTAACGCTGCAATAGTAACGCTGCAATAGTTACGCTACAATAGTAACGCTGCAATAGTAACGCTACAATAGTTACGCTACAATAGTAACGCTACAATAGTAACGATACAATAGTAACGATACAATAGTAACGCTGCAATAGTTACGCTACAATAGTAACGCTGCAATAGTAATGCTACAATAGTAACGCACAGTGACTTGGATAAGTAACTTTAATCCGATTACTACTTTGGAAATAGTAACACGTTAGATTATTTGTTACTGAAAAATTGGTCATATGAGAGCAACGCGTCACTAATTAACGTGTTACCGGCGTCACTGACCACCGATACATTGGTGACGAGTTCAGGTACATCATGTAACTACGATTCTGATCTTAAGATTGTCATTAAAATGTATTTTGAGGATCACGTACTCTAATGTTATGTAACGGTACTTTTCTATGATTTTTCATGTTTTCTGCTAAAGTCACCGAATATGTTGACTTGAGCCGATAAAGGGTTACGGTTGCTAAAGGCGTGTAAGTCGAGTAAGTAACACAACAACATATCTCCATATTCTTTTTTCCAACACTCACTTTGAATGAGCAGTAAATATCTGAGTAATCAATTTGACATGACTAATTACGCAGCGCGACAGTCTTGATAGACATTAATAGAGCAGTGTGTGCTGTGGGCAATTCCAAATTCAAAGTGAATAATACTATTAACTGCTGTGAGCGTCGGAAACTTCAGCTCCAGAGAGCAATCCGGACGTATGTGTGAAACTCACTGCAGATAAGTTGTTTATGTACGATAGGCACCAATAATGACTAAGATGCTTGATAAATCATGCTAATTTGGATTCTCACAAAAGTAGATATTGTGGGATGTATGTGTTTAGAGAAAGAGTAAAAGAAAATTAGCAGGAGGAAGATGTGGACGCAGTTCTGAAAGAGAGGCCAACTTGGGATGATAATTTTGCAACACGAGCTTGAAGCACATGCTTGTTAGCATCTACTAGCATTGTGCGCTAGCAATGAGTGCTATGGTCTTTCAGTTTCCAACAAACCGCACGACATGTAAACAAAACAAACGGCGGCGGAAGCTACGATCACCCTAAATTATAAGTATTATAATAAAAGACTGAACGTTGTCGCAGGTTGTCATTGAACCGATCTCACAAAGCGACGAAGGATCACAAATTTAGAACCAAATGAACGGCACTAAATTAACACGCCTTTCTCTGTACTGTATTACACCTTAATAAGCATACATTTGTGAATTAAAGACCATATGCTGGATGGAAAAACGACAGCGGACCTTTGTAGCGTTTATACACCGAATCACATGATTCAGCAGTGAGAGGGGTCAAACCTCTAATGTTAAAGATGGTATTTTTAAAGTTTAGAATCACTTAGAACTGATTAAAATGCAACATAACGACAAAAAAACCCCCACAAAACAAATATATGGGTAATATTATCCAAACAGTTCTTTATTAACAAGGAAACCCAGCGATCTGTGGCTGCAGCAAACTCCCCAACTGCTTGAGGCAGATGGCCGCCCGCCTCTGAGTCCGGCTTTATCTGCGGCTTCCTCCTGTTAGAGCTGCGCTTTCCTCTCCTGCTGCTTTAATGAGAACTGTTGGTCTGGCTCGCATTAATCTTATCCTCGGCTTTAAAGCACACAGAGGTGAACTTGGTTGTGATTTTACGAGGTTCTATGTAAACGAACTTGAAATACATCAAATAAGCTTAACAAAGATTCCGGTCCATGACTTATTTAAAAGTATTAAAATGTCTTAATTGTTCTGCGATTTGGAAAAATTACACAAAGGAGGAGAAAAAGGGTTGCTGTAGCAAAAAAAGGTTTCGAATTTGAGGTCAGATCACTGATTGTTCTATTATTAAACTGCATAGAAGTAATTAAATATTTAAAAAAAAAGACAAAACAGCGGTGCAGTTTAACACAATGGCTGACCTTTTTTTTTTTTTACATAATCTTCCTTCCTCCTGAGAGAAGGGCCAAAGTGTATGCAGTGTTTGTTTGCTCCAAGCGCACAAGACGACTTCTCACACCCAGTGGGGTTTTCAGCACCAGCACAAACATCATGAATATTTAACCAGCGCCGTTAATACGACTAGCGTTTTATAAACCCAGGCATTTCCACTTTAATGAGACAGCATGTCGACGCTTTGAAATTAAGCTGCCGTTGATATTCTCATCAGAATCTTGGCCATACTTCTACAAGTCCTTACTTAAGATCGTATTTCCTGCCAAAGACTGCGGGCGGGAAGACACACACTTTGATGAAATGAACTGAAACGTTGAAGTGTTGCGTACCTTCGTAGAGCCAGTCAGCAATCCCATTGAAAACAATGCCTTCCTTCCCCGAAGAGGTCAGCCGCAGCGAGTTGCTCTTGACGTCCGATTGGTAGTAGATGTTATTTTCAAATATGTAGATCTGTAGAGACAAATCACAGAGGCATGAATTAAATGACACATAGAGAGCAATGAAGGAGGATGTGGCAGTCTCTGGACATCAGCTCATATTGTTGGTACTAAATCATATCTTTTACCTTGGCGTCACACAAAGGATGCCAAAGATTTATAACGTTTTATTGGGATAACCACTCGAGTTCCACTCTTAGATAATCTAGTATCCCTACAATATTCTATTCAAGTTTCATTCCAGACTATACTAGATTACTTACTCCCAAAGGTCGAAAGATTTGTTTATGCTCTGCCTCTGCATGGAATTGGATGCATCTTCAACAATTACTGCCGCTTAAGTTACTATAGTCCTCCACTGGGGGGCAGCCACGAGTCAATGGTCCCTGGCAACGATTTCTATGGCGAAAACAATGATATAGTGCTTTTCCACTGCTTGACAAGCCCCCAAAGGCCTTCACATTGTTAATCCCATTCACCCATTCACATGCACATAATAACACAGTTCCGGACTGAAGTACGCTGGTGCCGCACTGCGGAAACTTCAGCATTGCCTTGTGCTGCGCATGCACTTTCCAGCTCACTAATGACTATCATTCATATTTTAATCATATTTAGCTTGTAACTTCACTACTATACGAGCCCCACAGCTCGTTAACATGTCGGAGGGCGGCTTTACGTGATGCACCTGAACGCATCACTCAAAGCCGTCAGCTCCTGCAGTTAAAACCAGACCAACATGGCGGCTCAGACACAAACTTTCTGTTTTATTACTGAAACAGTTCAGAAAAATGTGTTTCTGAAAATACTGGAAGCGAGAAATAAGATGTGGAGTTAAAACGCCACGTCACAGAAGTGTGCCAGCTGTGAGGGGGCGTGGCCCGCTGTGAGGGGGCGTGGTCTACAAGTTCAACAGCTTCTTCTTGGAGTACAAACTCTCCAGTTGGCTGACGTCACAGCCCAACTTTCTAAATGTTCTTATGGCTTCTAAATGGGAGTATGCATGGGCCTTTACCCGTCTCATGACGGTCTAATCCCAGCTCACATTCCCTATTAGTGGGTGAACCATCCAGCGCTTTGTGAATTCTGCTTCACAATGACAGGAAGAGTCGACATCGGAGGATCAAATTGGCCGTCACAAGCCAGTTATCCCTGTGGTAACTTTTCTGACACGTCCTGTTTAAAACCCAAAAAGTCAGAAGTATCGTGAGGCCCCGCTTTCACTGTCTGTATTCAGACTAGAAATCCAGATCAAGCAAGCTTTGGCCCTGAAGTTTAAGGTTTTCTCGTCTCGACCAAATAAACAGACAGCCCGTCGTTTCCCTACCTCGCTGGTTCTCTTCCACGATCTTTTACTGGTTGGATTGGTTTAAAACAACTTCAGTTGAAGAGCAAATAATTGAGAGTAAAGTTTGAGGAGACAGAATATCTGGACTACGTTGCACAGCCGCCACTGAGCCCCAGAAAATGGATGGCGAAAGGAAGGCAGAAAACTCTCAGGTCAGTCCTGACGTTACAGGGAGTTTTGCTCAGCAGCTCCATCAAACATTTATCAGATACACAAAACACGATGGTGGTATTGTGAGGTGATGCGTTGTTGTTATTTGCATCTGCAGAAATACTCAGCACAGGGAGGGTGAGGCCAAAATGTCCAAGAAGAGAATAAAATAAATCTGGATGTCAGCACAAATCCATCTGATCAAACAAGCAGTCCATCATGAAAAGTAACCCAGAGCAGAGTCGACCTCGGACTGAAACATCGCCCCGGTTCAGCCTTTCCAATGAGCTCGGAGTCTGCTGATCGGTGTGATCCCACATAAAAATTCATTTGGAAAGGAGGAATCTCCATGAGCTGACGTAACGTCACACTCATCCAGACAGCACCGGTCTTGACGGCAACACGGCTGAAAGATTTAGAGAAGAGAAAAGGTAACGGTGGACTCGCTTCAAGTGCGCCGTCTTGAAAGAGAACACCACTAAATGTGACGGTGGATTATTGTGTGGAGTAGTGTGGAGTGAAGCTCTTCAGCTATTCCAGGTGTTTTTACTCAAAATAGAAAAGTCTTTTGGGAAATCTTTACTCCGGAATCAGAAAATCTTCTCCTGGCATGAACTCAAAAAGTTATTTCAGCGAACAAAAGCAGCATTAAAGAGTTTGTTGTACATTCAAGAAGTTATTGTGAAATAATTGATGTACTAGTCTTGTTTTTTTTGGTGTTTTGACTGGAGATAGAGCTGTTGGTGTAGATCTGGGGGATGAATGGTGATCCTGTCTGCATCCCAATTCAACCTGGCCGTCGTCAGCTCGATGCACGCCATGCATTCATTAGTCCATCTTCAAACGATGCATCTTGATCTCATCCAGGGATTCAAACGGATAAATCCTCGACTCTGCATTCTCCTTTCCATCTGCTCTGTATTCCTTTGTCCTCTTGGACCAAGAAGAAAGCAGGTTTCTACACGGAGACCTGCAGGTATTGAAGCCCGTCTTCATCCAGGGATTGTGAATAAACTTATATCCTGTGATTGTAAACGGACATAGTTAAGCTGATTTAAATTGCCGAGGGTAGGTAGAATAGAGTTTTCTTATGATTGCTCTCACTTGATATCGATGGTGTTTAATTGTACAAAAGTACAAAGAGCCTTATTATGCCCTTCTATAACAATAATGTCCTGAACTACACAACCACAGAATGTAGAGGATAAATGGTACAGAGGAAGCATTGGGGAAATTGATGGATTCATTTAGTATTTGGGAAGAAGTCGTGAAGAAGCCAATGCAAAAAAAAATTTTTTTAGCTGTGATTTATATACGAGTACGTGAATGGGAGATTCCGATAGATGTTGAGAGTCGTCATGCAGTGAAACACAACATAAGAAAAGAGGAGTGACTGAGGAGCACAGACGGGATCGCTGAGATTTCTGTTTGATGTTCTGAGAATGTTCATCATCCTTGAAGTTCACTAATGGTCAAAGCAGCTCAAACAGAGTTTAATTACAACTTTGCAAAGTGAGGAAAGCCATTACCCAGTTATTTAGTGTCATTGTGTGTGCCCGACGCGTTCCTCCAGACTGCGTGGTGATAAATGGACGCCGCTAATTCATATTCTACTTCTAACACTCAGGTACCTCCCTAATGAGAAAATGCAAATACCAACAGAAAGGCTGCGAGACTCATTTACAGCCTGTTGCGGCAGGCGCACACATCATGTCCTTTCTAAAAAAAAATGTGCGTCTGGCTAATGATGCTGCGTTGAGCCACTCGAGATCCAGAGAGCCTCCACATCCGTCTAGCTCTCACCTTATTGTCATAATGACTTCCTAATGGAGGCGCGTCTGATTTATGCTCAAAGACTCCACGGGGAAATTTGCAAATATGGACAAAACAACTAGGCTATGCTTTTTAGGCCTTTTAGCTGTCAAAAAAAAAAAAAAAAAAAAAAAAAGGCTTCCCCATCTGTCTGGTACTGATACATTCCGAAAAAAGTAAGAGGGGATAAAATTTGCATATAATTAGGTTCCCCTGAAAAGGTGAATGTGTGCACATTTTAAGCTGAGTGGGAAATTAAGAACAGCAGTGCCGCTCAGCAACATGGTCCTCGTTTCATTTTTTGTGCATTTTGTAAATGTTTTTTAAGCTCCAAGTTTTCCTGCAAAGTGTCACGACAGGACAACAACATCCAGATGCCTGGAGCTGCAGATAAAGTCTCATTCTGTGCTTCTCTATTATACCTCTGAAATGTCTGTTGGATTTCGGATAATAACTGTTGGACTCAAGATATGCTGAAGATGAAGACCACCGTGTAGAAAGTGATGATTTTATGTCAAAACAGATAGTGGAAAGTTATTACATTGCTGGGTAATAATGCTGCCAAATTATTACAATATTTAACCAGATTAATCGCAGGGCTGCGGTGGATTAATTTCAGTTAATCACAATTAAATTAAACAAATTTTTATTGTATAATATCCGTGTTTTATTTTGCTTGAGCAAATATATATATATATATATATATATATATATATATATATATATATATATATATATATATATATATATATATATATATATATATATATATATATATATATATAAGCAAATTAATTTCCAGAAACTTTCAGGGATCTCCGCTCTGCAGATGGTTTAATTGTGTTAAAACTTTCAATCAGATAAATCATGATGATAATTGGGGGTGCACCAATACCACGTTTTTTGGTACTAGCCCAGCTACTACCTGATAGTGAGTACCGAACATATTAAATGTCGATAAGCCTAATTCACGCTCCACACACAAACAATATGTGAAGGCGCTTCATCGATGCTACGCACACCTCACATAGCCTTACATTCCAGTACAAATAGTGTACTACCCTTAGCTGTTGGAGGAGAGCGTAGCTTGATGCCATTCATTAAGTACTTGTATTGGTGCTCGGTATCGGAAAGTATAGCTGGGTTAGTACTCACTAACCCAGCTATACTCTGCAGACTTTGTGACCTTGGACAGTCACGTCTTAGTCTCATGGTCATATTGTGATGACCATGAACCCAAGTTTTATGACAAAGTACTGATCTGATTCGATTTTCAGGAAAAAAGACTAGGAAAAAAAGTCCTCTTGGTCTTGAATCGTGGTCCTGGAACGACCCACTTGATTTCAATAGGGGCTCATTATTGGGCTTTTTTTTAGGAGTTTGGTGATTGATGCAATCCTCAGGTCTGTTCAGGCTGACGGCTATCAGAGGCCCCGTTTACACAACACCTTGTCTGATGGTGTGGAGGACATTTTCAGATCCTCAGTACGACCTTGTACCTGACCATGTCCATCCTTTTATGAGCAAGGAGTTCCGCCTTCTAATGGCTACTCTCCACAGGATCGCAATCACAAATCTCAAATCATCTCCAGATCGCAGTCTAACAGAGCACATTTCCGGTGCGACGCCGTCATACAGTCCATGATGGGATCTTACGATCAATAAAGTAGAGGGTTAACCTGCTATTAGCAATCTGCATCTAACATTGTGTCCATTCAGAGGAGGATATTTGATCTTCTCTCATCACAAAATGCAACAGGGCTGATGGCAGAGTGTGAAAAGCCTCACCAGTTGTTGGCCTTGGACTCCCCAGGCAGCGTACTGCAGGACCGAGTTCACCACCTCAGGAGGATCCAGCTCCCAAACCTCCCTACGAGAAGAAAATACATCTCATGGGTGAAATCAGCAGCAAATGAATTACATAGAGACATTTTTACTTTAACCAACCAGAGGTACTTTATTAATAAACAATACATTGTTGGAAGCTTGAAGAAGTGCAAGCATTCATCATTCCAGGGCGGTTTCTCCCGTTATGGACATGCTGTGTGTCACTTTCTCTGGCACTGATGCTCAAATTCACATGAGCTAAGTTTGGCCACGGACCTATCAGGACGAACATGACGGCAGATTAAAACAAAGCGCCTCAAAATGATAGAATATCTGAGGGATTTATCGTACAGCCTGTAGAAACATCGCTCATGGTTGAAAAGGCTAATCCCGTTAGCTGTATCAAGTTTTAGTCTCGCTCTGATGGATAGAGGGACTTTTGCATATCGGTGTGCCGGACTGGACGGCCGCGGCGTCTGTGCCCGAGTCTGTCTGGGATTCGTATGAGAACAGTGGGATCTTTTACAGATCCATGAGACATGAAGTAAAAAGCTCCAGACTGCTGCTTGATCTACTGCTAAATAAGTTGCAGCTGAACACAAAGTGAACTTTCTTTCTCTTCAGTTCCTCGGAGAGCGTCCAGATACAGATTGTGCCTCTGCTCCACATGCTGCAGGAGCTAATCTGGCCAGCGCTGAAGCATTACGTTCTGGAGAACTAAATAAAACACATTGGGCAGTGATGATAGAGCATCATTCCAAAAGATCAACAAGTATGTGCATCACATGCTTCTTGTCTGACTGCTGGATGTTTAAGTCTTCATGCCCGGGTTGGATTTGCTGCTGAAATCAGATTTTTTTTTTTCTTTCTTTTTTCTTATCAAGTGACCCATATCTGATTCTCGCGACACTTGTCTACAATATCAGAAACATTGTGCACTCGTAGTGTTATCAAACTCCAGGCTACTTCTGAACCGATCATCTTTTGCATTTGTTGCAATTATTCCCTCCAGAAGTCATGTGACCTCCTCGATTAAGGCCCCGGCAGAGGAACACTCACCTGGTGTGGATGTTGTAGATGCTGTAGGAAGCCATGTAGGAATGGCGGTAAACCTGCAGAAGACAGAGACGGGGAGCGATTAACAGATGAGCGTCTGAAACATTAAGGAGAGAAGCGGCGGTGCCACAGATAATGACATTGGGACAGGGGGGTGGATGAAACGGAGGAAGGCATCACAGAAAAACAGGCCGCTGGCTGTTCCCGCTGATAGAATCTGTAGACAATGCAATTTGCATGGGTGACAGCTGTGAGACGAGACATTTTAATTCCATCTGAGAAACCCATCATCGCCGAGTGCCTCGGCGCTGAAAGCTCGGGAGAGAGAGGGAGGCATTCAAAGTGACAGAGGGGTGCATGTAAATCCTTCCCCACACCAGGAGAAGCTGTGCCTGACATGATAATAGACCTCTGACCGCGGCTGGCGGAGGCAGACAGAAACAGGCCAGGTTTTTGCATTCCGTCACGGAGACGAGCGCGGAGCATTAGGTTGTGATACGAAGCAGAGGAATCAATTAGACCGGAGCACGCCGACAGGAGATTCTGGGTTAATGTACGAGCTGCTGACAGTGGAAGGAGATCGCTGGATATTAGAACATGTTGCTCATCAAAGTGACTCAACATGTGACAGATAGTGCTGACATTCGCACCCAATGATGGATGGATGGATGAATGGATGGAGAAACAGATGTGTGGGCAGATGGACAAAGGGATGGATAAAGATATTGACTGTTGGATTATTTGTAGACAAAAAGGACCAGGCATGAAATAGCCCCAAAAAACATTATAAAATTTCTAAACGAGCGAATACAAACAAAATAGTTCTAAATGGAGTAAGCAGACAAAAGGAGGACATATCATCTCCCATTTCTCACTTCTCCACGATCTGTTTCGGTATCATTACTGTGTTATATTTTGCCGTAGTGAATCAGTAAATTTGTTTAAGACAACCAACCCAACAAAGCAGGTCAATCCAGATGATTAAAACACATAAAGAATTTGATGTTGACCAGGGATCACCGAAAACAAAAGTCCACAAAGTTTTTATTCTCTCCCTTTTTAATTGATTCGTATAATGCCAATCCATAATTTCAGGAATTCCAATCATCTTTGGAAACATTTCTTTCACTTTCCACACAAAGCATCTTTATAAGTGAAGTAATTTTATCTCAACTTGTTGTGATGGCTTTATCACATAATTGAAAATAGCGATCGAATCTCTCTACATGGTATTTCCATTATGTTCCTGAAATTAAAGCGTCTCTCCGGGTGACAGCTTGTAGTTACGCAGTGTAGTCTGATTACATCTGCTACCAAACTGGTAGACTGATTCCTGACCCTTCCACCACCCAAACCTCACGAACGACTGGATTCTCCTTGTGTTGTCATTTTCTTTCTTCTTTTTTTTTTTTTAAAGAAAGAAAAAAACAAATAAAAGCCACGACTGAGCTGGAGTGACTTTAATGCAGAGTAATCTGCAGAGAGGGGCTGGAATGTGTGGCAGTTGAATGACTGTGGCTCCATCCGAAATAGCAGCTACAAGTCAACATGAGTGATCTCCCAGAGCGGGACAGAAGCTGATCTAACTCTGATGACTCTGACAAATGCTGGCGTTTCCCGCAGCGTGCTGCACACCAACCCCATCGCAATGAGGCACACAGGGAACATTTGCAAGAGACACAAAACATTTTGTGGAAAGCCGGGACCGCCGAGGCGGCTGCATGGGAGTCAGTGACTGAATGCGTTTTATAGATGAAGCAGACGTTCTTAAGAGGATGAATATTGAACTGAAAAGTAGGCAATCCAATCATCCAGTCGTTGGTTTGAAACCCCTCCCCCAAAAAAGCCTGAGAAGGGCAGACGGACATGACTGGAAAACCAAACCACCATCAAACTCATGCCACAGATTCCGATCGCTAATGTATTTTATATTGGAGACACCATACGAGAAAACCACTTCAGATTTGACATTTAGTTGGTTGACGCTGCACTCAGCTGCTTTTGAGAAGTTCTATCACAGTGAGAGCAACAGTGATGAAAAAGGACAAAAGTGCCACCGTTCTTATAAAGAATCCACGTTTAGAAAGATTCAATTACAGGCTTGAAAAAGCTTTTGTGTGATTACTCTGGACGGCGATGACTTCAAGTGAGTGACATCCTTCCCCCTCGACGCTCAGCGCGATATAGTGTAGTAATGTGCCTTAAATGTCTGATTTGTGAAGAAAGTATTTAGCATTATTTAACTGATGGAATACTTTGTGTATTTCACTTTTAGGGAAGATTTGTTCGTCAATGTCAATGAGAGAATGTTAGCAGATTGTTATTGTGTTATCCAGGAATCATTAGCCCCTCGGTTGTGGCTCTTGAAGCTTTCAAACATTGTCGTGTACGTAGACATTTTTAATCTGTATTTTATTGGAGCTCATGCCTCCTATAGCACATATAAAGGTAAAAAAAAAAACGGACTCAAACCGTCTCAACCATCATTTACTTTGTAGTTTCTCCTGTTTTAATGCCATTGTTGTCTTGTTTGTAAGTTCAACAAATACTGTTTTCCTCCATCAAGTCCCAAAGTCTTTTGCCAAATACTGCACTCGACGCCATCTTGAAAGTTAGACCTCTAGATGTGTGACCTGCTGGGATCCTTTGTATGCGATCGGCATAAAGAATCCCAACAGCAAGGTAAAGGTAAAACTGCCAACATGAAGAAGTCATCATCCGTATTCCATACTGCTCACAACTAGAAGTAACTCTCCCATCTAAGTGACATGATATGGACAAAAGAGCAGAAATGTGAAGAAGAGTAACAGCAGCACTTTAATCATCTGCTCGCTCATGAAGCAAAGACAGGGAAACATGTCTTTTCAGTCAGAGTGACCGGAGAAGCAGGAGTAACTTAAAACAAAATGAGACAGCAGCAGTGAGAAAAGCTTCTCAGCGTCTGCTCCTTTCACCGTCGAGGTTAAGAATGAGAAGTATTGCACACACCAGTGGCACAAATGAGACATATGAGTGTTTCCTGGTACAACTCAGGGGGCGAGCCGGAGGCGACTGTTGCTCCACATCAATCTGAAAGGTGTTTGTCCAGGATGGGCTTCGCTTTGGCCCCTTCCTTCAGGCAGCGCAGCCCAGCGGAGGCTAACCTTTTGTTCTCGGAAGTGTGCTATGCCTGCTGGCACGCTCGCTCCACCGGCACACAAAGGTGGCAACGTGGCACAACTTCCTCTATGTCTCGTACGACTTATTTACTGCCTGGAAACACACAACCTCTCTGGGATCGTATTGTTCTTTACAAGGAAAAAGACATAGGAACCACCGATTCACATGAGAACGATCGGCTGGAAATGGGATTGTGTCTATCATCAGCTGCTTGGATAGAGTGCCGAGTCCCGACAACCACTCAATAAAGTGTCATAACAAATAGAACACAAAAGTTTCCGGGTATTTGAAATCACATTGTATAATAAACCAGCCACAACTTGTTTGGAATCCACACCCAATATTGAGGCAGACAAATGCAAATGCTACACAACCAACGTCCAGCCTCGTATTTTACATAACCGTCTCAATTAAGAACTCTTCTTTACAAGAGAAAGCTGAAATCCAGGAGATAGGATATTGTATCGTTCCGCGTTGGGAAATTCATTTTTCTGCATCAGATTTGTAGGATGCAGCCACATTAATCCAGCTGGGGGGTCAAAGGTCATGCTCCGGGACCCACAGTGGTGACCTGTCAGCTGTGGGAATCCAAATTGTCAACTCTTGTTATCAAGTTTGCTTCTTTAGCCTCCGTTCGAGGACCCCCCCCCCCCCCCCCCCCAAAAAAAAAATCTGTGACACTGCATGGGGGGGAACATGCAAACTCCACACAGAACAAACCCTCAAAGAGTGGATATAACCTGGTGCTCTTACTGTCAGACGAGAGTGCAAACGACAACACCATCATGCCACTTCACTTTTGGACAATTATGAATTAATCAATCAACATAATGAGTGGACCGCCTGGATTCATTTAGTTTTAGTCGTCACAGCTTTCTGACGGACCAAATGCTCGACCATGTCAAGTTTGAAGTAAAGTTTATTATTATAAGTTGGGATGTTTAAACTTAAAGCTGAGGAAAGGGTAGTGGGCAGAAATCATCCAAAACAAGCAGACATCCACAGAAGAAGGCAGAACTGAGCAGACACTAAGAACTAAAATACACCGGGACACACTGTCCAGGAGGAACTCTTCTGAGAATGATGTACACAGGGGAGGCTTTGGATTAGTTGGGGCCCGTTAACGTGCATTTCAGGTGATCTGAACACATTCGAGCGCTAAAAACATTATGTGGATACTGGGGGCTCCCAG
Organism: Lipophrys pholis; assembly: GCF_963383615.2. Taxonomy (NCBI): domain Eukaryota; kingdom Metazoa; phylum Chordata; class Actinopteri; order Blenniiformes; family Blenniidae; genus Lipophrys; species Lipophrys pholis. Next base: position 27,381,513 of record NC_137632.1, on the reverse strand, counting down.
TGTGTTCTGTTCAGTGGGAAACGAGTCCAAACGGCTCTTTGAGTGTTGAAGGCTGCCGACCCCTGGTCTAGAGGTAGTAACACAATCCGAAGCCGTTACCCTGAAACGCATGATACAGACTAATGTAAACAGTCATGACGAGTCAGATCATATAAACGAGTATTGAGACTGTTGTAGAATTAAAATGCGGTATACAACCATGTCATTGGCAGACAGGACGGAAATATAAGGGTTAATTGGGAGCATTGGTAATCTGGCTGGCTATTATACTACGCTCTGTTACACTATATACAATGCCAATAACCGAACAAAGAAGCATGTGTGCAAGTGAAAAGAGAAAATTCATGAATATATAAAATTTAAAACCCAAGGTTGGTATCAGGATGCACATTTCCAACAAAGATGCATTTCAAAAAAATATATATACATATACTGAGGGATCTTACAGCAGTTAGAGGACATTTAAAGCACCAATACACATCCCACAACAATGAAGTGGAGCATCAATAATAGCAACGATCCGCCGGGCTCAGACTCATAATGACAGCATGCAGACTGTAACTTCTTCCACTATTGCTGCTGACACCCGGGTTGAGAGCGCTCAATGTGAATTCCAAGGTGTAATTATAAATGTATGTCTGCCTTCCCTCCTTTTCTCCACTGCATTCATTCGCAGAACATTCTTGAAATCTTGAATTGATTAAAAAAGAAAAAAATAAGCTATTTATAGGCCCCAAATGAACTTTTCAGTTGTATTACTCTGTAAGATGTAGAGCTCAGGCATGTAGGCTGACCTTTGTTGCCGGCTGGATTATAAAACTAAAAAAAAGGTTGTGACATTTTCAACACTGAAATGCAAAAGTAGCTACTGTGGAAATCGGCCAAAAATTCAAAGCTATACAAAAGCAGTGGAACACAAAACCACCCCGCTGTTGTCTGAAAGTGTTTCATTGACCCCTGAATCCTTTTCCATCTCTTCCAGTTTAACGAGCTCCAAATTCCAACATTTGCAAGTTAAAAATAACAATGATTCCAGGTGCTATTTTTATCTGTAATTACTTCTTGCTGGCTGATGAAGCAGGGACGCTACAGATTGAAGGGGGCAGCCTAATTAACCTCAATCTGCCGATTCCAACTGGAAATAGGATGGATGCTGTTAGATATGAAAAGGTGATGTGGTGATGGAATGTTTTTATTCCGACTTATTTTGTGTGAAGGCTACTGTTCCAGTTTTCCCCCTAAAAACATCTACTGGCAGAACTTCTAACTTAGATAAACTCAATATTCTATACATGCTTTTAAAAGAGCACCAGAACGACTGACGCTGACTCGATAGATCATGAATGTGTCTATGTGGCTTAATAGGAACAACAGGAATTATGACTGTGGGAATTTGTCAAGTGAAGGTAAGTATATGCTCTTAGTGTCAAATAAATGACTTAGGAAGTCATTTAACTGCCAATTTGACCATGTCAAAACATACCAAAATGGAAAAATATTATTCCAAAACTTGGATTAATCCATCATCATGATTAATCTGATTAAAAATGTGAACTCAATTAACTGATCTGCAGTGCAGCACTAAGCACCATTTCTCACTTCCAATTTGTTGTCTATGTGAAACGCAAAAGGATTAACAGGAACACATTTTTATAGATCATTGATTTGAAAAAAACAAACAAAACAAAAAAAAAACCATTTTTTTAAATTAACATAAACTGTTAAAGGTGTTCAATAAACACGCTAAGTGCAGATATATTATATGACTCTGTTTGCTCATGCAACTTGAAGCACTATTAATTTACATTTAAAAAATTATTGATAATTAATCATGATTAATCAAAATTAATCCACAGCAACCCTGTGATTAATCTGATTGAAAATTGCATGTTTGACAGCACAAAGTTTAGTGTGTGTGTGTGTGTATAGATATATATATATATATATATATATATATATATATATATATATATATATATATATATATATATATATATATATATATATATAAACACATATAGTCAAGAATCAACCGGGGAGGAAATCATTCCCATAAACAGAAACTTGGCAGAGAGTTGAACCCACAACAATCTCTCTATGAGGCATGAGCACTAACCACTACACCACCATCCAGCATCACTGCTATCAATAACAGACTATAAGAAGGCAAAACAAACTAGAATCATTATTTCTAGAAAAGGAAAAGAAAGGTGTGCTTGTATTGTGAGCTGCAGAAGATTTATGATGTAGGTCTAGTTTCAGACTCATGATCGATGCACTGGCCTCGTTTTGTCAAGCCGGTGACATTTCTCGAGACTTGAGGGAAATAATAGAAGTTGTTCAACGCGGCTCTTTTTCCATGGAAGAAGAAAATGCTTAATTTCAGCAGAATCTAATGTGAGACTTCAGAATCCCAAGTGAGTCACAATCCCTTGGTGGTATATCAAGACAGTCACTGCTTCAACGCTGAAATAGACAACATGGATGGTTCTACTGTTTTTGTCAACATATGGAATTATGTATATGGAAACAGGGATGCATGAATACCGATACAGGTATCAGGTATCGGGTCCGACACTACACGGAGTACTTCAAGTGTACAGTATCCTGATACAACCCGGTGAGTATAATGTCAGCAGCAGGTCGACGAGAGCGGATGATCTGAGGTTTGGACACAATTGTGCTGAGTCGGTACACATAGTTGTTAAAATTAGGCTTAATGGCATTTATTGAATACTTGTATCAGTACTCAGTATCGGCACGTAGCCAAAGGTTGGTACTTTTCCTTACAATAAGTGGTATCAGTTCGTCTCTATATTTACCCAATTTTAAAGTACACAAGAATATTCAACTACTTTTAATAATAAATCAAAATGAAGAGCCGTCAATCTTCTGCTGACAACTGATTTGTGTTCGTAGCAATATGTCCCCGGAGACTTTCTTCTTTGTTGCATGAAACCCAAATAACAACAACTACAACAAAAATTAAAGAAACAAGCCCCACCAAAGATTTCAAGTGTCTCCAGAGTGTCACCACAGACAAAGTGTAGCTGAGCCTCCCCTTCCTGAGCTCCACGTCAAGGCCACTTAAAAGTAAAGAGAAAAATCCATAGCTCAGTGTGGGCTTCCTGGACAGGTCCGTGCGGTGGAAAAAACTAAACAAAAAACAAAACACATCCAAGCCAAATGGCTTCCAAAGAATAACAAAGCTGTACAGTATAGGATATGTGCAGCTGCCACAGCATGCTGTACCTCGCCGGTTGCCATGGAGCTGTTGCCTCGAGCGACTCTCTGAGAGATAAAGCTTCAGGCTCTGAGCCATCATGTTTGTATTCCTGCACTTGATTCCTGTTGTATTGGGCCCATTTAGAGAATCCTTGCCTGAAACTTGGCTTCTCGTAAACCTACAAGAGATCGTTCATCTCACCACACGATTCGGATTATGAACCGAACAAGCTGCAGCTGGTGCATCTGTTGACTTCTTCAAAGGAAGGACAGGTTGAAATACAGTAAGACTACTAAGGGAGGAGGCAAAGCAAGCCGCAAACAGAGAGGATGGGGACAGATTTCTTTGTCTTGGACAAGAATTCTGTCCTGATCCGCTCTGTTTGCCATGTCGGGGGAAAAGATTTATTGGTCCCAGACCAGGTCCGGAGTGATCCAGGCCATATCGATAAAAAGGAGATATTTCAGGACTCTTGTTTGCGGCGGTCCAGAACTGCTCGAGATAAATTCATAGCTCAATGACCCGGCGGAGTGCTGGTCTTTTTTGGTCCTGTCCTACACAATCTGCTCATTGGTGAAAACGGATGTTTTTAAAAACATAAACAACAAAACATAACAAAACATATTTAACCTTCAGAACTTTGTTATATTTACCCAAACTGTGGTTAAGATTGCTTTCATGCTATTGAAAAACTACAGTTCTGCAGTTGTAGCTCTTTAAGCGTCTTCTTTTTTCAGCCATTTTATCTGTTTGGTTTCAGCCATTTTCACATTTTCAGCTTTTTTGGCTGTTTACCGAGTTGAGCTGATGTAATCGCGGTGAGCCACTGTTTTCACCATTTTGGCTGTTAAAAGTAGTTTTGTAAAAAATTAATTCTAGGTGTTTTTTTCTGTTTCGAGTGTGTGTGTGTATTTTTTCAATGCATGTTAGTTATTTTAGCCATCCTATCTGTGATGGCCAGCTCAGCCCTTGTAGCTGTTTGACTTGATTGAACTGTTTGTTTTTTGAAAACCTCCATCGTCGTGTAAACGGGGGCAAACGCAACTATTGAAAAACGTTCGGGCTCCACCTCCATGTAGACGGCAGACATGCTGCTATTCTGCAATCGAACTTGGTCGTCTGTCCAAACGAATGTCCGTGTCCTCCCATTGTTACTGTTTATAGCGTTTAGTTCTCTGCTGCGTGTGTCTGTGGTTTCATTACAAAAACAAACAACAGCTCCCACTAGTGGTCCTACATGCTAACTGCATCATTTTCAGCGTTCCTGCCGTTTCCATGTAGAAACAGACACCATTTTCCAAAATGTTATAATGATAAACACAAAAGTTTTCCAAAACGAAAACATTGCCGTTTTCACTTGAAACTTAGAAAAGTGGCACGGATCAAAATAACATCTCAATTGATGGCAGGATCCCAGGTCAGAAGAAAATGTTGTTTTTCACAAAGGACCACAGTTTTCCATCGCATGAAAATTGTTGGTGTTTTCAGGGATGAATGAGTCGGCATGTTTACCTTGACCCTGATCGACGTCCTTCCTTTAGATAGATACTGATTTCTGCAGAGTGAGATGTTCTAGTTTGGAGACGCTCTGACTCAGTAGTTTAAACATATTAATTTAACCCTAGTCAAAATGGCTTCAATAATAAAAAAAAAAAAAAACGTTCAGTTGTGGCAACAGAAAACATGACATGTTAGATGCACTAGAGCAGCACTGAAACTTTTTCATCGTGGCTCAATCAGTGTCTGACGATGTGTGTGTTGTGCATGTTGATATTGTACAGCCCTCATTGCCGTCTAATATATTCCACCCACTAACAGGTGTTATGATAAAGAGATGATCACTGTCATTCACTTCAGCTTCGTGTGACCGTACGGCTGTGGTTGATGATAATTAGAGGCAGCTGATGAAAAATAAAAGTGTAATTTCCTACATATATGCGCTTCACGTGTGACGCAGCCTGGCAGTCTGACAGAGTCATGTGGTTGGTTGATAGCCTTCATGTGGTTCTGTTCATATAATACGGCCACATGACATGCGTCTTTATATGGACAGAAGCAGAACTTGTGAGTCCACGTCGGAACTCCTGACAAATTAAAAGTGTGAATGTAAGTAAATCCACATTAAAAATATATCATTGAAACTGTGGACATTAAATACTCTTTCAATGGAAAATCACAGAAGCCTTTCCTCTTCTGCTGTTTTAAGCTGTAACGACTTTGTTCAGTCATTTTCGATCAACGAAACCTCGTCACCACAGTGGAAAGTATCCCATTTGTTTTTAAATGACTCAGTCTTTATACTTAATTAAACTTGTTTAAAGATGGTTTCTTGTCTGTACGCCAATGAATACTGCTTCTAACTCGGAATGTTTCTGAAACTGAAATGCAAACATAATCCAACACCGCCGTCTTCCAATCCCAAATCCACTGCTCTGACCTCGAGGCCACCACTTCCCCAAACTTCTCTTTTCAGCCAGAAAAGCAAAAATAAGGTGAAAAAGCACAGGAAGCCAGTGCAGAATGACTAAAGAGCCTTGGTTGCAGACCCCTGACCTCAACTTTGACACTGCGTTTATAGAGTTTCCTGTTTTCAGGTCAGAGGTGCAAGCAAGTGTCTACAGAGCACCGAGTTCATCCTATTTACTCCAACCAATGAAATAATGGTGGTCAGGAGGGTTTCTGCAGACGAAATAACCATATAGTGTTGTTTTTTTTCTAAAACCCTGCGAGCAAACAGATAAACCACAAAAAAAATTAATGTACAGAAATTATTATGCTAATTTTAATGACCAACAATTGGTTATATATACTCATTACATCAGCGCAGTAATGTCTTATTATAGGATGAAGTTCAGAAAGTCACTCCTCCAACAATACCCTCAAAATGGGAGGAATACGAAAAGGGCAGATAAGATCCTATTATGTGTGTTTTATTATATTGCAGAGGCTTATATAAGTCATTGTCTGATTTATCTGTGCAAATTCAATTTCTTCTGCTGTGTTGACTTGACTCCTCTGCCCTCCGTGTCTGGGTCCCAGAATATTCTGCTTTTTTTCCTGCATGGTCCAAACCACAATAAAGCTTATCACGAGGAATGAAGGAGTACTTTAAATTACGGAGGCATACTTGGTATTTGTGTTGGTATAATTGGAGGAATGCTGACGTCTAACACCTTTTCAATGCAGCAGCTGACGCTGATCCCACCGGCTGATTTTCGATGTATTTGCAGACAAACAGAGTGCAGAGACGCAGGTGCTGTTTCCCTCCATAGAATTACACATCAGGAGGATATTTGTTTTGGTTTTTGTTTTCCCTAAAATACCAGGTGGGCTCAGCTGACACAGCAAAGATACTGTAGTTCCCTGCTTCATCTTCTCCCTTCGTTTTCATCTGCGACTCCCCGGTCGCCACTTCGCTCATTTGTTCCTCTTATCAGCGATTCATCCCCGAGCTCGGGACACTGAAACCACAAGCACGCTAAATTGTTTGCTGAAGACAACTCCATCGGCATTATTCTCCACCTGAAGGGAAAGTTATGGGAGAAAACAGGCTTTCCGCTTTCCGCTTTCCGCATTCCGCGGCTGACAGCCAGCAACAAGCAGAGCTCTCGGACTGAAATACACAGAACAAATGCAAACCTTCAATCCAGTTACCGCCGTGACATGCAAACAGTGGAGGCTGTCACTCTGAGTCATTGAAATATCCGTCAATGTCACGCCCACGCACCGCTGCGCCTCTCGAGCTTAAAGCTAATGAGCACTTTTACCTTCCTCTTTGGTGGAAACACAACACAGAACTTGCAAGAGTCGCTCAGATCCGTGGGACTGAGCTCAGCCATCTGCAGAGATGACGGCTGATGACATACAAATGCGAGAAGAGGAAACAGGAGGAGATCCAGCACAACTTAAAGCTCTAATATTTAGCAAAATCTGCTTTATAATGGTTTTCTAAGAGTAACATGTATCCCTATAGCCTGTGTACGAGGCCCCAGAGGTCAGGGAAGTCTGTTTCCCCTCACTTGCTCCACTATTTTACAAATATGTGCTTTTACAGGAGAATCTGAGGTTTTCCCTTCATGATGTCATGCAGGGAAATAGCCACTCCCTCTGGTAGTGGGTACTCACTTTGACCCTCCCACAGGTAGGTGAGCTCTGCAGTCTCAGGCGCCTTTTTTGGGTACAAACCCAGAAAGAGCCTGTTCTCAGCAGAGCTCACTAGAGGGACTTTTAGACTGGCTGAAATTCTGGATTTGAGGAAATACACTTTCAATACAATATTGTTGGACCTCTGACACTCATGTGAAATTGAAAGCGGTATAATATGAGACCTTTAATAACTCAAATATATATATTTTCTGTAGTTTAGTTGATTTGATAAAATGTACCACTTACAAATAGGATATGTTTTTACGATTCTTAAATGTCTCGCCTATTTTCGCAGGTCTAACTATTCTTTTAACCCTGTTTCACCTCTTCAACCACTTTTAACCTTTTGAGCTGTTTCAACTTTAGCACTTTTAACTCTATTTTGCCATTTTGTTCGCATTTATTCAGCAATATTTTTTCCCACAACTGCAGTTGGAAATTGAGCATTTATGCCTTGAAATAATTACATTTTGTGATTTAATTTATTTAAGTCATTTGTCACCTCAAACACAATGAGAGATTCTTTAAAATGTGTTTTGTTGCACAGCAACATTACAATATGATAAAAAAAAATATTCATCCAAGCATAACTTTGTGGTTGCAGACCGCTGAGCTGGCAGATTTGCAGGTGTCTACTAAACAACTCTCACCTGCTGTCAACAGTGACAAACAGAGAATTATGAGCTTTTATCCGTCTGGATCGGACTCGGATATGTAGTCAGATAACAGCATGTATTCCCACAGACATGTGGCGCGAGCTGCGAGAGCGTTCTCCAACATCCTGTACAGACTCCTTCTCTAAGATCCACACACCCTGCTGCAGCTCACAGGCCGCGGCTACAAAGGCTGAACTCCATACAGCAACTTCTCACTTCAAAGGCAGCGCGGCATCAAAGTGTGTGATTAACAGGAGAGCGCTTTACCTGTTTCACATCACATCCAAGTCTCTTTGTTATTCTTTTCATCATCAGTCATTACAGGTTGCCATTAACAAACTTCCCGGTGCAGCACACCGATCAAAGCCTGGGATTACACAAAACCTTCATTAAAGCCCTCCGTTAAGAAAAAAATATAAAATATATGTAAAATATTTTGAGAAATAATCATCTTGAATGACTGAAGCAGCACAAACTGACTTTGGTAGGCTCATCAAATTATGCTCGTGTGGATGTGATCGCATTTTACTGCTGACAAAAGCTTTTAAATGATTGTGTTGAACTTTCAGGCGCTGCTGCTGCTGCTGCTGCTGCTGCTGCTGCTGCTGCTGCTGCTGCTGCTGCTGCTGCTGCTGCTGCTGCTGCTGCTGCTGCTGCTGCTGCTGCTGGTGTGTTTACAAAGCTTAATGCTTTCAATAAAATGGTATTTATGTGCAAAGACAAAAACGTCAGTGCATCGGTATTCAAATGTGAACAAGTGGCAGCGACAGACAACTGGGCTATGACTATTGGGACTCTGAGGTGTCAGAATGGACACAATGAAGAACGGTTTAAGAGTTTTCAACTTAAATATCACCTGAATAAAAGCTGCACCCACCAAATGTAAAAAGAAAAAGAAGAAAGGTCGGAATTACGTTATGATACATCGCCCATGTATCAGGCGTTAATTAGCCGCGTCATTGTTTAAGCCGCAGTGTTCAGAGCGTGTGAAAGAAGCAGCAGCTTCCAGTCCAGAAATTACGGTAATCCACAAGTTACCCACGCACCGTGTTTTAAAGCAGGAGATAAATATTGACTAATGTCTCAGTATACGAAACTAAACGCGAGAGGTTCTTTATCGATTAATCTTCTGAAACGCCTACAGCGTTGCTTTAGCGGGGGTCCATTATCCTCATTTAGAAGGTTAAGCGTGTTTCGCTGTTTCTCCAGATGAACTGAATAAAAAACAGCAGCAGAAAAAGGCTCTTTTACTCTTCGACCTTGCAGAACTCTGATTCTGCGTTCGCTCCATTCCTCTGAAGTCATTCTCATGTCGATTGAGCTCCATTGCTGTGAAGCGTCACTCAGTTTCTACCCGATCAGACACATCGATAAGCCCAGGCGTTCATTTCCCTCCATGACAGCGATGCAGCCCTGGACCTTGATGCTCCCTCCTCCGTACGTTAATGTTTTCCAACACGTTAATCTTGCTGCCCAGCAGTATGCATGTAGGTTAATAAGGTGCTTTTTGGGGAACTTGAGCCATATTGCAGTGTTTTCTTCATCAGCAGCTTCCCCTTCCACGCTCATCAGAAATCTCTTTACTGCACCTCATGTTTTCCGTCTGCGTACTTGCAGTGAATAGAAAACTCTCCTCTGTACTTCCCCAAAAGAAAATATTGCTGTGGAACTGGCCGATTGTAATCAGTGGCTCCAGTCGACATCAAGTCTGCAGAGTGTTCTTTCTCACTAACCTGTAACCTCCGAACACGAACCCGCAGAGTCTGGCTCTGAAAAACTTTCTTTCTGGTAAAAGGGATTTTTTTTTTTTTATTTTTTATTTTTTATTTCCACTGTCGTCAGTGTTTGCCCATGTGGAATCGTAGTGTCAATTAGAAGACAACTGAAATGAATTATAATGTCTTAACTAGGTCAACAGACTCACTTCTTTTAAATCAGGATCTAAAACATTTTTATTTGCTTTCAAATGAACAATAGGTTTTACTTTATTAATTGTATCTTAATAACGCTCTTACCTTATTTATTCAGATTTATTTGCTGTTTTTAAATTCCCTGAACTGACTTCAACCACTGACCGACTATGGCGAGAGTTTATTCAAAATGTAAATCTTCACTTTTATGACAATTATAATTTAATCATAAAAGTGTCATAGAAGGTAGAGTAATACTTGGGTTCCATGTAATTAATACACTGGTTTTACTCCTTGTACTTAACGAAAGAAACTGGATTATTTAAGGGGTTTGATTTTGCTGGTACCCCAACAAAGGAATAGATTCACCTCCTGATGGTCGTCTGGCTGGTTTATGCTCCTGGTGAAGCTTCATTAATAGTTTTAATGTATTTCTTTCATTTCTTTTAAAGCTTTATTGTGTTTCTCTTATTAATATATTTCTTTGTAAAACCTTTCTGGATTTCTTTCATTTCTTTGTAAAGCGCTGTGAATTGCCAGTGTTTGAATGGTGCTCTATAAATACATTTGCCTTTATAAAGTCGTCATCAGATGGATTCATTTCCTCTTTTTTTATTTTATATAAATGCATGAAAGATCACAACAGTTTGTAACGGAGCACATTGTGTTGGAATATACTTGTGACAATGATGTGGATAAGATTTTATAAAGAAAAAACTACATTTCAAGTGATTTAGACTTTTTTTTTTTTTCTTCCTCTTTGGAAGTGAACGCGCCGTCTTCGTCTGTCCACCAGAGTTCTTCAAATATTCTTCAGCCGCGTTCTCCACCTCCATCTCCACCTCCATCTCCACCTCCATCAGGACCTCCATCAGGACCTCCGGCTAAACCTGGGCCATGAATCAGTCACATGTCGGCAGCCTTGCACAAGCATGCACGCACGCACGCACGCACGCACGCACGCACGCACGCACGCACGCACGCACGCACGCACGCACGCACGCACGCACGCACGCACGCACGCACACACACACCGTCTGTACTGAAACACTAAATGATTCAGACAGCATGACCATCACCACTGATGTGTGTTCAGTCAAATCAACGGTGACGACGCTGTTGGACTATTTTTTGAAGAAGAAGAAGAACAAAGCAGAATATGATGTAACATTCATATTTTATAGATTTTGCAGAGCAAATTTCCTTTTATTTTCTCCTACAAATGAGCAGTTATCCCAGCATGCACCGGGATGAAGCAGTGGGTTGCAAGGTTACCGCAAACAAATGAAGACACACAATGACTCTCAGTCAAACATGATCTGCTGAAAGCAACAATATCCAGATGAGCCGTTAAATTCTTATTAGATATTTCTATTCCCTCAGTACTATGGACCTTGATTGCGGTCTCCCTGTGGGACTACATTAATGTTCTATTTATCACTGTGTTTAAATACTCTGTGGTTTATTTAGAATCGATGGCTCAGTCCCAGAGTCCCTGCTCGTACACTCACCGAGGTGTCTGAGGTTCTCTGGCTGACTTTATAAGAGCACACCATGTAGAGAAATACAACATTACCACATTAGTGTGAGTCCACTTTGGGTAATGGGGACAAACAAAAAAGCAGTCCACCGCATTTTCCTGTAATGCTCTACACATAGATCAAATCTGATATTCTACTTGTTGATAATCCAAGAAATGTCACTCAATTCTGATTTTCTTTACTCACAAGTGACTCATATCTTACCTGTTTTCTGGCCGTGTAAAAGCGCCAATTAAGACTTTTCCCCACCAGACCCAGGCCTCGTTCAAACGTGGAACCAACTCAGATATTTCTCTACATGCGACTCCTTCGTCATCGACGTGTGACTGATGTCCCTGATAAGCGCCGGAGGAAGCGGCTCCGCCAGAATAAAAGCTGTTAAAAGCCGTGCTCTCTTTTTTCCTCATTGTTCTTCTTTCCTCCTCATGTTGTCCAGATTTTGTCGCTCATATTTAACAACCACTTGAAAATGGAGCCACATAAGCTGAACAGTGTTGCCAGGTATGGCAGGTATCCCCCAATTGGGGAGCCAATTTGAACTTTGTTTATTTTGTGCATTTATGGTGTGTTCTTTATTACACACACACACACAGTGTCAATACATTAAATAAAAAACATGCAAATTTGCTAAAATATAATAGTTTTACGATTTTAACATGATTCCTACACGGGCTGAGGTTTGGGCTGGTTTTTATTGAGGTGTTTGGGTTTTACCTTGTTTGGGCTGAACACAGTGAGTCACATCTGGCAACCCTGGTTGCTGAGCGCCGTGACATGTGTAAATAGCGTGATCGGCGTGACTTAACGTTGTCTTCTGCGCTCTGGGGCCCGAAAACATCCGGTCGGATCACGTTCACACGGCAGGTCGTGTTTGAAATGTGAACGGAGCCTTAATGTCAGTGTTCATCGGCTTGTGGGACAAAGTGAATCGATTTTAAGGCCGTATTCATGTGTTAGAAAAGTAGTAAGAGTTAAAAGCCAACGATACAGTGTGTAAGTGTCATCTAGTAGAGCTGCTCCCATGTTAGTTTGGCTTCTTACTAAAAATACAACCTGCTGATTCTGTCACTCTCCTGACCCGTCTGCCTTTGAAATGCCGGAAAAGATTCCAGTAACGACGGGAACTGACATGATGCAGTCGACAAGACTGATGTATCGTCACAAGACGAAGCCACAGCCGAGGTGAGGATCAGCCCCGCCTCCCCCTGACTGATGAGCGCCCTCGCCACCACCTGAGGCTATGATTGAGCCTGATCCAGCCTCCTGTCTTCCAGATGATTCTCTGCCTCCATCAGCCTGCCAACGGCGACGCGCAGCCTCATCTTACACGGAGATTGTGAATGAAGCCGTTCCTACATCCTCCATTTCTGCCCACCCACAGCCGAGCGTCCCCTGTCACTGCATTGTAACACCATATATCCAGTATATATACACACATCCTGTGGATTTGTGGGTTTGGCCGCACGACAGAGGAATTCAGCTTCACGGACAAGCGGCGCATTGTTTTCTCAAGCGTTTGCCCAAAACGAGTGCAATTTAAACAGCAGAGCTGTGGAGATGACAAACAATTTAGTGGTTAAAAACCCAGAACACTGCACGGCGTTATTCCTTTTATACTGGTGAAGAGAACGGAGCGCAACAAATTGTAATATCTGATGCAAAACAAACAATTAAATGCGAGAATCAAGCTGTCACAAGGTGCTAAAATTGGCCACCGAGTATGATGAATGGTTTATTTTATTCATCACACAAGAGATGAACCTATTCCAGAAGCAATTTATTTCTTACTTGAACAACTAATGTTATTACTCTTATTCCCAAAGGTGTCAGACTTAAAAGGCGTGCTGATCACAACGCTCCAGCTCCATATGACACCACACAATAGATCAAGCTTAGCCTAGTTTTCACAACTGAACTCCTTGTAGCGCCGCATTATGTAAAAATGGAATACATTTTCAACTGACGCCACATTTTGTAATAATCTGCCACATTGTGTTATAAAATACTTGAACATATTATGTAATAAACTTTGCAGCATTATGTAATACCTTGTTACATATTGCAACAGTTTTTACATAATGTAGGTGTGTCGAGCCGCATTATGTAATAATGTAATACATTTTCAAGTCATTATGTAATAACACAGCATTTTGCAATAATCTGCTGCATTTTTTAATAATCGTTGCCGCATTATGTAATAACTTGTTACATATTACAACAGTTATTACAAAATGCTGTCCTTTTTTTAAGAAACTGTATTAATTTGATGCATTATGTATTGTATGATTAAAATTGATGCGTTAATTAGAAAAGCCATCATACCATCAGAATAACATTAAACATTCCAGCTTAATCAGGATTTTTGTTTTCTTTATCGCTCAGGCCTAAATCAAATGTAACTGTATTCATTATAATTATTACATAATGTGGCGCTACGCACCTCTATAGATCTGAGTCGGTGAAGTGCTGGGAGTTAAACTCGACTTTCTATTATTATAACACTCCTGAACATTGAAACTGTACGTTTGGTTAAATCCCACTGCGAACAGGTGACCACTAGACCTCCATGAGCAAGAATCCTAAACCAGCAAAAGATCCCGGCTGCCGCAAAGTCACACCTCCTCTGGATGCATCTCAACAGCCATGTTTTTTAATAAGAAATGCTAAAGCTTCAGTTTTATGACCAACAAGGTGAAAGAACCATGGCTCATCATGGAACGATGTGAAGCTCACTAGAAAATTACTTAAAAAAAACACAAAACAACATATTCAGTGAGGTTGTGTTGAGTTACTTTGAGCATAAATTATTCCCTCTTAGCATCATTAATGCACAAGGCTTTTACAGCAGCGCATAAATAAAGGGAGAAGCTTCACGATCATCCTGCAGAAAACTGAGTGCATGTGTAAAAAGAAGCTTTTTAGCCTGCTTTATATTCCCACTGCTTATTTGTTGCATCTACTGTTGCTGGTAGCAGCTCATCAATCCGACACGAGTTTCCGTTTATCAGAGGAATGAAGCTTTGAATGACTTCCATATCTTTACTTGTCACACGTGTGTGCAGGCTGAGGACCCGGAGCCTGAATCTCTTACAGCGCGTTCACAAACAGCTTTACCGATTCAAACAAACAAACAAACAAACCCGGGCATGTCTGTGTGGTCTAATAGTTTCCATTCACACCCCGGCACACACTCAATAAGCAGCATTGCAGAAGTGTAGAGTCTCTGTCTGCATCCAAAGCAACTGTGGTACAGTGTGATTGAAGTTCATTTGAAGCTCCGACACGGTGCAGTTCTCTGAGCGGCCGAACGCCAATATATACAGTATATATATCCAAGACTGAAAAGTTCAAGTACTAACAGGTTTCATTCACATGTGATGGGGGGGTAAAATAGTTTCTATTTTGGAGGGTGGGGCCGTTGGGTTAGGTCAGTGAAGCTTGGCTCTAATGCAAAGGTCTCACTGAAGGATGCACCGATACCGATACCGATACCGATACCGATACCAGTGTGGGGCATCAGGTCCAATACTTCAAAAAAGCTCAGCAATATGATTCAAGTAATACGTGACGCTGTGCATCAGAACCAGGTAGACAAGAGAGGATGAGCGATGTGAGTGGTTTGGAGGTGTGTACCACATTATGTAATAATGGTCCAATATGTAATCATGTAATAAATAATGAAATAACACCACATTTTGTAATCTACAAAAGCTACACTCATTAATAATTACTGACACTAAACTGACGGGTGACATTTTGCAAGACATAAACCTCCTTCTGCCAAAACATGAAGAGGAGGAGAAAGACAGTTGGTTCAACACCAGCAACTTCATCACCAGAGACATTTGGACCAGCAGAGTTAGAACGATGTTGCTCAGTAGTTGAACTGCCCAGTGGATCAGGGGGACTAGACTCGTAGTCATGCTACATGCTACATGCTAAAGACTGCCGAGAACCTTTGACAAAGAGATCCTTCGTCTCACTGGAAAACTTTGGAAAGAACGACGCGTCATCTGAGGAGAGAGCCTTCTGGTGGCCTCCTGTCCAGTGTCCCTGGCAAGTCAAAAGCTGCAGGTGGTCCTGAGGTCAACCCTCGACCTGACTCGGTTTTCACGATACCAGTGTGGCTTTATTTGGAGTTGATGCGATACGTGTAGAAAACCTGCAGGCAGAACATTCAAACGTTCCACAGCTTGAACTGCTTCTCTCACTCCAAGCTGCAGCACGACCGCCTCTCACCTAAGTTAATGTGTACTTACACCAACGTTCAGTACAAACGGCAGAAAAATCATTTGAATATAGTCCATCAGTCCATCTTATAGAGAAATCTCCCTTCACAATAACATTGTGCTGAAAATAAGTTGTGCTTCTGGCGATTTTCCTGCGTTACTCCAAAGCGCCTGTTTGGAGCAAAATATGCAAATCAGCTCTGATTAATCGCCTTGTCACTAATCCTCGTAGTCGCTCCCTCCAAGAGTGGAGGGCCCGATTTGCATATCTCATTTTGCATCAACTCGTTTCTGATGGAAAGCTGGTAATTATGGTTCGAGCTCGGCCCGCTGCTCCATTAGTGAACGGACGTGACCTGCCACTCTCACTTGGGGGGGGAGGGGGCAATCGACCCCCTGACCCCCAGCCCTCGTCAAGATTTATTAAGCCCTCGACTACTGTGGATGTTTATTCAACCCTCGTGGCGTCTTTGATTTTGAAACACCACGATGTTGTTTAGTTGGAGCTTAGTAAAAACAGGAATGACAAGAGGAGGAGAAACAGTCCGTCATCTTAGTTACAGTCAGTCAGATTGACTCTGAAGTCCTTTCCTAAGCAGAACGCCGAACTTTGAATTCTGATTAAATCCTTTGTTCAACTGACTTTTTTATTGAATTTTTTAAAAGCAGTTCAACGTGCCTGTTCGAGCAGTAACAACGCTTTTACACAATCACAGCTCACTAGAACGCAGTGAGAAATTGAAAATGTCATCCTGTTTGGGCACCTGCAGGACTGATTATGATGACAGGCTTTTCCCGCGGGGATGTTGAGCACCGGCGCTGCGAGATGGGAGCGCTTCAGAAGATGCTGAGGGTGCAAATAAGCACATCATAACCACAAGGTCAGAGAGAGCAAGAAAAAAATTAACTGTTCCTGAACCCTGAAGCTCAGTGTGCTTTCCTTTGATGAGGAAAAAAAGACTTCAGGGATATGATTGGTTAGTTGTCGTAGTAAAACTGGTTCCAGAGAGAGTAGAGGCTCATGTGTGTGTTAGCGTTAGCGGTACTATCTGGGTATAAATATAAAGCTACAGGCGATTCCCAGATCGTTTACGAAAAAGGTTCTGCTGCAAAAACGTATTTCGGTTTAATAAAGTTTTAAACTTTCTTCAGAGAGATGTGACGAGGCAAGGACGATATCTTCATACCTGCTTGTTGATGATACTCTAGTTTATAAGTGCAGTTACCCAGTGGAGTAGTAGTTCCTGGAGAACTGTGTTTACACCTTTCTTTTTATTTTTGAAACAGTGGTCAGTAAGACGACTCTATTCAGTGAAATTCTCTCTAATAAATCTTCTCATTGTCACATGATTTCTGTTTATTTGACCAATTAAAAATATTTGTATTCATCATGCCCTGCCCTAGTCTGCCTCTGATTGGCTCGTTAGAGGCAGATTAGGGCGGGTCATGGTTTCCTAGGAAAAAGAACTAGTTATTCTGGCATGTAGATGTTACTGACTGGTGCATCATGGGGGATTTGAAAGAATAAGTAGGTAAGTTTCATGCTATTGTATTGCATTGTGTACCATAATACTGTAACATACTATCATGAAACATGTCGCGTCATATTCTCCAATACTGCAGACAGGAACATTAGTCGGGTTTGTAATCTTTTACTATGTTGTGAGGCAAAACATCACACCTGACTTAAAGGATCAATATTAAAAAAACACAATTTAACATCGATCGACTGCAGGGCGAGGTAAATAAAGGTAAAAACCTACACATTTTCCATGGTATCTGCCTGATTATTGTTGTTTTGAGAAACATTTGAGTTTGGAAAAGCAGCAGAACAGTAGTTCGCCTGGAACCTCTGGAACTGGAACCCAGCTATGCTGGCAGCAGTCATTAGCTGTGTCGTGTTTCTGCCCACTGCGCTGCAGACGCTGGACTCCTGCGGTCAAAACTGCAGACAGTTTATGGCTCGACAGGTTTAGAAAGAAGGGAAGAAACTACAGTTCTGCCACGTACTCTCTCTCTCTTATTGCAAAGTCAAGTACCGGTTCTGTGTCTCCATGCTTAATCTAGCTCTCCGATCACAACACTGCAGGGTCATTTTGTCCCTGGTTCGCCTGTCGCCCTGCATTTTAACCAAACTGGACGAGGTCGGATCAGCGATTACCGTTCAGTCGCCGTCACACGCTTTGAGTTGGTGTGGACAGAGGCTGTGATGTGAACAGACGCAGGCTACTTGTTAGCCGGAGGAAAACATCCAGACTGAGGCCGAGGACGAAAAAGATCACCTCAGGAAGCCTTCCTTCCTGTGGTGATCCAAAGACATTAAATCTTTTCTTTTCCAGTTGCCTGCTAAGGTGTCGCTGGTTTATATTTATCAGTGGAATATTGACTGCATGTTTGTAGTGTGCTCATGAATTTTGTTCTTATTTTACTTGGGGTGACTTTTAAAGGAGGGTTGAAGCTAAATGGATTCCAATGTTTGTGGGGGACGCAGCGATAATCGCTTGTCGGGTCAAATACTGGAAGGTGTACTCGTACTCATGAAAGTTCCACGATATACAACTCGGCAAGTATTACGTGACGTCATCCATCAGCAAGGTCACCCGCAGGCACACAGGAGAGCAAGAGCGATGTCCGCCATTTAGAGATTCTTTAATATTAATGATGAAAGTAAGACAAGATTTTAAATTATGTTCTGCAAAGATATCAAGAGCAGGAGAAAGAACCTCGTCCTTTAAAATACTGATATCATGCATTTATTTACCCTTGCTTGGTATTTTTTTGCTTAAGTTGAAAAGTTTCCACTGGGAAAAAAAAGCATGCAATAAAAAGCTTATAGATATATATGTGTATATATGTATATATGTCTGTATCTATAGTTATATCTACTGTATCTATATCTGGTGTATCTACATGAATATCTCTGCCAATCTGCAGATCTGACTCACATTCATCTGCTGATTATCTCCAATCTGTGCTTCCCATCATATCGTGAGACCAGCCCGCATTCATCCAAAAGCCACGACTGTAAAAATAAAGATTGGCTTCATCAGTCCTGCCTCGGTGCCAAAGTGCTCAGGGCCTTGAGTATTTCCATTGTGTCCTGAGTAATGAAGCTCTGTGCAGTCTCCAGGTTTCAAATCGAAGCTGTTGGATCCAACCAATCACACGCCAATCCCAGTCTTCATATGTGACCTCATGTCTGACAAAACCTCCAAAATAACCAGAGGAAAACTGCCTGGACACTGACTATTGCTACATGTGTTATTACTATAAGATTTACACATTTCTTCTTTTCTGGAGATGTTGTGGTAATAATTGGTCTTTCCTTGTTTTGTTTTTTTTTGTTTTGTTTTTTTAAAGTAAAGCTGCACATTATATCGCAAATCAATGTTATCACAATTCTAAATATGGCAAAAGACTAACATAAATGATGTTTCCATGTACAGTGCTCATACTCTGATTTGTGGTGATCAATTTAGCACAAATTGTGCTATTGTGTAATTAATATACGTAGCAACTGAGAGTCCTCTTCATTTCACACCTTCAGGCTGGAATCAGAAGCACAAAACTCAAGAAAAAACCTACAAAAACAACAAAATCAAAGTACCTCGCTTCAAAAATGCTGGAAAACCTCTACATTTGCATTTTATTGTCAACAGTGATGAAAACAACTAAACTGTTTTCTTCTAAATGCAAAGGAGTCACATTTAAGGCTTAAAACTGTATTTCTACAGTCATGGTACAAATGTTGTTCAGAAAGTGACAGAATGAGTTCAAACTCTACGTTGACATTGGAGGTGGGAGGATTTATTATTTAAAGCTCTGATCATATTACTGCAAAGACAAATATATGTCATTTCTTCTAGTCAGAGCTCACTTTGTCATTTTCGTCTCCCACGCGCTCAAAACTAATTCTCCATTTCTTTTCCCCCACTATTCCCCGATGACGTTGTTTAAACATCATTATATTTGTGTCCTTTTGCCAGTCAGACCTCTTCTCTATCGCCATGGTGATCGCCGTGATGCTGAAAGAAACTCAACACCTCCATCTACGGTGTGACGCTTCACTATTTGACTTTTTACGACCATATTGAGACTCGAACCATCACACAGCTTAAAGAGCAAGTACTTAATCAAGTAATCAAGTACTACAAGAAGAACTCAGGTGAAGAAGGACAAGCATAAGTTGGTTTTGTAGAAAATGAAGTTAAAAAAAGTAAAGTTGAAAGTCTTGAAAAGGAATGATGAACATTTGTCACTAACTAGTGAGATTTATAGTATGAATGTCGTAAACGTCCTACTTTACAGATATTTTCAGTCATTTTGCATTTTTCATAGTAAAAAATGTAAAACAAGATATATTCAATTAGATTTTAACTACACAGGATTAAAGCCAGCCAGCAAGGTAACCAACAAAGCAACAATCAGCCAGCAACCAGCAACCAACCAACAATCAGCAACCAGCGACCAGCAACCAGCGACCAGCCAACCAACCAACAATCAGCCAGCAACCAGCAACCAGCGACCAGCATACCAAACAACAATCAGCCAGCAACCAGCAACCAGCGACCAGCCAACCAACCAACAATCAGCCAGCAACCAGCAACCAACCAACCAACCAACCAACAATCAGCCAGCAACCAGTGACCAGCCAACCAACCAACAATCAGCCAGCAACCAGCAACCAACCAACCAACCAGCAACCAGCGACCAGCCAACCAACCAACAATCAGCCAGCAACCAGCAACAAACCAACAACCAGCCAACAAACTAGCCATCCAATGCATATATTGCATTGTTGTAATGTATTGGACCATATTAATTGTATTCTGTATGAATTGTATGAAACCAGGTGATACATATTATTACTACTGTTATTAACTTCTACTTTAGATTATATTAGCAATATGTATTATTAAGTCGTGTGCCGGGCCGAGGACTGCAGATGGAAACTTCCCACGGCTAAATCTGGTACAAAGCATCTTTTCTTTAAGATTAATGTATTTAGTAGTATTA
This sequence comes from Lipophrys pholis, assembly GCF_963383615.2. Lineage (NCBI taxonomy): Eukaryota > Metazoa > Chordata > Actinopteri > Blenniiformes > Blenniidae > Lipophrys > Lipophrys pholis. The sequence goes on along the minus strand of NC_137632.1, from coordinate 27,360,789 downwards.
ATTAGTAGTATTATTAGTATTTATTTAGTACATGGTCCCTGAGAAATAAACAAATAAAGACATTTTTAACAAGACTGGAGCAATCTTTGTTAGAACAGCTCTACGACTGAAAGTTTAAATTCAGTCTGGCTGACATTACCACCTGCTCAGCTTCTCTGTGGCCAACAGGAACTCTACAATTCAGAATTACAGCGATTCTGCGTAAAATGACTTCTTTCCTCTTTCAGCCAGCGGAGGAGTGCCGGCTCCACTCCGGCGGCACAATGCTCAAGAACAAGTCGGTAAAGCCGCTGAACAGAATGAAAACCAAGCAGGCGGCCCCTCGCTGCTCGCTGCAGGGGTGAGATGGAAACTTACCTGTTTAACATCGTAGGCAAACAGGACGTACTTCAGGTCGGGGGAGACGGAATACTTGGCCACGTTGAAATTTATCTGGAGGAAATAAGAACAACCAGAGAGAGAGAAGAGTCAGTCCCAAGTCTTCAGTCACTCGTCATTGGCTTTGCTTAATGTTTTATACAACAAAGCTAAAGATATCGAAAACTCTTAAATAAAACATTTGAGTCAATGTATTATTCACGTTATAGATTCAGCATTTGAATAATTTAGCTTTGCACACTCTTTGATTTCTCAACCTCCTTTGGCAGGTGAAAAGTGAGGCTTTTCTTATCGTCTCAGAAGAACCTCCTCGTTTCATGTTTCCTCTCCAACCACCTGAGTCAAGGTTCAGAGTGAAAAACCATGGAGGTCGGGTGTTTTGGTTCCCACGGTTCCATCAGCTGGAACCTCCGCATCTGGGATTGACGTTCTTCATTTTTATAAATTCAAGTGAAAATGTTAAACTTTCGTTTTGAAAACACAACTTTCTGAAAATGGCTTCCGAGATGGAGCTTTTCGAAAACGCTCCAACTCCGTCTCCGTGGAAACGCTGCTACTGAGCACGTGCACTCCGACCACAGTAAACAGTTCTCCTGCACATGCTCAGTAGATGGACAATAACGGCGACTACATCCTTTTCAGTGTTTCTACCGTATAAACAGGTATTGTTTACAAAACGTTGAGGCGTAAACATGAAAGCTTTCTGAAACAAAAACACAAAAGCGAAGAATTTTCACTTGAAATAGAATCGGGCCTTAGAATGTTAAAACAAACAATAACAAAACCAAAAAACAAGCAAACCTGAACACATGGATGAGGCCACAGCATCTCACTCTCTCATGTAACTTGACGCACTCTCACTCACTTTTACGTTACGCTGTGCGATATTACCATTTTACACTTCATGCTGTTGATTCTGCAGTTTTTTAATTCAACTCACTTTAATTCAACTTGCACTCCCTTCTGCACTACTTTGTAATACTTCTGTTTGCTCCTCCCAGACATAATTGTACACATTTTTAATATTCTAATATTCATATTTTACCTCTGCTCTATTATATTTTCTAACATTGTGTGTTTTTCTACTGCCGCCTCTGAGGGAGCTGTCACAGCATTTCACTGCTGCCAACACTGTTTAAACATTACTACAAGGGCAATAAAGTAAACTCTATTCTATTCTATTCTATTAATTGCTGCTTTTAATATTAATATTCCTGCTCTTTTATATGGACAATACCACCTTTACAACCTTCAGCAACTACTCATACTTTTACTGGCAGCAGGCCAACCTCTGCACGTAATCTGCTGCTTTCACCCACCTAGTTTTCTTCTTTCTTTTTCTCTTTTTTAACCTTTTCTTTTCTCACCCACCCTTTTTTGTTTTTGTTTTTCCTCTCTATTTTTCTCGTTGTAGCCTCCTTTTTCACACCTAATTGCCCCTCGGTGATACAATTTTTGTCTTATTATTATTAGCATTATTATTTTTCTGATTTTGTTTCTATTTAACGAATTAATTCCGATGAAGAGAACCTCACTGAAGTTCAACCTGTTGTCTGATCTTGATATTTACCGTTGGTTTGGATCATCAGTGTCACTGTCACGGCTCCGCCACCTCTCTCCACGACGGAAAGCAGGCATGCATCTGTTTGCTTCCTCTGATCTAATGAGTCCAGATGTTTGCTTTTTGTTTGCAGCTGCCATCTGTTTTTGAGACGTATCGGGCCTGATTTACTAAGATCCTGTTACAAAGAGGTTAAATTACAGTTTTTGGAGGTGATCAACTGAGAATAATACAATGAGTGACATTAGGCACAACGAGACGCATTTAAATAAAGTGTTTTAAGTGCATTAGATTGGTTTTGAATGAGGATAATCTGCTGGAAACGGTGCGGATTCACTGCTTCACGAGGCGGCTGCTGCACGGAATGAATCTGATATGGAGTTGAACGTGTTATTTGAGGAAGATGTCAAACATATCAGAGAATTACAACAAATAAATGAAGAAATGGAAAGAGGCAACGTGAGAGATGATCTGAAAGCCACAAACAAAAGTCGTGGGTTTGGAAAATTGTGTGGGAAATCTGTGACAAAGGCTGAGCTGATTTATTTCTCCATTTAAAACGTGTAAAAGCAGACACAGTCACAAACAAGACTAATGTTTTCAGATAAAACACATTGCATGTTGTACATTTATCTCATAGCACAAACTAGTCACAGTATTTTACACCATCAGGAGCACACACCTGGTATTCCATATTCCTGAAAACATTAATGATAAACCTCCAGTAGATAAGACCAATAGTCCACTGGTCTCATGATTTATTAGTTTAGTTAATTTATTTATTTCAGTCATTGTCAAAATAAACAAAAACAACAACAAACCAACACCATAAAAACAAAACAATTCAATAGAAAACAATACAGGACAAAGGTTTTCAAAATCCAGAGTGAAAAGAAGATTAACTTGTATAATCTGCCCCTTTATCTCAATTAATCCTTTCCATTGAAAATGAAAAGAAAACAGCAAAAAAATCTAAATGACTATAAAGTCTGAGTGGCTTACATAGCCACTCCCACTTATATCAGTTCTGTTTTCAAAAACAAAAGAACAACAACAACAAAAACAACAAACAAATGAATAAATACAGAAACATTGTGATTCTCTTCTTCTTCTTCTTCTTCTTCTTCTTCTTCTTCTTCTTCTTCTTCTTCTTCTTCTTCTTCTTCTTCTTCTTCTTCTTCTTCTTCTTCTTCTTCTTCTTCTTCTTCTTCTTCTTCTTCTTCTTCTTCTTCTTCTTCTTCTTCTTCTTCTTCTTCTTCTTCTTCTTCTTCTTCTTCTTCTTCTTCTTCTTCTTCTTCTTCTTCTTCTTCTTCTTCTTCTTCTTCTTCTTCTTCTTCTTCTTCTTCTTCTTCTTCTTCTTCTTCTTCTTCTTCTTCTTCTTCTTCTTCTTCTTCTTCTTCTTCTTCTTCTTCTTCTTCTTCTTCTTCTTCTTCTTCTTCTTCTTCTTCTTCTTCTTCTTCTTCTTCTTCTTCTTCTTCTTCTTCTTCTTCTTCTTCTTCTTCTTCTTCTTCTTCTTCTGAGCTGAGTTCTAACCTGGTATCTACATGAACAGCAGATGGAAGTTCTGCTTTATTCTTTCAGGAAGTTCTTCATCGTCTCTGAGACTCGCGGGCCATTCGGCTCTAAAGCAGCGTCCTGCAATGCTAATGTTGGGGTACCAATGCCCGCCATGTTTTAGACCTGGGGTTAACATGTGTTTCAGGTGATCCGGTCTCATGCATATGTTTATATTCCTCCTCCCACACCAGCATGAAACTCTCAAACATCTGATTAAGACCATCTAAACATGCAGGGCAGCAGCTTCCCAGGATTAAACTTGGAAAACAATATTAACGTCTGGCATGGCTGTTTGTTTTCCTTTTAATTAGTGAAGCAAGTGTTGCACCAATGTGGATAATAGATAGGCTTATTTCAACACAAATTAAAAAAGGAAATTAGAAAAAGGAAACATGGACACGGGGAAGCTTGAGACTCAGTCAGGTTTTCTAGCAAAGGAAACTCTGGGTCTGATCCAGGGTAAGAGCTTGATATCGTCCACAAACTCGTGTGGAAGTGGATTTTCTAACAGGACAGAGACTGATGTGGCCATTTGATTGGTTTTGTTCTATTATCAGGAATCTGTGCAAAATGCTTCATAATGCGTTAATGTACGACACACAATGTGATTCACGTCTGAATATATTTTGATGTCAATGACTGTGTCTGCGGTTAACGTGCTAGAAAAGGTGTAAATCAGTTCAGCCTTCAGCGGAGATGCAGCTCTTATTGTGGTGAGAAGCATTTCCTCTACTGGCTCCCCATCAACCAGTCGATCTCAGTCGAGTGGAAAATGTTCCTCCATTTCCAGCAGGTCATTCGCATGTAACCAGGGTTGAAATCAGGGAAACTCATTTTAGTTCAGGAGCCACATTCAGCACAATTTCGTCTTGGCTGGTGAAATAGTGCCACAATATCCTTTCAATTTAAACTTTAGAGTTTTTCCTTGTTGTGGTGTCGAGAACAGATTTAATAAGGTCTATATTTTTGCAAAACCAAACAATTACTACCAGAAATTGCTACAATTTTCACACAAAGTTCATTTTAATGAAACCTTCTGGTGCAAAATACAGTGAAATGTCCCCACAAAGAACCCTATACATTGAACTTGTATTGCATGTTTCTCGTCTGATAGCAACGAGCTTTCATCTCTCATCACTGACATCTCAGTTATGTCCACTACTCTAAGGAAAATTGTTTTAAAAAAAATGTTTTCCTTGATGTGTTTACAATTTGCTTGGTGGTTTGGTGTCCAGATTGCAGCCTCTTATTTCATACCCCTGGTTTAAAGCAAGCAAACATCTCATTTAAACCCTGCGGTTTTTCATGTCCACATGGCTTCTTGGCAAATGAGAAAGTGTGACTGTAAACGCTCCGTCCTTCAGTCTGACCTGTGGGGTAATCAGCAGAGCTCCAGCCACGGAGAGGACAGGTCTGGGATGTCTCCTTTATTAAGGCTACTGGAGACCTTTAAGGTGCCCACCGGTCCATATATCCTCCCTCTATAATCGCTCCTTCCTGCCGGGTCACAGGGAGCTGAAGCTTAATCCAGCTGACATTGGGCCAATGACAGGGTACAACCTGAACCGGTCACCAGTCAAGGTGAGAACACATGTTTCATGTTCCACCGGACATTTTCAAAGGAAACCATTCAGGGTCGGTATGATGGCATTCTCTGTTTGGGATAGGCTTTGTAAAGGCAATTTTGAGATATTTCTGTTCCGTAAGAAGCATGATCACATGATATTTCTTCATTAGCACACATAAAATAAGATTTACCTAAACTTGGGGTGCATCCTAACAGTCCCTCCTATCTCCTATCCTATCCACTTCTCCTTAACCCTGGAAGTGTATAAGTGGCGGCCATGATAAGGAGTGTTGGGATTCTCTAGAAGCTAAAGAAAGGAGGCTCAATGCTTCCTTTAGAACACACGTGTCGAACTCCAGGCCTCGAGGGCCGCAGCCCTGCACGTTTTGCATGTCTCCCAGCTTCAACACAGCTGATTGTAATGAGCAGCTCGTTATCTGGCTTTGTGCTGAATGTGATGATGAACCATCAGGACATTCAGGGGAGGGAGACATTGAAAACGTGCAGGGCAGCGGCCCTCGAGGCCTGGAGTTCGACACCCCTGCTTTAGAACCTCCTTTAGCCTAGGAACCACTGATGCTTCCTTTAGAACCTCCTTTAGCCTAGGAACCACTGATGCTTCCTTTAGAACCTCCTTTAGCCTAGGAACCACTGATGCTTCCTTTAGAACCTCCTTTAGCCTAGGAACCACTGATGCTTCCTTTAGAACCTGTTCTCACTCTGATTGGTTCTTTATTCACCTGGCAGCCGTTTACCTTTTATTCCGTTTTTCCTTTGATTCACATTCAAACCTTGAGATATTTGACATTATATCTGTGGTTAGAAACTCAGAGGAAAGTGGTAAAAAATTAGCTTTTTGTAGTCCATTTTCTGACATTTGTAGTTTTTTCTCCACAGCAGACGTCACTGACCTTCAGCGCCGTCGGATTATTATGACGCCACCCAGTGGAAGTGTGGTCTGACTGTCAAAACAACATGATCGCTTTACCTAACTTCTTTAGGAAGCCTCCTAACACCTCTCCTTAACCCTGTTACATCATCCACGGGGGTTAAGGACAAGTGGATAGGAAAGGAGATAGGAGGGACTATTCGGAAGCACCCCAGCCCCCATGAGCTCTCCTAAAGATGGTAGCTAACCTACTGTGAAGGAAAAAATGTCATCAAGCAAAACAAAATCTGTTAAAACAAAACGAAAAACTTTCTTAGGTGTCTGTTTACACGACAATCAGTGTTCAGAATCACCGAAAATGCAACTTCTTGAAAACGGCTCCTGAGGAACAACTTTTGTAAAAGGTGTGTACGGTGAAAACGAGACTTTCTGAAAATGCTCGGGGGCTCGTCTCTTTGTGAACGACGTAAACGCTGCTCCTGCACATGTGCACCACGGCCTCGTTTACGCCACGACATTTCAAGTGAAAATTTTGCGGAGACGGAGCCCCAATGTTTTCAAAAAGTGAGGTTTTCAAGCGTTTTCAAAAAACTTCCACCTTCCACTTCAGCGGTTCCGAATAAACCATTGTCATGGTTTTCCATTTTCACTTCTAAATGTTGTCATGGTTTTTCTCTCATGCAGATTAAAACAGATTAAAAATAAAGATGACACTGCATATATCAATTTAAACTGCTACCGAAAAATGCTGAGGAATGACGGATTGAAATAGAACTAATAAACAAAACTGCGTCTTTTAAAATGAACTAAACGTCAATAGAAATTGATGCACCAATAAAGACTTTGTCTCCCCCACATGGCAGGTAAGAGTCATGACAACTGAACTACGATGGCTGTGCAGGTGAATCAGCTTCAGAGGTTTCAGTTCAATCTTTTCAATTAAAGGATCAGTGACAGAAGTTTGATCAAACCAATCGGCGTCTCATCACAGCCTGGCGTCTTTGTTTTAAATACGGCGACCAAAATACTGCACATAGTATATTTCAGGGTGTAACTTATCATAAATACTGTTGTTGACTTACAAATGTTGTGTTTGTCAGAACGATTTCTGTTTCGTTGGTGAGGATGTTAAACTTGATGACGTGGCCGTCGCTGTTCCTGTAGATGACTTCCGAATCTGTGCGGAGAAAGAAAACAGAGGAACGGAGGAAGAGCGGGTGAATCAGAGGCGGGTGTCAGGAAACGCACAGGCGACAACTTCAAAAGGCAAAAAAACCAAACCTGAATCCACTTCAAACGGCCCAGGTGCCGATTTAAACACCTTCTTTTAGCTCCATTGCTCTTCCAAATTAAACAATATCGACTCAACGGCGATGTGACGTCACCAACTGGCATTTAAAATGAGATTTAACTGCCAGAACTACGGAACGAAAAGACTTTCGGTTTGTCAAAGTACAGGTAGCATAGCATGTTGACGGGGGTGTGTGTGTGTGTGTGTGTGTGTGTGTGTGTGTGTGTGTGTGTGTGTGCGTGCGTGTGTGCGTGTGTGTGTGTGTGTGTGTGTGGCATGAGGACGTGCTCATAACATGCACGTACTCCCGTTTAACAAAGAGGAAACTGGAAATCACCTGAAATTGATCAACAATCTTTGTCAGCTTTCTCGGACGGAGGGAAAAAAAAAAAGATGAAAATATTCAATTTTTCACTCATTTAAACTCGTTCAATAGAGAAATTAGTGATCTTTGAAGCTCGCGAGCTAACCCTTCAACATTTGTCATCGCAGCTGGCTCAGTTATTAAGACTCCCATTACGAGTGAATAAGGGTGTTGAATTTACTCTTCTTTTATTCTCGCTGGCATATTCGCTTTGAATAAAAGAACCGAATCTTCAGGCTGAAGCAGAATGAAGAAATGTGGGCAGAACGAAAGGACCCGTGAGTCACAGCTTTCAGAAATGGTGAAGAAGAAAAAAAAAAAAGCCAGAACAATGGACATGTACAGGGAGACAGTTTGGTGACAGAAACTGTTATCTGAAACACAACAACAGCTTCCAGCCGTACAGGCGTGACAAAATGTATTGATTTAGGGAGGAAAGGCTTGTAGAGTGGGCCAACACGGTGAGCCGCCAGGAATAACAGTGTTAACCTGAAAAAGCTGATCGGCTCCAGGACTTCGCCCAAGCTTTTTCTTTTTCTTTTCTAATTATTGGCATTGCCTGTTGGATGGTCATCAGTCCACCATCAGGTCCAGCCTCCTGTCTCTCCACAACTATTACAGGGACTCTAATGAAATTTGGACCACACGCATCTTTAGTTCCTTCTCATTTGCTGCCCTGATCAGTCCCAAAAAAAACCAAAAACAAAAACGTTCCAAAACTTTGGTGTACCAACCTTTCTGTTTCATTCTGATTTTGCCTAATTTGGCTAAAGCTTTGGTCCAAACTGGCAGAAAAAAAACTAAAACGGAGCCCCAGCAGATCAAGGTAGAGCCTTTTATTTCTACCGTTCTGAGCGCGACACAATACCCAGCAGGGAGATGCAACTTTGTCGAAGTTACAGAAGCTTTGACGACTTTTTTTTTTTTTTTTTTTTTAAAACATTGTGCTCCGGTATGAATTGATCAAAGCGACGCAGCAGGCTGGAGTTGTAGCCGGCGTATCGTCTGTCCAAGTGTCAGGAAGGTGTGTCACTCGCCTCATAAAACAAACCCTCACATTACTGACCCACGTCTTTGAGGACGTCGACGACCGGGTTGGGAATGAAGTCCTTTCCCAAGGCTTAATAACAACATTGTTTATGTTGATTTATTCCTTCTCTGTTAGGTCAAAGACCAAAATATTAAAGCATTCACATAAACAACAACTATAAAGATATAAAATCGAGAAATGAAATGAGAGATAACTATATTTTACAATATGTGGCAGAAGCACGTATGAAAGTCGCCTCAGGTCAGATCTGAAAACAGGTTAGTCCTGTTCATAAAAAGAAATCCAATACAGGTCACATCTGGGCTAAAGCTATTGGATATGAGCCACTGTTGCTGGCAGTGTGAACAAAACCAAAGAGGCACGGACATAATACAAAAGTATAGACCACTGAGGACGTCTCTGGAAGTTAACAGAACAGTGAGAAAAGTCAGATCATGTCTCAATGCGTCTCCATCAACATGATTGGACACGAATGAGCGTGAGGTTGCTGATCATGAAGGAAGTCGTACACGTCCATCAGCTGATGCAGGTGCATAATTACAGTCAAGCCTGATCAAACACGGAGGCTCCACTTCAACAAGGTTCAGACACGCAGCGGTTAGCGGCAATCCGAGCCGTCAGTCTAATGTCTAAATGAATATGCCGCTCGCTGCGATACATCTCTAATACTTCAGAATCACTTTCAACATGCAGCAGGTCTGAATGAACGTAGTGATACTGACAGATCGGCACGGAGGTAACCATGTATTGATCGTCCACAAAAACCTCGAGAAATCTGGATGAAGCTACGGAAAAAAAACACCCAACAACACAACTAGGGATGCACTGACACCGATACCGATACCGATACCGATACCAGTGCTCCAGTGGCGGCTGACCAATAGAGGGCGCCGGGGCGCCCACCCCCTGGAAGCAGGGAGCAAAAACAAAAGAGAGCACAATTAATTAAAAAAACTGTAATAATGTTGAAATATACTGATGCCAACAAACTAACAATCGACCCTGAACTATATGCTTCATTTTCTATGGATAATCTTCAATAAAAGAGAGGACTGGGGGGGTAAGGCATTGTGGGAAGGCTAGGTATTGTCATACATGTGATTGTATATATATATATGTACGCTTTGAATATGTATGAATCATGGGGGTGGGGGGGGGGGGGGGGGGGTGGTGCCTTTAAGTTGTAGGATGAATATCTTATCTTTATTTTTATTACTTTTTTCCCTTTTTTTTCTTTCTTCATGTCGTGTGTTTGTTTCTTCCTTTTACTCCATTAGACAGGATAATAATATGCTTATTCTACATCTGTGACACGTGAAATTGTTTCTTGCGATATTTGAGGATTTTCTTCTGTTTTCTCTCTCCAGTCGTGTGTGTGTGTGTGTGTGTGTGTGTGTGTGTGTGTGTGTGTGTGTGTGTGTGTGTGTGTGTGTGTGTGTGTGTGTGAGCAGCCTGGGTTAAGAAGTGGTATCAGTGTGTCCCTGAACACAATCCTCCAGACACTGCCATCAGATAAATAGCTCTTATACATTAGCGCCGATGTTGTTGCGATGACCATATAATTTGCCACTTGCCACATAACAGTGTTCTATTTTCATGTCCCGTATTCACAGCGACTTTGACCGGACCGTGTTCCTCCGCCTCCGACTACGTAGAATCGGCACGACGGTACATTTGCGGTGTACTGCATGGCCCGGCGACTCTGACACAGGCTGGTATTTCTCTGCCGCCTCCCGGCTCAGATTGCATTCGGTGGGAAACGTCTGCTCAGATCAGTGCAGAGTGATCAGCAGCCTCGGTGTGGACAGAAGCCGGTGGGACGCTGCAGGGGCCTCCATCACAACTGTCACTTCGACACTCGGAGGAGGAGGATTCATCTCTCGCGTCTGTCACGCGGTCAACACTGACTTTATCATTGCGAGCGATTCTCTTCCGTGTGGACGTGCAAACACGATGCTGAAGCCCCGGGAACATCCATGTCACGTGATTTGTCTTTCTGAACCCGTGAAGAAAACTATCCAGAAGCAAAATGTCAAGTCTCAGGGAATAAAGTGGGTATTTTCCTGGTTTTTTTGGTTTGTTTTTGCTCTGGTTATTGCAGCCGCTTGTGTTTTTGAGAACAGCTCTGTGTAGTTTTCAGCTCATTACTTCTGCCAGAACTTATTGTCTGATGCTGCTCTTCTTATCAGGATTCCTTCTTCTAAAGGTTTCTGGTAGAAAAAGAGACGTTATGATCACCCGTCTCATATCGTGTACCCGTTCTAAATGTACGTGTTGGTTTTGTTTAATGTTTTACCGACAATATTCTTTCACCCTCTTTGGGTCAACTGAAGCAAATGTGTGTAAAATGACACCTGGCTAATTTACATGACGTAGCAGGAAGCAGCAGCCAGACGTTTGGCTGCAAAATGCAGATTTGAAGCTTTTATGCAAACGGTTGCATATAAATGTGCTTTTTTTTTAAATATACATTTATGTATTGGTTTGTACATACAGTAATTGGATATGCTTTATAAGTTATGACAACTTGTACTGGCACTCAATATTAAAAAAAAAGAAAATCAAATTTTTTCCCCATTTGAATTTTATATTTTATTTTATTTTTGTAGTTTTAGGTCCAGTGTGTTCAGCAGGTATCTAAAAATGAGTAAACGTTTGTAGAATCACATAGGTCAGGTTGTGCAGGGAAATTCAAGATAAACAGTGTTTAACGTTGAAATATAGAGGTAAAAGTAAAAACTAGTTAAAAACAGCAAACTAACCGCCCTGGGCCCAAAATATTAAACACTCCAGTCTAATGTATTAGTTTGACTTTCAATTGTCATTGATGATTCCCTTCAGTGACAGCAGGATGACGTCGTAGAGCTTCCTGTTTTCAAATCACCAATTCTCCGACACCATGCGGAGGGCGGACTGGTATTTCTCCTCGGTCCAGGCTGAGAGGATTTTGGTATCCAGGTGCTAATCTGAAAGACGGAAAACATTAAAATAACAAATGTTCTCTTTGTTTCTTTGGTTTCGTCTCCTGAACAGCCGCTCCTTGTCCCCGGAGACCAACACGAGACAGAACCTGGCCTGATTGGAATCGCTTGTTGTTTTCTGAGCAGAATCTCTGGCGTGTCCTCTCCGCCTCTTATCGAACAAAGCAAGATCTATTGATCCTCAGGTTGATGTCCTCCACTTTCGGCCCGTTTGATCCCATTTTAGGGGAAAACGGTTCCAGTGTCTGCAAAGTGCTCAAAGCGCTGCCCTCTGAGGAACCTTCAGTTTAGCCCCTCTGGAATATTAAAGGGGATTTTTGTGAATATTTCTGTCACGTTTATCAAACATTTTGATTTAATTAGACTTATTGGGAATTGTTGTAGGAGATTGCTGCTGTTTCAAGTCAACGGAATGGAATCTGGTGCGTCTGGTGTAAAAGACCAAGTTACTGTTGAAACTGGGTAGTATAGATAGTTAACGGATCTATACAGGAGGTTTCTGTGTACTAAGGAGGCACAAGTTTGCCCCTTCATTATCATTATTTTTTTTACCCATGTACAAAGTTTTGTAAACTTGTTGATCGTCAACAAAGAATTTTGTCTCACCAGATATACCAGCATACAGATACGAAGCTGTGAAGACAATGACCCAACTTAGCTGCTGTGTGTATATTCTGAGAGTTAATTATTTATTATTTCAACATTTTATTCATTGAAAATTACTACTCTGTGGGCTCCAGTGCCGTAAAGATTTTCACCTGGAGGTTAAAAAATTATTTGTATTATATCTGTAATTTCAATAATTGGGGGAAAAAAAGTGTAAAACACAAGCAAACCTGAAATAAATTCAACACATTGTTTTCATTGGTTGGATGGAGCAGTATACAGGGCAGTTGGATGCTTCGATTAGGGGAAAACATGCACCAATTCTATTGTATTGCAAAGACAACATCATCATTTAAGTTTGCAATGCTTCCTTTTTTGTACCAATTAAAGCAAAAACATCTGAAGTTGGACGTCCTGTCAAGCTCTGTCGGACAAAAGACTCGGAAAAAAAAAGATTCCTTGGGACTTTTTCAGAATGAGCCTCATACTTTTCATTTAGTATCCAGGGGTGATAAAGTCCAAATCAGAGCCTCTTTACAGGGGAGGGATTAATATTTAGAGCTGATAAAAAGAAAGTCATTCCAGTGATCTTTAAAACATTACCATAGGTCTGTGCACCGCTCTGCTCTTGTCCTCTTAAATAATACAATCTTCGTAGCTGAAAAAGAACAAGCTTCGACTCTAATGTATAAGTAATGTCCTACGCCTGTAACCTGATGAATAATGAAATGCCTCAGCTTTTTTTTTTTTTCTTCCCACCAAGCTTACTTAAGTAAAAGCGACAAACCGCCACATGCTTCCTCTGCAGCTTTTGTATGGAAGTAAATGTGAATTCAGCGAATTCAGTTCAAAATCAGAAGAAGCAATGAAATCCATTCTGTGCCAGAGGTCAAGGCAACACGTTTCCCCAACATAAAATCCAGAAAATGAAAGTGCAGTTTGGGGTTCAGTGTCTTGCTCAAGGACACTTTAACATATGATGAAGGGGGAGATATAGGGAATAGAACCGGCAACCTTATTTAAGCAGTCTGTCTCAACAACTGAGCCCCAGCCACCCCGGATGTACGATAAAACGGACAAATTGAAATGATAAAATGTGGTTTAGTGCAAAACAACTGTCGTAACATCGGTTGTCGACCAAATTACTGCGTCAGGTTTTTCTTTACTATCAAGCGTCTCAAACACTCTGAACTCTTTCTGCTGCTCTGTTTCTGGTTTATGAAATTCTTCTGTGCATATTTTTCTTTTAGGAGACATTTTTCTTTCAGTCTCATATGTTTTTCTGTGGCGCTGTAGCAGCTTTCTGTTGTCATACAGTGACATCTACTGGTAATAAATAGTATTTACTGGTGGATTCTGATATGGAAGTTGCTTTTTAATACAAGTCACATTACCATTCCAACAATTTTTAAAAAAAAAAGGGTCACATCTAGTCCGGATTCTGTGGTACTCGCTGCTTAATGTTTATCAATTAAAGTCACTAATGTGTTTTCTGCATCATCATCAATAAACATATAAAGAAGCCAAGAACAAGCAGTGTGCATGCTTAAGTTTTCATTTTCCTGTCCTGTCCCGTTTGTGCAGATTTCTTTACAAGCAGTGATGGAACAGTGCGAGGATTTGAAGACAACCTCTCTTAAACATGTTATCCTCTGGGTGTACACTTTGATTGTTTCCATGAATTTGAGTGGATATCGTCAAAAGAAAAAGCAAACCAGACCATCTTATACCCTATAAAGCTTTCTTTCTAGAGTGCTAATTTTCATATTTGCAGCAGCTGAGTAAGCACACACTATCAAAACGAAAAAGAATTTGTTCAATTCGGCACAAAAGAAGGAAATTTTACCAAATTAGAAAGCAACTACTTTTGTTTGGATGAATACCTTGAGAGATTACTTGTTATTCAGGGTAGAAATGAGAAATAAATCACACAAAAGGCCCAAGAAAGGCCCATAAAACTATAAAAATAATTACTTTTTTTTTTTTTTTCTTGATACGATGGTCATAATATCCCCCATTTTAACCATTTCCTTCCGATAGAGCTACAGTATGACAGTCATTTATAACATGCACAAACATACAGGCCCATTATAGCTAGACATCCAAAAGGCCCAGATTTTAATGGTCAAACATCTGCCACTTTACCACGACTGTCAACCCCCTGAAAAAAACAACCTCTAATAATCCCTTAGATTCTTCTCTCGGTTGGGTTTTCATACTGGTATGATTGGTAAACAGCCGCGTGCAGGACGGCTGGAGAAAGACTAAGCGAGGTCGTGGTAATGATATCTCTCTCCTGGTGTTTGTGTCTAGTGAGCCACGAGACACATCGTAATTTTCCTTTGAAAACAGCAGATTTATTTGGGTTTTAACTGTCCGGCTCCGGAGTCTGCTGCCCACATAACTGCCATAACTGTCAGGATAGAGGAGATTAATTCTGCCCACTGACTGCAGGCGGGGGCGGCAATGAGGAAGAACGGCGTCCGAGTGCTAAAATGCAGACGCCAGTAATAATGACGTGTCGTGTTTCCTAATCGCATGCTGGTTCTTGATCACTTGAGGAAATGGTTATGACACGGTAGATATCGTAATCTTAATGCCTGAAGAGTGAGTCTTTGCTGTCGTTTAAGAAATGCCTTTGCCGCTTCTTCAATTGCAGTACTGAAGCCATTCGAGGCACTTTTGGACGCGGGGACGATTATCCCAGTCTGAGCTCAGCCCATTATGGGAAATCTTAATCCTACAGCTTTCATTGACATTTTGGACAATAATGTGCATTGTTGTGGAACAGTTTAGGGATTACTCCCTCCTGTTTAATGATGACAAGGACGCTGTGTCCAAATCCAGGAGAATGAAGTCAAGCCTTTTCTCAGTAATATGCATCACAAAAATGGTCCATTCGAGGCTTTTGGGAGTTTTTATTCACAGCGATCCAAATGAATGCAGACCAAATGTTGAGGTTTAGCTCGAATCAATTCAGAACCTGTTTGTGTCTCACAGAATCGGGAAATAAAAACTACATTACATCTTTTCTTAGCGGAAATACACAAATTGGATCCAATCCAATAAGACACTAAACGGCACAGATGAGGTGAGTGCTAAAGTCATCCAGTTCGTTCCAATCGTCAGGGTTCAAGAGAAAAGACAACACATCGGGAAGGTTTAGCCGGAGTCCCAGAATCCCAAACAGACTCCCCATCAGAACTCATGTTATTTAAATCTGCTTTATGAGCTTTATATATCTGGCCTCTGGTGTTTGACTGGACCAGTAAGACTGTAACAGGTACCGATGCGTCACCAACAGTGCTTGACGACGTGGGGATAGTTTTGCCTCGACATTCAATTTTCTATGTTTTGGATCTGGTTCCATCAAGAGAAAAGACTCCAGAGTCTGCAGTGACAGAAGGGACGGTTGTTTGGTCATCGGGTTTGTCCACGATCAGGAATCAAGCAGGGTGGATTATTTTATACCTTTTTTTTTTTGTTTAGTTTTTTCTCTACATTTAAACAGCTTTAAAGGCCATGGAAATTGATTTTCAATACGAGCTTCAAATAACTTGATTAATTCAGATGTTACCAAACTGACACAACTCAATTAACTATTTCTAATTTCTTTATTTAGTGTAAATCGTACACAAGATATATGAAGTAATTACTGTGCTATAAGTACATCTGTACCTTACTTTATTTATTACTCATACATTGAGAGTGGCTTAAAATATTATCATGCATTTACCAATTCCCCTGAAAAACATGCTATTGTTGTTGTGTAAGTCTATCTGTGAGTCTTTCCTCAAATAAAATGTGTTTTAATTGAAAAATGGTCGCTATTATAATTAGACAGATTTTTAAATAGAGGCTCAGCAAGTTGAGAGACTTTGTGATATAATGTAAATGTGTTAATGCTTCCAGTCACTTCCCCTCCCTGCCAGGATGACATTCATGCTTTTTTTTTTTTTTTTTTTAACAGTTATTTGGCCTTTTGCTCCTCAAACAACTTGCAGTCATGTGTCCTGCTGCCGTGAGGAAACCAAAAGCTTTTGGACAACTACAACTGAACGGGAGGTCAATAGCAGAGTGTTTGCTTGTTATTTGAAGGGTACATAGCGCCGTGTGTACATAGCTGAATGGCTCGCAGCTCGTGTCGTCTCAGCTTGGTACACACTGGAGCTTTGCCAAAACTTAATCAGCGGCTGAAGTTGTATTGACTGCTTCAACTCTTTGTTGGAGTCTTTCCAGTGAGTTACTTAAATCCCTGCAGCAGCCGTACTATGGGCTCCTCCAGAGCATACGTTTACAAATGTGACAGCGGCAACCTTCCTGACTGAACCCTGACACAATGACAACGCCCACAGCAGGAGATCCTGTGTCAGTTTATGCCTTCAGACTGTTGAGCGCACATACAAAAACTGTTTATTTGTTACACAGCTGTTGTTTTCTCTACTGCTCTCATCTTAAAAATGCACCAACATTCAGGTACATGATATACAGTACGCCGCGTTAGAATAAAGATGAGCACAAAAACTTCATTACGTACGTGTTTATGTCCGTCAACTGGCCAAACATAGCAGTACCACATGTGGTCACAGGGGGCAGTGTTGACCTTAGAATGACTTTGTCTTGGATTGTTCCTCTTTCTCAAAGTCAACATTAGTGCGTCTCGAATCTGGTGGATTGAATGCTAAATGCTCCTTCTATCACACTGAACACATGGAAGTATAAACGCAGTGACGGTTACACAACGTGAAGACGTGTATGTGCGTTTGTGATTACATGGAGCAAAACTGAGCCCTTGATTTAGAATCGCGCAGGATTGGCCTGAAAAGTTGAATTCAAAAGGTTACTTCAAACTGTAAACCATTGAAAAAGTTCCCAGATGAATCAGGTCAAAACAAAGCATGTTTTTCAGGATTTTCATTGGCAGTTTTAAAGTTATTTGCAGGATTCATTGATCTCTTCATTATTCACAGATTTCTCTCTCATGTATTTTAACATGCTTCCATTCGCATGGCAGCGTCGTTTTGGATGTTTTTCAGTGTCATTCTGGGTCATTGAGGGAATCTTGACTGCAACATTCACCAGTGAAACTGTATGTACATGTGAACTTTCTCAGGAAGTCCACATTTGTGAATTGATAGACCAGCAGTAATAAATGGAACAAGAACTAAGTAGGCTTAAGTTAATTGCGGCAGGAAGTCGGTGCAGGGAGGAGGTCAGGGAGGAAAGGTGGGTTAAATAAACTTTGCTTTTGAATACAGGAAAGCAATTTTTTAAAGGGGAATGTTAAATTCACTTTCTAAAGGTTTTCCAGCAGTGAAGACAGTCTGTCCTCTGTCTCCCTGGCTTGTTTCAGTTTTTAAAAAGTGTGTTGCTCCAACCAGCCAATCAGAAATCAAACCCTATATAGTGTCATCGGGGGTTCAGCCAATCCCAATCAAGGTAGGCCCTCCCTTTGACTCCTCCCACAATTAGGCAGCTCTGCTCTGGCACATGGCACCACGAGAGGAAGTACTTCCTCCTCTTCCCAAGATGGGCATGTGTGGGCGGAGCCAGTCCAGCTCACACAGACACAGCAGATTCTGAATGCAGCTCCTATGATCCAATATTCAAACGGAGGAAAATCAAAGAAAAGCTAGAAACTTTGAATACTGAAGGTTTCTGGACCAATGAGACCATGTGAAACTGTTGAAAGCTGAATTATATGACTCCTTTTATAAAGACTGTTTCATTGCCCTTACATACATTATATTGTCCATACGATGGTCATTTCTTTAACCCGAACACCATGATCTTATTCTAATCATAACCACATATCCCCAACAGAGCTCCAATACGTCTTAAAGGGTTTAGTTTGATGATTTTAAACACTGAAGCATCTGCTCATGTGTGTTATTTTCTCAAACCAGCCACTCCCGCATGACCTACTTTCACACAATAATACTTTTTTTATGTGCCACAGTGTCTGTTTGCTCATCGATGCATGCTTTTGATTGTCATGCCTGACTAATGATGCATGAAAAACATGGGAAAAGAAAATTGTTTACACTTTTCACAGCACTCCTAAAGCCTACAACATCTTGCTCGGCTCAGCGTGGAGAGGCATGTGCAAAACAATGGCAGGCAAACCTTCCTCCAGCTGCACTGGCTGCAGTCCCCCGGGTGCAAAGAGGTGGGAGGCTGCAAGCGGCAAGGAGCCAAAGTTTAGCCCGAGAGCCTTCCCACCAGCACATTATGATGACGATGAGTGCAGAACCCGAGGGCCGAGTGGGAACTCTGGGCACAATTCAATATGCATAGCGCCGAGTGAATTATTTAGCCAAGGTTGCGTAATGGCTGAATGCTGCATCTGCAGTCCCTGAGGTTCCTGCAAATGTCACAGCTGGTCAAGCTCAAAGCCAACTTGTTAAAGAAAGAACACGAGCGCTCCGTTCTGCGGGAGTCGACAGTAAACATGCTGCTGCATGTGTCGGGGTGTGCAGCGGCAGCGCCAGCCACTGCAGGCCCTTACAGTGTTGAATTTGAAATGTCAGAAATTACATAATACCCCTTTTGTGCATCGCGTTGATTGACTGCAGCCTCCAGTCCGTCCTCGGTCTGGTCTTCCACAGTTTTGCTTTGTGTGTGTTTGCTGCTACAAGATGTACCAGAGACTCACACCACCACCTTTTGCGGTAATCTGGTATTACACACACTTGGAAGTCTCAAAGGGATTGAGCTTTGGCTAAGCCCCACCCCCAAATGCAAACGAACCAATAGCAACTACCAACTGGTCGGACTTGAACAAACATTATCAGCTCACTAGAGAGGCATGAGAGCTGGCGACACTCTTGTTGTTTTCAAGGCTAAACTAGGTGGCTGAACACTCTCTCGTCTTTTACACCAACAGCTGCCATTGAAACACAAAGTCAGCTGCGACAGCTTGTCTGACTTGGCAACAGTAACTCAGGGGGGGGGGCGGGACTCAGCCAAAGGTCAATTGCATCAGGTACATGGGACTTTGTCATGTGTCTCGGAAGACATTTATTCCTCATCCAAGTGGCTCCATCGGTCCATGTTGTTCCCCTTGACGAGGCTGGCTGGTTTCGGTAAATGGCGGCAGCCCGGGTGTTTTACCTCTTAGGGTGTACCACTGAGGTTTCCTATGTAATGGACCCCATGGCTCCGTATATGGCTCATTGATATGACATTGTGTTATAATGACAGACATTGTGGTTGTTGAAGTCACTTGTGATTGGCATTGTGAAGCACGCCCTACACACCCTATAGCTGGTGCTTTGAGGATTTTTCCATGCCAAGACTTGAAATGTGTGATGTACTGTATTACAGTGTAATTATAGTTCATTATCTCTCTCCACTCAGATCTTTTCTGTCTGCATCAGTCTGAGAAGCTGCAGTCTGTAATCTGCATCTTAAAGCTCCGAGTGAGCTGTGATTGACAAGATAAGAGCTCACGTGCTGCTCTTGATCTGAAGGCCACTCCTGGAATCTCCACAAGCCTCCAGCACTCTCTCTTTTCTCTTCTTCTCCAGAGATACAAGTGATCGTAACTCTCTGACTCGGTGAGAATATTAAGAGTTAGATGAGCACAACAGCCTCGCTCAACCTTTTAGACTCCGTCAATGAAGGATGTCATTCATTACTATGCATCATTTCAGCTGACTGGACCACCGGAATGAGTCTGAATGGTTGACCTGAAATCTGACTGGCGGCTTTCGATCATCTCGATGTGACCTGCTACCATCTGGAGTTTGCATGGATATATTCCACCAGATAATCTGTCAGACAAAACCAGAAGTGAAGACTTGCTCCAATTTTATTCTCCAGTGGAAAGAAGGAGGCTTTTGAAAATCTGTTACAAATCCAAGGTGAATCATCAGAGAAGGTGAAACAGAGTATTAGGCCCCGTTTACGCGACAATGCTGCATCGGGAAAGTCACATGTACAAGGCAAAACTAATGAGCAACAACGGTGCTAACTCTGTGTCTTTACATCAATGACGACGCGCAGCGTTCATAGCGTGTTGTTCTCTGCCCACGTCTGTGTGGTTTCATGACATTAACAAGGAACAGCGCCCTCCCGTGGCCCGGCAGACTAACTACATGGTTGTCAGTGTGTCCACTGCTGCAGTGCAAACTCTCTCTCTCTCTCTCTCTCTCTCTCTCTCTCTAACGGATTCGGTGTTGTCACGGTGAAACGTTGCTGTATAACCGGGGCCTAAAACCATCAGCTACAAACATAACGTCCTGGACTCTCCTGTGAACAGAAAGGCTCGGGGGAGCAGAGCGCTCTTCAAAGGTGCCTTTCTCAGCCTCCCTGGCTGCACCTGAAGGCTGCACTGTTCCCTGCAGTCAGCAGTAACGCTGGTACCCGGAGCTTCCCCTGTGGCTCCGGCTGGAACATTTCCATTATCTCAAGGTCTTTCATCACGGGGTCACCTCAGCAGCAGCAGCAGCAGCAGCAGCAGCAGCAGCAGCAGCAGCAGTAGCAGCAGCAGTAGCAGCAGCAGAACGGTAAGAACACGACAAGGTAAGGACTTCCTGCAGGGCGCTATGCAGAGCAGTGAGAACGTGACTCCCGGCAGGAAACCCTGGGACAGTTGCCTATCGCATTTGTTTCTCAAACTTTTTTTCTTGAGGGAACCAAGTTTTTTTGTTTTTTTTACCAAGGTAAACCCCGGTGACCCCGACACCTCCACTGCTGCCGCTTCAGCTTTCAGTTTCAAACTTTCATCCGTCAGTTTCTCCCCACAAAAGATGAATTAAGCTCTAATTTTGTCCTTTGCTCTGATGAAGTGATAGTATATGTAAATCTCTTTATTTGAAGGATTCATCTTTCTCTTTAGCCTGACGCGCTGCGCTTTCTTTTGTGAAGACAGAAAAATGTTACAGACCTTAAAATGAAGAGGGCTTTGCGACCACCATGAATCTTTTGTGCCAAACAAATGAAAGTGAAAATAATAAACAAATAATTTTTTCTACGTTTTGGAATCTACATCGAAGCAGATTCTAACATCTCAACATTATTATAATTATATGAAATGTTTATTCTGATGCTCAGATAATGACAGTCCATTCTCATCTTCATATTCAACATTCATAGACACAGATCTAAATAGTAAATCCTTAACAAAAACAAAACTCTTCTTTATATCGTTTGCATATTTTCTCAATAATTATTGATCCAAACATATTAAGTTAAAATGATAAATTTTTAATTTAAATGCTCCATGCCATGAGGAGAAAACTGATAAACACGTTAATCAAATATCCATCCTTAAAGTTTAACGACGACAAATTCAAATTAAAACAAGCATCCTGGGTAACGTTATGGATTCAAGGCAAAATTAAGGCTTTGGCTTCAGCCTAAACCCATTGTGGCTACACAAATTGTAAAAACTAAATAAAAAATATGTGTGTGTGTGTGTGAACTTTTAAGCACCATAAACCAAAAGCACAGAAGCTACATTTTTGCACTGTAACCGAAATAAACCATTCATTCATTCATTCAAGGAATCGTGCAAAACTGCAAGTGCAACAGCTCCAACACAGTCTCTGCTTGGGAGGTTCGGTTTAAGACTTTTCTATTTAAGAGAGCTTACAGTTAGGACTGGTCCAGGACACCCTGGACCGTTTTCTAGTGACGCTGCTGTAGGTTTACACTGCTAGGAGACCTGCACTGTACCTCTGGGATTGTTGCCTATTTTCTGTATATTTATCAGTGTCGAACTGCCAAATATCTAAAATGGTGATTGACACTTTATGCAGAACACCGAATCTAACTGAATCTGCCAATCACAGCACGCACACTGATTAACCTGTAGATACATCTATTACATTTCAAAGTGTATTTCATCAGTTGGTGGATAATCTTTATTGCCTTTGCCAGACGATGAGAGAAAGTCTCTAAGACAAGTAAACAAGTAAAAACTCACAAGAGAAATAGAGAAAACCAACTGTAACTTACATTTAATTTGATGGAGTTGCATAAACTTAAATTTGGCTGCGTAGCTAAAAATCCAATTTGCTGAGAAGGTTTAATTACTGCTTCACTTTAATTATCATTTGAGTTTTATGAGAAAACAGACGGGTGGCCCTCATTCAGATTGCACATTTTCATAGAACCGAAAAAAATTAAATAAATAATTGCACACTTTGTCTCCACAGTGGAGGCATACAAACATTTTAATTTTAGTCACTTTCTTGGAACTTGCATCCTTTCATATGTCGCCATTGTGCTGTTGATGGCCCTGCCATGGAAAAGTGAATGATTGGTCACATTTAAAATGATCCCAGAATGAAGCAGCAGCAGCTCTCTTTAATTTCTACCCTCTGCCTTTTGATTCCTCAGAGTGTGTGAGTGGTTTAAAGGAAGTGAGTGTGTTGTATAATCTGAAGGAGGAGAGGCAGAGCTGAGTTCCAGCTGTTCGTCCTCTCCCCTTAACCCACATCAGATTAGCGTCGCCCAGCCAGTGTGGCTTGAAACCTGATTAAAAAAAACCCACAACAAGAACACAGATCCCCCAAAATTACAGCAAATCTCTAGTTTGAAGGTGTTCAACCTGAAATAATAATGTCAAGTATTGAAATATGACCTGTGGGAAATGTTTGGCGTCATTTATTTCCTTGTTTCAATTGGATTTATAATTTATAAATCAGTGACTTTGGTCATGTCGCCACCATGTATGGATCAATGAAGATGGATAAATGTAGTGATTAAAGGCTCCGTCTGACCGGTCCAAGATATTCACATGAATGCAAAGTGCTTTTCATGCTAACAAAATAAAAGTATTGATATCACAACGACAATACATTTGAAGTTTACCACAAATGTACAAAATTCCAATATAAAGCCGTCACAGTTCACCTGACTCCACGAGGCAATAATAAATATTGGATTTCCATTAAACAAAGAGATCAGATGAAACTACAAATATCTCAGTTTTATTATAAGCAACACATCCAATAGCAGGTGAAACACTATTTCAGAATAAAAAAATAAATTTCTTTACATTTTCATTTCAAGATTAACTTCAAATTCATGTATGTTGGTTCAATACTTGAATGTTCTCCTCGGATACTTCTTTTAAAAGTTCCCTTAATATGCATTTTCTTCTGATAGCAGACAGAGTTTAAGAATGTAAAAACAATAGAATTAATAAGAATACCATAAAAAAGACCAAATCTGTATCAATTTTCAATGCAAATTTTCCAAACACAATATCATGAGTTTAAAGTTCATGAACTAAAATTGTGATTGTCAATAATAATTCTAAATGTCAATATTTTTTACTTTGAAAAGCTGCAGATGTTTTTATAGAAAATTATGATGGATTGCTCAAACTATTTCTTTTTAGTTTAATAAAGAATATGACACAGAAGCTCGGAATAATCCAGTTCTAAAAAGGTTAAATGTTGTTTGTTTAATTAACTTTTTTTTTTTTTTTTTAAGTATTATTTGAAAAAAACGTTTTACAGGTAATAACAGAGAATTTGATTAAAAATTTAAACTAAACCCAAAGAGGCTGCTAGTTAAATAAAATAAATAAATACCTGTGTATAAATGCTGATAATTAATATGAAAGATGGAAAAACTACATGAAGGCAAAATTATAAAAAGTAGAAGTAAACATAAAAGCTTGTTGAAATTAGATACACGTGAAGAAAAGTTGTAAATTAACATGAAAGATCAATGGATTCATAAAAACAGAAACCTTTAATAAGAGCAAAGTGATGAATAACAAGTAATTAAAGCTCCTATCATTAGCAAATATTAACTTATTTAAACTGTATGGAAACACAAAATTCAAAGTATTTGAATACTCTAGTGCACACGACTGAATAAGAACCGCGGCTATGGTGAATAATGTAGAGTTTAATAACGATTTTAAACTCTTTAAAATTCATGGCGGCAGAGGAATTCAGCACATTGCAGTTTGTTTGCTGAAAGTTGAACGTGTTTTAAATGAAGTGATAATGGATTTGACAAACAGCGGGAGGCCTGCTCTCCTCCAACATGCTGCGTCTATCCAGGCCATGCCGGTAATTAACACCAACTGGGAATTGGGAAAAGTGGAAGCGTTCCCGCAGGAAACTTGGAACGGAGGAACCTCCCGCACTGCGCTCGCTCTCACGTCGACTCGCGGGAAGCCAGATTCTTTTTTTTACATTTTTTTTAGAAAGAGTCCTGACAGATCCTGGCTCCGGTTCTTCATATGAGCTCGGCTCGCCAAAGACACACATCCCGGTCAAATGTTTGGGCGGCTATTTTTAGGGTTAATGACTAAACACAAGCTCGAAGCACTTCCTCAACAGATCATAGAGTTCTTTTGGGGTTTTTTTTCCAAAGGAGCTTCAGTCGACTGGAAGTGTTAAGATGCGTCACCATCACCGAAGTGGCGAGATGTGAGGAGCTTGGGAATGAGACGGTATAGAGCCACTTCTGTCTCAGGGAGTCTATATTTAAACCTCCATGTTTAATTCATCGTGTCTTCACTCCGACACCCCCCCTCCCGGCATGTGAGACAGGACATCAGATGTATGACTTAATGAAGTGAAACGTCACGACCTGGTGGTCGGGTTATGGATGGGACATGAATTCGGCTCCATGAAGCATCGGAGCCACGCGAGGGAATCTCCACCCGAACCCACCACTCAAGATGAAATCGGCCCCTGGAGTAAAATGTGTTTTATTCTACTGTTCTCAGTTCTTCACGACAGTCTTGGAAGTTAAGGACTTCTATCCAGGATATTTGTAGAATTCCGTCCATTTTTAATGTAATAAATCAATAATAACTTGACGATAACATTGTTTACAACAATAGAGCGAGTCACGTAGTGTGTATCCTCAATTAATGAACAATTCTGATAGCCAAGACCTGCAGAAAAAAATATTTATTGTTCCAGAAATGCAGTTTTATTAATGTATTTGTACAATATTAAGTGTTACATTTTGAAAGATTATTTTTCCTCCTTGTTGAATTAACTTATTATTGAGAAAATATTATGAAAATGGTTGAAATATCCTGTTACACTATGACCAATTATGAAATAATTGAATTAATTACTTTGAAAATGGCAAAAATTGTTACATCATTGGGTTAATTACTTTTAAAATGGTTAAATTATTGGAATAATTACATTGAAAAAGGTTCAAATCTTAACATTATTGGATTGTATACCATTAAAGAGGTTAAAATTGTCACATTATTTACGTAGAAAACACCAACAGAATCTTTAATGTGCCATTTTTACTTCATAAATTCTCTCAAACGGCATTAAACCTTTAAAAAGTAACTAGTTCTTCCTTAAATATTCTTTAAATTGGAAAATGCCTCAGTAGATTCCTACAAGATCCATTTTTCATTATTTCTTTCCTTTTAACTCTCATCTGTACAGAAAACTCCCCGGATGAGAGTGTCTGAGTTTGTTGACGAGCCAAAAGATAAAAATTAGTGTTATCAAAAAGCAGCGATACAGATTTCTGGGCGTCTCCTGCATCATGCATCTGCTCCGTTCATAGTGAAGTACAACGGTCAAATATATGCAGGTTTTTGTCAGTATTCTAAAATCTGGTTAATCTGTTTATCTTCAGCCATTAAAGCTCAAACTGTGAGTCGACCGACAGACACAAATAATCAATACCGAACATTTTAATCCTTTCAGGTATTTAAATTTGTAGGCGATAAGGTGACACTTTTAAAAGTTCTAAAAAATCTAATCAGGGCCTGAGCACTGAACGTGTGGAGGACCCTATTGGAGTTCCAGGAATTATTATTTTTCACACAAAACAAAGGCGTTCATTTGAAGGCCTCAACGTGCTGGAAATATTTTCACAGACATCAGAACCGGCAAAAAAAGAAGTCAAATTTCATGCATAACTTTGATAGTTTATGCAGAAATATTGTAGAATCTAACACAAGGACGGCGCGGGTTACCATTTTGTTCCATAAAATTGCCCAACATTTTAGGCATTTGGTGTACAAATGATACAAAACAAGGTCCTTGACAGAGTTTCCTAACCATGCCTGCAGATACCAACAACCGTAGCTAATCACACACTCGAGATTTTAACCACGTTGAAGTGGAGCATTCAATAACTCATTGGAACGCAATAATAAAATAAGACTTTTCATGTGCATTGCCTTGAAAGCAGAGGGTATTTTATTGAAAGCCTTGCAGGGCTTGGCGTTTCACACGAGCCGGCAAGTCGACGCTGACTCAGAGCTCAGAGAGTCCGACAGGCAGCAGGAAATAAACAGCACGTTTACCGACATGTCAAGCTGAGAGAGTCTGCACCCCGGAGTTCAAGTGTGGACCGTGAAGTGTAAAGAGCCGCTGTCGCCGAGGAGCAACCCCGGGTCTCGGGTGGACGGCAGCAGGACCAGAGAGCCAATCAAACGGCTGTCGGGTCATTTCAGGTGACTGCGATAAATGTCAACGTAAAAATCTGTGATCACGGTGAAAACCCCCTTCCGAGAAAATATCCTTCAATCTGTAAATGCTCTGCGAGCTCCAGAAAAAAACCTTCAACTACATTATTCTAGATTTTGGATATTTCTAGGAATTTATTTATCTTCTGTTAACCCGTCCAATCTGTCGCAGCCTGGCGGTTTTTTACTCAGGGAGTCACAGCGGGTGACCTGTCAGCTGTGGGATTCGAACTCGCGAGTTTAAAGTCCACTTCTCTAGTAACTTCTTTCTGGTCCTCTCTTCGTGCTGAATCGTTTCTATCATGGGAGTTTAAGGCCACGTTTACATGTACAAGTTTTTACAAAAATTGATATTTTCCTCCTCTGAGTCCACAAAAAAATAAAATAAAATCACTGACATGGACCTGCACATACACCTGGTTCAGAGCTGCCATAAGCATGCCAAACCTGTAGGGGGCAGTGTAACAACCGGAGACACAGAGTTTATCCATTGTGGCCGGAGTTTTCAAGAATCCTCGTAGCTCCGTTTATGCCCAAACGCAGAGAAATATCAAATTTTTTCCAAATACCTGGGTACGTGTAAACGTGGCCTAAAGGTACTTCATCAGTCGAGTCCACAAAACACATCAAATACATGCATTTTAAAACCAGCCCACGACAGTATGCATGGAGCGGCGCAGAGCATCGAGACAGTCGCTTCACCCCTGGAAGTTCAGCATTTAGGTTTTTGAAGAACGCTAAGTAGTTCACCACCATAACGGCATAGAAGGGTCGTACGAAACTGCATGAAACTCATCAGTGGGATTTGTTTTCTTATCATAATGAGCAATTTGGAGTAATGATGGGCAGTGACGCTGAACTTTTAGCTTCAAGCCCAAGCCAGGCGACTGTAGCGGCGAGCTACAAGCTAACTTCCTGCACGGTGTCGGCCATATTATGGATACGCGATATTGGGATGTGCCTGTCAGGTGATGCAGATGCTCTGCGTATGATTTAGTTATGAAGTAGACCTAAAACAATAGGCGTAAATAACAAACTCTTGACTCTGAAAGGCTTGTTACCGTAACGACTGACTGGCTAATGTCGTTCTGTTGTTCTTGTAAACATTCATTTGTCTTTGTCGTTTCGGTCCATTCGGTATAGCGGGAAATGAGTCTCCCTGTATGCAGACGATGGTGTAGTAAATGTTAATAAAAATAAATTTTATTGGAGGAGTGTTGTTTAAATGTAAAAGTAGCACAAACACTCTGAATTTGTTATTGATCAACTAATGACACAAATTTTTAATTATCATGAGATAGAAGCAGCATTTTATCCACTTTTGAAAGTACCTATGTTTGTTTATCAAATGATTAAAAAGACTGTTTAAAGTCAATCATAATCAAACACACAAAATAAATCTGTTTTTAATTTTTTTTTCCAAAACAGAACAAAAATAATTGGACCTGCATCAAACCTGCTGTGAAGCGACACAACTGGAGTGAAATATTCAGGTAGTTGTTTATTTGCATTATCTTATGAAAAAAATTACATTTAAAATCTTAATTTATTATTATTTGTACTGCTTCAAGAGATCTCACAATGTTTGTTATGATTAGAAACTGATATTCTGGTCAAAAGTTAATTCATGTGATGAGCTGCAGAGACAAACAAACTTCATTTCACAAACTGTATGAAAAACAAGATACCACAAAATAAATGTTTTCTCCATCATACAGTCTTTTATTATAAAAAGGCCTGCAGCTATTAACTGAATCTATTATTTAATGACATGACTGCTGGCTGTTTGTCATCTTATGGCCGTAAACAATGTTCAATCCATCATAATTACATATTGAGATGATTATCTAGTAGATTATATTATCATATATTGGGTACATGCATAAATTAGGCTATAAATTAAATGTTTTGTGGTTTAGTCGCTCATAGTGTATTATAACGTGGCTTTACACATTAAAAACATTTTTTCTCAGTATTTCTTTTTTAGCTTCTGTTCTGCTGTAAAATTAACGTCGACTCAAACCCACACAGTTCTTGTATTTGTTGGTGACACTGACCATAAAGTGAAGTTAATGAAGGAGAGACTCTGATGTCACTTCCTGTGTCTGAGTCGTTGCTGGACATCCTGGATGATTTGCTGTAAGTAGGTCTACAACCTAGTTAGCGCAATCTTCCCTGTCTGCTCCCGAGACTCGCTCACATTATTTTTAAACGGGCCTTATGCGCCTGGGAAACCAATAAAACGCGCGGCGTGTCTTTCTGAGACTCTTGGTACTTTATTGCCTTCCAAAGCAGTTGGCATTGAGGCGCCAACCCGACGGCGCTTTCACTGTATTTCACCTGCATTTTAACTCCCCGTCTGCTTCTTCTTTTCAATCATTTATTAATTCATTAATTTTTCTTTTCTTGGACGGGAATCACAACGTGGAAACAGAAAAAGCGTGCCCGGTGCTTTTCGCCAGCCTCAAACGAAACGCGACGAAAAACCTTTTAACTCGCTTAAAACTGAACAAAAAGTTAGAGCAAGACGACGGGCGTGGAGCCATTTCCCAGAAGCCACAGGGACGAACCAAAGGACTAATCCAACCGTTTATCACTGGAAACATTTATTTTTAGTCAATTTGCTCCACTTCATCAGCTAACCGAGCGTCGCTTCACAGTCCATCAATTTATCTACAATAATGTCAACTTTAACACCATGAAACGCAATAAAAACTAAAATAACTATATAAATATGGTTCTGCAAACATGTACACATTTATATACAGCCACATACAAATATCCAGAACAACAGAATTAAAGGTAAAGACGAAAAGCACACCTCAAATCGTTAAATAACCCCCCAAAAAGAGGAATTATATATATATATATATATATATATATACTTAAATATGTTAGACTAAGTGTAAAAAAGTTTAATATTTAAATAGTGATAAATAAATAAATTTAAATAATGCATATAAATGCATAAAAGTGATTCATTAGTAATGTAAGTAAACAAACAAACACATAAATAAATAAATACATTTGAAACATCTAATAAGGTGAAATAAATAAATTATATTGTATGCCTGAGATATAAAAAATAAAGGTTAGGGTGTTTTTAGGGAAAATAATACAATATAATGCAATATGAAATAATATAGAAATAAAACTAAACTAAAATGGGGGGGGGGGAAGTAAGCAGTAAAATGATCCAAATTAGAACAGATGAATTCCAACGAGCTACGCAAATAAAAGTCTCTGATCCTTTGTTAGACTTATAGTGATTCCGAGGACCGTGATTAAAAGATTAAATTAAAGCAGAATCAATAAACTCAACTAAAAAAAAGTTCATAAGCTACAATCATATATCTGGAGTTCTGCTTTCAGACCATGTTAAAAACTAATAAAATGAATTTCAAAATGAAAACAAAACCTGACTGGTAGCCAGTGTGAGGACTTTATTATAATCTGAGGATTATTGTTCTCCCTGTGGAGCGTACTTATTACTCCTGTATTCTACTCATGTCTTGTTTGTATGAATATTTAAAATTGCAACATCTATTCACCAATAAAGGAGCCATTAACCTTCAGCCGCAGATGACGACACATTTCCGGTGAGTATTTTATTTTATGTAGTTCAATACCAACAATTCTCACTGAAAATGTGTCGAGATCCAGTAAAAACCACTGAACTCCATTTGATTTAGGTATCGTTTTAATTAATAGCACCACCAAGAGCGAGCTGATTGGACAAAATCAGCCAATCAGAAAGACACAAGTGTGTGATTGGCTGGCTTTTTGACACATTTGTATCCAAGTGGAGTGAGGCAGAGTGAGAACGAGAAAGATGTAGGATTGGGTGTGTAAATGGATAGTTGCAGACATAAAAATATAGATTTTTCAGCAGTCTCGATTTTTGTTTCTTCAGATTAAGTTTTACTTTCGTCAAGTAGTTTGTTTTTTTTTCATTCTTTTGTCGGTGCTAATATTTTCACACTGCGCTCAGGATTGTGGCTCAAATATAATTCCATACTGCAGCCGATGGATACGCCGCCCTCGTCAGAAATCTACCGCTTGAGCAAATACCGAGAGCCATTCATTATATCTGCGCGCGCACGCACACACACACACACACACACACACACACACACACACACACACACACACACACACACACACACACACACACACACACACACACACACACACACACACAAAAGCAGTCGCATGTAGAAAAATATCCGAATTGGTACCCCATATTTCACACTTGGTCTGGTGTGAAAGAAATCTGAATTGGAGCTTTCACACGGCCACAAAACAGGCCGGACACGACTCACTTGTGAGTGAAAAAAATCAGAATTGAGTCGCAGATCCCCGCAGTGTGAAGGAGGCCTAATAGAGGTCGTGTTACAGCCTGCCCCGCTGACGTCTCGGGAACGATCGTCTCTGTGTAAGATGATGACCAACAATACAGCACCAATTGTAGAAACAAGTCGAGCCACCACAAGAGTAATAGATCAGCATCGATTGATTGAATATGTTTCCGTTCCTTACGGTTTATCTCAATGTATAGCAATGTAATGGTAAATGACACAAGATGAAGCTGTGATTCATACTCTGAAGAGGACGGGGAATAAACCACGGAAGCTGTGAGGAACAACCAGTTGGAACGGGTTGATAGAGAAGAAGAAGGACATGTATGAGCTCAGAGCTTCAAAGAAATGTCCCAGGGTTTCTACAATCGGAGCCAATAAAGGCAGGTGGAGGAGTCAGACCGCAGAGAAGAAAAGAAACCAAGGAAACTGCAGGAAAACACAAGCGTGATGTGAAGATGAACCAGAGCCGAGTGAGGATCTGCAGGAGTGGGAACCTTCAACGTTACACACAACATAATGAATCTATAGAAGAGAGAAACCATCAAGTAGACGTGAATCTTTTTTCTGATAAGTGAGTCTGTTAATTTGTACACACAACAGTAAACATCAAACCCTTTCATAAAGCTGCACATCAAATCTATTATTGTAACATCAATATGCTTGATAAACATACTGCAAATAAAATGTTGTGTTTCCATGGGCACTACTGAACAGATAATTTAAAATAACAGCGTTGTAAATAATGAAGGAAAAAGCAATTTTTTGTAAGTAATTAACAAACAATTGTGCAATTAAACTCAGGAATCTATTGACAGCCCGAGTTTTTTTGTCCCTGGTGGAAATGGGGCAGAAATCAGAAGCACAGCATCTACAGATAAAATGGCCTTAAAATAGCTGAAATTAGAAAAAATAAAGAAAAGAAGCAGGTCCAGAAAGAACCCCTGACTGCAGAGCGGAGCAACGTCGGGGCAAACATTTAGGAATGTGGGCGGAGTCAAACGTTTGCAAACCTTTTAACTGCAGGCGAGAAATAAGCTGTGTGAGAAATATCACACAGCTTATTTCTCGCCTCCAATGTTTTCAGAAATACATTTCGCTGAACTGTTTCACTAATAAAAGATAAAGTTTGTATTTGAGCGGCCATGTTGGGCCGCTTTTAACTGCAGGAGCTCAGTGATGCGTTCAGGTGCATCACGTGAATCCGCCCTCTGACATGTTAGCGAGCTGCAGGCTCATACAGAAGCAACGTTACAAGCTAAACATGATTAAAATATGACTAATAGTCATTAGGAAGCTGGAACACACATGTGCAGCACACACACACGCAACCCACGTCAACGTTGACTCCGCCCACATTGGGGCACGTTGAGCTCATCAACGACGCAGCCAGGGGCTTCTAGAGGAGATCCAGTCACGGCTGGTGTGAATTCGGGGCAGGAGAAAGATTACTGTTGTTTCTGAGTGCAAATCTTAAAGCAAAAGACAATATATCTGCGTGAATGTTTGTATATATCACGTGTTTACCTGATATGCCACCCACCAACAATGTTTACAACGAGACTTCATGATTCTACTTTTGTATTTCAGTGCAGTAATCAGTTTTCCAGCTCGGTACAAACAGCTTGAAGCAGCTCTGAGGACACAAACAGGTGAACAAATAACCCTTCTTTATCTTTATTTTTCATATGAGCAAAGAATCGCTATGCCATCGCCATGATAGCATTGGATTGGATAGCCAATCAACACGCGCCGAACATCCGTACCAGTCAAAATCTTGCGGTATGAAAAAGGCTCAGAATGAGCTCCATGTTTGTTTTTTTTTCCCCAAGTAAATTTTAAGAATTGATTTAAAGACAATTTAAGGGAGACTTGAGAATACCAGGTGACGACTACTTTAATGAGGCGGCGTGTTTACTTTTTAAAGGATTAGGCTCCATTTGCACAATAACGTTTTTAAGTTGAAACTTTTGTGGGGTTTTGGGTGTGAATGAAAACTAAATTTTTTTATAAAAAACCTTTGCCTCCATTAATGGTGGAAACACTTACTGTAACTTTTCTGAAACAAAAATGAAAAAAACAAACAACGATGGGTTTGTCACTTGAAACGTGGTGTAAACGGAGCCTCTGTGTCTTCATTAAAAAGAAAGTGAAATGGCAACCACTTAGACAACATAATGTACGTATCACTTTATAATTTCCATACGTGAGTAGTTGTGCAATCTGGGTGCTGCTGTTCCTTACTGTGGATATTCAACCACTGGAATCACCTACGATCGGACCGGCAGCCTGAACACCGTTATTCTGCGGAAAAGTTTGGATAACAGCGGTGAATCATCGGGCTCCTGATGCAGTAATGGTCGAGTCCGTGTGTGACTGCGCCTCAGAAGCTGCACACAGTGATCCGGGGAAACAGTGGAGAATTCAGTCTCTTCCCTTTTAATCAGCGTCTTTCGGCGCTCAGAAGCAGCGATAATGGGCACGTCAGGACGGGCTAACGCGAGCTTAATGGAAGATGGAGAAAAGTGTGAGATTCGCGGGGCTTTGCGGGTGAAATGAAGGAGAGTTCACACAAACGAGCCGCCGTTTCTACCCCACAATATTTAGTGTGAGCGAGATTCGGCTCTGTCCGGTTACTTTCAACTAAAGAGCTGCTGAAATCTGCGTGCGGCCATTAACAACCTTCACGCTCTGACAGACAAGCATCGTGTACACACACACACACACACACACACACACACACACACACACACACACACACACACACACACACACACACACACACACACACACACACACACACACACACACACACACACAGAGACGCTTCAGCACAAGTTCCCAGCACAGCTTGGGGAGTCTCTAATGTTAATTAATGGGAGGCACCAGAGCATGCGGTTTGTAATTAACCCCGGAGAACGATCCCCACAAAGCATGAGAGCAGAAAAAACTGCTGAAAAACCCCCCAGACTTTTCTCCCCGAGACGTCGCCTCCGTGCCGCATACGTGGCGAGGCACTTCGCCGATCGCTGGCAGCTGACAGCAGACGCGGCTGATCTGTTATTTCTTCTGCCGCCTCATCAAGTGGCAGGGAAATAGAGATTAATTGGAGTGATCATGTAGCTAATTAGGAAAATGAAAGAAAATGAAGGTGGGTTGATGGCTCGTCGCTAGCGGACCTACTGAACTGAACGATGGAGCGATTAGTCACCGCGCCGAGGGAGAAACGTGGCCGCCGGCGCTCCAACCTCGACTCCAAATCAGAGCGAGCTATGTCATTGACATGCGATCGCTGTAGGCTTTCCACTTATTAGCAAAATGTGCACGCTATCTTGAGTCCACACAGCCGTGAAATACGCCCACGAAGAGTGGAGGAAAAAAAAAAAAACAAACTTGAGTTTGGAGCGTGGCAGTGTATGAACGCTCCACCCGACTGCAGCTTGGGTCACAGCCCAGTTCCTGGCAGCGCAGCGAGGAGCTGCACGCTGCATGCCAGACTCCTGATTCAGAAGAAAAGGTGCAGAAGAAAAAACAACAACAAAAAAACAACAAAAAAACAACAACAAAACAACGATTTGCCAAACGCGGCCTCCGCAGCAAGAGTAATGAATCGTGTCGGTGCCAGGGTAAGTGGTGCACGCCGGGTTTGGGCGGGGCGGCGCCAGAGCTGATGGCAGAGATCATGTAGAAGTTATTGGCCTTCGCCGCTCGTGCCAACATGAATGAGCTTCAGCGGCTGTTTCCAGGGCAGCGGGCCTGCACACCTCAGGGGAGCGAAGTGTAGTTACTCATTAAAATATCAGTTTATCAGTCTGTCCAACTCAAACAGTGTACCAGGGCCACGAAGCTGTGGACGGAAAAAATCCTACAAAAATATATATTAACATTTCACCAAATAAATTAATCTTTGTCAATTTATTTATTGTATTAGAATTTATTATAACATATAAAATTAATAAATACATTCACAAAAATGTATTTCTTTGATGAATTGTGACTTTATTTATTTATTTTATTATACGTTATTGGATAAATAAATACATAAATTCAAATAAATAAATTTTCTTTTAAATAGGTATTTTTAATTTATTAGAATTTCAATATTTTTATGATAATACAATAAATAAATAAATAAACAAATAAATATGAATTTCTTTGGTGAAATTTGAGTTTATTTATTTTATAATACTTCAATCATCCATCCATCCATCTTCTCCCGCTTATCCGTTCCCGGGTGGTGGTGGTGTCAGTCTGAGCACCGTCACCCAGATCACAATGCACCCATTAAGAGCCTTTCCTGCAGGTGGTGAGCCCACAGGAAGGTGGCGCCCAGCGTGGGACATGAACCCTCTACCTTGAGGTTGTCAGTCTCATGCTCTACCAACTGAGCTAGCCGGGGACATACTTCAATTAATTAATTAATTAATTAATTCACAAAGATTAATTTCTTTGGTGAAATGATAATTCATTTATTTTATTATATTTTCATAAATAAATAAATAAATAAATAAATAAATAAATAAATAAATAAATAAATAAATAAATAAATAAAGCCACCAAAGAAGTTCATCTTTGTGTCACCTCCATGCTTGACCATGCAGCCAGTGGTGCAGTTCAGTGTATACAGTGTGTACTCAAATCCCCCATGATGCATCACTTTGCAGTCAGTTTGCCTGTTTTCTTTTTCCCGAAGGTGACGGAGCCTCTGCCTGTGATTGGCTAGTACTCGCTGCATTTACTGGTCTGATTGGTTAATGTTTATATTTACCATGCAGCACAAGGGCTGACGAGCCAATCAGAGGCAGAGTAGGGCGGGTCGTGACGAGGCACATATTGCTAACTTATACTGAAATTATGTGACGATGCGCAAATAGTATGGATGGATTTTTACTGAACAGGGAAATATTACGTAGCACTGTTAAAAACAGTTGGTGGGCTGCTTTAAAAGACGGCAAACATGGAGTGTGTATACCCACTTCAGGGCCACGACACACTGCATGTAGCCCCAAGCTAACTTTAAGATTACGCCCACTGTTATTTTTCAAGTACATTCAAAACATTGTGTTTCATTCATTTCAAAGGGAAGGGAAACATGATGAAACAGAGGGTTTTTTTGATGAATTTTTGTTAAACTCAAAAAGACTTAAAGGAGACATATCATGCTTTTAAATCCTTCCTTTTTACATATAAATCATACAGTTGTGGTCTATACAACGCGAAACTGCAATGCTTGGGTCTGAATTCCTCATTATTAGAGCTCCACAGGCCCCTTTTCAACCCCTTTTCTGATGCGCTTCTGAGAGCAACTCGTTTTGGGGCGGTCTCTTCAAATGCAAATGACACACTTCATACCCCGCCTCCTCTCCAGGTTGCAGAGGTGATACTCGGTTCAACGTCACCCTTTTCGGCCATCTTTGTAGTTTGATAGAACAGATACAATTATCTAGCGGCGCAGAAACTTTATATTCACACATTATTTACAAAATGTCAACAAGGGAAGATTTGTCCATCCAGCCATACATGTTGGAGCCAGTCGGACCCGGCGGAGCGAGATGAAAATGACGATGATGCAGCTGCAGAACAACGTCTTCATATGGATGTAACGCAATGGTGTGTTACTATATTTACACTAACTTCTCCATCCATGCCCACTACTACAATACTGCCTGTATTACAACGACTATTTAACACAGAAGTTACATTATAATCTAAAACGAGCACACAGCGCTAACATATGAAGACGGTGCAACTGCTAATGCTAACAAAACAATGACAGGGATGTCTTATCATCACACATTTTAGCGTTATATACAGCTTACCGAAGTGCTCTGTTCGTCGTCTCCATAGATAGAAGGAACTGACCGCTCAATCAGACGAAGTCTTTCGGCAAATCCTTCTTTATACTGGCGGAGGTTGTTGAAGCAGTCGTCCTTAAAGTGATTCGCGCACACAAAAATGACCTTACCCACAGATGTGGGTACATTTCTGTGAAAAATAAAACTCAACCAGGCACTTCGAAAAGGTTCTGATGCTGGGAGACGGTGTAACGAAGCTTGTGGGTTACTACATCCAACAACCGAACATTTCCACTTATCCTCTCGTAACTTCGGTTGGACTACAAAATCGCAGCGAGAAACAAAAATGGCGGATTGCTCGAAATGTCGATGTCCTAATTTGGCAGTTCCGCTGAGAATACTGTGACGTCATTGTTCAAAAAACGTAATAGAGAATAGAAAAATCGAAACCGATCGCAAAATATGACCAAAACAGAATATAAAGATATCAACGGAGCACCTGAAGAGACTACTTTGAACTTTTCTGTACTTCTAAACACTCTAAATATACAACAACATGCATTTAAGGGCTAAAAAAGTGGATTTAGCATGATATGTCCCCTTTAAAGAAATGTAATCAAACTGGCTTCCTGCAGCGAAACTTTGTTCTTATGGTTCATTTGGTTGAAAAGCCTCCTGTTTTCCAGAATACCACATCCACTCCATCTTGTCAGGACCAGTGAACTTAGGTTTGGTAATGTCTGTGGAGCCGCTATCTGCTCTTGGAACTTCTGCCAACTCTCCAGTCGAATGCTGGGAAACTTTAGCCGGTTCATCTTAATTATCCCTCTGTTTGAGAAATGGCCTTCGTTTTCCCAGAAATAATCTGAGCTCTCCAACAGATTACGGTTTCACATCCACTCTTGTTGGAAACCTCGTCCTACCTTTTGAATTTGGCTCTGTATCTGCTGAGATCGGCAGAACTTGTGCATCCTTCAGCAGAAACCAAGCCAATAGTCCCAGACAAAGCTGTTTTCTGCTCCCGTCTCAGAGCGTTACGCCCATTTCTTCTTAATGCCTGACGGGAATCAAGGACTTTGGTATATTAATGAAGTTGCTGTAACTCACTGTAAACTGTTTGTCTTTGCCCTTCGGTCTTGGCGTTGCTTTGGTTCGGTTAGATCCTCGGAGCAGTGGAGTATCTGTGCCCAGGCTTTGGAGAGCACAATTCACACTTCACCGAGAACATCGACCCTAACCCTCCCGTTTGTCCAGTCCAACTTGTCTGTCTCTCTTTTTGATGGAACATCCATTGACGGCGTCCACATGGATTAACACTATGCCAATCCTGGTTCATGTGTGCTGCGTGTTTCTGCTGAAGTATAGGCACAACCTTGGAACCCCTCAACAAAACCCCCCCCAAAACAAAACACTTGGCTTATGCACTCGTGTTTTGACAATGCATGTTTGGTGAATGAGTGTTTCTTGGATTTGCCCTTGTTTTCACCTCTGCACTCACGCTGCCTCTAGACTCTACAGGATCCCCTCTAGATATGCTCAAGGCTGCTATAAATAGTGAATTAAACCCTTTACACTAGTTAGAAATGCTTAAAACACTCATGGCAGCTATGGATTGAGGTCTCATCATAACTTGACTTTACCATTTTCATTTGTCGGCTTCAGCACAACGAAATACAATAAAGCTCATTACCCCGAATGGAAATAATTTTCCGAGTAGAGACAAGCTTTCATAAGAAGCTATCAGTCATAAATACAGAGAGCGTAAGCAGAGGTGGAAAAAACTGGGAGTAGTTGGCCTCTATGGTGCATGAACACGAGATGTACTGTAGCACTCTCTTTTCAGGTATTAACAGTCTTCGGGGCCTTGTCCATTACAAGTATTCTACTCATTATGGCTCATGGCCATTATAAGTTTAGTGTGAACTTCAGATTCACTCCATCTGAATATGCCCAGTGTGTGTGCCTTTAACATTACATTTGATTAGTATTCAAGCTGTGTAAACTACAGATTTGGGCAAAATCTGATTCCAGTGAATTGAACCTTTCTGCACACATTCGATGACGTGCAACTTTACATCAGTTCAAGTCAATGGCATTAGATTAAAGGTATATGGGATAGAGAAGTAGATCACACACCTTGCAGAGTGGCTGTGGAGGCTATTATCAAATATTGTACCTTCTCATTGGTGGCAAAAGTGAACACTGTTTAACACTGTTATTGTCCATGTGGTGTTATAGTGGTCACGACTGTTCCACGACTGTTCCACCACTGTTCCCTCAAAGTGAAAAAAAATAATTGGGTTTGACTCTGATATGGAGTCTTCTTCGGTGGATTGCATCCTGTGCTTGTCGTCGAGAAATGCTCCAGCCACCATGACAAACGTGACTAAAACAATTATATGTTTCAGATTGAACACACAGTTACTGTTTGTTTTGGTTCAATAAAGAGATGAAGAGACGTAAAAGCTGTGGGTTTGTTTGGAAACCTTCATCCTGTTTCACAATACATCTCCTTACTTTGCCTCAAAGAAAATTAAAATTGCACAGGCAATTTGTAAATCCAGGAGCAGAATCATGCAACTTGACTAAATATGGGAGAAGAATAGTGCTTCTCTAGACATATGTCTCTATAACATAGTTGTAATCATTTAGTCTCAATCATAGCATTGGCTGTAACAATGCCCATAGATGGAGGAACAGTTGTGGTCATAGCGACGACACTACCCTTACCTGTATTCATACTCATCTTCCAGATCAATAGATCACAATCATGGCCACATTAGATGATGCATTATAACTAAAGACATGGTCATAATAATATACACAGTCACAGTCAAAGCCGTTGTCATAGGAACAGCCACCGCCATAATTCTAGCCACAGTTTTTGACATAATCCTGCATCATATTCAGGATCAAGTCATAACCATAATTATAGCCATCATCCGAAAAATAGTCCAAGTCAAACTCTAAGATGTAAACAAAGTCATATATGTCATAATAGCCAAGATTATAGCCACAGTCTTCGCTACAGTCATAAAAACAGTCATAAATGTAGTTATATTCAGAATTACAGTCACAAGCAGTGACCTAAAGGCCAGAGTCAAAGTTATAGTCATAGTAATATATATAGCAGCTATGGCCATGTCTGCAGACATAATGTATCATAGTCAAAGTTATAGCCGCGCGTCTAGTCATAGTCAGTGCAGCAGTTACAATTAGAACCACGGTCATAATCCTCGCCTGAGCCTGAGCTGCCGTTGAAGCCGTAGCCATTGGCCATAATCAAAGTTTTATCCATCAGCCGTTAGCCAACATAGCATCCATTAGCAGCTTACAAGTGAACAACATATTCCAGATAGCCAAACGGAGAGTCATTAACAGCCCCTCTGAGAGGCAGATCATAGTCGTCCCCTCGGTTAAATAAAGAATCCAAATCTCTCACGGCGAGGCGCTTTTCATTTCTACAGCGTTTTTCCACATAATTAAACATCTGTGGAAGCCGCAAAGCAAAACTGTCTGCTGGGAGTTCAACAACACCACGTCTGCGTCTGAACGGCTGGAAGCCGGCGTTGTGAGGTGAAGGCAGTGAAAAGAGGTGAACGAGTGAACGCGGAGCGCCGACCGGCCGAGCAGCTGACGACTGACCCACTGAAGTCAAGGGTCCATTTGTTTGAGGGAAACGGTATCGACAGCTCAAGGCTCAATAATGGATTTTTAGAGATTACTGTAGTACTTTCTGTTTATCGAGGTGAGCAATGATTTGTGGGAGCTGGGAGGAGTACACACACACACACACACATGGACACACACACACCTTAAAAACTTTGGGAGTGTACTATGTATAATTACCACAAAGTCTTCTTTTCAACCCACAAGCACATAAATACGAAAACACATAAATACTCAGGGAGAACATGGAAACTCCACCGAGGCAGAGCTCAGTGCTTCTCACTGTGAGGCGACGGTGGAGTATTAAAGGAAGATTTGCTATTTAATCATTTAAAAACTGACTTTTGCCTGAAACCTATGTTGTTTTGATTTTGTTCCAAATTGACGCTAGTATTTGTTTTAGTTTTTGACTTTTAATGGTTCTAATTGGGAATGTTATCAATATTTCACCCTGTCTTGATCTTGTGATGATCTGACCAAAGTGTTTTGATTTTATTGTATTTTATTGTTCGGTATCAACTGAATTAACGCAGTAAAAGTGGAAAAAAAAAAATCTCAGACAGTGGAAGTAGAATAAAGCTTCGCTCAAGTAAAAACCGAACTGTTAGGCAATAAAAATAAGGAGAATAAGGTCAACAAACTAATTAAACCTAATTTAGTTAAAAATTCTGTTTCCCCCGTTTCCACGGAGACGGAGTCCCATGGTTGCGTGCTGGAAGCCATTTTAAAAAAGTTGTGTTTTCTGTGACTCTCAGCACCGTCTTCATGTAAACGGACCCTCAAAGCGCACCGGAACTTTTCTGTTTTCACTTTAAAACGTCGTCGCGTAAACGAGGCCCGAGTGTAGAAATCCATCCGGCTGCTGGTAATGTTGGCGAGTATTACCTTTTGGCTGAAAACACTTTCATGCACGTTACATACACAATTAATTGCATACATTTTCTAGATTATTTGGGAATAACCACTTTTTAGTGAATGGATTCCTCTTTTATTACATTTATTTAAGTAAATATCATGTCAACAATGAATTTGTAATATGTTGTGCGGCCCCGTAAAGAACTTGGAACTGTATGAACCTGCTTGGAAAGTACTATAGAAATAAAGTTATTTGATCTATTGATAATATGTAACAATAATTATTACTTGATATCAAGACAATATTGAATTTATGATGTACCGTGTACGCCTAGCAATACACAGCCAATACACGCAGACTCACGCTCGCATTTAGAATCAACAATTAGCTTTGTACACAGGTATGAAAAACTACAGAAGAAAGCCCCGCCCCTCGAACTGGAGTGAGTATTCTGATTGGCTGTTGGCTACAGCCATCCAATGAGGGCAAAGAGAACCGGAGGTTGATCTGCAGGCTGAAACAAGCTTGACTGGCCACAACAAACATTCTTCACTGGATCTTGCCTGAGTTTTAAGACTATAAACCGAGATTTGTAAAACTACAAATATATTTCTTTATTTTCTTGATAACTGATTTAACTGAAAATACGTCCGTATTTAACACATGTTGTAAAGACTTTTGACCAAAAAACACAACACATTTTTAATACATACAAGACTAAATGACTTTAGTCAGGGCTACAACTCTGAATGAATTTCACACACCGGGGGGGGGAAACAAGAAAACTAAATAAAACTGCCTTCTGATTCTATTGAAGTATCTCTGCCGTGGAAAGTTTGACAAAAGCAACACACACCTCAATGTACTGAATCACATTTGGCAGCAGCTCAATGTCACTATGGCAATAACACACACACACACACACACACACACACACACACACACACACACACACACACACACACACACACACACACACACACACACACACACACACACACACACACACACACACACACACACACACACACACACACACACACACAC
Organism: Lipophrys pholis; assembly: GCF_963383615.2. NCBI lineage: Eukaryota > Metazoa > Chordata > Actinopteri > Blenniiformes > Blenniidae > Lipophrys > Lipophrys pholis. Next base: position 27,318,391 of record NC_137632.1, on the reverse strand, counting down.
ACACACGCACACACACCTATAATTTGTGTGCATGCGTGCGTTTACAAGAAACAGCTGCACCGAGTGCGTGCATGTCATTTCTTTTTCCTCGCATGCGGCGCTAAGCAGACTTCTCTCCATAATCTGCGTTCAGGATCCCATCAATAACGAGCTCAGCTGCACGAGACCGACAGCGAATGGCAGTGCAGCGAAATGTCAGGCCGCCACGTCGGCGAGTGACATTCTGCAAGCGGCTTTGAAAGACAGGAAATAAGCGGCATCGCGTGAAACGGTACTCAGTGATGCGTGGGCTGAAAAACTCTATTATTTATAGTGCGATCGCGGTGCAGCGGTGACCCCCGTGACTCGTTTCAAGATGCTGATTCACGGAGCTGCAAACTGCAGGAAACGTCTTTCTTTTCAGATACAGAGTTGCTGCATCTCTGTATTCAAAATGTACCGGGTGGCATAAGGGTAGCAGACTGAACAAAAAAATTACTTTATTTTGGCGGGATGTTTGGTGAAATTGAAGCAGTCCATCCACAAGTAGTTTTAAAATCTAGATCATGTATGACATAATCATTAAAAAATGAAACTTTGATGAAATAAAAACGTTCATTTTTTTTGTCTTGTGCCTTCACATTTTTCCTTCAAAATACAGCAATGACTACTCTACGGACATTTTCTGAAGACCGGGCTGTACATGAAAGGACATCTTGAGCATTAGCTTCTGTTTTCGTTCTTAATTAAATCCCCGAATACGGGATCTCATATCTCTTAATGCCAGTCGCTATTCATAAGCTAATAACAAACGTGGAACCGCCGGGATTGCAGTTTATTTCCCGTCTCCTGTAATTAAGCAAACACGTACAATATGTTGCCAAGCACACACTTCTGCATGTTATTTGCACTCATTAAGCACCGGGTCACATTATACACTTGTTTATCTTGAATGGAGACACGGACTGAAGAGTATTGAGCGAAAAGCCTTTCGGGGGGAAAAAAAAAGAAAAAAAATCACATTTTTACTGTGAATCCGAATGATCAATCTTGCCTCTCTGTCCCGTCTGTTATCTGCTCCCATTTGTCTGGGGGTCTATTTTACCGCGTCCATCCATCCACGAGCCGCCTTCTAAAGCTGACTTTTCTGTCTGCCTGGTCGCAGCCGCGGCGCTGCGCTCTCCGTCTAGCCTGAGGTCAGCTCGGGGAATGAGATGGCGTGGCGGAGATAGTGGAAAAATGTCACCCCGGAATGAAATATTGACGGGCAGAAAGGGCCTCGCCTGCTCCCCTCGCCTTCCGCCCGGAGAGCCAAAACAAACACGCTAATCCGCAGGAAGGGAGGGCAGGCGGAGTGCGACGCGGGAACGCCGCGGTCCCGTTCTCCCCCCGCTCCCTCGGAGGTATTGTTATCTACCCCCCCACCCCCATCCCCCCCACCTCCATCCCTCCGAGCAAACCGTAATCAGATTCACTTGCACTTGACTTGATGTGGTTTATTTCCAGCCGAGGCCTTGCAGGCGGAACATATGATCCCGCTTCTGGCAAATAAGGAATCAATACAATGTAAATAAGGAGGCGGAGAGGGGAAACAAAAACAAAAAAAAAACATCTTAACATTTACATTTTCTGAAAACAGATGCCTTCTTTAACTCCATGAGGCATTCCTTGATTATCCTCTGGAGATAATTCAATACTTTGAACACAGTGTGAAGAGAATAGCCTTGATAAAAGATTTCTATGTATGAAAAATCACATGTACGCCACCATGTCTGCCTGAACTGATCACAGGGGTAGTGCCTCTATTGATGCAGTGTGACCTCCTCGCCACAAGGTGGAGCAGAACTGAGCTCGCTTTCTTAAAGAACCTGTGCCGGTCTTTTGGTGTAACGCTCCGATATGTTGGATAACTCCCTCCACATTCAGCGCTACGATCGCTCCACTGAGAAAACATAAGAAAATGGAAGTGATTCCTTTTCAAAGAGTTTATTCTCGTGAACTTTTCTTAAAACCCGTATTTGAATAGACACATTTTCACAGGATGTCACTCCGGCCTTTAGTGTTTTATTCACTATATCCATCAGTCTTAATGTTTTGGTCGATCCATTAATGTAGCTGTTGCCAGAGGCTCTTACTGTAATCGCACTGGAGCTGGAAGCAGGTTTTCACCGTACAAACTGCTTAGATTCTTATTATCAGTTCTTTGTTTGGTTTTGTTCTGTTCTGGTTGATGGGCTGTTTGATGGTTGAACGATTACTTCACAAGTTAACATGTTATCTCCTTAAAGAAATGTATTCAAGGATATTTTCAGCACCAAATTGTTTACACGTTACATGGTTACACGTCTGCGGACTGTTTTCACCATTGGATGTATTTCTTTCATATCACTACTTCTAGAATCAGCTGTGCAGTCTTACAGACTCCGGGGTCTTAGTGGTGTCCAAAAAAAATAAATAACCGCCACTCAAACCATAATTGAAAAACACAAAACTCTGCGTTGCTTACATTCCACTGCAGAAAATGTCCGATGTACCAACAGTTTACCCGCTCTGAATCCCAGCCGATCCAGTTAGAATACACACATTACTCACCGTTGATCCATTTCGCCTCCGGGTCATGAACTTTGAACTCCGGCTTGAACAAATCCTCCACGGTCAGCTTGGTGTCACTTCCAGCTTGGCTATCAGCTGCAACGGAAGAAATACAAAAAAAACCTTTGAATTGTTTTATGATTGTCAGACGTGGCTTCTGGGAGGCTAAATCCAGCCGGAAATAAATCCCCAGCATTTGTTGATTCAGATGTTTCACCGACATCAGAATATCTAAACGCAACAAGTCACTATTGGAGAACACACGACCATGAGCACAGAAAATAAAGGTTCAAAGTAACGCTGCGTTTCATGTTTGAGAGAGAAAGCGTTCAGACTTGCACTGCTGCGCAGAAGGACAAGTGAGATTGGGAAAGTTAAACTAAATGCTTTTTGTAGAACCCAGTGATCTGACAGTAATAAATACATATTAACTCAATATCAAAAATAAAACCTGAACAACAATTCAGCTGAGTTAAAACCACTAAGCTCATAATCGTCATTCTAACTGGGCCATCATCACAAATATTCACAAAAGTTCATAAATTCTAGTCTTTTCACATGGTTAAGTGAATTACTTTCACTGGGGTACAAAGAACATTTTCTAAATCTATTCACTAAACACACACACACACACACACACACACACACACACACACACACACACACACACACACACACACACACACACACACACACACACACACACACACACACACACACACACACACACACACACACACACACACACACACACTGTTTGACTGGAGGTACAATGTGTGGGTAGAAAATCACGTGTGAAATTTCCCCAAATAATTGGAAGATAAATCAACAAACAATAATAAAAACCCATATTTGAAAGTATTTCCAGATTAATAAGAAAAAAACAGCTAGTGTGAGGCTTGACCTTGCAGTACCACTTTTTACCACAAGATGGTGTCGTTTAGCCTGCAAAATATTAACTAATTGCATCAAATCACATGGCCGACCTGTTTTTGAAGAAATCTTGGTCAGCGTCTCGACAACAATTTAAAATCCAAATTCCAGATATGGAAAAGCGTTTTGCTAACAGAGACATTTGCGTTAATAAAAAAGACGGACAGCGTCAGGCATCGCACACCTTCATTACCGTGATCATCACTGGGCTCGAAAAGTCCTTAAGCCGCTCCAGCGCGGCCTCTGGAAATGTTTGATTTTTAATTACGAGATGTTTTGCCTTCAGCAGCGGGAACATGCCAGTTGTAAGCGCCTCGTGAATGGGACAGCTGCTGACTGTGAGCGGAACAGTGGGGCCAAGTCGTTCTGAATGTCAGCCATATTGGCTTTCCTCGATAACTCCGTGCAGCATGTTTGTTTATGAAGGCAATGAAAGTCTAACCAAGCGTGGAATCCACCAGGGGGGAGTGCGGCGGCGCGGCCGCTGGCTTTTACATGTGAATGAAGAAAAGCCTCCGTCAGGTACTCAGGGTGAGGCGTATCAGAAGAGACAAATGCTGCTGATGAGCTGGTAAATCCTCAGGATGAGATGAAGAATGCAGAATATTTTAAAGCCGAATCTGTCTGATGTTTCCTCTGCTTTTTAGGCAGGCGCTCCACCACGTTGCCCACAGTTACATCACCCACATGCTCCCCGACGAGCTGAAAACGGGGCTAATCGGGAAGTAGATACTAAATCCAAGCGGTGAGGCTCAGCTAGATAACTGAAGCTCTGGCTATGGACACTGACAACAACAAACAAAAGCAGCAGCAGCATTGAAAATAACAGCAACTTACAGGTAAAAAAATTAATTAATCTTAGCTCGGAGAAAACCTCCTTGTCCCTCAGTGGTTTTATGTCAAGGAAACATACAACATGCAATTATATTGTTGAGTACTGTGATCACGATGTAATTAATGATAAATATGCAAACCCGTCTATATATGAGGCTGATTTCTTTATGTTTTTTTTCTTTATTTAAATAACAGTGCCCTTTGTCTTGCCCCTGATGTACACCATCTCCAGTGGTGCATTGCTCCCTGGAGAAGTGGCAGTACTATGTTGTGTTTTAGAAACAGCGGCATGAAAAACTACACTAGTGACAAAAATGCACGTATTTGCTAATTTTTACACAATTTCAGTAGAAGTTATCGGTTAACAATATTTGCCTCGTCGCGACGCGCCATGCCAAGCTCGTCTGAACCTTGTGCTGCACGGTAAACATGGACATTGACCAATCAAAGAAAAATAGGCAATCTGACTCATCGATACTGCTCAGTGGTGCATCGTGGGAGTTTGGAAGTGGGTGTATGCTCACTGAAAAATAATTTGGTATAGAAGCTGCATCTGAAGGGTCCAATAGCAGCGTTTCAGGGTTGAATTTCTAGTAATTTATCCTTGATTTTCAGGCAGAAAAAGTAAATCCTCCCGTTGCGACGTTCTGCACATTTTTGCAAATTCACCCTCACAGTTTGGCTCTTGTTACTTATTTGGCACCTTTATTAGTAGTTACTGTAACTGAAAATTATGTGTGTTTTTTTTATTTTATATTTTCAGGTGCCAATATAGAAATACTCAAGGTTTCACTGGTCATAATATTCTACTATCTTGTTTGCATTGTTCTGTCAGTAGATTTTGCTCTGGGCCTGTGGCTTTGTTTCATTATTACATCTGTTTGGTAGTGGAGGTGATTTACAGACGCAGGAGGAGTGCAGGTTACCTGGCGTGAGCAGGATGACCGACATGGTGATGAGGGAGCAGACCACGAGGATGACCAGCAGAGCGATGGCAATCCCCTTCCAGTTCCTCTGAGGAGGACTCACTCCACCCAGGTCCTGCAGACAGACACGGAGGGAACAATGGGGTTAGAAAAGAAGAATTGATGATTAATGCCTTTACTTGGACAAATTCTCCTGTTTCAGTTTGAGTTGAGGAAATTATGCCCTCACAACTCTGTGGTCTTGTGTGCTACAGTGAGACGGGTTCAAAGACTGCTGATATCTTAGTAGTGGCACCGATAACAGTCAGCTAAACTTTCCTGACCACATCAGAAGTTCCACCATGGCCCGACGCACCAAATAATCAAAAAGCCGTAGAACATGATGCAACGATCAACGTGACATGGGACCAAAACGTCTAGACAGATTTGAATGGAGGTGAAAAGCAGAAGAAGGTTTGAGAGCAGAAACCTTGTTTGCACATCATGTATAGGAGCTCCTAACATGACCTCCACACTGTGATGTTAAGTCATTGTCCATGCAAGGCAAGGCAAGGCAAGGCAAAGCGTATCGACGCTTGACACGGCCGGCGTCACTTTATGTATGAAGACGTCATCTCCGATTCAGAGGAGGCAGACGTGTGATCAGCCAATCCACTGCATTCCGATGGTTTCCAGTCTCAAAGCTCATCAAACTCAAACGGCCTCCCTAATCAACAGACATCTCCATCGTTGGAAGGTGAAGCAGGAGATTCACATCGTGGACAGACGAATCTGAAGCAACTGCTGCTCAAGGTCTGAACCTTCTGTCAGACCGACATCTTTCAAACCTTTAGGAATAGTTTTCAATCAGCCGACTAGTCAATTTGACACACAATGATATTGTGGAGACGCTCTGGTTGAGTTACCATGTCAGTGGACATTAACCTATAAGATGCATTTTAGTCTCAGCAAGTTTTAATTAGCCTTATTCACCCGGCGATCTCACATCTTTGGAATCAAACACTTCGACAACATCTAGATTTTAAGATAACCAGATCGGAACAGCCAACCCTGTTCAGGTGGATTCGGGTGTTTCAATCAGACACCTTGCCATAAAGCGGATAAAAGAATATCATACCAGGGCACTTTGAACAACACTATCCCTCCACTTTTGTAGCAACGGCTTGTGGGAAGGCCCTTTTCTATTACAACACGAGTGAGGACCAGGGCACAGAGCAAGGTCCATCAAGCTTTGATGAGCTCGGTGTGGAGGAACTCGACTGGCACTCAGAGAAATCTGACCTCGACCCCATACAGCATTTTTTGAGATGAACTGGAACAGAGATTTTGTGAGTCAGAGCTTCGTGTCCACAGGAGTCATGAAAGTCAGAACAGAACGAAAAGGGCACAAATTCAGAAAATCTTTTGGATCGCCTTCGTGGAAGCTGTTGCAGGTGTAAAAGCAGGTCCAACACAATAATAAAATGCATGTATTTGAATAAATGTACACCGTGTACACAGCATAGAGACTGAATGATAGCTGTACATGACCCAGGACTTACTGCCAAAACAACCAATATGTACTGTGAAAGATATTGGTGCAGATAAATCACGCAAATTATGACTGACGAATGGATAGATGTGTTATATTGATGAGACATTCACATGCAAGTAGTTATATTTACCTCGGTGAAACTTCATTGTCAGCATTTGCTCACACATACCACTCTCGCATCACTGTTAAAGGTATACCTCTGGGAAGTATTCTCGGCCCGGTTCTATTTATTACTGAATATGCCCCCACCATAAAGCACCATCATGTCAGTTGTCTCTTTTATGCTGATGACATTCCGTTATTTAGCACCGTAACACAAAATGATCTGACAATGCCACAGAAAAAGACCGTCTGCTTGGAATCAAACCAGGTGTTAACCACTAGACTCCAACACGGTAATTCTTTAAAAACATGTAACATGATAAAACGTCATGTGCTTCCCACCCTTGAAAATCCACATTCTTGTGTGAAAGCTGACAAAAATGAGTTGACATTGGCAGAAACTTGAAGTTTGAAGGGTGTGACTCTTGGATTATACCGGAGAAGCTGAAACACGACACCACCTAAGCTGAATATTCACTTGAAAAGCTGAATGATAGAGACGCATGAGGACACAGCTCCACCCTTGTGACTACATCCTGAACACCCGGCGCACTGCGGTGTCACTTACAGTACCTATTAACGTCGGTCACACCGAGGCTTTGTGCTTCTAATCCGCCCCCTGCCTGCTGGAGGATTTTCAGTGGCACAGTAATCCCCCCCCCCCCCCCCCCCAAAAAAAAAGAAATAAAAAATTGAAACGCAGGCTTCCTGATGCGCGTCTCTGTGCTGAAGACTTTGCATGCCTCAACGTTTCCTTTAATTTCCAGCTTGTGGGAAGCTCACTCTTTATGCTGGAGGCCCGGTCAGGTCACTCATCCCGACGTGAGCGGCAGCTTCTTTCCTCTCAAACACAGAAGCTTGCTCCGTCTGTGGCTGAGAAGAAACGCTGCAGGCATTTGCATTCAGATGCTCAAGCTTGCCTTCAGCAATCCCAGTGACCACAGAGTACTCCGAGTGTGATATTATCGACGGTGAAATAGCTATCCAGGAGAGTTTGTGAAGCCTGGCATTAAGGATTCTTAAACGTGGTCTTCCAGCACATCTGTTGCCTCTGATAAGGTGAATTAAGTCTCCTTCTCCTTACTATAAATTTCCTCTCGTTGCAGCTCCTCCTGGCCTCTATTACCCACAAAACCCTGCAGGTGAAAAGCAGTGATTACCACCCACCTACCCACCTACCCACCGCTACGCTTTGATTGGCTGGAGGGTGGGGGGGGGTCTGCGGTGATTCACAGCTGCAGAAAAGACAACTTACAAAACGGGTGGCTCACCCGGTAATTTGAAGTCACGACGAGAAAAAAAAAAGTGTCATATTGTGACTGCTTTGCTCTAATTATAACTGGAGCACCTTTTGGTTTTCTCCCGTGTCGGATCAGTCAGGGCTTCGCTGCTTTTAAAATCAATTTCCTTATTCTAAATGTACAAGATGGATGATTTTAAATGAAGGCACTAAAAATTTACCTGGAGCCATTTGTGTGTAATTTGATGGAATATAAAAATAATTGAGTGGGGAGAAAAATGTGACTTCTTTTTTTTTTTTAACCTCTGCGTCACTTGTTTTGATGATGATCCGGCTTCATATTCCAGAACTCGCTGCAAATGTCACAGCTCTGGTTTGTCGTTTGATTTCATTAGATTTAAAAGATTAAGCCCGACAACGTTGGAGTTAATTCACTCATCTATGTCGGTGGAGCTTGAAGCTGTAGGTCTACGGCAGCGGAGGACCACAGTCAGCTAAGAAGACGAAACTGAGGCTACACTTCACACGGGGCCACCAGACCTGGACCAGAGAACAATGATGAGTTCACTCAAAAGATTCTAATACCAAAACTCCAAAACAGCATGAAAACGACTCTTTTTGAGGTGTGTGTCCTTACAGTTTTGCTAACACTTGCAAAACAACAGCAAACTGCTTTGTTTGGTCTCTCAGAGTTATTTCTGTTGACGGGAGCGAGCCGCTGCTGCAATGTCCTGATGTCAGAAATTAGTTTGTTGTGTGAAGAGTAACAATATGACAGGAGTTCTGAACGTTTACATTACCGAGTACAACTATTGTCAAGTTTTGTTGCAGAAAGAAACCACTCAGAAAACACTCAAAATCCTATAGAAAGTATAAAATAGCAAGTGCGATGTATTGCCTTGCCACAAAAGTGGTCTGTCTTTGGAAAGGAGGTCAAAGTGGTGCGATACGTCCATATCGAGGAGCCTTAGCAAAACGTCTGGCCAACAAGAACCCAAACACTAAATCCCAAAACGTTCTTGTTTTATAATCAAATTCTCGTATTGTTTTGTGGAAGAGATGCACCAAAATGGCTAAAAGTCACATTGTAAGATTCAGGGGGATCATTTATTTCTTTCACAGGACAGACTGGACAATATGCTGACTCATCAAGGCTACCCAATGGAAATAAAAAACAACTGACGTGTTGAACACACTAAAGAGCCTGAATTGCCTCATTGCATAGACAGACCCCTATATAATACACAGCACCCCCCCCTCTCCCCCCCGGACTCATAAGACTGATCTATTATGAGGACTCGGACCGCTGCTCATTTCATTAATACCAGCGAAGGCCGACGTGTCCTTGAGAGCTGACAAACTCTAAATTGCCCTTGTGCCACCGTGCATGAGATTCTTCTTTCAGCCGCTCTTCTCTCAGTGCGCTCCCGCCGTCTCATTTTCTCCTCCCAATTTCCCATCGAGCCACTTTTGAATCATCAGCCTCAATTTATTAACTCAATTATAAGCGATGATGGAAGCAGTAAGAGAGTCTTTTAAACGCTGTATTGGAAGCACGGGCAGGGCGCCGATAATCGGCTAGCCTATACCGGAGGGAAGGAGAGGCGGGGAGCCGGACTTTACCGGAATCATTATGCCCTCATCAGAGAGAATAAACTTCTCGATAAATCTATGTGGACGTGAGGGACGGGCTGGACCTTGGCACCGCCGGCGTTGTTTTCCAACGTTGTAATCACGATGACGAAGCAGAAACGAGTCTTCAACACGGAGCGTAGGCGTTGAAGAGAACATCCGGGCTGGAGTGCTCTCTCCTGGCGCGGCGCATCCAACACAGCTCGGCAAGTCGCATTCTGTCGCTCACGTCGGTTTACCTGGGAGCCATTCCCTTTGTTCTGCTCACTTTGTCTCCAGCTCCTCATTCATTTTCAAAATGCGTTCATTCGCCTCACGTGGAGGTGCGGGTCTGCGCCGCGGAGGGACAAGTCGGGTTATAAATAAACTCCTGACAGGCCGGGCCAAGGCCTTCATTTATTTATCTGTTTATGCATTTGTTTACTTTGTGGCTGAAAGTGAAAGTACAAAGGACAAAGGGCTGTGTTCCTATCAAAGTACTTTCTTTGTTTCCTGGAGCACTCCAACACGTTTATTACAGAGCGGGAACATTCGGGTTGTGCCGCCGACAACGCGATGTGCCATTCGGGAGGCAGATCTGTGAGTTCTGCCGACATATCACAGAATCTATAATGTCTGCTGTGAACTCGACGGAGCCTCGCCTGGCTGTCACAGCCACGATGACTGGATCGCTTTCAGTATGAGAGCAGAAGAATGCCTCCATGCCACATGGCTATTTAGCGCAAAGGGCCAGTCTTCACAAACGTAGAGCTTTACAGACAGAATACTGAAACATTCAAATATTAAGATTAATGATTTAGTGAGCTGTTAGCCTAGTAGCATAGCCTCATGGCTACGCTTTAGCTTTTACCACATTAAGTGGTAAAAATAACCAGCATGGACAGAAAAGAGAACAATAATCAAATCAAAGTAATAATCAGTATGTGAACGAGGTCAGTTCAATCATTTCTAAGGTGTGTACAAATTAAATAAATTTTTCTGAGTTTCATAAAATAGACATAAATAATTTTCATGATTACACATTTTTAATACAGCCCAAGATATTTGATTTGATTAATTCTACTCTCCGTTCATCACTCGGAGCACAGAGGCTTCTTTCTTCCTTTCTCAAACAACCAATCAGCTTTCAGCAGACTGCACCATACATAGCAACGGTCTGATACCAATAAAATGCATTATTATTATTATTATTATTATTATTATTATTATTATCAATGTGGCTACTTTTGTACAGTTTTATATAACGTCATGCAGAGTAACTACACATTTCTACTTTTTGAATCCATGACAACTCATCTGAATAACTTGAAATTCGGTATAATGTGCACTTTTCTTAGCAATGGCTTTACTGTATTAAAGTCTGAGCTCTATGAGCCACTGCCCCCATAAAATAAGCAGCTTACTACAGTTGGTAGAGTCTTTCGATTGTTGTGTTGCTGGTTCAATCCCCCACCCCCCCCCGACTCTGAACCCCAAACTGCTCCCATTGGATGGACAGAGTGCCTTGCATGGCAGCCACATCTATTGGTTTAAAGAAGTTATATCTACGATTAATAAAAAAAATGCATATTCTGTAAAATTTTCTCCATTTATACGGCAAAAACTATAAATATTCGTGTAAGTTTTGATCTGCATTAAGTCCTTCACCCTCAGCATGTGTGTGGTTAAGTGCCGTGCTTGTGTTTTTTGTAGAACTTCGCAGGGCTTTTTAAAATTTTTAAAAATAAAACCATCAAGGGTACAATGCCTCACTTTGAGACCAAAAAAGACCAGCACACCGACTGTCGAAGTATTTCTCAGCACCACTCCAGGGACCTCTTAGATTGTTTAAGACTTCCTTCATGATTGATTTGCTGTCATTCATGATTTCCAGTTTTACTCCATGGTACTGAGGAAGTGACAAAGGAGTCGTCGTCGCTGTAGTCCACATTTATGCTCAATCTTTTGAAAATTGAGCCGATGGGCAGCTGCAGTTATCAAAAAGGGCTCGCCCATCAGTCGATTATCGTTTCATTGCGTTATTGGAGCAACTGAACTGTACCTAACTCACAAATTCACACATGTGTTTGCTTGTTGACACACAATAAATAGTTTTATTTTAGTGTTTCAGTGTCTAGTGCACTAGCCTTGGATAAATTATCATCGTGTGACACAATGGCAAAACAGCATTATTACCAATGTACCGAATCCGTTGTTAAGTAACACTAAGTGGCGATTTATTTATTTATTTTTTTAAATGCACTAATTAAAATGTGCTTGACAACTCTTGGCTCATTGGCATTTAACCATGAAACTATTCTGCACTGACTCTCAGCGTCCCGACTAGAACAAAAGGAAACAGTGGAAAACTGCACATGGTGGAGTCCTCGTCTCTTATGTCCCTTCCATCACTCCTTATCTATTCATTCTGCCGAGGCAATGCCTAGGACCCTCTTTTAATTAAACTGACTGACTGTAATTCTGCCTGGCTCTCTCTGGAACGAATGCCATCACACTCAATCAATACAGTCAATTATTCATCAGGTCAAGTGGACCAGAGGAATAATGGGGCTCAGGGGATGTTGAGGAAGTATTACGGGAGGACGTTAACACGTGTCATTCCATACGTGGCTTGGAAGGAGCGCAGCAGCTGCTAACCTCGCTTCTAACATACAGTATATACGTATATCGCGAGTGCAAGCCTTGGGGGTGCGCGTCTATTGGGAACATGCACAGTTTTAGGGTGCAAGCCGTCCAGTTGTCATTGGAACCCCAACAAAAGGCTCCAATCCAGGCCCACAAACCACCAAGCAAGGTGCTCATATAGGATTTATTGGAGGTTTTCCAATCACGTACACTGTGCGCCACAACAAAGCAAAACTTTCATGTGTACACTCAAAAGTTATTCTAGCAATATTTTGCAAGAATACTTAAGATGAAACGGGACTGTACATGGCGGTTCAGTCATGTACTTTTATGCGAGTATGTTTCTTCCCAAACATATTTGGTATTTGGTTCGTTCAATATCTACTGCTTCTACAATTTATTACATCACAATGTAGTATTTAGTAGGCCACCATGCATTAGAATGCAACAAAATTTCCGGGTGGAGGCCACTAATTACTGAGGTTTGTTCTTCCTTGGCATGCGCCACATCTTTAGAAAAGGGCGGTGCTCTTCTATTGGGAACTATACGGTAACCTTTGCCATGTGTATATTCCACGTGTCGACATTGTGACGCAGTATATTATATATTTCTGCAGTTTCTCCTGTATTGCACGAGGAAGGACAACTTGAATTGCAAAGAAAAGAAAACAGGTTTCATACCATCATATCAGGTTTGCTTGAATGAGCGTGCAGGCTGGTAAAGATCACAAAGCTCTCTTTGAACGTCACTGACCAGGATGAGAAAATCGGTGTGGCATTAACAGTGTTTTCGCGTCCCACACTTTCACAATGAGCCATGGTCCGGAGAGGCGTCCGAGCTAAAAAGCCATGCAGCCGGCAAAAAGACTGCAGAGAAAGACTCGCCTGATTGCCGCAGAGTAGCCTGTCTGTGATGACACAGCTTAGCTGTTCACTCACAGAAGCTATTTTCTATAATCTCATTCTTCACATACCAAAAACAGTCCTGGTGTTAAAAAAAAAAAAAAAACAACTACTAGCAATGACTCAGAGTGTTACAGTACACTACTGATGATGACTGGAGCGAAATCCAACATGATCACACCGACTCAGAACAATCATTTTAACATATTTTATAATCCGCCTCTTTTTCAGCCCGTCTGGATTAGTAATGTGTAGAAACACAAAAGGGGCAATTAATGGGTGTATTCACACATGTCCCCACACATGTTCCCTATTTCAGGTCCAGACTTCCAGAATACTTGGAAACAACTGACTTGAAACAAAACTGAACATCTTTCGAATAGCGACTGCCCTTTTTGAAGAAATGACTGTACTTCCCGGATGATTAAACACATTTTATTAGTTGTTCAGCTGTTCAAGTGACAAATACAGTGGTACATACCATCTGGAGCCACTAGATGTCTCTATATCACAACCGAAAGCCGCTACAGGGCCACAGACAAACCTGCATTACTACTGAATTTGACTGACGAAGAACAAATGTCCACAAGAGGCAAAATCTACGCAGCAGAATTTAAAGTGAAAATATAAAACAGAAAAGTCAGAGTGGGAAACTAAAACAAGGACCGATTCGGCAACTGCACAGCTTATTTCACGTCTCAAATGTTTTCAGAACGACTTTTCGCTGAACTGCTTGAGCGATAAAAGAGGAAGTTTGTGTTTGAACCCCAGGAGCCCCTGAGCGATGCGTTGTAGACGCCACCTGGTGGCCAGAGAGTGGCACGCCACCCAAGCATGCGATTTTCAGAAGTGCTATGTTTTGGTCGCATCGCTGCATTCATCACCGAGGCCGCGCTTTGTCGTGCTGAGTGCGAAGGATTATGGAAGAGTGGAATGATTAAGACCCCCACCATCTTCATCAACGGCCAATAAGCACAAATTGTACTGGCTGTGAAGTGCACGTGTGTTTGACTGTGCTTATTTCTGTTTCAATGTACTTGGGTTGTGTGGATTTCACCTTGATGGGACAAACAGCAGGTTTTTACAAGTTAAAAGATCAGATTTATAAAAGGAATCTTGTTTTGAAGTCAGATTATCAATCAGAGTCAATAAATTAAAATCAGAGGTCAAGAAATGAATGGAAGTCGATGTAAAACCCCCTGGAATGTGTGAGCGTGTGTGTGTGTGTGTGTGTGTGTGTGTGTGTGTGTGTGTGTGTGTGTGTGTTCCTCCGTGCAGCAGTGCTGCTATTTTTAGCACAGCGAGCTTCACCCTGGGCCGTTCTCTGACCTTGGCGATAGTGTGACAAATGACAGCAGCGTTCCAGCAGAAGCTGAGCCATTTCAACAAAGACAGCAGGTCGGAGAGGGCGGGAGCAAAAACAACAACAAAAAAAATTAAAAACAACGGCACAATAACAATGCCATCTGTACAGGCTTATTTTTGTTTACCCACGGAACACCATTTCTCAGAGCCGCTGAGTCACCGACGGCCACGCTGCCGGAGCCACGCCGAGGTTTCAGGCTTAACGTCTGACATGCATCCCGCCGGCGGATAGCGACGCTCTGCATGACGCCTCCTCGCTGCGTGACGTCTGATCACGACGCCCCTCAGTCCGGCTCACGTCACCTTCAATTAGTCTCCGTGGCTTGTGTCACCTGTGCATGTCCGTGCAGCCCGTTTGCGTTTCTGCATATTTATACGCGACGGAATTTCAATGGTTATCTCCTCACGTATCGCGGAGAAGGAGCTGCAGGAGGCAGTGAGCAGCTTTAATAGGCATGCGACTGATCTCTGGAAAAAAAATTAAAATTGAATAAAGAGAAACATGAGCTGAGGAAAACCCACAAAGCTCTTGTGAAGGTTCATTTACGCACGTTATTTTCCGTCGTCTGTTTCAACAATGTAGAACTCAGAAATATGGAAGTTTAACGAGTTTAATGAAGCTGAAGTAGCTAAACTTGCTGCTTCTTGGCCTGCAGGTTAACGTGCACATCATGATGTTACTTTCCCTCGTGTAGCAGAGCTGGAGAACGATCGCTAAGTATCTTTAGAAAGTACATTTAGTTTTGTTGAACGCGGTCTGAAGTCCTGTATTTTCACACGGAAGAGGACGTTCCAACTATCATCACATTGCACTCTGATATTGTTTTGTTCGGGGCACTGCTGGCCTCAAGGTTAGAGAAGCCGACTTGAGATCGGGAGTTCGCAGGTTTGATTCCCAAAGCAGGAGCCTTTAACCCCATCAGCTCCCCGAGGGAGGGATATCCCCTAGGAATGCTTTCCTTCTTCTTCTAATCAGCTATCAAGACACAGACCAAACAGCAACAGTGTGCCTTCCAGTCTAAACCAAGGGAAAAAAACCCCTCAGCATTATAGACAAATCTATGCCATGGTAGCTTGTGCTTACCTAACAAGGATATTTAACAGTCCACAAGCGCGTAAATCCACAAGCAGAGAGCTGCTTCAAAACTAAAGACGTGTAAATGAAATGGTCTTGAACCCCACTGAGGCATGAGCCCTCTCTCAAACGCTTAAATCGATAATCAATGATGACGTTTATAGTGGAACCCTGTTTGTGATGGTGACGAGGCGGTTCCGCAACATTTGCATCTTGTCGATATTGAACCCTTCAAAGCGACATCAGTCCAATTTAAATCCACTTGAAAAGTGCCTCCCTCCTTCCTGCACGTACAGTGAGCAGAACCATGTCAAGCTCAGACATTTGGTTGCTTGACTTAATGCAAACGTCATATAAATCATAGCAATTCGGGGTTTCGGTATTTCCGATCATTTAAACGGTGTTAAATTAGGAACTAGCTTAGCATATGCAGCGTATACTTTTATTACCTCCTAATATAAAACACTAATGAAAATAATGATATTCTATGATATGGACATACCACATATTCCTACAAAATGTTTAGACAACCTAAAAAAAAAAATCATTGGTAACAATTGAGTGGCAAAGATCAGTTCAGCTTCAACAGGAACTATTGTTAGTGTTTGTTAGTTTTTCATCTGCGTGCTGGTTTGTTGGTTTTCTCTCTGTTACAAGCACCTAGAAATGACTGTGCTGTATGTGGTGCTATATAAATAAAGTTGAATTGAATTGAACTGAAAACGCAAAAAAACGATGCGTTAAAACGTCGTCTGGTAAATATGGCCTCATAATATGAGAGGAGTTCTTCTAAAATGACGCCCCTTTTGTTCTGATTATGTATAACACTGCCAGCGATGATGTGAAACTAATGCTGTGTTAGCATTATGGCTAACCAAGCAGTTAGCCTTAGCGACTGCTTCACAGTTTTGAATCAGTTTTAGGACTTAATTCCAATTTACCATGTAAAAAAGAGACGTGAAAGTGAAGGTTATGGCCAAAAGATAATCTGTGTGTTAGCTGATGATGTTGAATAGTCCCCAGAGTGTAGGTGATATTAACCCTGTAATAGACCTACTATCTGTCTTTTCACTGCATTAGATCATTAGATCACAAAGAAAAGAAAGGGGGGAAAAAAAACAAGCCACAGGAGCTAAATTCTCTAATTCTTTCCACATAAGTATTTTTTGAATGCTAATAAAAGCTGTCAGCAACATTTCATCTTGTTATACAGGACCTCCATCACCGTACACAACATTACGTGGTTGGATTCATCACTGTACACGTTTCACAGTATTTGCATCCAGTTCAGATAATGCAATCGGCGATTTACATTTTTTACCAGTCACAGTGACTGAATTATTCACCAGGCATCGAGGCTATCTCGAGTGTCTGTCAGTTAACGTTAGAAGCGACTTCGGCGGCAGGTGGCTGATATGAAAGGATGTCGCAGGATAACGCCAGCGACATGAACCACACTGGGTTCGTCACCGGAGCGACGATACATGTAAAATGAGCTTTATAAAATCAAGTCATGAGACAAAAGCATTTTTATATAATAAAGATTGAAAGAAACCCCTTCACCGAAGAGACGCCCGGTTTGCCATTCAGAATATCTGCAAGCCGCCGTTTAGTGTCTCATATGATAAAACATCACAAAATACGGAAAAGTATGCTCAATGTCAAAAATGATCTTCCTTTGTGTTTCGTACTGGTGTTCTTTCATTTGTCAATAATTCACATCAGCTGTTGCTCGACTATTTTTTGGTCGACTTTGCATTTCTTGGGCATTTTTTTGTTGATTTTGGTGCTTTTATGTAAATTTTTTAATTAAAAATGTTGTGTAAACAGTAGCTGAGGTGTTAGAAACAAGTTGTATTTAAATCCAGATTTCCCTGATTGTCCTGCTCTCCCTTCATCATATCCCTGACTGAAATGAAATGTGGTGTTGAGGACGCTCTGCCCTCTACCGAGTGTAGTTCTAGTTTCTCTGTGCTTTTAGATTTCCTCATTTAAATAACACTGCTCTTTCTCTCGTTCCTGATATACACCTGTGCTTCAGACTTCTGGTCACCAGATGTGAAATACCTCATATTGTAAAACATCAAATCTCAGTTTTTGATAAATATACATTGAATTCTGGAATAATGACAAATTTGCCGCCCTGAATATACCGAACTATGTCAGAAGTTTTAGATCAATGCTCCCATGTAGGGACCAACTTCATGTCCTGGAACTCAGATTTCCACTATGAAAGCAGGCGAACCCAGGTACTGTCCACCTGCCACAAAATTAATTCCATTAATTCGCTGTCACTGTGAGCTTTAAATGTGATTTTATAAGATTCACACAGTGAGTTTCAGAGTTTTCCTCTGTCCCTGCAGCCCCGAGCTCTCCCATCTCCGATCTGAACACAATTAGACGCCGCTGACGACGTTCCTGGGTAAATTGCACTGCGGAGACAATTCCAGCCACCTCCTCCCAATTCAGAAGCAAAATCTCATTCATCAAGAGGAGTGAGAACGTGAGGAGCGGCTGACGTGGCTGTCAGAGGAAACGGGGATGGATGGATGCGTCTTCGGCCGGCAAGAAATTGTCTCTCAGTTGTGCGGCGGGAAAAAGTGTTTCTGTTAGTGTGGGGTTTTTTTTGTATTTATTTATTTTTTTCATCCCTAAAGGGTGACATTGGAGGATTCAGCAGGCACCGAGCTATAAAATTGCTAGTTGAGAGGGAATTAGTGGGGATGGAGAGGTGGAGAAGGAAGGACAGCACGTTGGGGAGTCGGATGAAGAGGTGTGCCTTGGAAACTGATGTGATCATCTCGCCGTCAGCCATGTTTACAGTCCCCCCCTCCCCAGAGGTCTTGACAGGTCAATACAGAAAGGGCAGACTTATTAGACTAAGGCATGTCCGTTACGATCAAAATAAAGCAAAAGGCTCCAGTGAACGCAGTGACAAGACAATAAGCTCTCCGTTAAACTGTTATCGTGGCCGCTCCAGACCTTGGGTCTCTTTGTTGGCGGTAATTAAGTCGTGGACATTATATTCATGTCCACCTGCAGCTTAGACATAAGAGACCATAGGCGGAAGCCTTGTTCGCTTGTCTGACTCACACAAGGTCTGTAATTAGGATATATGTTACACGGGAGCTTTACTCAAACCAGCCAAATCTGTATTGTGTAGCAGTTGAAAGCATGTAGATTAACCCCTGTCAAGCTGAAAAATCTTCATATCAGTGAATGAATTCAGGGCTAAACAATATTAGATTAACATGCAGAAAATGCAATGATGTGTTTGAGTATTGCGATTATAGTGTGAATTGCAATAAACTCTTAAGTGAATGTCCGTGCTTTTTTAGCCTAATATATCTGATTCAATCTTCTTTTTATCGTATCTTTTGTGCAATGTGAAGCTACAGTGATAATTAAATTACCCAAATAGGAGCTAAATAAAGTCTTATCTTATGTAAGTTGACCTGATCTGCCTGTAACTTCTGAAATAATTGTGTTGAATCAGACTTTTTTTTGCAATGACTTAATGTGTGTCGATAAGAAAAAAAGTAAGGTAAGTTGGAAGCCTGAGAGAACAGGGTGATTTCATGATTAATATTGATAGAGCTCACTCATTTGATTTATGCATTTGCCCCTGATTTGTTGGTCGTTATCACAGGAGGACTTTGTAAATAAAAGTTCACTTTTTCACTGAGAAACTCTTTTTGTGTCTCTGTTCGGACCATAGCCCCCGGGCTGAGGTGTACCAGGGGCCTTGATCTTAATTAAATGTGCCCCTTGAGGATTTCACCCTAAACCTTCAGTCTTTGAGGAAATATTACATGAACCCGCCGCGCTGCTCCTGCCCCCTCCCAGAATCAGAATAACTGCATCACTGGCCACTCAACACCCACTATATCCTCTTTATATCTGCTTACGAGCTCAAAGCTCATAACTAGTGAGTTCCACAGCTGTCAACACATCTCACACCAATAACACAACATTTCCTCTCAGAAACGTTCAGGCTGAATTCTGCAGACACATTTTTATTAAAGCTTCCTGGAACAGCTGGGGACTGGAGCTTTTTTTTCTTTTTTTTTTTTTAAGTAGCAAATATAACTCATATTGTTAAAAAAAAAAAAAAAAAGTGCATCTGTCCTGGACTATTTTCACCTGTGGATGAATCCACATTTTACAGCTCGTCCTTTAATCACAACCCATGAAAGACATCAGCCGACACGACACCCATGTGCCTGTAATGGAGCGCCTGTTTCTCAGAGCCAGATTCGGCGAACACGTCGCCAGCTTGCAGAAGCACCGGGTAGCTTCTCACAGATGTGATATGACCGCCATTAATTATATTTCGAGATGTCTGGAGTGGGGGAGGGGGGGCATCTTGAATCGTGAAATGGATGCTTGAAAAACACGGCAAAGGGAGCGTAACAGATGTGTCTGTCTGGGTAAGCGGGCTGTAAAAAAACAGGAAGGTTGACAGAAAATCTGTTTTATGACCGACTGGCTGTTCGCTGTGAAGGGCGGCACGAGATTCCACAGCGAAGGGCGGCGAGGACGAGAGCGGCGCTCTGAATGACAACATTTAGTCTGTTAAGGCTGCGTGAGCATCGGGACTCAGACGTGGCTCAGAGAATCCGTCCTGGAAAAGGATCCTGTTTTTACCCGACAATGTTTCAAGTGAAAACGCTTTGGTAAAGTTTTGCTTTTACACGGCAGTGTTTTGAAAATGACGTCCGTTTCCATGGTAACGGCATAAAATGCTGATACCGATGTAGTTAGCATCTTGGGCCACAAGTTGGCGCTGCTGGTTGTTTTTGTATTGACGCCACACACAGGTGCATGCAGAGAGCACTACGCTATAAACATAAACAATGAGCGTAAACAGATATTCTAGTGGACAGACCACCAAGTTTGATTGTTATTATCGTGACTGTCAAAATAAAAGTCCCATGTCCCAGGGAGCCATGAAGGAAACATTGTCCATCTATTGAGCATGTGAAGAAGTAACTAGCAACTAGTTACTCCAGCCGTGGCATTTTCACCGTCTACACTCAGAGCATTTTCAAAAAGTTTCACCTCGGGAGCCGTTTTCACCAGCTCTAAGCACCACTGCAGTGTGAACGTAGACATTGTGGTGGAAATGGAGCCTGAGTTAATGGGGTGTGACCTTTGCAGCCCAGGTGAGCGCTCACCTTGTTTGAAGTGAATGAAGCCCAAAGTGACGCTGCTGCTGCAGAGTCTCTCAGCTCACTATGGTGAAGGTCACTCTCTTTGAAATACAGCGTTTCACTTCGACTGAAGGTAAGTCGCACCTCGCAGCAACAGGCTCATGAAAAAGTAAAGAAAAATTGACAAAAAACTAATTGTACGTGATTTGAGCAGCTTTTCGGGCTTTTCGCGTCACTGTGCAGTTACTTGATTGCCAAACAATATGAAAGTTGAAATTATCTCCACGAGCCGAATGCAAATAAACACATTTTATAGCCGCGTCTGTGCGGCTCAAACTGCTCAAACACATTATGCAGCGTCTCGCAAAGAAGACTTTTAATGAGCTTAATTTGCAGAATCTGTCACCTTCAGAGTCATTCGGAAGAAATACTGCATGTTTGCAACACGGCGGCTCATTTCTCATCACAGCACTGAAAGTTGAATTGATGTTCATGTTTCAAATAAGCAAAGCCTAAGTCAGGAGCGGGCAACTCAGTTCCCCAAAGGGTCACATGGAACTTAACTATTGAGGCCATAAGTTGACTTGAATTTTGTTTAATGAGAATTATCACCTAATTGGACAAGCAGTTTTTTTTTTGCAGAATTCTTATGAGATACTGTTGCTCTGCTTCAGTCTTTGTCTGGAAATCATCATTACATTTGTCTGAATCTCAAGTTGATTTTAAAAAGTAAATAAAAACAATATTTTATCTTGAGCTCTTAGCGAGCTCTGCTAGCTACGGTGCTATACCCAAACAACAATGCAATAATTTTCCAATATACACATTTTCTACAGTAGTGGACAGATGAACGAGTTGGACTGTTATTAGGATGACTGTCAAAATAAAAGTACCAAATCCCAGGAGAATATGAAGTCATGACACGACGGCGGAAACCTTGTTCTTATGTTCCATCTTATTGCACATGCACAGTGGCAGACTTCCGGAAAAGTTACGTTTTTCACCCCCGTTTCCATGGAAACTGAACTCTTTCGAAACGTTGTGCTTTCAGTGACGTCAAGCACCGTTTACATTTGAAAATGTCGCGTAAACAGGGCCTGAGTCCCGTGTTTACCGCACAGCATGCAGCTCTGGTAATAAACTGAATGCAAAGTGAAGATTATAGGATTATTAAAACATTTAAGAATCTTTGTTAATAATGACTTGGCTGCTTTACGATCTAGTTTGATCCCAGGAATGACTTCGCCTGCGCTGCCATGTACCGACAACCGGGACTATTTTTAACCGCCGAGAGCGAGAAGAAGTCACGGGATCAAAGCCTGTCGCCTCCTCGCAGCTGCTGCACCTCCAACAGAAGCTCCGTATACAGTGGAGGGAGAGACGGCGGTCCATCCATCTATTTATCTATCTCTCTGCAGAGTGCTATCAATACCACTGCCCTTTCAGATGAGCCTTTGATTATCCACCCGGGGGAACGCGATCAATGCCCGGCTGCCCTCGGTGCCGACTGGAAGTCCTGGAAAGTGGCTGGAAACCTTGTTTGCCAGAGACACTTCCTGCACTTCATCCGAGCCGGACTGATGAACCGCTGGCGAGTAAAAAAAGCCTGGCGCGGGAGTCGCCTCGTCAATATTAATGAGAGCAATATTCATGAGGGAAGGTGTAAAAAAAAAAAAAAGGAAGAGGCGGCGCTGCAGTTCGGGAGTTCTCAGAGAGCGGGCAGCGCCATCAAAACACCGGCACGCCTGCGCCGGTGACTCCACGTTGCATCATGGGCTTTGAAGACGAGGGGTTCCGTGACGACGAGCACGCGGCCGGACCCGGCGCTCCGCCGCATATCAAAGAGGACATGAGAGGGAGACGGAAGGCTGCTTCTGAAGGGACGCCTCCCCCAGGACACGTGTTGGTGTAATTGCTTCTATTGCTTTATTTCTTTGTTGTTGTTTTTTTTTTTGTTGCCATGGTTTCTCTCTGATGTGGGAACGGCTCAACCACGGCGAGAGCGAGCGCTCCCAGAAAACTCAGATTCATGACGCACTTTAAAGGTGGTGAAGTTTCTATTTACTGAAAACAAAACAAACTAAACGACCGGTTATTTGGCCGATGACCGTTACAGGATAATTGGCCAACTTTTAGTCGACTGACGTCGATGTTCAGCAAATTTGGTGCTTTTCTGACGCCCGCGTGTTTCGCATCCAGCAGAGGGCGCTCTGACTTCCCTCACCTCACACTCTCGTCGCCTTGAGTGAACGTTAAGTAGTTTGTGAAATAAACAACAATTCAGTAAGTCTCCCATTTCCTGTGTCGTCCATGTTTGATTGAGACGTTACTTGGTTCTCCGTTCGTGCTTTTATTGCTGCTGACACGGTGACCGGATGTCGCCATCTTTGATATGGTGCATCGGCACATGTCATCACTAACCGGTGTATTTACGTTGATGCATCATTTATTGGTTATCAGTATCTTTTATTTCCTAATACCGGAGTCGACCTCGGCCCCCAATAAAGTGCATATGGGTCGGGCCCTACAACTAAATTTTTCCTTTGGTACCGTGCTTCTTAATAGGCAGTGATTGTTTAAAAATATACATTTAAAATTAGTATTCATTCAAAAGTACTTTAAATTTACTCAGAGATACGATAATAAACGTGCTATGTTTTATATTCAGGCTCCCCCTCTCAAGCCTGGTTGGTTTGACCCAACTTGCTGATGACATCACCTGTCAATCAATGCAGATCTTTAATATGAACTTAATTTCATCTCTTTACATTGATATATATACGGTATTATGTTATTTTACAACATTAATATATCACACAATAAGCTAAATGCTGATAATTAACTGCCCAAAGGGATCATTGAGATTTTTATTTATTCTAATCAAATGATTGGTAATGTGCATATATACAGTATATATATTCAGAAACTATTGCGAAGTTTGTAATTCATGAGCAGTTCCTTGTAATTTTTCACAAAATGTTACCATAAAGCAAAAGTCATTTCTATATTATTTCTCGGACAGATTACTGAGAAATGAGAAAAAAAGAGGGTAAAAAATGGGGACGAGGGCAGAAAGGGAAAATAAAAATTAAAAAAATTGGGAAATTTTGAAAACGACTTAAAAACAGAAAAAAGTTTTGTGAAAAAAAAGGAAAAATACAGAACAAAAAAAAACCCCAGAAAATATGGACAAGGAGAGAAGTTTATTAGAAAAAAGAAAAACTGTCAAAAATGTTAAAACTGTAAACAGAAATAAGAAAAAAGCAATGCAAAACCAAAAAAAGGAAACAAGCGTAAAACGAAAATAGAAAACAGAAGAAGAAAGAAAACAGGAGGTCAGTGAACTAATAACTATGGCAGCTACCGCTAACTCTGAGGAGAACTGTTGTCTTCAGAGCCGGGCAGCGAGACACGGCAACTCTTTGAAAAAAAAAAAGAAAAGAAACCTGCAGTAGTTTCAGAAATAGTAGCAGCGTTATTGATTTCATAACAGTTCATCAGTTTCGAGCATCTTACTGCATGACGTGGTTGTATCACTGTCAAGTGGATTAGGGTGGTCAAAGTATCTGTTATAACACACACACACACACACACACACACACACACACACACACACACACACACACACACACACACACACACACACACACACACACACACACACACACACACACACACACACACACACACACACACGTGTCCCCTCTGCCTGTGTCACAACTCATGACTCAAACTTTGTAATTGCCTTTTAATCCTCGGGAGGGCAGAACATGTGTCGGCGCCGGTTAATTCGGGCCGGCGGTCGCCTCGGGACGCCACAGAGGAGCTTATGACACGAAAGGTAGCGAGTATTAAGTCGGCGTCCGCCCGGGCTGCAGCGGTTCGGCGCATTAACGTGAAAAAAGGCAGCAATTTTCCAAACAACGTTGCGTAACAGGAAGGGGAGTTATGAAAAACAATCTAAAAAAAAAACAGACGTCCGGAGATAGCGAATAAAATGTGTCTGCACCTCTGAACCGGTAACAAGTGCATTTGTGATATTCTTTTTTCAAAACGCACTCCTCTGCGCAGCGCCGCGGCACTCGGGGAGATAAGTGCACATGTGGCTGAACATTTATTAAGATGACCTTATACCACATTCATCCAAGGACACAGCCTGAATTCAAATAGCCTTGCCGGAGTGCTTTCAATAAAACCAACCGCGTTCTGCACCTTCTTCTAAAATCTACCATCTTCTTCCTCATCATTTATCCCTCTGCAAAATTTGCACCGACATCTCATTGTCAGTATTTCTCATGGACCAGACGGGCACAGCTCTTTGGGTTAGTCTTATCTCAGCAGCTCAAAGACATTTTTGTTTTTGCATTCCTTCTGTCTAAACATGGCATTTGTGGCACGTTTCAGGCACCCTCTACTTCAACATGTCCTCCTTTATATCATTTCCTTCTGCGTATTTCTCAGTTTGAGGAATGATGGAGGCAGTGAGTGGCTGAATTCCTTCGAACAGTGGAAGCAGTCTGGAAATACTGAGGGAGACTTGTTCCATCATGATGGTGGCGGAAATTCATTTTTCCACAAGGAATGCATGAAAAACCGCCTGGTGGAGCCAAACCATGGAACGTTTCCTCATTTTGCAAAAGTGATTCAAATTCAAAATCAAAGAGACTGCTTCAGATTGAAGGTGAAGCACCTCCAACACAACGATCCCGTTCACATGACAAGTGAAAATGCATCGGGGTTTCTTTGTGTTTTTGTTGCATCTGTTGTTTCAGAAAACTTTTACATTTTTCCAACAACGTTTTGAACGTTTTGCACATAAACGGCAAAACAATGTACTTTCCATGCAGTTGGTGCTGTTTGTTGTACGCTATAAACGTCAACAATACAGGCCGCCATTGTTATTATCGTCCTTCTACTCGCACGTGTGCAGAAGAACCTTTCACCATGGCCGTGGTGTGTGTGTCCACAGGCGACACGGCGGCGGAGCCCGAGCGATTTGGAAAAAATTGCATCTTTTGTGGCTCCAAGCACTTTTGACACCGATTGATTCTTTCTCGATGAGCTCAAGAGAGACGGCCGACCGCACGAAATCCAGTTCTGTTCCAGATGTTTGAAAATGATGCGAGAAATCAATTAAACAATGTGATTAATGCACTTTAAAATTCTAAACTGGGTTTATATTCCTGACAGATGATCCAAAGAGCTCGTATCCAGCTTCATCCAGTTAACGGTCATGGGGCACTTGAGCCAATCCCAGGTAACTAGGGATTAAGGCTGGCTTCACATTCAGTCCATCAGATAAACAAACACAGAGACAAACAATCACACCTGCAGGCGATATCCAGTCACCGGAAGTTTCTTGAGGAATCCGGAGAAAAAAAAACCCAAGATGCTGGGAGAACATCCGGATTTGAACCCATTGACTTCCTCACAGCTGTTAGCATTAGCAGTCTTTACATCTGAAGGTAACGTCACTAACTTTATTCTGCGAGGACAGATTCATGGATTATCTGCTGTCACTGCTGAAACTATCCAAAATCTGTCATCACATTACAATTAGTATGAACGGGCTCATATTATGCAAAATTCACTTCCTAAAGGTTTTCCAGCATTACTAATCGTCCTCATACCTGGACTGACGTCCCAGAAGTGAAGACAGTCTGTCCTCTCTCTCCCCGGCTTGTTTCAGGTTTTAAAAAGTGTGTTGCTCCAATCAGCCAATCAGAAATCAAACCCTATATAGTGTCATCTGGGGTTTAGCCAATCCCAATCAAGGTAGGCCCTCCCTTTGACTCCTCCCACAATTAAGCAGCTCTGCTCTGGCACATGGCACCACGAAAGGAAGTACTTCTTCCTCTTCCCAAGATAGGCATGTGTGGGCGGAGCCAGTCCAGCTCACACAGACACAGCAGATTCTGAATGTAGCTCCTATGATCCAATATTCTAATGGAGGAAAATCAAGGAAAACTAGAAACTTTGAACACAAGGTTTCTGGACCAATGAGACCATGTGAAAGTATTGAAACGCTGGATAATACGACCCCTTTAAAGTACATACAGTACTTTTAAACAAAGTAGTCCAAGAAAAGCCTGCCAGGTGACTTTCAGTTCGTCATTCACCAACAGAATACTTCCACAAGGGAACTTTCTTGTAAAGTACCCACAAGTTTCTGGACGCTTCATGAGTTAAACCTTTGTTTTGCATCTCTTTCGGGTTTCCACCTCCTCCTGAGGACATCTCGGAGTTCACCTGCTCCAATCCGCCGATGATTTGTAATGACGGCTTGGCTCACAGTGGGTTTTACAGATCTTTCAGAGGAAGTTCACAGATTTATCGTCCACTAAATCAGTTCCTAACCTGAGTATTACTCAGATGTGCCCTCACCTTCATACCACTTCCTGCTTCTTTTTGTCCTCTTCATCTCTTTCCTCATCATCTGCTAACGATTCCCACAGTTTGACCTCCACGTTCTCCCCCTCCGACAGAACCCTTCCTCCTTTGTCTCTCCCTTGATCTCCTCTGTTTTCTGTTCCTTGCCTTCCTTTTGCTTTGCCACTGTCCTGGACGCTGCTGTGAAGCAGCAGCAGCAGCAGCAGCAGCAGCAGCAGCAGCAGCAGTCGTGTCATGGACATTTTCTCCATCAGTGTGAATTACAGTTTTGCAGGCCGGGGGATCACAGCGTGTGAAAGCGCAGCTCTTACTCACGACAGGGTTGGCATCCCTTTTCCCTCCAGTGCTTTTCCCTTTAGTCCGGAGGGAGGACAGCAACAATGGCTTCATTACCGGAGTCGAGGAGGACGCTCTGTCAGGCGGACCGCTGAGTCCGGCGCCACCAGGGTCACTCGGAGAGGTCGCCCCCTTCAGTCAGGCTGCATTATGTCGGCAGTTACAGGAGGCAGAGACGCAGCTTGACACTGCCCGGTGCCAAATGAGTCGCCTCACTCCGATTCCTCTCCAAACCGTCTGTTTCCAGGGCACACGGAGCTCCCGGTCAAAGTTGACTGTATTCTCTTCAGAAAGCCAAATCAGGGCTGCAGTGACACATGAGGAACATTTACACACATGCTCACGGAGCTATTATTACATCTAAAGTCCTTCAGGTTATCGTGTGTGCCAGGCGAAGGCTGAAACATGCACGGGAGGGAGAGAAAACAATTCAGACAGGCAATTTCCAATCCTGTCTCTGGACGGGCAGACAGCCGAATGCGAGAGCCAATTTCACCCGACGCCTTCAAACTGAGAGACTCCAGGCTGTGAAGTGACAGTGTTAACCACTGCATCACCGAGACGGCTGCAGTGTTCCACCGCTGCCTGCTTTCACCGGATCCCCGACATTATTTAAGAGAAGCTGCACATCTTTCTCTCGGCCTACGACCCAACGACAGCAGCACTTCTCCTGGTTTAAGGTTTTATAGCAGCATCAGACACAATGTACAGAAAGCAGAAACCCAGGTACCGGTGCAGTGTTGGATCACTGGTGTGAGGTTGCTTGTTTGAATCAGGTTTGTTAGAATAGCACTACTAAACACACAGCATCTACAATAAAGAATGGCTCCTCGTAACTGTATTGATAAAAGTAGAACCAGAGGAAGTGTGGTGGGAAACAAAAAGTCAATAAGGAATTTGCTTTTATTTTTTGGGGGGGTTTGTTTCTACCTGAAATAAACAAAACACAGCTTCATTGTCCCAGAGAGATTAGAAAGTTTAGATGCCCCCCCCCTAAAAAACTTGGTTTCCTCATCAAAACTTGAGGTTTAAGTTCAGGCATTGGAAGACCCTGGCGAGATTTAGGAAACAAATTCAACTAATGGGTAAATTCAAGCATCAAAGCTGTAAGGTTATGTTTCATTCATCTGTGGTGGGTACATTTCACTTCTCCACTCCTTTCACGAGATGCTTCAGGGATTCACAGTCACCCGTTCACACACCAATGGTGATTGCCGTCGTCCTTTAGGAGCAATTAACGGTCCAGTATCCCTCATCAAGAACACTTTCACATTCTGTCTGAACATTGGGAGATCGAACCTGCAGTCTTCTGAATGGGAGACGAGCCACTCTACTAACTGAGCCAACTCTGTGAGGTTCCAGCATCAAACCTCCAGTAGAAGCTCTGGCGAGGCGACGCCATGAGAGTGGACAGCCTGTACTGAGCGGACGGAGCGGACGGAGCGGACGAATCGGCGTGCACGGACAGGTTTTTAACTCTTAACCCCGAAATGAAAACCACAAGACAAATGTGGGAAACGGAAAGGTTTTCCGGGCAGATTTCAAACCAAACCGACACTAAAACGGTGTGTGTGTGTGTGTGTGTGTGTGTGTGTGTGTGTGTGTGTGGGCATAAACAAAGACTACTGAACGCATACGGAAAGTGCCGAATCCAATTACACTACATCGTTGTTTACCATTTTCATAGTATCTTCAAGGTAACTCACTCTCAGCTCTTATTAAAGCGTGCATACTGGGACTAATATGATTTGATACCATGATAACTGTGTTTGATTATGTGCAACTGCACAATAAATGGAGTGACAAGAGTTTTTTTTACCGCGATCAAGATCACGATTCATGTCCTTTTACTCGACTCCCTTCAGACTTTGTTCCTCACATCAGGAGCCATAAAAAATAAATAAATACCCACCAAAAGTAGTCGTGGTATCATTGGTTGCTAATTACCATCATCACACATTTTAAATCCACGCAGATTCTCTGCAATAATTAACTTTCTCTATTAAATCGTTAAAACTACTATCCAAGGGGAATAATCTCACACGGCTTAGTTTATCATAAAAAAGAAAAAAAACTAAACAGAAATTCATCATCGGTATTAAAATAAAGGATGTGAAGAATAAACTAAGCTGTGTGTTTTGGCCTTTTGCATGAAGAAAATCATTTTCAATATATCTTTTGCACATTTAACTTCTTACGATTTTTCTTGGTGTGGAAGTGAAATTTGTTCTGGCTGGTTCAGGAGCCAAACCAACAGTGAGACGGCTGCGGCTGCGGCACCAAGGATGTTTCAAAGAAGAAAAGAAAAGAAGTTGAAGAGTTTATGGATTTCTGCGCCTCACAGTTCCTGCCAACGTTATTTTGTTTGTGAGCGCGGCGAGAGAAAAAAACTCTCAACGATCTCGCCAAAGTCACAAAGAAACGCATTCAGTGAAAGTACAAAGGGTTTAAGTGCAGCAGAGGGAGAGTCCTTCACTGGAGCGGCTCAGGTTGATTCCTCTCCTTCACCTATTATTTAACGATCTCCCCCTGGTTTTTTTTTCCCCCTTTCCCGCAATTCCCCCGGCGTCGCCATGCAACTTTGATGAAGAGTAACTCTGTTAAGAGCCGTGCACGCACACCGCGGGTTGACAAGCCGGGACACGTGCGTTACGCAATAACCTCCCCAGAGCGACGCAAAACTCAGACTGTGTGCCGCCGCCATTTTTAGATCCAAACCAGCTCACTTGAAGATCGTAGAAATTCAGGGATTAAAAAATAATAAATCAGGAAGTTACAGACTTCAAAAGGCCTCACGCATTATAGACATTATAAATAGACATTAAAGGTGCAAGGTGTGGGCTTTAGTAATGCCACACTTGTACACTAGGTGGTGGAATTGAGCAGATGTAGAACTCAGTTCGGCCAAAACAAAAGAGACGCAAACGGTACAAATCCCAAACAAAACAGATTTATTTAAAATACATTTCTTAAGGGTAGCGGACACTTCAGGCTCCGTTTATACGACAACGTTTTCAAGCGAAAACTGACAAACTCTGTTGCATTTTGGATGTCGGAGGCTCGGAGTGACTGAAAACGCAATTTTTTGAAAACGGCCCTCCAAGGTGGAACTTTTGGAAAACGCCCCGACTCTGTCTCCATGGTAACGGGGGGGGGGATGAAACCTTCCTGAAATGCTGCTACTGGTCACGACCAAGGTCGCAGTAAAAAATTCTTCTGCACATGCTCAGTAGATGGACAATAACAACAACGTTTTCCTCCAGAGTGTCATGACTCACAGTCCATATTCTCCTGGGACTTGGTAGTTTTATTTTGATAGTCACTGTAATAACAATCCAACTAGATCATCCATCCATACGAATGTTCATGTTCTCCCATCTAAAATGTTTTTAGTGTACTGTACTTCAATACAATAACAACCAACAGCACACACTAGTGGCCAAACATGAAAACGACATCATATTCGAGCCATTGACATGTAAACGCAAAACTTTTCTAAAACGAGAATGCAAAAAAAAAATAGTTTTCACTTGGAATATTGTTGTTTGAACGGAGCCTGATATTAAACACATCACATCCTGGAACTTTCAGTGTTAGTTTGATTCCCTGAAAGGATTGAAGCGTCTTATTAAGAGTATCAACATCAAGACATGACGCCTCCATCATCGTAAAGTTGGCAAACGAGCATCAGCACACAAGCCTTCAGAAGAGAGGAACCATGAAAGCTGGAGGCTGCAGAAACTGTGCAGCTGTGGCGGAGAGGATTTAAGATTGTACGTATTATTTCCTCAGATTTGTTGATATTAGCGCTGGAAAATATGTTGAAAATTTACAGTTTCATTATTGACAGTATCAACCTGCGCAGTGAATGTCGCAAAAGTCTGATGAATTATACGCATCGATTCACGAAGGCAGTATATTTTGCTGTACGTGTCCTCTTTTTATATATCCCAAAGCTCACGGAGGAGGAGCGTCATGAGCTTGGTGATTTGCTAAACAGACCAGCAATAAGTTGTGGTTGAAGAAACTGCGTGTCTGGAGGCAGTTTGGTTAACGGAGAGATGACACGTCGCAGGCGCAGATACCCTGTAAGTCATCCTGTACAGTCGTAGCAACGCGCTGGGAAAAGCACAAATAAACCTTATAGCAACCTAAAACAAAGCCGTAAAGAATAATCTAAAGTGTTTCTCTGGTATTCGTTATAATCCGTCCTGGTGTTTTCATCCTGATGCTATTATTTATTTAATTTTTTTACAAAACCGTGACACTGACAGTCATTTCTTCTTGGAGCGACAGCTAAAGCACTCAACTTAGGCTAAATACGAATGAAGGACAGAACAGTTCAGCATTCATCAGAGGTTGACCAGTGTAATTCCTCCTCAAACACGCCACAGCTCAGTACAGTGAGTGAAGCAGATTCATTCATTTTTTATCACCACCATCGTGCACGCCACCGTCACCACCGCCGTCACCATCCGACTCTCAACAACTGTAATGCACATTCATTACTCCACTCTCCGTTCAGTTCAGACTCATCTGTACGTGGCCCCTGAACTCAAATGACTTTGACGCCCATACGCCCTCAACACACACGCACGCACGCACGCACACACACACACACACACACACACACGACGGCGCCCTGCAGCTTCACAAAAAGCACCAAAACACTGTCTGCACCGACAGCCGGCTCATCAACGAGACCTCGCAGCTGTGATCAGACGCTACAGTATCATCACTAATTAAATCAGCCAGCAACACACACACACACACACACACACACACACACACACACACACACACACACACACACACACACACACACACACACACACACACACACACACAGGAAAACCAACAACGTGACTTTGGAAGACGGCCCCGAGGCCGCCGAGCAGCCTCTGTTAAGAGGAGCCGGGAGCACGTGGGATTCCAACCGCCGACTCCCGCGAGGCCCTCCGAATAGTTCAGGCTTGCAAACTCAATTATGAGGCCCGAGGTTTTGATTTCTTAGAATAAGGCTACAAGGCTGGATTGAATTAAGAGCGCCCAGAACGTGTTCGGAGGCAGATTACAATTGAGATATTGTCTTTATAGAAAAGTACAGTGTGGATGCTGTGCGTGCCTGCAGTGAAAACTAGTCATTTATAGAAAGAGGGGGGTGGAATCAATAATTGATGGTGATGGAGGCTCAGCAGTTTGACGCTGAAACAAAGTGTGGGTGCAAGTCAGGAGATTACATGTTAAATGTGGAGGAAGGGGGGGGGGGGGGGGATTTGATGTATTGAATGAGACAATTATCCAAATATTCCCAAAATTAGAAACCAGATCAGAGCAAATTCATCCTAATATGCATCTATTTATAAATCTATATATTTGCATGCACTGTACATTCATAAGCTGCATGTATTTGGCCAATCAGATTGCTGCTCTGCTTGTGTTGACATCAGACAGTATTCAACCTCATTATTTCTACTTTATCTCTGGAAAATTGAGTATAAACAACAGAGCACTTTTGAACTTGCACATATACGAGGGAAAAATCTAATCAAATATACAAATTGAGTCCAACTGGAAATCCCAAAGCACACAGACTTCAACGTCATACACTCCAGTGCCTGTTCAGTTGTGGCAGGTCACATGTGGTGGCAATACGTTTAATATGAGCAGCCCTGCATGAGCTCATCCCTTTGGAAAAATAAACATAAATAATAAATAAATAATGATTGCAGAGTGCAGCAACGCCACCCGTGCAGAGGTGTCCAAACAACCCCCCTACACCCCCCCCCCCCACCCCCCCACCCTCTATCCACTGTAATGAGTGCGTCCACACAGCGCGCAGTGCCACGCGTAAAGCTCGTGCCTCTGTGAAAAGGGGGGGGGGGGGCAATACTGTGTCTTTCAGGGAGGGTTGCAAAATGATCTTCCAGGACTGCTCTCTCTTCAAGGTGTCGGGGGAGGAGGGAGGGAGGAGGAGGAGGAGGGGGGCAGCTGACAGGAGGCAACGGCTGAATTACAATGCGCCCTGCGCAGTCCCCCCCCACCCCCCTCACCCCCCCTCTCTGTGACAGCCCGCCCCCCCCCCCCCACTGTCAACCAAAGCCCAACTTGCTTTGGCCCCTCACCGTGCAGCCTCATCCTCCTCCTCTGTGCTCAGAAAACTGATGCTGATGGAGCCGCCGGCTCAGAAAAAAAATGAATGAATTAAGAAAACACACACACACACACACACACACACACACACACACACACACACACACACACACACACACACACACACACACACACACACACACACACACACACACACACACACACACACACACACACACACACACACAAACCAAACCGTGTGCGACTCGTGGAGAAGAAGAAAGACGTGATTTTCGAGCAGAGTTGAGCGTGAAGTGTCAGCCTGCAGTGAGTGTGTCAGTGCGCCCACCTCATCCTGCTGCGGCTGGCCGCCTCTCTGGTTCGCCTGCTCCTTGGTGGCTGTCATTGTAAACTCCTCCGAGGGTTAAAAACTTGCTGGCAAAACCGGGACGGATCCCCGTTGTGTTAATTCTCTGATTCTCTTCCGATGGGAGCGTGGAGGAGGAGGAGGAGGAGGAAGGAGGAAGGAGAAAGGAGGCGAGCGGCGGTGCGCGCGGCGGCGGAGCAGAAGGATCCGTCACGATTGAAGCTCTGCGAGCAGCCAGCAGCAGCCCGGGCACAGCAGCCTCCTCTCCGGCCGAGGGAGGGGAGAGTTCGACTCGTTATCAAACCGAGAAAAGCCAAAGACTTGTCACATTTTAACCCTCCGCCTCCTCCTGCTGCTCCTTCAGACACTTCTTCTCCTGCGCGTCTGGCTCACGAAGGAGCTGTGAGCATGAGAAATATTCTCTCTCTCACTCTCTCTCTCTCTCTCTCTCTAGTCCCACACGTAGGGAAGGAGGAGGAAGAGGAGGAGGAGGAAGGTGTTCAAGTGGGTTTTTGATGGTTTCCAGAGAGAGGGGGGGGGGGGGGCTCTAAATAAAAAATTAGGAACACATTAAAATGTCTTACAGCAGCAGGGGCGGAGCTTCAAGTGCATCCTACAAATGCAGCTTTATCTTACTTTATTAGATCAACCTAGTTTCTTCTGGACGTTTTGGATTCAACAAGGTTCTGTAAATGTTCCTCGGAGGTTTATGTTGTCAGGATAACTTTACACAGATTTGTTGGCTGAACATCCATGAAGTGAATCTCCTGTTCCTCCATATCCCAGAGGAGTTCTGATGGACTGAGACCCGAGACTGTGGTCCAGAAGCCAGTCTGAGATGGTTTGAGTCTCCATGAGAAGATGGTCCACTGTGGTTGTGGAAGGGATGGAGATGCTCAGGTAGACTGTGGAGTTTCAACCTGCTCAGTTGATACTCGCAAGAAGAAATTCTCTTTCGTTTCGGCTGATCACAGGATGGAAAGTACTTCTTCCTACCGCCTTTTGGAAATGTCAATAAAAACAGAAGCGTCTCAAAATATGTACAAACCAGTTTTTTGTATGTGTGTGACTATATGTGATGTGTTCATGCTTTTATTTGCACACGCACTGTTTAGTTTTAACTTTTTAAAATATTCTTATATTTATTACTACCTGTAGTTTCTAATGTGCTTCTATGGTATTATATCTGTATACGTGCTCTTAACCTGGCTGATGTGACATTTTAATCCCCCCCCCGCCCCCGGGATCAATAAAGTAAAATCTAGCTATCACAAATACACAGACAAAAATACTCAAATTTCTACTTGCTATTGAAATGAAAACACGGTTTATTTATGGAATACTGCACACTGCGCCGAGTTTATTTATTCATTGATGCTATTTGTTTGGATGTCTCTTTGTATACCAACAACCACACAACACAACATTTACAGCCTCAGCTAGTTTGTAATTCCAGTCCCTGGACGAACATAGAGGTAGAACACATGAGGATCATTTAAAAACAAAAACAATAGAAAATACAGAACAACACAAGATTCGGGTAATCCTTCAGCGATACCAGCTTAAAGAGTTGTTGTTTTTTTTTTCAGTATCTTAGGAACACTAAAAACACCGGAGGATTCCAGGGTCTGATGCAAACCAGTGTTGCATTGCACAAACTCCTGAAGGAGTGACGTAATCCTCCACACATACAGAACTCGTCACAACACCGGGTTCCTCTCGGGAGCTGTCCGCGGTGCTGAAACCTCGGCACACCAGTCCTGCTCCGCGCTGTGGACCGCTGCCTTCCGCTCCTGCATCGCTGAACGTGAAATGAGCTGGCGTGCTCTTATTGAGGAGGTGAAACGTGCACGCCACAGCCTCACGTGGGGTGTAAAGTCAGCATTTACTCATTTCCCTTTGCAAACTGCTCAGAAACAATCGAGACAAGCAAAGGAAATGTAGGCATGCGACAAAGTTGTTGACCATAAATACAAGAGGAGGTTCAACTTGTTCAGTGTATTATTGCATAAGCAGGTTATTTAATACAACACTTGAAAAGAGGAAAGCCATTGGAACAAGATGGATCCTCCATTTGAGTCCCCCCATTAGTTCAAAGCACAAAATCAATGAATGAAGAAAATATGTCGTCTCACAGCTGCTAAACTAAATGATCTCTGAATCAGATATGTTGAGCACTGCAACGCCCAAAATTAAGTTTTTGATTCTTCAGAAGTACTCCCATACAACCAGGGAATTAAAGTGGAGTAAATAACTCAGTTTGAACTCTGGTACCATCAGTAGAAAAGCAAGACGTTCCCTTGATGGTTCCTGTACTTGGACTGAGAACCATCGGTTCATAAACAAAACTTTCCTGTGATTGTCCTTGGTACAGTTTTTTCCTGAATATGAGTCGCACCTTTTTTTTTTCATAGTGTGGCTGGTCCTGTGACTTATAGTGAGCAGCAACTTATATATCAAAATATACAACACAGCTGGTATTATGGTGAGCTTCTGTCCCGTTCTGTCTGTTGAAAATACTGAAAAACTCGCCTTTACACAGGAAATGTCTATTCCTGGTCTTGGATTTTGTGAAATTAATTTTCAAATAAATGCGACTTATAGTCGGGTGCAACTTATATATGGGGTTTTTCCCATTACGCATTTTTTCCCACTAGTGCAACATATATACTGAGGAGCAATTTATAGTCCAGAATATACGGTACTTGGACTTCGACCTTAGTGCCATTGGCTGGAACACATAATGTTTGTGTCGTAGTTCCTGCTATTTGGACTGAAACCCTGGTACAAACAGTTGATGAACATAAAGTACAAAATCAAAATGCATCAAATTCGTATGAGGGTTCCAGGAATTTGATAAAAGCTCCTGTGGAATAAAACCAGCTTCCTTTGTTTTTACACAGAAACACAGAAGTACCATTTGTGGAAAAGCATCAAGTTCCTGTGACGGTCCCTGGTACTTGGTAAAAGCTCCTGCGGTCTGAAAGCAGCTTTTGTTTCACAAGTTCTTCTGCTCAGCCTCAAACCAGATGCTCCAATGGTCATTAAAAGTGGATCTGGACGTGGCTGACGGGCAGCTTGCATCAGTTTGTGGAGCTTTTCGCAGAGAAACGAGACTCGCCAAGCAGGAAACTGTACGACACTCGGAGGGAAACCCAGAGATACATAACTGTGGTTAACAGAAACACAGTCTCATCAAGCAGGAAGGCCACGTGGTCACGGCGAGGAGAGGCTGTGATATTAGAGGCTCATATCTTTAACGCCCGAACCAAACAAAGATCGATAGACATTCTGTCTGCGTTTGACTTTCTAAGCTTGTTAAGGATTGTGAGAGCTAATACACACGCACGCACGCACGCACGCACGCACGCACGCACGCACGCACGCACGCACGCACACACACACACCTGAGAGAGAAATGATCTCAATGAGTAGCAGTAATCCAGCCAGTAATCCCCAGGAGTGCAGAAAGTACAAGCGTCTCTTCTGTTTGCACTTGTGTCATTTCACATGAGTTTAACTACCATCTGTACCGTATATTACACGACTATAACTGATGTTTTAATGTTGAGTGTGGCCACGATTTGACTTCACGTTCTTTTCTTGACTCCAATTTCACAGTAAATAAATTGTAAATATCTACATGCGTGTCATTCACTCTGGGTACCACAGTATTTGTACTTATTGCTTCTTTGTTTTTTAGGTAGTTATGCTTGAATATTCATTTTTTTACGTTTTACTTCAAGTGAAAATGCATCCTTTCTTTTCAGAAAGGTTTTGAAAGCGATGTGCGTTCACACAAAAAAATGTCAGAAATGCTGAAAACAGTGTAGTTACCATTTTGGACCACTAGTTGGCGCTGTTGGTTGTTGGTTGGGGGCAATGAAACCACACACACATGCCAGCAGACAACAATACACCATAAACGATAACAATGGCGAGTACACAGACATTCTGATGGACAGACGATGAAGTTGGATTGTTCTTATTGTGACTCTCAACTATAAAAGTACAAAGTCCCAGGAGAATCTGGACGGCGACTCACGACACTCTGGAGGAAAAGATTATTCTTACTGTCCGTCTACTGAGCATGTGCAGAAGAACAGTTTTCCACCGTCGTGATGTGCAGCGCAGTGGCAGCGTTTCAGAGAAGTTGCGTTTACAGACATTTTTAATGGAGACGACCGTTGACGTGTCACCAGAGCCCCAAAACACCACCAACGTTTTCCGTCTTCACTTGAAACGGCGTAAACATGGCATCTCTACCTTTTTGACATTTTCATCTGTACATTCTCCTCCCGTCAAACGGGCGCCGGCGCCATCCTGGAGGGAAGCTTCGGCGCTCAGCAGGAACGAGCCTCCCAAACCTGCAGGACGTTTCCATGCAGGTCGAATGCTGAGAAGACTCTGCTACTCAAACCACTGCAGTAACGCTCTCCTCTCCTCTCCTCTCCTCTCCTTTCCGCCATCGATACAGACGCCTGAAGGCACAAACTGAGAAGATGAAGAGGAGTTTCTCCCCTCAGGCCCAAACCCCCCCCCCCCCCAACATACAAAAGAAATAATTTGCATTTCATGCTGCACAAATGGTCATTTTTCCTACTGTATATATTTGATCTCTGTTCTTCCTTTCTGCATTTAAATTTTACACAAAACCACATTTCACGGAACTGAGTACGAAAAAGAGTTAAATCTTTAAAAAGAGTTTTGACAAACTGGTGAGGAAGGCCAGCTCTGTCCTGGGCTGCCCCCTGGACCCTGTGGAGGTGGTGGGAGACAGGAGGATGTTGAAGAAGCTTTCATCCCTGATGGAGACCGTCTCCCACCCCCTACATGGTACCGTCACATCACTGGGCAGCTCCTTCAGTGACAGGCTTCTCCACCCGCGGTGTCTGAAGGAGAGACTCCGCCGGTCCTTCCTCCCTGCTGCAGTCAGACTCTTCAACCAAGCCTGCTCCCAGTAGACCACTGCACACCACCACCGGACAATATCACTCCACTCCAGCTGGACAATAAGTGGTGCAATAACTACAATAATCTATAAGAACGTATTTACTATGTAAAATACATCCACCCCCATATTCTGTACATGTTCACACTTGTAGGCACCGTGTGCATATTTTTCTATTATATTGTATTTTTATCTGCTTTTTTTAGTTCCTGCTATGGGTGCTTCTTTCTCTGTACTATCCTGCTGTACCACTGCAAATTTCTCCACATGCGAGATAAATGAAGGGATATCTTATATCTTATCATATTGAAACAATCACGACTATGAATGACAAAAAACCCAAACTGGTGAGTGGAGGAGACTGAAGCAGTCAAAGACAGATACGATTTATCAAAAGCAACAACAACAAACTTTTTTAATTACAGCTCATAAGATGTTTTCAGCTAAATTGCTATGTTTGCAGTGAATTATACTACACAGCCTGCGAGCACCATCAAAGTGCCACTTACATTCAGAGGAAGTCTCTTTGAGATCTTCTTATATTTGGGAGGTTTTATGTCCACAGCTTCTTTTTTTGTCCTCTTCACAATAGTTTCCTCTCCACTCTCCACTGAGAGAAAACTTTTAACTCAATTCCGTGGGAACGCACTGGTGTTTTTTTTTGTTTTTTTTGTCGATACTCTGACTTTTGCACTCCAGCCGAGCGTAACGGCTCTTTGCAGCAGTTTGAGATTTTCGGCATTTCCACTCCGAGGTGTTTATGTGCTTAAAAACAAGTGCGGCGGTGGAGACGGTGCCCATCAACAGCACACTTCACAGACATATTCCAAGTGAGTACCCTGACTGCGTGGCTGTCATTTTGACTCAACATGTCACCTGTTGGTATTAACACTGGACGAATTGAGGTCTCAGGGAAAAACAGAAAACATTCACAACTTCACAATCACATGACTTTCTTCATTAGATGCTCCATGAAATATTTTTAATTTACCTTGAAAGTAACTGGGACTGTTTTGGGTTAATGCACATAAAAGTTCCAGACAAATGATGAACTGTCTTTTAAAAAGCGGCTTGTTCTCAAGTCATAAAGATTCTAAATGTTGATCCTGCCAGTTTTGTTCACTTTTTTTGCCAAAGAGTTCCCCCTCACCCTCACCCTAGGTACTGGCCTTACCGGCGAACCCAGAGTACTAACCCCAACCCCAAACGCCTAACCTTATCACCGAACCTAGAACCCTAAAGCCTAACCCTAACCTTACTGTCTAACCCAGAGTATCCCACAGAGGCTGCTGGTGTCCTTCTATCAATGTACCATACAGAGTATCCTGACATACTACATTATTATGTGGTGCAGCTCAGTACAGCTGCACAGAGGAAAGTTCTCCAGAGGATCATCAGAACGGCTCAGAAAACCGTCGGCTGTGTTTTATCCAAACTCTCGAAGAACCGCAAAGTTCAATCTCACAATCTCATCGGGGACAGTTCTCACCTTGGACCGTCCCGGTTTGAAGGCGTGAACAATCAAGTCACGCTGCTCCT
Organism: Lipophrys pholis; assembly: GCF_963383615.2. Taxonomy (NCBI): domain Eukaryota; kingdom Metazoa; phylum Chordata; class Actinopteri; order Blenniiformes; family Blenniidae; genus Lipophrys; species Lipophrys pholis. The sequence goes on along the minus strand of NC_137632.1, from coordinate 27,277,822 downwards.
GCCTCAGTACAGTAGCGCCACCACTGCCATCATTCTGCCGAAGTCTTTGGGTGACTTTATGAAAATGAATGAACCTGAGGTTTCCACTATTTGTTGTCCGCGTGTAGAGACGGATCACGTCTGACAGGCGCAGAGTGGGAAATATGTCCGCGCTGAAAAACCAGTCTGCTGGTATTATAATAAAGGCAGGAATCGATCCACTCCATTTCGTGGATGGGGATAATCAATCCACTTCGAGAGGGAAGTGGTCCAAGTCCGCTGGCGGCTCCGCTCGCTGCCGCCAAGCGGTGGATTATGATGAAGAGCCGAGTTGATCGTTTGGTTATCCGAGGTCCTTTTTCCCTCAGAGACGCTCTCGCTCGTCTTCATTTCACTCACACTTACTTCTCGTCTGCCAGTCAAGGCTGCTGTAGCCTGTTATTAAAACCCACTGCTATTACTGTTGGTGAAATGACACGGTACTGCTAATGGGTCATTGTGCCCGTAACTTTAAAATACTCCTGACTGGAGATCAAGCTTTAAATATTTACAGATCACGAACCTGATCCCCGATCAGTCTTCATTTAGCTGTTCCACATCATACAGATGTTAAACATGTGGCCCAGGAGAAAGAAGTGGGACTCAGGAGCGCTCAGCATGGCCGACAACAAGATCCCCTCAATATTTGGCCAATTTCCTGCTTCATAAATCACATTAGAGAGATCAGCGATACCAAACTAGAAACCGTATTGCTCGCAAAATCACATTAGCAACACAGCATTGGGCGAGTTTATGAAGAACCAACAAAAATACTAAATGTTTAAAATTTTTGTGCTCCTATCAGAGTAGTTCTGAGTTCCTGGTTTGCAGTGATTTCTACAAAATAGAATTCAACATCTTTTTGACAGAGAGAGGCGGGAATGGTATGGACGAGCTGCAACCAGCAGATGGCGGTAGTGCAACTTCACGGATGCCAACTGCTGTTGAACCTCAGTGAAGAAGAAGAAGGGAAACAGTCATCAGGGACGAGGAGAGCGGTGGGAAACGATGTTGATAGATAGAACCAGCAGATGGGAAATACAACTTTATGGAGGCAAACTGCCAAAGAAGAAGAAGGAAGAGGGGAAGAAGGAAGTATAATATCTGTGGTTGTATTTTTGACCACTGTCTCCGGCTAAACAGGCCAAATGTTTTCTTGTGATCTGAACTGGAATCGCTCGTTAATGTTAAATTTGTCAAATCCTGATGTGTCAGACTGAAAAACAAGATAAATGGTGAAATTATAGACTCTTTGGTAAAAATAGTCAATTTTTATTTCACTCGACAAGTGAAAAGCAGATTGCAACTTGTGTTAACTGGAATTTAAATATCAGCAATGAGTTAGTCAGTTATTAAAGCTAAGAGTTAGCAGGTAGCATACTTGACTAAAAACTTCTTTACTTCATTTTTCTGTTATTATTTTTTATATTTGTTTTATAATTATTTTACTTAGTTTGATTCTCTTATAATCTTTAAAATTACAAAAACGTTTCATTCATGAAACAAAAGTACAATTAACCACACTAAATTCACACAATGTGTGAGATTAATTGATACTCGATTGACAGATGCAGTAAGTTTACATTATTTGCTAGAATTTTCATGTTTCTTTAGTCAACAGTGGGAGAAGTTTCATTATATTTCCATCGATATGATCAGAACAAAGAAAACAAACACCTAAAAGCCGTGGTTTATGGAGGAAACCTTCAGAGTCCATGAGCAATGATGTTTAACAGATTTAAAAGGACGCGACTCTCTTCTGGAACCTTATTGGGAAAGTTCCTCATTAACGAGTTCAGATTTCTGCTTTCAGAGACGGGTAAGCGGTAAGAACTGGTTTCAGTCTCCGTCACAGACTAAATCCTTTGTCAAATCCTTCCCGGGACGGTGAGAAATGCCAGCGGAAGACCTTCACGTTGCCACTGAGCGCAGACTAAACATATCTCTCACCTATAACACTGACACTCAAATATCGACACCGTCTGTTTGACCCGCTCTCCTTTCAGAATGTCAGAGACGTGGAATTAATCCAAAGTAAACCCGGCGTGGAACAAATGTACAAACTGCAGCAGGTGGTCGGCCTCCAAGGTCAGACGAGCGTCTGTTCTTGTTCCGGTAATAAGTTTAGGATCAAAATCACACAGAGTGAAAAAGAAGAAGAATCTCTTCTTTTTTTTTTTTTTTGCGAGGGCGTGTTGAGTGCATTAGTGGAGCTTGAATCAGCATAAGTTCCTCTTAACCTTTGCTTGTGTGCGCCGCTTCCCGAGGGAAACTAATGGAGTTTGTCTGTTTTTGCCGGCGAGTGAGCGACACTCGGCTCGGAGCCGCTCGGATGATGAATCTGTAGGATAACCTTTGGAGGATCGTTTCATCTAAAGGTGAAGGTTGACTCTATTTTGCTTCAAACTTCTGCAGACTTTCTTTATCTAACAGGTTGATATTTGGGGGGTTTTACGCGTTTGTATAAGTCTGCGATAGAAAGAAAAGCCTGATTGGAGCCGTGATTAGATAACTGGCTGTTCTGAAAGAGCACAAATCATTTGGAACACGATGCGGCGCCTCTGAGGAGAGAAAGACGCAGCAACGAATAAAGAAAAGAGTCAAATCAGACTGAACAAGTGGACCTGGTTAGTTTGAACTATTCTGCTGATAATGGAAGATACAGAAACAAATTGAATGGAAATTTTAATTAGTCACTGTTCTCATTGACTTCTACTTTTCTTATAATATTGTCGGCTCTGAATGAATGAGCTTTGTCAAGTAGACAGTGGACTATATTAGTACTGAGAGCGAAGAGCACTTTGACCCCAAACAACAACAACAACAACAACAAAAACATGAATCCAAGAGCTGAAATGCATCAACAGAGGGAGAGGAAAGAAGAAGGACGACCTCGGAGTCCAACGCAGCGTGGTAACGAAGGACACTTTCAAGCTAAAACATGACATTTAAAATCGTATTTCAATTTTTCAAGTAAATTTCCAACATCATTAAGATTCCACTATCTGGCGAGCCTGAAAACATCAGTGGAGGAGCCACTCTGAGAAAGAGATTAAAGGTGGAAATGAATCCACTTTTTGGAACGACACTCCAGTTTGAACCCGAGTCCAACAGAGACTCAGTTTCTCCAGAACATCATTCAGCTTCTGGGGGAACGTGTTCAAACTACTGCCATTAATCCAATGTTTACTGAAGATATGAAATTATTTGTGTGGCATTCGATTAAGCACATTGCAGCAGCCTCAGATGAAGACTAGTCGACATTTTAAAGTGCTGACATTCCTTTCTTGCCTCTGTGTATGAAATAGGTGTCCTCATTTTGAATTAATAGTCAAACATATAATGTAATGTCCTGGAAGTGGATTCTTTCATTTAATTGGTCCTGAAAACAAACCGTTTAACTCTTAAACCATTTGGTCTTCCTCCAGTAAATACTTGATATGTTTCACAGTGTAAAGGCAAACAACAGATGTAGCTACACACAGACCGACACATGAAGAACCCGGATCAGAACGCCGCGGGGAACAAGGAGTAGTTCCAGTTGAAGACTTGAAGGCGAGTTGAGACAATCTCCGACCGGCTCAGCAGACGATCGCAGCCTGATTAGTCGGCGCTTCGCGGCGCCCGGAGCTCGGCTCGCGCGCTGATTGCACTCAGATTGCTGCAGGATCGCACTTCTCTTTTTACGCCACTTCACACGGAGCGCCGGCTCGATCGCCGTCTGCCGAGGTTCTCGCCGCTTCGTTTCTGAGGCGCCAGGGCAGAGAGAGAGCGTCGAGGTTTCAAAGCCAAGCAGGCTGACTTACTGCCACAAAGAATAAAGGCAGAGTTTAGTGTGTTTTTCTTTCTGTCTGCCTCCTTCCCCTTTTTGACGATTTCATTAAGCTCCTGTTTACTGAAGAAGGAACGTCTGATTAATGTCGTCCCATTAAAAACATGAAATGAGTCAAATTAAACATTAGTAGCCCTAAAATATGGATTTCAAACACGTGACACATGGGACCAAACCAGTGTGGGATAAAAAAAAAAAGTGTAAAAATGACGAGGAAGACACACAAATGATTCTGCAGTGAAAATTGAAGTCGCTTTAGTGTCAAAGTTAAAAATGACTTTCTTTTTTCCGTTCCTCGCCAGTAAGTCACACACACTCTCACACATGTAAGATCCTCACTCAATGGCGATTCGACATGCGAATCAGGGGGATCGCACCTGCAACCTTGTAATTAAAAGTCAACTGGCTCTACCGACCGAGGTACAGTTTCAGAATTAAAACGATCAATGAGTTACCATGAGATTTGACCCTCATGTGTGATCGTTGTTGAAACTTACAGTTTGAAGTACGGAAGCACCGATCCACATTTTTTTCACTTCCGCTCCGATCCCGATACCTGAATTTGGATATCTGCCGATACCGATACTATTCTGATACCAGAGCTGTTTGGTTTAATAATATTATCATAATTTTTTATTTTATATGAGGCTGTAATAAACTCCTCTCAACAATAAAGTATGAAATGTAGTAATGTGTACATGTCTACTCCCAAAAGGCAACTTGAGGTTAGTAGTCCTTAGTAGTAATAGTAGTAGTAGTAGTAGTAGTAGTAGTAGTAGTAGTCATTGAGACCCACCTCCCTTCAGGAAATCCAGTCCACAGTTTGCAGCCAGCGAGCAGAGCGGTGGCAGGGAAACACAGTGGATCATTTCAGCAACATGAAGCAGACGAGGCTTCATGGATCCGTGAATTACGTTGATATCGGAACCAGATACCGATACTAGATCGGATCCCTAGTTTAAAATATATATATATTTAAGTTGAATCCTGGTTTGATTGCTGATTTATTACACTTTAGTTTGAAACACAGACACTGTAATCCCAAAGTATGTAAATCAAATATACTTTTGTGACAGACTGCAGTGAAACACCTGACGGGCTGATTTCCGTCCCCAGTCTGTATGTTTGAAGCAGTTTTGTAGAAGAGTACTTTTACTCGAGTATTTCAAAAGCAACACTAATGTCGTGTGATGATTAAAACAAGAAGCGTACATGAACGTGAAGAGACCCGACTTTGATATTTACTGCAGATTTACGAGTGGCGATGTGTCCTGCGGTCTGAGGCGGCGGCGGCGGCGGCGGCGGCTGCATTAATGTGACGCTCTGAATGTGGAGCCGCTCTCCGCTTTACGCCGTGGACGGAGTTCAGTCATGAAACTTTCATCAGGGGCGCGGAGCTCCAGAGTGTCTGCACTGAGCTGCCTCCGGGTCATGAATACTTTATCAACAGCAGACACCTCAGCAGAACACCTCCCCAGGGCTCTTCAGCCACCCCACCCCCCCACCCCCCCACCCCCACCCCACTGCTGCCAGTCTAAAGAGACACGTTTCACCTTCACTCCACATCCTCATTCAGTCTGCAGACGAGCTTCTATACCATCAGTCAGTTCATGTCTCAAACAAGGCGGCAGGGAAACGACACACAAGATCAAAAAGAAGGTTTCTATGTTGCTGGAGTAGGGAGCGTCTCCGTGGCAACAGACATTGATCTCCTCCATGAGGTACCTCTCGCATCCGCTTTGTATGGGAAATTATTTTTGGGAGTTTTTGGGGGATTTATTCAGAAAAGTTTCGCCGTTCACGTCCCAAAATCTAATGAATTGGTCTTTGGATGATGACAAGTCGTCTATGAAGAGTTCATGGAATTTGGGCGAGTAGATTCTTGCGAAACGTTGGTCAAATACATACATATATACAAACCAATGAATGAATCCAGGCAGACAAAAACACTTCCGTTGGTGAGGGTAAAAAATAAATAAATATATATACATACACATTTGTGTATATTACAACCCCACAAACCAAGTCAAGAAACTTCCAAGAAAGTAAAATCAACCTTTAGTCACGAACACATTGACGTCACAGTGCAGAGGTTTTCCTGGGCTGAGGCACACTGCTCTCTTTGCTTGTCCTAGAATGAAGTTAAAAAGTTGACATTTCAGTTTGTTTTTCTGCTGGTACTTTTACTCTAAGATATGCACTTGTTTGGAGAAGGCTTCTCCCAAACTTCTGAATCACGTTGTGAAGCAGCTGGAACAGAACTGCGAGTCTGCTGCGCTCCGGAAAACTGCAGGGTTTATTACACAAACAGAGGAGTTTCCAGCGATGGCGCCATGCAGAAGAACAAGACGTCCTGCTGCAGAGACGTGAAGCTTGTGAAGTCCGAGGCCTGATCTTCACACCACTGAGTCGGTCTGGGATTCACATGGAGACACAAAAGACTCTGGGAGAGGACAAGAAATGCTTGAGCATGGTATTCTCTCTGGATCAAATCAGCTGCAAATACAAATACAGATGAAATGCCTTCTTGGTTATTACGCAAGGGGATGCAAATAAATGCAAGAGATTTTTCTTTTTTTTTGAGATAAAAATGCTGAAACTTTGAAGCTGTGAGATAAAACGGCGACTCCATCCTCAGCGGAGCCTCCGCAAGCTAGCTGTGTATCGTCAAAAATACACGATAGTCTGTATTATTCACATTTATCACTCAAGCCATCCATTATTGGCTGTTTGGCAGCCCCCCCCCCTCCCCACCTCCCACCCTCCCACCCTCCCCCGCAGTTTTCATTTGCATATCTGCACCAATTGGAGCTCCCTGGCGCCGTGAATACCGACATCAAAACGGTCAATTGGCTTCGCTATTGAGGTTTTTCAAACAATCTGCCCCGGGCTGCGAGAACACACACACACACACACACACACACACACACACACACACACACACACACACACACACACACACACACACACACACACACACACACACACACACACACACACACACACACACACACACACACACACACACACACACACACACACACACACACCAAATGACCAGCAGAAGCTGCTTTCATCACACGAGGAGAATTCTCCCAAATGATTCACAATAACGAACAGTTCCGGCCCCGTTCACACGACAACGAACACGTGTGGGTCCGCAAAAACTTTCTTCACTTTCGGGGGGGGGGGGGTCCGTTTACACGACACAAGTGTGCGGACCCACTGTATCCGCGAAGTGGAAAACCTCTTTCATGGTCACGATTCCCTCCTGCAGAGACTGCCGGAGGCTATGAGCGCTGTTACTGCACATGCCCCCCCCCCCCCCCCCCCGAAGAGAGAGAACGAGGCAACAAAACAGAGATGATTTAGCTCATCGTAGCTCGATACGGAGCAGCGAGGGAAAAACAACAACCTGATGCAACACAACAGTCATAGCTTCATGATCTAACCTGTGTCTGCGTGTCGGAGTAATAACTGCAATTATGTTGTGAGACAGGATGAATGCGGCGGCTGAGCTGATTGAGGAAATAGCATCACACAGCTTCGGCCTCTGAAGGCGCTCCGTCGACTAACGCTAATTGGTTGATACTATTGGACGTGGCGGTGCTGGGATTATCACCCTGCCGGCGACACTGCCTCGTCATTTCCTTTCCCTTCCTCCCGCCAGTGGAATTCAGTAACGCTATGGGGGGGGGATAACGTAACAAGAGGCTCGCCATCGCCGCTCCGCCAGACGCAGCCTCGCCACTCGTCTCCAGCTTTGTTTTTCTGTCTAATCTGTTTTCACAGGTGACGGATTAGCAAAGTCAACAAGTTGTCAACAAGTTGTCAACAAGTCTCAGTAATACACACCCTGCTGTTCCTCAAAGTCCACCGGAAAAATTGAAGCATTTAATCGAGCATGTTTTTTCTCTTTTCTTTGAAAAGAATCGCTGCTCATAATAATCAGGCCTAATTTCTTTTGTCTTCAATGGAGTGGAAGTTTTAGAAAAGATTGGAGACGGTTTGGTTTTGTACACAGCTGGTTCATTTTTGTCAAAACTTTTGGGTTGTACGAAACTGTCAAACACAGTCCTGATGGAGTTCCCCAAGGCTCCGTTCTTGGTCCTCTAACGTTGCTTTGTGCGTTAGCATTACCATTAGAGCACTTTTACCATTTCAATGCAGACGATGTATAAATGCTGGAAGTGCCTTGAATGAAATAAAATGTAATTAAGAAAGTAAATACTGTGGCTTGTAGATAATGTGCTCATTGTGAGACGTCATTTCATTTCGAAATGTTGGTCGGATCAATGTTTACTCGCTAAAAATGCCCAGATGAAACAGTGGGAGGACGTTTACAGGGAAGCTCCGGCAGGAATACCTCCAGATATTAGAAATAGATATGAACCCAACAAAGTATGGTAGAATTCTAGAACCTTTATACGATGATGACATGTTGGATAACGTGTCACAGATGTTTCACAGTTTCTTAAACTCAGCATTTCACAACTGAATTTCTAGATTTTTTTTTTTAATCATATAGTTAATGAACACAATGTCAATATTGGTCAATAACATTGCCAATTTAATTTAATTAATAGAGAGTGGTAAAAAAAACAACCTTTCAGAATCATAAATATCTCTTCGTTTGCTCTGCCTCAGATTGAGATGCCCGTTTATTAGAAAACTAAGCCATAAAATGAATCAGATTTTTTCCTATTCATCTGTTTTCCTCAGCTTTATTTGCGGTTTCTACAATCAGTGTCGGGTTTCCAAAACGTCCCAGGCTGACGCTTCAACGTGTTTATGGACGCATCGCCATCACACACCCAGACTGGGCACAGAGTGAGTAATACTGGAAGTCTGGCCAAATCCCATCTTATACATATTTCAGCATCATTTGGAAATGAATGGTCTTCTTTTATAAACGCTTGTAAGGATGTGAGGATGTTCCATTAACCAGGACATTGAGATAGTAGAACAACACTGCGCCATTGTTGTCATTTTGTTCCTCAAGCACATGAGAACATAATACCACTGTTACAACCAAACAACTCTACTGAATATACTCTGGGAGAGATAAAGCAGGAGTTATAATTGAGTTTGAGTTCAGTACTATTATTGGGTATTGGTTGGTGGAGTGGTTGTCTCTCCATCAAAACAATTCCCCCTGTCCTTGAGCAAGACACTGAACCTCAAAACTGCCCCCAATGGATGGATTGAGCGCCTTGCATGGCGAACACCTCCATTAGTGTGTGAATGGGTGAATTTGATTAACACTGTATGAGTAATATTTACCTTTTTCTATGGCAAACAATGTGTCAGAACGGTTCCAGTTGTTAACTACTGATATGAAATGCATGTGTTCTCACTAATGTGTGAGAAAGAAAAAATACAAAAAAAATAAAGAAATAAACAATGTCGGCACCTTCCTGGTGGAGGCTGTAGGTTAAGGAGAAAAGCAGGAGTTTTATCTGACGGGCAGTTTTAAAAACTTGTTTCTGGCACCCGCAGAATCGATTCCCTTTTCTTTCACAGTCTCTCAGCAAACACAGGCAAGTCCAAGAAGCAAAAACTTTGACCAAATCGCTCTACTGACTCTCTGCACATCGTCGAAGATGTAAAAGTACGAGATGTCCCGTCTTGGCGGATCCCCCGGGTCTTCAATCGAGAGCACATCACCTCGAAACGTCTCGACGAGCTCAGGAGTCTCAGACAGAAGGCGTTCCGCCGTGCCGACACCACAGAGCCTGAACAGGAAACCTGCTTCTGCTTGGAAGACTGTTCAGGGTGAACCACGCCGCAACCTTTGTTTTTGGTCTCTATCAAAGGACGAGCGTACAAACCGTCAATACCAGAGCAGGTCGGTTTCTCTTCTCAGTGTACGGTTTCTCAGGTACGTGAAAAGGAATGAGTGGAAATGTTTCGCACGCTGAAAACGATTTTTCCCTCATTTTTACACCATTTTGACACTTTAAGCATTTTGTCTTGTTTTTAAGCAGTGTTTTTGGGGGCCAATTAAAAAAAATAAGTATTTTACTAATCCCAGTCATTTTAGTTTTATGCTTTAAGCTGTTTGAGCTGCCCCCTCACCCGCATTGCTTGTGGTTTTAAGTTCTTTTTCCACATTTTTAAAATATTTTTTTTTATCAATTTGTCTTACTTTATAGCACTGTATTTTAGTTGTGCCTGTTTCAAAGCACTTTTTAGCAAATAGTTAAAAGTTCAACTCTTTTGAAAATGACATTTTATGTGTAAATGAAATAAAATCAGGAACTTTTTTTTTTTTTATTGAGGTAAAGTTTTCTGAAAGCTTCAGGCAGCCATTCCAGACGGGCCAAAGAGCCACATGTGGCTCCAGAACGGCAGGTTGCAGACTCCCACTCTACTTCACGGTCATAGTAGAAGATGCAGTTCAGACAGCGAACCATTGGTGAATATGTGTTATGGATGACAAAAATCTCCTTCTAGGATTGTCCTTTCTGGAAGTGAAATCCCCTTTAAAGGTTGGAATGTGTTTTACTGGCAGGACGAGGACCCCGGAGCTCCTTCCTATTGCTCACCACCGGCTGGATGAAAGTGCCAGTGAAAAGCCAGAATTCCCCACTGGGATCAATAAAGTCCAACATTTCACACTTCATTATAACAATATACTGCTGCACCAGTTCCGAGCACTGCAGCGGAGAGTCAGTAGAAGGAAAAAGGTCCAGGCTTCTCTCCTTCATCTCGTTTTAAAGCAGTGCTGTGCCGGTCGGAGACGATGATGCAAGACTTTACTGTCCAAATGAGTCCTGAAGCTGTCGATACTGTGTTTTATTGACTAAACGCTTGATTCCGTCGACAACAGAGTGTTTATGCAAAGCTTCACCTTGTGGAAACATCAAATGAGCAGAGAAGCGGTAATATCTTCAAGATGAACAGTTCGATCCTTAATGTACCTCAACAGCCTCATGTCGCGTGAACAGTAACAGGAAGGGATTCCAACATCTCGCAGCATCTTTTGTTGGAACAAAAGCAGGTGGAACACACAGTAGAGGTTCTGCGTGTGAATGACATGTGAAGGAATTCTACATTCGGCGTTACAGTTTCAATGTCTGAGGGGAAATATTAAGACAAAACACTGCAATGGGAACTTGTGCTAAACATTGAAAAGAAAATGTTTTGAAAATAAAAAGCCATGGTCTATACTGATAAGGGATGGGAATCGAAAACCGGTTCTGACTTAGAACCGGTTCCAATTGATCAATTCCATCAGAATCGTACACCTTATATCTGTTCGATTTTTCTTAACGATTCATTTTCCAGCACGACGTGAAGTCGCGTTGCGGGACGTTACATGACGTCACACACTCTGCGACACAACCGGGAGAAAACATGGAGTAAGAAGGTCTAAAGTGGGAGACGATAAACAACTAAATGATACGATACGGTAATACATGTTCACTCACCACGTCCTGAATCCACAGAGTCCACCGCCTCTTGCCTCACAGCCACAAGGTCCAGTTAAGAAAAAAAAAACGGTCTCGGTGCGAATCCCGGCAGGAGCCTTTCTGTGTGGAGTTTTCATGTTCTCTCCGTGTTCTCTCCTACTAATGAGCGACTTTTAATAAATGAACTCTGCCGTCAATCTGTCCCGTGTAGAATGTCTGCTCCAACGGGCCGACAGCGTAGACATATACTAGTAGATCTTCACTATCCGTGTGAGCCCCTAGTTGTCACATTATTAAACGCTCTACTAGAGTATGTCTACTGTGTAGACATACACAATTTAGAGGTCTACTACTGTATGTCTATGTATTAGATCATTCTTAGTTGAAAATCCCTTCACAAAAAGCACCAACACAATATGAAAACAGCATTCCCTGCAGACCGAGAGAACGCGTTCCTCCTCCTACGTCACTTCCACATTCCTCTCCAGTCTCCGACCTCCCAGAGACGGTTTATCTTATCAACAGCGCAAAATTTGAAAAAATGTAAATTCCACGGGGCATCCAATGAAGGCAAATACGCATTTGACTGTTCTTTTTGAAGGGAACAATTATAATTCAAGTTTCATCTTAGGAAAAAATTTAATTGTTCCTTTTGGTGCAGAAGACTGTCAAACTACTTTTTTCCCCCTCAAAACAATACTCCGGAATTGTTAGAGGAATTGATAAAATCTTATCAATTCCCACCCCTAGTAATCTACCTGTTAATTCTCCTTTTTAAAAATAATAATAATAATAATAATAAGAGAAAAAAAAAACACAGATAAGAGAATCGATAAAGAATTGAATCGTTAAACAGAATCGAAAATGGAATCGGAAAAATCTTATCAATTCCCATCCCTAATACTGATTAAAGTTTTGTATCTGACACTAAGTGTAAATTTTTTTTTAAAATTAAACAGTCAAAACTCATTTGCTGTCATCTCACCATCAAAAGAAACTCACCAACAGTGTACTTCAGAGTATATCCAGGTATTTAGTATAAATTCACCTATTTTTCAGTCACCATTGTGGACGCCTACTTCCCATTCCCCCATGATGCACCACTCAATAGTATCCCTGAACCAGCAGTAGCTCTGGTACCGGATGGAATTACAGACTTACAGAATTTCAAAATGAGCTTTGTGCTGTTTCCTTATCAATCAGAATCCAAGTAGTCCGCGAGCGTTGGAGTTCAACCACCTCAACCACCAGCTGAAACAATGCCAACTAGGTTCTGCGTCTTTCTTGTTCTAGTTTGTATAAGTCTATAACAGAGAACTGATCCAGACTCAGTGGGTCTAGTTAGCGCATCAGTTTCCACGTGTGTGTGTGTGTGTGTGTATATGTGGACAATATCTCGGTTTTCAACCATTTACTGAGGTGGTGTGTCCATCTCTATTTCCTCCAGCAGACTCAAGCCTTCTTACGAAGGTTGCACCAATGTTGCCCAACACTTTAGCAGAGACATTTTCTTCTCCAGCCGTTATTTGCTGGAGGGCTGATGTTGCTTTACCTTCCCTTGTTAAAAAAAAGAAAAACCCCAGAAGATGTTCGATTGAAAGCGAGCCAGACAGCACATCACAGTTTCTCCTCTTTTCTCTCCTCAGGAAAACTCTTCAGGGTGGATTTTATTCAAAATGGCCCAAAAAATATTATTGCGCGAAGCTTCTCCTGACCTGCTGGTGGCTTAAGTTCAGTGTCCTCCCCCGAGTTTCTCCAGCATCCTGGCCAGCGTTAATGTCAAACACACTGGATCACATATACACAGATCTCATCAGTTTCGGTGGTATCAGATTCAAGTCTGCACTTGAAGCAACCCTCCGGCTCCTTCTGAGCAAAGTTTTATCTTGCAGGCTTGTTTTTAATCCATTGTCCTTCAGTCTGCCGGAGAAACCGCCAAGGACATCAGGAGCTCTGATTCCAGTGATAACACCGTGCCAAGCTGGAGGAACTTGCCCATTTGTTTATTTATGAACAAGGTTGAGCAAGTAGAAGGTGATATCTTGTTTTTCACCAGTGATTTTCTGTTTGTGGTGTCCAGCACATCATTTTCGACACATTTCGGCTTGTTTGAGGAAAACAAATGTGTTGAGAGTGGTTGTAGCTGTACTCCAGCGATGTTTAAATTGTTTTTGAGTGGACCTGCCACTGGTGTTACTGTAATCCCATTACATTTGAGAGCGATGCTGTAACAGGTTTTCTCCACTCAGATCCACTAAAAGGGGTCATATTATGTATAATTCACTTTCTAATGGATTTCCAACAGTAATAATCGTCCCCATACCTGGAGTGATGACCCAGACGTTATTATTATTAATATTATTTATAGTGTTTATAGATTTGTTTCATAAAAACAAACATTGCCGATACATGTACATTGTTGAACGTCATAGTTTTCTGTGTTTTCTGCTGTTGCCGTGGAAACGGACATCATTTTCAAAACATTACTGTGTAAATGTAAAATGTTTGTGAAACAAAAATGCAAAAAAAAAAAAACAGTTTTAATCTGAATCGTTGCCGTTCAACTGGAGCCTAATGGTCTGAATGTGACCTGGAGTGTCTTTAGCAGCAAAATGAGATAAAAACAATCTAATATGTGAATAACCACAATCCTGAATGGTTTCCCCTTTTAGTACAACTGAAAAAAACTACAGAAAGTTTACTCTGAAATATTTCAAGGTGGTCTCGTCTGGTTTGACCGTCCGGTGGGGCCAGTTTAGCCCACAGGTCACATGTTTCACACCTTTGAGAGAGAGACAATTAGAAGTAGTACAAGAGTTGCTGTCCATAATTATTAGTGAACTTTGCTTTTCATTCATAGCGACCAGTAAAGCAACTCCTTTTAAAGACTGAATACGGCTCCGGGATTGTAAAGCCGGAGAAGTTCATTAAAGCATATCGTACCGATTCGCACTGCAGCACAAAACCGTGTAAATCCACAGGTCGGTGAAGCGATGCGAAACTCCGGCTCAAAACAAAGACGTCTCCTGGCTTGACCTCTGGTCTGGCAGCGATTCCCGCCTCCGCCACGAAAACACCAGCAGAAACATGCAAACACGCTCCTGGACCCGCTGACGCAACGGAGACGGGTTTAGTGTGTACGCAGCGGCCGGAGGAAACACAGAGTATTATTCTAAAATCAATACAGCCTGTGGGTGTGTGAGCAGGGGTGGAGGGGGGGTGGAGGTGGTGGTGGTGGTGGGGGGGGGGAGCTCCAGCCCTCCTCCCCTGATCAAAGACTCCTCGTCTCGTCTCCCCGTGTAGCGGAGGTGCAGCGCCGCTTTCTGCATTCTGAGAGTTTGGGCTGCGAACGCCTTCGGGCGGTCCTCGACATTGGGCGAGCCGAGGCGGCCCGCGTCCAGTGAAGCCGTAATAATCACCGACGGGGAGGCCGACGCCATCCGAGGCGACGGGGCGAGCTCTACGACTTCTGGAGCGACGCTATAAATGATCTGCCTGTGGACTGTAACAACCAGAATAAACAACAACGCACGACTTCCTAATGAAAGAACAACAGAAGCAGCCGCCGTCTCAGGAGGGAGATATGTAGAAGCTCACGAATTAAATGCTTCAAAATTTTTACTTAATTTGAACTTGATGATTCAAAATAATAATTAAAAAAAGTTCGGACTGATCTGCAGAGTTTGTTTTCTTCCTCGTCGTTTTAAGAAACACACAACTTTTCCAGTCTTGTTGCCTTTCAAGGGGCACATAAATTGCAAATCAAAACTGAAATCAACATTTCACGTGTGGTCTTCGCTCAGATCAGAATAAAATGTCGGAATAACCCCCCCCCTTAAGGTTGTGCACTGCTTCCTGGAGGATGACCAGCATGTACATTTCACCATAACCGTCCCATCAACAAGACGGAAACGGTGGAGAGAATAACAGCCCTGAATACATTACCTCCAGTGTGTTGGAGTGGAAAAGCTGGCAGGCGTTTGGACCAGATGAAACCAGGAAGGCTTTGGTCTGTCACACCGTCAGATCTGAGTGTTTGAATGTTCCTCAGAGGCTTTTAAAGCCCCTTTAAACTCGCCTGCTGACGAAGGAAGTTACCCTCAATTCAAAGAACTGTAGTGATATATATATATATATATATATATATATATATATATATATTAAAAAAGGAAGGACACTGATGTTATAAAAGTGAGCAGGAATCAAATAGAGAGACACTGCAGGGAAAAGCAAATCAATTCAGAGTTTTTACTCACACTGACTCGTATCCGACCTGTTTTGTTTCCGTGTGAAAACTCCAAGTCCAATACTTTTCACACCAGACCCTGGCCTCGCTCATATGTGGTACCAATATTTTTCTAAATGCAACTGCTTCGTCATTGACGTGTGACTGACGTCACTGAGAAGCACCGGAGGAAGCGGCTCCGCCAGAATAAAAGCTGTGCTCTCTTTTTTTTTCCTAATTCTCCTTCTTCCCCTCGCCAGGCTGTCTAGATTTTAACAACCACCTGAACATGGACCTACACGATAAGCTGTGCTGCCAGATTTGGTGGGTATCCCCCAATTGGGGAGCCGGATTCCCTGACCGTTTAACTTTATTTTCTTGTGTTCTTTATTACACGTATAATAGTTGAACAGTTTTAACATGATTTCTACGCAGGCTGAGGTTTGGGCTGGTTTTTATTGAGGCGTGTCGGTTTTATGTTGTTTTGGTCGAAAACGTCACATCTGGCAACCCTGGTGCTGACCGGCATGATGTCCATATTCACGTCTGTCAACAGCGTCTTCTGCGCCCTGGGGCCTGATACCGTTTGGGCCGTCAGTTGGTAGAGCGGTCGTCTCCCAATCGGAAGGTTGCCGGTTCAATTCCCATCTCTGTCTGCCGACATGCCAAAGTGTCCTTGGGCAAGACACTGAACCCCAAACTGCCTGGGTGAATGCAGTGAGAGAGTGAGTGGTTGGTGGTGGTCGATGGCGCAGATTGGCAGCCTTGCTTCCATCAGTCTGCCCCAGAGCAGCAATAAAGTCACTTTTGAACCTTTAACGTCGTAATTACAATTGATAGAGAACAGAATGTGGTGTAATTACTCCGCAGAAACCCCATGTAAGCAGTCGTGTCTGGATTTCTTGAGAATAAGCTTGACGACCAAAGACACTAAGGAAAAAGAGCACTCATTTTTTAAAAACGCTTCAAGGCTTCTTGTTTGGTTTCTGCCGTCTCTGTCCATCAATACCTTCTAATCCAGTTTCTGCCGTCTTTCGGTTAACGCCGGCTCGTGAGAGCCCCTCCTACACCTCAGTTGGCTTGTTGGCCTTCGATCTATACGCCTTCTTGTACAAGTTTCGCAAACCGGAGCAAGATAAGCGCAGCTCAATAAGGTGGCTTGGTCATGTGACCCTCCCGTTACGATGCTAATTGCTGAGGTCACATGACCTTTGATGCACACCAACAATTATATAATCAGCACCGAATTGTTCACATGATTAAGTTATTGAAGGTTACTCGTGTGGTCCCTAAGGGGTTGGTAGCAGGTCAGTTATTGATGATCCACCTATTCAGGTGATTTACCCTCTTTATCCGACAGGTCGGGGGGGGGGGGGGGGTCCTTCAGGTTTACTGACACACACACACACACACACACACACACACACACACAGCTCACAGAACCAACCCCCGATAGATACTATCCTTGTGTCCCATTCCGGTGTCATATAGAATTCGGGTCAATTTTCTATGTAGAATTATGTTTCAGGTTTGGAAAAATGACCCATCCCATGAAATGTTGACCCCTAATATGAAACTTTACCTTCTACTAATAAGAATGTTCTAATGTAGAACTTTAATATAAATATTATGCCACTGCTTTTGTGTATTATTTGATCTTTCCTTTCATATATACCATTTCAAAATAAGCCACTACTAAATCCTATCACATGCACAGAAATAAAGTTTAAGTCTCTGTATACAAAATAGAAATATAAACTTTTTTTATTAATTCCTAAAATTTATTTCCAAGCCTAAGCGATGCTAAAGGTGCATTACTTAGATTACACATGTGAGAGGTGCATTTATTATTTTATAACTAAACAATACTTAGATATTAGATCACAAGGGATATGATTTGCATAGTTTAGACATCTCTAAGAGGAGATGTTTAACTATTTGACCCAAGCTTATTTTAATGTTATATCTATTTCCTTAGTATGTATGTAAGGTGGTAAAATACTATGCAGTACAGCTTACGTTTTTCCCTGTACCATGTATTTGTAAATGAGTTTGTTACTTTCATTAATGGCATTTATTTATACAAGTTTGCATACAGTGTTTATACATTTTTAATGACTTAATGGGCGTGGGTCACTATTCTGTCTGACACCGTCACTGCCATTATATAGTAGAGCCACGAGACGCCGACACAAACCTGACAGCTCCAGTGGGTGAAATAGTTTTAATTTTTCCCTTAATTATTTTAATAAAAGCCATTAATTCATGACAATTTATATTCTACATGTGTTGGACCCTCCAGCTCAAGTGTTCCAGTTAAAACTAGACTATTCAGTTGACCGGTTGGGTCCAAGTGCAATATATTTTTAGTTTGTCAAACTGCTGTTACCATGATCACACCCTCCCTCGAGGAACTCAGGGCTTTTTTCGGCGACGGCACCAAATGGAGCAAAGTGCAATGTTGCACAGGGTTTCTTGTTCTGCATGTTTTTTTTCTTCCATCTGTTTTTGAACATGACCATCAGCCAAACGGACCATCCTGCAAGTGCTTCTATCCAGACCTCCTCCTCAAATTCTATATCCCCGTACTGACTGCATTTCAATAGGAAGCGTGAACAGCCCGCGCTCAGCTTTAACCCTGCAAACACTTGCACCACATTTATCTACATTATGTTTAACTTTGTCTGCACAATCAGCCAAAGGAAACAGATCCTGGAGAGACCGCTTCATTATTCTGCAATGTTGGAAATGTGTGGTTGCCTTGTGTGTATTAGGGACATCGCATGACGTCAATATAATGGCTATAATCATGAGATTGTGGGACGTGTACTGCAATCCCTCTCAGGATAAATTCTGCCACGTTCCGTTGCTTAGAAATATTCTGGTCACTCACATCCAGAGTCGTCTGCACAGCCGTCCCTGCACACAATCCTCGAAGGAGTCGCGAGTTTGAGCTTACAGCGGTGTGCATGTTCTTCTCAGACATGGAAGGAATTAAAGCAGCAAACTTTTCCCCCCTGGGCGCCTCGACAGAGAGCGAGGATGAGGAGGAGGAGGAGGAGGAGGAGGAGGAGGAGGAGGAGAGGCAGAGGCGTAGACTGCAGATGAGATCAGTGAGGATCGGTGTTGCCGGAGACAGCCACCCCAAGCTAGCTCAAACATTTACTTGCAACTGCCTTGGGATCATTGATAGCCCAGATAGAAAATCACCAGTGGCCATTAAGTGGGCCAGAGTCTGCGACGGGAGCAAGAGCAAGAGCAAGAGGAAGAGGAAGAGCCCTCGACCAGACTCTTCAGAGGAAGTATTGGTGCACCCAGTGGTGCGCGGGGGGGGGGATTGGGTGTTTACTATGAGCTTGTTTATTCCAGGTCACAGGTTCACTTCCACAAATTAACGCCTCGCATTTTCAATCTTTTCATCCCAGTTTCAAACCTCTTCAATCTCACAGAGTGACTAAACAGTAGTTTAGCACAATTTATGGTTTGGTGTTTTAAACATCCTCCCTAAAGTGTGACGTGCATATCGAGTTGTTTGAAGCCTAATTTCACCAACTTTGTGTCTCCGATTTTAAATGCTGCTGAAGCACGAGGCAGTTTGCATCCTAGCACCATTTACTCACCTTTCAGCCTTTAAACCATCAACACATCTGAATGTGATTGTTTTGATGAGTGCTATTATCTCAGGCCAGGCTGGATAAGCGCTTCCAATAGGGGTGTCAAACATGAGGCCCACAAGGGCTGTTTTGGTACCTGATTTTAGAGGTTTAATCTTTCTTTTCCAGCATTTTCCAGACTATTTTGACATTTTGGAATAGAATAGAATAGAATAGAATAGAATAGAATAGAATAGAATAAAATAGAATAAAATAGAATAGAATATAAATACTCTATTAATCCCAGATGGTAATTCCCTTGAGCATTGCTTCACACAGAGTTAATAGAATTAAGTTGAATTTCAAATAAGACAGAATAATAATTTTAAATATTAATATGAACAATGCTTAATGGTGACAAATAAAAGCACAGAAAGGATGAAATTAACCAAAACACAGCAAACACAATTAACAGGCAGGAGTTATAGAGTCTTATGGCCACAGGAAAGTGGGACATTTGAGCCATTTTATCTCTTTTCAAAGCAGTTTTGCTTGTTCATTTTTCTCGTTTTAGAAATCCTCATTATTTTAGCATTTTTTTCCCCGCATATCATTGAGCCTTAT
Source organism: Lipophrys pholis (assembly GCF_963383615.2). Classification (NCBI taxonomy): domain Eukaryota; kingdom Metazoa; phylum Chordata; class Actinopteri; order Blenniiformes; family Blenniidae; genus Lipophrys; species Lipophrys pholis. The sequence continues at coordinate 27,258,115 of NC_137632.1, read as the reverse complement.
TTAAAGCCGCTTTCATCCATTCCATAAAAGTCATTTTGAAAATAACTCTGGTATGCAAATAAAATAAAAAGTTTATTCAGGTATAATTTAGTGAAAGCTTCTGTGAGTCACTGTCAAAGGGCCAAAGAGCCACATTTTACGATCCAGTTAATGATAATATAGGATAAAAGCAATTAAAGCCAATACATAGTCACTAATGAGCCTCGAAATTACAAAACTTGACAAAGACACGACCCCCCGCTGAGTCTCCAACTCAAGCAATGTTGCTCTGAGGCAGCAGGGCAAATCATCAAACCTCCGTGCTGTGCTTCTGTGTTTTAAAATTGCACTTGAATACAGCCCTTCAGCAAGTGCTCCTTCCAGTGCTGACGATTGTCAGTAATTGTTCGGAGGGAAGAAAGAAATCTGAATTCTGAACCGCTCGCGCACAAAGAGAGAGATTTGTCGTATTGACTCAGCATTTTACACCGCTGCCTTCAGGCGTTTGTGTCAAAACAAAACAACCGAATCTTAGCGCGCAGCAGCCGACAGGATTAAGACAAGAACTTGAGGGGAATCTCCTGCTTTTCAGTGATATGACAGCGAGAGGAGGGGGGTAGGGGGGGGAGGGGGGGGGGGGGAGGGGGGGGGGGGGGGGGGGGGGGGCAATGACGACGGGAAGAGAGGGAGAGGACGACAGGGAAGTGACACGATCGGCTGCCAAATCTGCTGCCGGCTCTGTGTGGGAGGAGAACAACGGCCCTGATGTGGAGAAAATAACCAGCGCTGATGAACGGCCACTCAGCCGACTGCAGCCAGATGGGAGAGGCCGTTTCACCCACCGACGTTCGTCCGGTTACAGGATAGGTGTGCTCATCTGTAACACGAAGACGCGTGTCAACAGAAAAGAGCCGTTACGGCGCCCCGACACAGCTTGGCACATCACCTTACGGCTTGGATCAACCCCGTGAATCACTCACTCACTCCCTCGGCCTGAACTCGGTGATTGGCACGGCCTCAGCCGCCTTTTCCCAATTGAAGGCAGTCTTGACAAATGGCTCAGAAATCTCGACTGCACTCGGCGAGTCCAAATTACACTCACGAATCAGAGTGGCTAATGGCGTCAAGCTCCACTTTGCCTCAATAGAGGATAAAACTTCACAGCACTCAGATTCACATTTACCTGTGAGATTCACCGACGGCGGTGCGATTGCGTCGCAATCAAGCAAACATCCCGACAACTGTCTGTCAAAGGAAATATTAATGTGATTGAGCGCGCAGTAATCCGGAGTGCATTCTGTGGTTGTGGTTGGGGAGGCAGCGAGTGGAAGACACGACCAGGAAGCTGGAGGGAGCTGGAAGGAGCAGCTGGGTTTCTCTCAAGCCGACAAAACACCGACTTCATTTGACTGAGACGAGATCTCCAAACAGCTGGAGCAGAATCAAGCACCGACAGATGTCTTAAGGGATCGAGTGCAAAGGGTGAGATTTGTTCGGGGGACCTTCAGTTGTATGTTGATTGTGGCAGAGCCACTTCCGTCATTGAAGTACAAACAGTTGAGCTTTTTTATTTGGTATCGACCTTTATATCAAGGACTTTGGGTCAGGTCCTGTTTACAATTAAGTGAAAACGCATCGCTTTGGCGTATTTGTTTTACGTTTACACTCCAACATTTTGAAAACAATACCCGTTTATACAGAAATAGTAGAAACACTGAAACTAGAGCTACACTCGGTAGAGTACAGACCTTCGCCAGCACCACATCTGTTTGTAGCATCGCTAGCATGATAGCCGTTAGCTCATATCGATGCTAACTAGCCTATCAGGTAGCAACATCACTGTGTGAAACACTGAGCAGGGAGCGTCTCCATGGCAACGGACATGATCTCTTTTGAGCTCCTCCATGAGGTGCCTCTCTCATCCACTTTGTATGGGACATTTTTTTCACAGATTTTTGCGGATTTATTCGGAAACAGTTAGCTGTTATTGGTTTGTATGTATGTATTTTACAAACTTTTTGCAAAAAATGTTAAAAAAATCTCCAGGGATGATTTGTCATCATCCAAGGACCAATCGATTACATTTTGGGACGTTAACGACCAAACGCTTCCAAATAGATCTAAAAAAAGCTGCGGAAAAATGTTCCATACAAAGCTGCGCTCTACAGAGTACCTGTTTTAGTTTTTGTCATGAAACTACACACACACAGAACAATACCCTACAAACAATAACAATGAAAGTACACGGACATTGGTACTGACAGACGAACAAGTTGGATTGTTATTTCGGTGAATGTTACTATAAAACTACCAAGTCCCAGGAGAATACGGACGGGGAGTCACGACACTCTGGATGCCGCCGTCAAAGTATTTAGTACGGCCGTGGCGTGCGAGCGCAGTAGCAGAGTTTCCGCCGTTTGCACTGAGACGGAGCCCGAGCGTTCCCGGAAAGTTTACACAACGATGGAGTCGGAGCGTTTCGTAAACGTGGCCTCTGGGCAAAAACCCAATGACAACTGCAAACGCATCAATCAATAGTTTTTCAACAGTCTTTTCGAAACAGCTTTGACAGCAGCGTCTTGCAATTAGCCATTCAGCTCAGCGTCGTGTAATCTCTGAACACCAGAAAGGGAAGATTAGTTTCTTTATTGAAAAATAAATGTCAGTATTGTCTCTTTTGTCATTTGTACACCGTTATAATGTCATCTTGGGGCCAAGTTGGACTGAGGTACAGCTCTGTCTGGACCTCTTAATTACTTTGGGAAATCTACTCTTAATACGTTCTACGAACAGTACTGTACACATTAAAGACTTGAATCAGTAATGATCCTTTTTCCAAAAGTTTGTTGATAAGTCACTCAGAATGGATCTTGTTGATGACATAAGAACATTAGTGGTGGTTTTCTTGAGTAAATGAGATAAAAGCATTGTAAGTAACATGTGTGTGTGTGTGTGTGTGGGGGGGGGGGGGGGGGGGGGGGGGGGCATTACTCACGTTATACAAAGCAAGAATCCATTTCCTGTTACATGATTCTAAGACATGGAGCTATTTACATCTCACCAGTACAGATCGCTCAATGACGACATGGAAGAGTGAAGTAGTCATCAGTAACCACTCCATTTGAAAGAGGACGGGTGGTACCGGTTCAGTCATTGGATAGGATATCAGCTTGAATATCACATTTTCACAAAATGTTGCTTCAAATGTCTCCCCGTGTAAACTGAAAACAGGGATGAACAGGAAATGACTTCTTTCCATAGATACGCTGAGATAAACACCCCAACATTCACGTTTAGAAAACGTGCGTCTGGCTAATTAGTAATCAGCCGTGCAGTTTTTGCCGTGTGTCACCATTAAACGCAAGCTGCTGTATTTGAACAACAGGATCTCGCTATGAGAACCCGGCGCTTGTTAAAGCTGGTCTCCTCTGTGATGTCCAGTCCTGCTCTGCACCGAATCAGCTGTCTCAGACGGAGGAATTAACTAGAACATACAAGGCCGCAGGTTAGCTGCTTTGCCACGTTGTTTACGATCTCATTATGCTGATGTTTACGTAAAACAACACCGTAGCATCAGCAACACCGTGAGCTGTTACAGTGTGGAAATATCTCAAACTAGAAGGTGAAAACAGTCTTTCATTATCTGTGCTGCCAGTGATTCAACGGGGGGAAGCTTCACTCGGCAACCACAGAAAACTGATTTGAAAAAACAGAAAGTGGGTTTTTGTTGAGCACGGAGCCGAAAAACAACGTTCATGACAATATGCAAGATTATTTTCAACACTTCTACTTGGTCTCGTTGGTCCAGAAACATTATAATCAGAGTTTCTAGCTTTTCCTTGATTTTCCTCCATTTGAATATTGGATCCTAGGGGCTACATTCAGAATCTGCTGTGTCTGTGTAAGCTGGAGTGGCTCCGCCCACACAGGCCAATCTAGAGAAGAGGAGGAAGTACTTCCTCTGGTGGTGCCATGTGCCAGAGCAGAGCTGCCTAATTGTGGGAGGAGTCAAAGGGAGGGCCTACCTTGATTGGGATTGGCTAAACCCCCGATGACACTATATAGGGTTTGATTTCTGATTGGCTGGTTGGAGCAACACACTTTTTAAAACCTGAAACAAGCCAGAGGACAGACTGTCTTCACTTCTGGGACGTCATTTCAGACAAGAAGTCAAGTGAAAACGCATCGTTTTTGCATTTTTGTTTAAGAGAAGAATCCAGCAATGTTTTGAAAATGATGTCGGTTTCCATGGAAACGGCAGAAACACTGAAAACGATCTCGTTTTTCTCCACTCATTTGATTTTGTAATGCAACCATACACACACACACACAATACATCAATAAACATTAACAATGGGAGAACATGGACATTCGTCTGGACAGACGACTAAGTTGGATTAATATTACAGTGACTGTGAACTACAAAACTGCCAAGTTCTTATTTTTGTTATTGTCCACCGACATGGCCTGTAGCAACATTTCAGAAAATTTGCGTTTTCAGCCATTTCCGCAGAGACCAAGTGGAAGTGTTTTCAAAAAGTGAAGTTAACATTGCGGTACATGACACACTCATCTTATCAGGCACTTCTCAGAGCCAAATAACACGTCACAGCAAACCGTGGGGGGGTGAAAAAAAACGTGATCAAACATACAATTTTGCTAAAAGTGATAAAAAAAATTTTTTTAAAAGTTTGATTTCAGTACAAGCTGTATAAATTAGAACAGTTTGAGCTTTTTGTCACGAAATCCTGGAGAAAAATAGGTTGGAAATGTCAACTGTAAATCATTTGGAACGGCGAAGCTCATTAATAAGACAATTAAGCCGATAAGTCTGCAGCAGAGTGGACAGCTTAACAACATCTAATTAACACCAGGCAGCAGGAGATGACATCCAGACCTTTAGCATCTCGAACAGGAACAAAAAAAAAAAAAACCTGACATCTAGGTGAAGTTTTAATGGGACTGCGACCTGCAGCACTCGTCGTTCACTTGACCTGCTTGACATGACTTTAAAAATTTTTTTTTAAATACTGTTGGGTTCAAAACGCATGTTGCATCAGCTCGTTTCACAGAGACTGCGCCATCATGGCGGTCCTCAAGTCACCCTCATCCGCCACAGTGTGCAGGCTTTGTCTTTCTTTGAGCTATTTTTATATGATGACATCTGTTCAAAAAAAATAACTGTAATTTTCAAAAGGAAAAAAAAAAGGTCAGAAAGATCAGAGTTACGTGATGTTCCTGAACGCATCACCCATGTATCGGCATCATGAAGCGCTTTAACCCGGAAAAATCCATAAATAATCCGTGCCCTTGCTTAAGCTGCAGGGTTTAATGCCTGTGAAAAAAGTGGCGGCTTATTGTCCGGAAATCACGGTAAATTGAGATCTCATATTTTAGCATCTTTATATAGAAAGTTGTGAATATTTGTTAAAGATTAACTATACTCTATTGCTCCACTATTAAATTAATTGTTTTTTTGGAGCTTTCATGTATTCTGATTCACCTTTAGAGTTATTAGTTTGGATGACAAAGAAACGTGGAAGTTATAACGTACGCTCACTTGTCTGATGAAGGGTGAAACATCCAAAGACTCAGAAAATGACGAAAATTACAAGCTGTTGGATCCTTCTACTTCTTATGCTTATTTTCACAAAGTATTTAAACAGATTTTACTTTTAAACTTAGTCCACAACTATTCCTGAACTTTTCATTTCTCCTTTTCCACGTGAGCGTCATGCTTGCTTCTCCATCTTTGACTGACGTCATTTCTGTCCCGTCACTTCCTATATGCAGCAACAAGCCTCTCCTCCTCCTCCTCCTCCTCCTCCTCCTCTTCCCTTAAGTGATCCATCACGCCTCCCCTCCATCTCCCACCACCATCTCAGTCCTCACCTTCTACTGTACCTTCAGCCGCTATCGTAATGAAATCTAAATTACCGGCTGTGTCCTGAGCGTTCATCCATCCAGGTTAGAGCCGCCGCCTGCCGTCCCCGCTCCAAACGGCCCGCAAAGAGTTATTTTGGGTGCTTGACATTTAATAAATATGTCCTGGGGGGGGGGCAGAGGCAGGGAATGGTAGGAAAGGGAGTTGGTCGGGAGGGGTTTCGGCCTCTGGTGACTTTGGCTCGTCCGTCACTCGTGACTTTGAAAGTGGCGGCGCAGGGGGAAGAAGAGGAAAGAGCTGCGGTGAGAGTGTTGGATGTGTGTCCGGATCCCCGGCCTCACCTGGAACCAGACCCACAGTCCAGCAGCTGTAATTCATTAACGCCCGAGCAAAGCAGCACCCACAGAAAGACAATCGGGATACAGAATTGAGTGTAACCTGAGCAAATGGAGTCCCTTTCAAATCCACTTGGGGTAGTTTCTTAAGAGTAATATATTTATATATTTCCTTTTCTCATTTCATTTTGGAAGTGAAAAATTAGATCGATCATAGATCCATATAATTAATCCCACCTGTGTGGATTCTGCAGATATAATTCCTCAGCATCTGGCAAAGGAAATTCCTCCCCTCTGCTTCATCGCATCAGGATGAGTCAGAGAATTACGAACCAATCAGAGGCCGCCTTTCAAAGGCTTTATACCACGTGGTATCAATTGACCAATCATGTCGCTCGTTACGAGACGTAATACAAATCCAGAAGTCGGCCTGATTTCCTCTTTAGTGGGCCGCACCGGGAAAATAGTGCATTAATAAGCTTTAGAAGTTTTTCTTGGTTGTGACACAGAATATACATGATGACAATGTCACCAAACGATTATTGTGGAAAATGACAGCAACACAATAAAATGTCCAAAAAAAACCCTCCTGAAGCTGTCTCACTGTGACTGACGGCATTGAGGCTGGTTTGCATCACCGATATCTCAGCTGGAGCCTCAGTGTTGTGTTGTGTCTAAAACTCGAAAGAAATTTGTTTAAAAACCTGCGTTTTCTTTCAAATCTGTTCGTATTTGCTTGGTGGTTTTTTGCCGAATTGCAGCCTCCTGCCGGCCTTATGTTTGACACCTCTGGTATAGAGCATTCAGATGAGGGTTTTGCTTTCATTTAGTCGTGTTTACACGAGGAGGACCTACTGGAACTGGTCTCGCTTCCACCTTCAGCAGCTCGTTGGAGTGATTGAATCGACACAAAGCACAGAAATGATGAGCTGCTGGATGAAGTTATAAAAGATATTGGGGCGTGACCGCAAATAAATCAGGACGTTTTAATAAACAGATGCAACGTTTAGCGGTGATCAGTGCCTTTTCCAAAAACGTGGGAGCATAAACTCCTCCCAGTGTTCGGCATGGTCGAGAACATTCGCCCAATATTCCACAATCATGAATCCAAAGTGCGAATCGATGTCTTATTAGTGCATCCTGTTAGGAAATCAGCTTCTACGTGTTTTCATTCACTCTCAGGTTAGAATCTGATTTTTAAACAACTTTTACTAGATCAGTCCCAGTCTGAGACTGAGAAATGCTAAGATAGAAACACTGGGAACATTTGTCACATGGTAAAGATCATTTCGTATCACAGTGACGTGAAAATACACGTTTGCAATAAAAGAATTAGGAAAAAGACTTTTCACGCAAAAAGCAGCATAAAGTGCTTCAGAGAAAAAAAAAGAAAGGCAATTAGAAATAAAAACGATTCCGTTCTGATATCTAGTGTGACGACACCTCTTCTCCTGGTATATTGCTTAATTAATGAGCCGTCATGGTGAATTCTGAAAGCACCAATTAGCTGTGGTGATCTGAATCTGAGCCAGAATCTGTTTATTTTGAGCGATTTGCAGCATCATTCAGTCAAATCTCCTTTATCTACAGTTTGCAGCTCCTTATTTCCGCAGCCAATTGTGTTTTAGTCGCACAGTATATAAAGCAAAAGCAATGAAATTAAAAGTTAATTATTGGCTGTGAGAGTTGTAAGACCGTTATAAATGAATAGAACTGACAGAGCTGTGTTGCAGGAGAATGGTCTGAAAAGTAGCTCAAGAAAAGCTCAGAAAACTCAATTTACACGACGACTTTTCAACTGAAAACAAATCTGTTTTCTTTTTGTTTTTTTTTGCTTTTTCCTTTCAGAAAAGTTTTGCGTTTAACCAGAAGTGTCTTGAAATCCAGGTCCATTTCCACGGGAATGGCAGAAACGCTGAAGTCGATGTAGTGAGCATCCCAGGCCACGGGTTGGCGCTGTTTGTTGTTTTTGTAATGCTACACGCTATAAACAATAACAACGGGAGAACGCGGACATTCTAGTGGACAGACGATCAAGTTGTATTGTCATCACCGTGACTGTCAAAATAAAAGCACCGGGTCCCAGGAGAATATGGACGGGGAGTCATGAAACTCTGGAGGAAAACATTGTTCTTATTGTACGTCTACTGAGCACGTGCAGAAAAAAATATTTACTATGGGTGTGGAGCGCATTTCAAAAAAGTTGTGTTTTCCTACGTTTCCATGGCGACGGAGCACCGATCTGGAAAAGTTCCACCTTGGGAGACGTATTCAGTCCCAAAATGCTGTGGAAGTTTTGTGTTTCCTGTGTAGCCAGTCGTATTTTCTGTCGGCTCTAGAAATGAAATGTGCCTCGGAAAGTCCCTCCGTCTCCACAAAGGAGCAGCTGAGCTCAAGATGAAACTGAAGAAACCAACATGGCGGCAGTCGCCTCTCCTCCCCCTGTGGACCATTTCAAAGCTTTTCAGGAAAAAGGAAACGAGGAGAGACTCGGGAGCGCCGCTCCACTCCAAACCAGGGTGAAGTCGCTTGGTCGCAGCCGAGACGCTGTGAGCCACTTGTGGAATATTAGACAAGTATTACTAGAGTAGTATATACCTGCGTCCGATAGCAGCAGATAAAACACAAGCACTCCACTTTTCTTTGGATTCCGTCGTCTTCGTTTCCCTTTGTGGGTTTTTCACGATGACAGCCGAGTTCTCTGGCAGGAGTGGAGTTTTACGAGACAAAGCGACTTAAGTGAGGGTACTTAAAGCGTGTCTGTCTTACCTTTTAACTTTAACTTTGTTTATTTTGTACATAGCATGTTCATTATTAACCCCCCCCACACACACACACCAGCAGTGACCCTCGATCAGTCTTCTGGGCTCGATATTGTGTGTTGACGCACACGTGTGGAGGCAGAGGACAAAGAAGTGTTGCAATATAATATGGGCCGGATTAAAGGGGGATTAAATGTAGGCACAATAACAGTGCTTGATAACCGGTAACTCATCTCCGCCACACACTCTGCCGAGTAACCTTCATCAGACAGAGGTGAAAAGGAATCATGGAGACAATCCGGGCGGCTCTAACACCATTATCTCACTTCAGCTGTGTCAGTTAGAGCTTTGAAATATGCTTTAAACCACTGGATCCCAGTGTCTTCTCCCTCGGAGTCTCCCGGACGGCCGCTAGGAAACACTGCACACCAACTTTATGATCTCACATTCAGCAAAAACTTTACAGTGAAGACACACGCTCACACCAACGTAAGGGGAGCTTGGGAACCCCAGTGTGGGAACCCCAGTGTGGGAACCACCCCCCGTACCGCCGCTTTATGGAATAGTGTAAATACATTTTCAACTCATTATGTAATAACAGCGCTTTTTGTAATATTCTGCTGCATTTTGTAATAACCTGTTACATATTGCAATGGTTATTACAAAATGCAGGCATGTAGAGCTGCATTATGTAATAAATTTGTTTATATATATATATATAATTAAATAACATAATGCAAATTGCATGTTTACGGCTTGTAAAATGTCAGTGCTCCCATAATGTTAGTGTCAGTAATAATTAATGAGTGTAGCTTTTGTTTATAGCTTGTGAACACATCCTCCATTATAATGAATACATTTACTTTTAATTTAGGCTTTTAGCAATAAAATATCATACCAGTTTTAAGTTGTTTTTTTTTTTATCAATTTTAATTAAGCTGGAAAGCTTAAACTTATTCTGATGGCATGATGGCTTTTCTAATTAAGGCATCAATTTTGATGATTTCTTAGATAATGCACCAAATTATTACATTTTCTTTCAAAAAGAAAAAAGAAAGCATTTTGTTATAACTGTTGCAACATGTAACAAGTTATTACTAAATGCAACGTTTATTACAAAAGAAGATTATAAAAAATGCAGTGTTATTACATAATGAGTTGAAAATGTATTACATTATTACATACTGCACTATTACATAACACCCGCATTTTGTAATAACTGTTGCAATATGTAAGTTATTACAAGATGCGGCAAAGTTTTTTACATGATGGGTTCAAGAATTTCATGACAAACTGCGGCAGATTATTGCAAAATACAGCGTTATTACATGATAACAACAAAAACAAGACCTCTGGATGACATGATGCAATAAAAGAAATTTAATAAAATTACTTTGATTCTTATATTGATTTTGTAAACATGACACTCATATGACAAGCTTAAAGTATTGTGTGAATCAATGTTACTTGTATCGGTACTCGGTGTCAGCAAGTAGCTAAAGGTTAATACTTAAAAGGTTAGTACTTAAAAAAGTGGTATCAGTGCATCTCTAATATATATAAATAAAGCTCACATCACATCATTTTTAATCAGAGACCTTAAAAATGCCGTGTTTAATTAAAGTTTAATCAAACAAACCTGGCTGCCCTGAAAAAAGTTGGATTATTTTTACCCTTGATATTTAAAAAGCACACTTATTATTCAGACCTCTCCTTACAGAATGTGTTGTGTGACACGTATGGAAAACAAATCTTAATTTTTTTTTCATTTTAATGTTCTTGTTTACCTTCAGGTGCTGACATTTCTATTAGCTCACAGAGAAGCACAACATTTGTATTTACCAGACAGTAACTGAGAGTGTACACTTGCTGTCGATATATTTTAAATGAAACGTGTGCCGGTGTTTTCGATGAAGGAGCCACGTTTCTCTGACAACACCTTATTTTCCCTTCTTTATATCTTTCCAAAGGCTGTGACGGCTGAGGTTAATATAGGCTTAAAATACACTGAATGTCTAAAGACTCCATGTAGTATTGATTGAAGTTGTGCATTTCCTTGAAAAGTATTTCACTCAGAAATCAATGGTATCTGGCAGGAACAAGCCGCTATTTGAAATATCAGATCAGTTTCTCATGTTCACAATTTAGAGAATAAAAATACGCAGTTTCCTTTCAGAGAAAGTAACAGAATTTAAAATATACACAATATGATAATATAACAGCTCCTGGAAAAACTGTTGAGAATCAACTATGAACTGCATTTTTGGTTTTTGAAGTAATGATGATGTTTATGTCATCACTAAGGCCCCGTTTAGTGAAAACGCATCATTTTTGCATTTTTGTTTCAGAAAAGTTTTGCATAACATTTTGAAAACAGTGTCCGATTACAGGGAAACGGCTGAAGCCCTGGAAATGGTGTAGATTTCATGTTGGGCCACTAGTAGGTGCTGTTTGCAATGAAACAACACACGCATGAACACAAATCAATAGGCTCTAAACATTAGTGATGGGAGAACATGGACATTCTAGTTGACAGACGACAGAGTTGGATTGTTATTAGGGTGACTGTCAAAATAAAACTACCAAGTCCCAGGAGAATCTGGGAGTCGTGACATGATGGAGGAAAATCTGACCGGTTCAGCGGCTTCATTGGTGCCACCGTTTTGGGAATAACAGGATGTCTGATGTTTGACATCGACGTCTGAAAATTGAACAGGAAGTTAAAGGAAGTGAAATGTGTGCAGAGACTGTCTGGAGACGGACAAAACGCCACACATCAGGTGAGACTGAACCTCCTCCTGACGCTACCCCATCCAGAAAGGACCTGAGCCGTATCTCCATGAGGCCAGCAGGGCTCCCTCCGTAACCCTCACATGACAAACGACGTAAAAGCTGCAGTGGCTCACGTAAGTAATGGAGAAATAGATTTCAGTGTGTGCTGCGTGTCTTTTCCGCCCGGGTCCTCGCTGGGCGCCCGTCTCGACTCCATTACGCCGTCTTTTAAAAATGATTTCTGCATTGGCAGGATTACAGGTCGGGGAGGGTCAGCGTGTTCTTCCTCCCTCGTCACCAGGTTGTTCTTTTCTTTCTGTGATGGTTACAAGACCACAGAGGAGTCAGAGGGCAGCCGTCGGCCGACAGCCCGAGGAGTCCGGGGTATGATGGCGGCGGTGTGCCGGGCGACGGAGGGATAAATGTCCTTTTCCGGGGCAACGCAGCTGGGAAACGGCAGGTTGTGTCCACCGTGTCTCCTCACCCGGCCTCGCTGCCTGTAGGTGTGACTGGAAAACCAGAAGTCATGGAGAACGAGTCACTAGAACTTTAGAGGCGCCTTGAATCAGGGGGATGATTTGCTTCAACAAGGAGAGTAAAGGTTGTGGGTTCGAAACCTTTTGTTTATTGCGGCGTTTGCGTGTGGTTCCGGTGAGATGGCGAGATCTTCACTTCCACAGTCTAAAGATCAGCATGTGAGGTTGATTGGTTATTGACTTGCAGGTGTTGATGGATTGATGGAGGGATGGATTATTGATTTATGGATGGATGGATGGATGGATGGATGGATGGATGGATGGATGGATGGATGGATGGATGCATGGATGGATGGATGGATGGATGGATGGATGGATACCTGTCGTAGAACTTTTTAAACTTGGCGTGTTTATTTTTAAAAACCCAAAAGGCTTTTCGGCTGAACTGGCAAAATAAAAGTCAGACGTAATATTGATTGTTGGGAAACGCTCTCAATGTCAAAGGTCAGGAAGATAAACGCTGTGAAGACGATCGTTCCGCCTCGCCGCCTTCATCTTTTCCAGTCACTCACATGTTTTGTTGCCCTGTCATATTTTAAACAGACGGACTTGATAATTTACACCTTTCATCTGAAACTATAAAGCTGTAAAGTGAGAATTACCCGAGAGGCTGCCAGCTTCACGGAGTATTGTCGAGCTGCTCACATGTCTTTTCTCACACCTCCAGCGACTTACAACCCCGATACTCAGTGAGGAGACGTATACGAAACTTTAAGCTTTAGAGGCAATAAACAAACTGAATCCTCGATGCAACCCGTGAGGCAACTTCATTCGTCTATCAGATCCTCCATAATAAAAGCTCAGGAGTGTGAAAGCAGGTATGGAGCTTGTTCGTTTCTGCTACCAAGTACGAGAAGAACTGCAGTTTTGTTTGGGTCTGGTCGTTACGAAGAAGTTAATTCTGCAAATGCGGAAACTGGATATGGCGCCCACATTCGATTTGGGGTTGGGAGAAATAGCGAACAATCTACATTTATAGAGGCTGAGATTTTCTAACGATAAGGAGGAGATGTGTCTGATGGGGTCTGGGACTCGAGGAAAAGACGAATGTGAAAATGCTGAGCTGTGAATCAGCGTGTCGAAGTTTGTATGTGTATGAAGAGGCGGTTTTACCTAATGTAAGGACTGCCGCCATTGTTATTACGTCCGTTATTACTGTAATTAATCAGTCGCGTATATTTATTTACCTGTTTGTATATCTGTTAGCAAGAACACTTCAAAAGTACTGCACATATTTTGTCAACGTTTTCAGCAGATAGATGTTAGGCATTTTAAGATTCCATTAATCCAGCTTCTGGATCAGGGTTTTAATCTGGAGCCGTTTATGGATTACATCAAAACTACATGACAGATTTTCACCGAATTTCAGAATCCAGGTTCTGCAGCCATTTCTGCCTGAAGAGGATACTTTGTTCATGCTGTCATTTTCAGCAGCTGCAGCTGCTCCGTTTGCTTTTCAAAATAAAATAATTTTAAACTATTCATTATGTTGCTTTGAGGTTCAGTTTTAACCTTTTTTTTTTTTTTTTTAATTTGAGGCTTTATTTCACTGAATTACTGAGCTATTGAGAAGCACTTTGGAATGCCTCATGTCTGAATGGTGCTATATTAAATAAACACTGGTTAAATAGTCCATCAGAGCCAGAATCCTGACTGACACACACACCTGGACCGAGTGCACTTCAGCAGATTGCACTATTACTTTAGTGAGACTCCCTTGCACCATCAGCACTTCGGTCACAAAGCGTTCCCGATGCAAACCTTGGCTGAGACGTACAAACATACGATGAATCAACAGCCTCGGCTATTTGAAGATTTTCGACGATTCGGAATCACCCTATATATAGCGCAATGAAAATTTGTGACAGTTATTTTTGATCTGATCACCACCAAACTTTATTGAGTTCTTTCTTTGACGAAAAGACGCCTGTGTACCAATTTTCATGAAGATCAGCTCGTTCGTTTTTGCGACGTCTTGTGAGCAGACAGACTGACTCCTTGGCAGAGATGAAAAAAACTGATGCTGGAAGGAAATATTTGCCAGCGCCAACATTCACATTCCCATCACAGAAGATGAACCAGCCGGTTCCCGGGTCCAACGTCAGTAGACAAGTCAAGACAGAAGTCCTTCAATTGGGACGGTGCTCTGGTACGTTGGGGTTTTGCAGGAATCTTGAAGAGGTCAGTCTCTCTGAATGCAGAGCGCGAGCCCTGATGAAGGTGCCCTTGACGCTCTGCTCTCTCCTGAGACGGATGCTCTTGACATTTTAACCAATGAGCCGCTATCGCGGAAAGACAAACAAGGACGCGGTGGGGGAAAAAATAAAACAACAACAACAACAAAAAAAACTCACTTATGCATCTTGCCGCCTGCTCACAATCACCCGTGTATTGACCGTGTCTGTTGGTGTACATGCAGAGTGCCGGGTCGCCGCAGAGTATTTGTCAGAGGCGGCGTCAGGATCGCTGGCGTTTAATGAACCGTGCCACCGTCTGCCGCCGCCGCCAAACAATATGCAATCTCTCATCTCAAATTTATATAGAATGAGCTTCTCCTCTTTGCTCTTGAGAGATCAATGATTTGTTTTGCTCCTGACGCGACAGTTGTGCGACTGAATTAAGTGTTTTTTTTGGCGGCGGAGCTGGGGACGGTCTCTCTGTGTTTCGAGAGGCTGGACGGTGACCGCCTCTCGCCATCAGAGGCGAAACGAGTCGTTTCGCGGCGTCTGTTCGCCCGGGCCCCGTCACTGTCGCATTAAAACACTCTTTTCCGTTTCATCCTTCAACGTGTGAAAAATGCAGGGAGAGTCCAGGTGAAAATAGAAAGTTCAATTACTGAGGCGTTTTAATTAGTGAAGGCAGCCGGAGGTGGAGGTTCTAATACCGTGCCAGGCGGCTGGCGTGATGGATGAAAGGTGCTGATTAACAAAAGTCCTTCATCTATACGTGGGCGAGGGTAAAAGTGGAGGAAAATAAGGTGGGAACCCCACCCCCACCCCACCCCCACCCCCATGTCCTTTCATTTAAACAGCGATAACATAATGATAAGATTTTATTATGAATAAAGTGGGTCGTTTTTAGACATGACAGCCATGAGCCACAGTTACACCAACACGTCTCCACTGCCGTGAATGAATTTAGTCCAAATGAAGACTTTAGGGTTGTTTTCATGGACCAGATGTTTTATTGTAGCCAAGCTATTTGTCAATGTGTATGGACAGTTGTCTGTCTGTATCTCAATCCGTCTGTCCAAAGTCAGAGATGTCAATGTGTAAAAGAACCTGAATCTGCAATGTCTGTAATCAGGTATTTAAATGGTGAATTTAAATAAGATTTTTCATTACGTACAAAGATATTTGTTGTTGAAAAGTTTGTTTTCAGCTTCAAATCCTGAAACTACAGAAAAAGTCCACAGTTATGAGTCGAGCAGTTTCACAATTGGCAGGTTTTTTTTTACACTTGACTTTTGCTCCAGTTCTGCCTCTGAAGGATTCAAAGTTGTAAAATATGGGTTTTGCTGCCCTGAGCTCAGGCTCACAGGCACCCTCATTCTGGCTGCACGCCGCTCTTCTGCCCTGTACCTCAGTAGGTGGTACACCCGAAGGTGTCATCCATCAACTTGAAAATGTAAAGATAAACAATTTCTAGTTCAACATCGTAATATATAATATTTTACCATGTAAAACGTAGGCTGACGTTATGTTCATGTATTGTATATGTTCGCACACAAAGCCTATGTCATACGTTTCTGGTAAGTATGAGAAACTTGGTATATTTTCCTTTTTCTGACACGTCTCTTGAGGTGATTGACATAATTTTCAGTATTTGCATGAGAAAAAAACAAACATGAAAATACTCCTACATGATCGTCTTTGTTTTTTTAGAATTAAAAAAAAATTAAAAAGACATTTATAGATCCTGCAAATTTCCTGTTTCTAAAAACAGTAATGATGACGATTAATATTATTATTATTATTATTATTATTATAACAATATACTTCTATACCCACAGATTGTTTAGATACACAGATTATTTACCGATTTAAAAAATAAATGTTTTTAAAGAACTCTGAAGACTCTTCTAGTCCACCAGCCTTGTGTGATCCCACAAACAGGAATCGGCATATTAAGCAGCTCCAGTATTCCCCTGGTCTGATCCATCAGCATCAGGCCGTCAGCGCCATTAGCCCGCCGCCACGATGACAGTGTGTTAAATGATAGATTACAGCTTCAATCTTCGTTGCATTTCAACAGCATGTGATCCATACGGCGGTAAATATTGACAAAGCCCTGACAGATTTGTAGCATGCCCGAGTATCGACGTACACGAGGTCGATATTGTGTACCAGTGTGTGTGTGTGTGTGTGTGTGTGTGTGTGAGATTCATGTAATCATAAAGCACTGCGAGTGAGGCTATGGACTATTCAGTACAATACACCAACAGCAATTTCCTGCAGAGGGTCTTGAGTGGTGACGCGGAGCCGATCGTTCAAAATGATCCGTAACCTCGCCCGTGACACCGTCGCTGCAGCAGCACCGTTTCTATCGCCACAGAGGTGGCGGCGGTGTCACGAGGGGAAACGTCGGCGAAGGGACAACAACGGCAGGCGGCTCCTGAGACGCGACTGTCCTTTAAAGACGAGCAGAAGAAGGCCGAGCTGTAAATCCGCTCGGTGCGACGAATGTGTAACGGTAATGCGAACGCGCCAATTACTTAGGATGATTAGAAATTGCAGCTGTGCCCTTGCGTTTCTTTGCTGGCGTCGTAAATTCCTGACTGCTCCCCTAACTCTCCGTGCAGTAACCCAACAATGACAACAACAAAAGAAGAAGAAACCTTGTATATTCGTAGGCGGGCGGCGGCTCGGTGTTTGGGTGGAGCAACCAGAAGGAATGTTTCTGTGCGTTTGTGTTTGGGCTGATGGAACGGCTTGGCGGGCCCAGGTGAAATATTACAGCTGTCAGTGTTTCTGACAGAGCCTTTATTCTGGCCGCTGCTGTTTGATGGAGGACTCCAGCGAGTTTGACACCCTGCTAAATGTCTCCGCCTCGCTGCCACTCTGGAAGCAGTGATAATGGCAGCACGCTGGCGTTCGGTAGCGGGAGTGGCGGCGTCGCCCCGGCGCGCCCAGACATTATATTTTGAAGCCGAGGCGGGCTGGGCGGTGGGGGGGGGGGGGGGGGTTGGGGTTGGGTTTGCAGAGACAGAGCTGTTATTAGCCCGGTGGGACCGCCAGCCGGTTATTCTGGTCGTTGCGTCCTGTCAGGGGACGTGCCGCTCGCGTCGTGTGGTTACATTTCATCCTTGTGTGGGATAACAGCAAAATCCACGCCGTGGCTCACTGAACCGCTGGAAACTCGCCAGCTCGTCTCCGCCTGCAGCTTTCTCCTACGTCATGCAGCAAGGCTGCGCTGTGTGTCCATCTAGCCATCCACTAATTACACCGATCAGCCACAACATTATGACCACAGGCAGGTGAAGCATAATAGCGCCGGTCATCTCGTCGTCATGACGCCTGCTGTGAGATTCGAGGATTTGAGTGAGTTTGAAAAAGATAATGTGAAAGAAAGAAAAAGCTTCATGGAAACAAATCCATCAAAACTAGTGCTGTCAAAGTCAGATTAACCACAGGGTTGCTGTGGAATTGGAGCTTCACACGGCCACTGTGAGCAAAGAAATCTGAATTGGTTTCCCTGCAGTGTGAATGAGACCCGAGCGCTTGCTTCGTCCAAACTGTTATCAGTGATCAAGCCAACAACCTCTAAAACACAAATCTGTCTTTTCCTGACCAGTCCTGAAAATGTTTCCTTCATTGTTTCAGTTCTTAAAGAATTGAAAAGCCGGCCGTGAGATCATGTGACCGTCTCGCAAAGCATCATGGGATTGATCCACAGACCGACCCGGATGATATCGCTGCTGCAGATAAACCTGCACATTTATTTCTCACTTTAATAAGTGTCCAAGCAAACAAGTCAATCTGACCTCAACATGTAAACAAAACAAGTGGCCAACGAAATTCTGTTCCTGGGGAAGGAAAATAAAATAAAAATAAATTTAAAAAAAGGTTTCTGGTGCTATTCTGCAAGTCTGATTTGGATTAAAAAAAAAACACCTGAGTTTAGGAACTACTTTGTTATGTGGTCTTATGTTCTGCATTAGGATCAGGACTTTAGGCGGAGTTTCTGCTTCGGCGCCTTCACTGGACCGTAAGTCGTCCGTGCCGTGAAAACGTTTAGCCAAATCACAGCTCAGGACGCGGCTGAGTGGCCGGCACTTCTGAGGACAGGCGTTCCATCATCCGGAGGCCGCTCGCCACTCCACACCATTAGAGCAAAGGACTCGTGGAATATTGTGCCAAGGAGACACTATTTATCACGGCGTAATTTCAGGTGGACCAAAGGGACAAACGTGGCAAACTGGGACGCGGGGTAATTTGTTTCCGGAGAAGAAGCAGAATGCCATCTCGTCTGAGCGTCAAATAATAACAGAGGAGTCGGGCGAGAGCAGCAACATTAGTTTGACCCGAAGGTGGAAGATATTTTCACATCTATTATTAAGGGAACCGTGTCAATATCACGCATCAAAGAGTCCAGCCCCGGCTGCAGGAAACTATGTCAGCGCTCGAGCTTTATGAAAAACAAAACCCAAAACACTCAAGCAACATGGATCGCAAAAGGATGATCATTACGACGGGACCGATGGAGAAGGTGAGGTGAAAGAGGACAAAACGTCACAAATAGGGGACGCACCAATCGGGTTCCATAAATATATCAAATAATAAATATATAAATGTATTAATTGCATTTTAAATGTTTTAGTGGTAATTACATTTATTTATTTAACTTATGTGTGTATTTATCTATTTATGTATGTATTTATTTATGTATTTATCTATTACTTAATTAATTGTATCGATGAGTAGCTCAGACTAATACTCGTACTTGTCCTTTAACAAAGTGTTATCGGTGGATCCCTGCTTTCACCAATTCCCCAAACCCACAGTGGAGACTTAAATGGGTTTTATTTGAATATTTATTATTTCATGACTCTGCCGCTGGTTTCATGTTAACCAGGTGTGCTAATGATGTGACCTTGCCGTCATATTTAATAGTTTAATCCGCCTGAGGGAACGTGTGAAGGCGGGGTGAACCCTGAACGCCTCGGCAAAGGTTGTTAAAAGAATGGTTTTCAAAATACATGTCTTGAACAGAGACCCCACACTGATTGAGGACTTTTCTCCCATAATAATTAAACATGATGCTGATTGTATGTTTCTCCAACAAATTCAATGCAAACAACAGTTTTCACTTATAACAAATGAGGCGGTTTTAATCTAATGAGCTGCAGCATTCATGGATTTGTCCACTATTGAGTACTTCCTTCTCTCAGCTGGTTTACCTCATAATACAAGGCACAGCATTCACTTAGAAAACGAGCGGATAAAATGTAAACCAAGCAACAAATTTCATCACGCGGAGCAACAGGATGCACAAAACGCAGAAAAAGCCTGCAGCAGTGATAACAGAGCGGTTCGCTCAGGTTTCTGTCACGCAGCTATACGAAGGGATGAAAACGTTCTTGTAATAATGGCAGTCTGCAATCTAAATTGTCTTGCGGTTGTGAAATATAACCGCAATAATGTTCTCCAAGTTCACCCAGACAGTTAACTGTAATTCAGCGAGGAGGCAAATGAGCCATTCTGTGAATGAATTGTTGATGAGCGGAGCTGATGTTCTGCTCGGTGAGCTGACCTGGAGCTCTGTGTGTGTGTGTGTGTGTGTGTGTGTGTGTGTCCACCTTCCATTAACCTGTCGATAAATGAGAACATCCTCCTTAACCATGCCAACAGAACCCTACAGCCCTGATCTACTGCAAGCATGATGTTGCACACGGGGCCAAAACGTGACAGAAGCTCACAATAACACTCAATTTAACATTTTTGCGTTCATTAATGCAAAATATTGGTTCAAAAACATTGCTTGATGTTGTTTTGGTGAGTTCATGATCATAGGTTCATTGTGTTGTTTATGACTGCGTCTGCTTTGCTGTGAACATGTGAGAGGCATTTTCAGGACTTTGTCTTCCAATCGTTTCTATATCACTTTTGTTGGTCTTGGAGCTTTTTTTGTTAGGTTTGATAACTTCCTACCAACAGTGGAATCACATTTCATTCTGTGCTTCTTGGTGCTCAGTTCATTCAATCCAGCACTCATGGTGAACTCAACTCCATCCATCCATCCATTCATTTTCTTCCACTTATCCATTTCTGGGTTGCGGGGGTGACAGTCAGAGCACCGTCAGAGCACCCAGATCACATAGCACCGATTTAAGATGGTGGTGAGCCCACGGGAAGGTGACGCCCGGCGTGGGACACGATCCCACTACCCTGCGATTGTGAGTCTCATGCTCTACCAGCTGAGCTAGCCGGGGGACTTGAATTCAACCCAAAAAACTAAATTATTTTTCTTTTGCCTTCAATCCTTGGAGCCTCTAATGCTCAGTTGCTAAACACAAAGTGAAGGCCCAGTTTACCTGTGTGCATTTCAGCAGTATTTATACGATATCTTAGTAAATCAGGAGGAAAGACGGTAATCTCTCTGTAGCTTTTATACCTTTAGCAGTTCAGCCATTTTATGTAGTTTAAAATGTAAATAAAAGCTGGAATCAAAACAAGGACACCTGACTGAAGTCAATACACACTTAGGTCAAGAGACAAGTTATACTTTTTCCTTCCCCCTTTTCGGACATGTAACCTACCTAGCCGACCTTTTCTTGCACCTCATCCTTCACGCCACCTCCGTCGGTGAAACAAAGCTCCGTCCACAAATCATCAACAAATCGACGACTGACTGAACTTCCTCATGAATGAAAGTCTTTCCTGCAGCAGGACAAGCAGCAGTAACAAGCTGTCGAGGTTAGAAAGAAACGCCTGCGTTCCTCAGTGCGTACTTGAGTTATTGTGTCTGATGTGTGTGGAATGAACGTCTGCTTTGTGTTTCCCCTCACCTCCATACGTTGCTCCTCTTTGCTGTTTCAGTTTCTTCCTCTTCGGTGAAAACTGCTGCCGTTTGTACAGCCTTGAATTCACAAATGAACAAAGCAGCATTCTGTTTCTTTACTATCACACCAAGACAGAATCAAACCTTTGCACACAGTGCACCAGTAACAGGTCAGTTGTTTCATTCACCTCATTCCTTGGTATCAGTGAAAAAGCTTTCATTGGTAATTTATGAGGCCTGGGGGGGGGGACTTCCTCTTGCTGCATAGAGAAGCACTTATGTCAAAAATGGATCTCTTGATTACAGCCTCCGCCTGGCGACTTCAGCTAATAAAGAGCAGGTTTTAAATACTGCTTGTGCACACGAAGCCAAAGCTTGACGCGTTGCTCCTCAAACCAAATCTGCACCGTGAAATCAAGTTGCGCTCTATGCAAAGCGCGCAAAAGGAAGTCAGGACTCTGGCTTGACATTTCAAAAAGCAGGGAGAAAGAAGTCAACAACAACAAGCAGCTCTGGCAGTAGCAGGTCTCACCTTGAGGGAAATCCTCTGCACTGTGTTTGAGTGTGTGTTTGTCTGGCTTGAACTCTTGAGCGACTGTGAGCAGGTGAGAGGAGTGAGACGCCTCACTGGGAGCATTAAGTCACACCGACGCCTTGTTGTCATTACCTCCTCCGAGGAGGTTATAGCATCGTTTGTCTGCCGACAAGATATCTTAAAAACCAATGAGCTGATTGATCTTCGTGAAAATTGGTACAAAGGTGATCCAGATACAAAAATAATTGTTAAAAATGTTAATTTCGCCATTTATTGTTACTCGCTCAGCCTGCCACTTTAAATGACTAGTGCATTGGGGGAAATGGAGTCGTAACATGTTTTGGGTTTTTTGGAAGTGGAGTTTGTTGTCGTCCCGCTGCGCTCCGGTGCTACGCAGCTGACATTAACAACAAGTGAGTGAGTGAAACTCTGCGATGAGACAGATTTTGGTTTAGATGATAACCTGGAAGAAGGTAAGAATGTTTTTGTTTTGTTTTGGGGGACGTTTCATTGTATTTTGCATCAGGAGGTATCATGAAAATTGGCTTTATGTTGAGATTGTAGAAACTTGTGATAATTTCATAATCTGTATAACAACAAAGAAAAACTTTAAAGACTATATTTAAACATCATGGCACCATACCGCCGTCCTTATTCACTCAAGATAGTTGAAACTGAACTGAAATGCGTTTGACACCTCTGACTTTTACACACCCGCCCATGTTTTCATGATTTCTTTCTCTTGTTGATATCAAAACGTCAAAGTGATCACAGATTTAAGAATAGAAGTGGTCATTTACCATTTACCACCTACATGCTGCCGTGCCCTTCCATCCCTCACATCCTCTTCCTCACCTTGTTTTCTACTTTCTGCTTTCTTATGGAATGAAAAATATCTACCATTGGGGTAAACCAGGAGATCAATATCAATTTCACATCCGTTTGGCTGCAATGCAGTCGTGAGGCCGAACGCTGCGACCTCAGCCGGGGTGCAGACAGACTGATCTGTGACAATCAAATTGGCAGAAAGCAGCACAGCAAATCCAGAGAGTGACCGCCTTCTGCCCGTCGGGACTCACACGGTTTGGTCCTGTAGTTGGAGGCAGACGGAGGCCGTGGCCCGAGACTCCATGCAAATGCAGTCGGTGTTTATTAAAGCCGAGACGGCTGAATGATAAATGACTTCATAGCGAGGGGAACCCTACACAGCGTGATGAGTGAGCATGGCCGCTCTCATAAGTCTCACACTGTCTGCTAATATCATTATGCAATATATTGCATTCTTGCAAATTGAATCTGTGTGTGTGTGTGTGTGTGTGTGTGTGTGTGTGTGTGTGTGTGTGTGTGTGTGTGTGTGTGTGTGTGTGTGTGTGTGTGTGTGTGTGTGTGTGTGTGTGTGTGTGTGTGTGTGTGTGTGTGTGTGTGTGTGTGTGTGTGTGTGTGCGCGCGCGCGCTGGGCTTCAAGCTATTAATGCAGACTGGCTCATAATCGTATTTCTGGCACACAGTTGGAGGTGGCAGGTTTATTTTTGCAGCAAGGTGACACACAGAGCTTTATCTAAGACGTATAAAGGTTTTAGGAGAAGCTGAGAAAAAACCTCCAAAGAGAACGGTCCCTCCATTCATGATCTTTTATATGCTCTTGATTGTAAATGAAGTTGTGGGAACTGGAGCTCATCCCACTATTAGGAAGAACTGGGGGGGGTTCCAGCACTATGACCTTGCAGATCCCCTGAGAACGTTCATTGTGGTGAGTTCTTCTTGAAAGACAATAATCCATCCATTTATCTATCTTCTATACATCGTTGGAAAATAGAGCCAATCTCAACCAGCAACAATCCAAACAAGGAGACAAAACCCCTAAACATGAATCGCCACTGAGTGGATGTCCAGCGTTATGTCTCTGTGGAACCACAGTCATCCTCTCGTCCATCTTCTACCTTCTTGACTTCGACGATGATAATGTGGATTAGAACTAGAGACGCACAATATTAGATAAGTACCGATGTCTTAATATGCCAATATATTCAAAAGATAATATTGAGGATTGTCGAAGGCAAAACTGATAAAATCCAGGGTCCTGTGCACGCGTCAAAATCACGCGTGCACAGGATTCGACAGTTTCCCAGCGTGCACTGCGGTTCGAGTTGCGTTGCTTCGCCTCAGAAGCTCATAAGCACCTCAGCTCATCTCAAATGTCTTCAGAAATACTTTTCACTAAACTGTTTCAGTGACAAAAGAGAAAGTCTGAGCTCCGGGAGCAGACAGACGTGGAGAAGACGCGTTTGTCCAATCAGATGCAGTACTCCGAGTCGTGCTACATGCTACATGCTACATACTAAAGTGTTTCGGGGCCCACAACCCAGCGATGCTACATGCTAAACATGATAAAAGTATATCTGATAGAGTTATTTACAGCGAGCTGGAGATTGTGGTGGCACATGGCGAGCTCGGTTCCTATAGACACTCCGCACGGCCCTGCCCTGTCCGACAGGTTAGCAGTTGATGGAAAGCCTCTCATCTCTTTGTTTTACCATGACGGGCTAGTGTGCTTTTAACTTGCTCATGACATGGTCACGCTGATTGTTCCGGAAAATATAAAATCAGAATACGACTGTCGGCGTTTCGTGCCGAAGTTTAATAGTTTGTGTTTATCGACATTAACATTGGAACTCATCCCAACTAACCCCAGGTAAAAAGCAGGACGCAACCCAAGCTAGACACTCTAAATGGGCAAAATATTGAAAAAAGGTTTGTGTTATCATGAGAGAGCCTGAGAACTGAGTAAATATAGCCGTCAACCCAGCAGGAAGCTGTTGGCTTCAGTATCACTTTGCCAGTCCCCTGAGAGCTCCGGTTCTGGTGAACAGCTTACACCAGCAGTAATTCATCTGTCCGTCATAGTTAACAATCCAGACTGGCTAAAAACAAAAACAAAAGATTGGTTTAATCCCAGAAGCACGTTCCAACTGATCAAATACACAAGACGACACACCGCTCTACTGTGGGTTCTGTCAGCATGACCCTGCAAATCCCCCCGAGGGCAGCAATCAGGTAAGATCTCCTACTTTAGAAACACACATCGACTGGCGGAATCCACTGCAAGAGTGGAGGATGATTTCCCATGACGAAGACAAAAAATAAATAAATCAAGGCCTCCCATATCAGGAGTTGTAGAGGACTGTGATTGAAGCTAGAAGAAGGAATTTACTGGCACGACTCCCTCAGATGAGAAACAGGGGACTCAGTTCCACTTGGGACTTCACTAAACCAAACCTCCGAGAATATCGATTATTTTACTGTCTGAGGGAAAAACTTCAATCTGAAGCACTTTGGGAGGAAAATTCTGAATCCAGATCAATAAGAGGATCAGGACGAAAAACTTCATACTTCCGAATTTTAACATTCCACAAACGTTGCTGTTGAGATGCACGGCAAAGACACAGCAGGAATGTTGGAACGTTAGAAAACAGCTTGACGTCCGATCATGAAAGATTAGGTGAAGCCAAACTTTTGAGTCCCGTTTAGACGATTGGAACGTGAAAACATAAAACTTTCGTTGTGTTTTTGGAGTCCGTTCACATGACAACGCTGCTCAAAATGCAAAAAGTTATGCGTTTTCCCTTGAAATGTCACTTAAATCAGGATTTAGACACACTTGATAAAGTGTCAACAACTAATCTACAGCCTCTCACCTCAATAGTATAAATGTTGCAGCCTTTACGAGGCACCGAGGATCAGCTGGACCTCCTCTACCTGCCCAGGGGCCGTTCACGTTGCCGAAAACAGCAGTAGGACTTAATTTCTTCAAAACTTAAAACGTATTCATTCTCTCAGGCACAGACTCGCGCTGCACTGTTATCAGAGTTTCTGTGCGAGGTGCTCTCACACCATCAGGGCCAATTTGGAGTTTAAGTTTTCCCACAGAGACTTTTGCAGTTTGGTAAAGATCAGGATCAATCATGGAGGACGACCTGCTCAGCCACACAGAACGGAAAGACATATCTGGGAAACTGCTTTGATTTTTCACCACTTCCAAATGACTCATTTACATCAAGAGCGATTTCTGTCTGGCTGTGAGGGAAATGAAAACAAGCAGTCGAACGTGTGTGTGTGTGTGTGTGTGTGTGTGTGTGTGTGTGTGTGTGTGTGTGTGTGTGTGTGTGTGTGTGTGTGTGTGTGTGTGTGTGTGTGTGTATTCTGTCCAACTTCAAATTCAATTATTTCAGGATTGTTCATCAGAAGAAAAAAAAAAAAGAAAAAATCACATACTTCAAAACTAAATTATCTTTACAAACAAGGTAAAGTACTATAGCTGCATTGAGAGGAGAGGAGTGAGTATTGCAATCATTGTCTGAGAAACACTAGCACGAAATCCTCAAAGAACTAACACTCTATCAAGTATATGAACTACATAAGAACTCACTAACAGATCACTATCATTCGTCTGCATTTCATTTAACTGAAGGTCTCCTGTGCTGCGTCACACCCACGGTATTATAAGTAAAGCGGGGCTTCAAATTATACCAAAAATAAACAGGTGAAGCAATATCAGATCTTTCTTTACCATTTTGGATTTGTGATGAAAAATATTCAACCAATAACTTAAAGTGGAAGAAATGCCAGTTTGAACGCTTACTGGTAATGCAAAGTATCTGGAAAATATTACAATACAAATAACATTTGCTGTTGGTTATATGTTTTTTTTTTTATGTGTTTATAACAACATTAATACTTGTACAGTCAAATGATTTGTAGCGTTGGTAGAATAGAATATGAGCATGAAATGATTTTGGAACCGTTAACTTGTTAGTCATGACATCTGGTGCATGCTGTGTTTGTGTTATTCCTTCATCCAGCTTTGTTTTGACGGTTTGGCCAAACCACCCCAACCACTCTTGCTTGTGCCCGTTTCTATTTTCTCATAATACCTTTTTTCTTTTTTTCGTGGCTGCTGGGGACGTGATGCGAACGTTCTCCTGACCTTCCCACTCAGCCACCCCCAGACGAGGACTTGTAATGGGCGTAGCATGTTGCGTTGGGATTACAGCACCAGGGTTTCGCGTGGCGTGTGCAGGCGGGTGTCGATCTGAGGTTGTTTAGTTTGGGTCGGGGGGACAGAGTCCATGTAAATATCAGGTCCCTACAGACACAGGAAAGTGTGACGCAGCAGACATGAAGACACCCCCTCGCACTGAAATCTCATATCGGAGGATCAGATTTTCTGGGTTTCGGATTTATTTTCATGAACCTCATTAAACGTGACATTTTTCTGAAACATAAATGCAAAAACAATTAGTTTTAACTTGGAACCTTGTCGTGTAGATCGGGTCCAAGTTTTACAGTTGTTCAACTAAACACACCACGATTAGCCACTTCCCATTCAGGAGGATTGCTAAACAAGAATTCATTTTAACATTTCTTTCAAGGCCTGAATATTGTACCTGTGTTTAATTGTCTTACCTTTGTTTATAATGTCTATTTCTTGACCTTTTAAATGCTTTATTCTGACTGTAATGTGAGCCCAGAGGGAAGACGTCTCTCCTCACAGTTTGCTGCTTTGGTTTTAAATGTAATTATTGTGTTTGTGGTTTTTATTGTGAAGAACAGATTGTATGAAAAACGCTCTGGAAATAAAGATCGGTTTGGCTCGGTGGGTCAGATGGCTGGCGGATCTTTTTTTGGTCATTGATTGAGAAAAAGAGCAGCAATGGAAAAGACTCATAAAGCAATACTTATATTATATATATACACTAATATCTTATAAAGTTTGCAAATAAAAGTCGAAGAGAGCCAGCAGACAAAAAGCTTCTGACCACAATAACAGCGTTTGCGAGTCAGTGAATCCGGTGATCATGTGCACACTCTTCATGTTTGTACAAACCTTTACTAGGTCAGGTCCTCTGGTTCAGTTGAGAGATTTAACCTCCAGGGGCTTTGC
The DNA here is from genome assembly GCF_963383615.2 of Lipophrys pholis. NCBI lineage: Eukaryota > Metazoa > Chordata > Actinopteri > Blenniiformes > Blenniidae > Lipophrys > Lipophrys pholis. The sequence continues at coordinate 27,230,371 of NC_137632.1, read as the reverse complement.
TATTGGGGGTCACCCTTCTTCTGAAAAGCTTAGATGAACTGGAATCGATCTTGAAGCTTGGAGCTGCTTGTTAAAAGAGGGTAGCAGTTAAAGAGTTGATCTACAGTGGCAGTGTGCAACTTAATTTATATTCTATCCTGATGCCAACAAGCTCGGAAAAGAGAGTGATTACTTTGTGATGTACACACACATGACTGGGTGATACAGTGGAAGCACAATCATGTAGCCTTGTAGTCAGAATGGAAGTATAAGGTTTTTGATGTTATCTGTCATCGGCCACTGGGGCCAATTAAATCCATTATTCAAATCAGTTGGTACTGACATGTGAATCCAGATGGAAAGTTATTGATGAGAGTAACAGATAGGTATCAGCCGAGCCTCATCGGATCCCAGAAAGAAAGGTGTTATCTCAGCACAGCAGGGCCGCCGCGACATGTGCACCGCCACCGCCAGCGTCCGTCCACACAGGAAGCAATATACAGTACACACACACACACACACACACACACACACACACACACACACACACACACACACACACACACACACACACACACACACACACACACACACACACACACACACACACACACACACACACACACACACACAGTATCGATCCTCTCCATTGTCAGATATCGTACGAGGCGCGGAGCTGAGCGTGACGGACGAGCGGCAGCGCCCGACAGCCAAATTGATTGAAGCGTACAGTTTACGGCCTCCCTGTAAGGTCGGGGGTGGGGGCTGTCCACGGCGGCCATTATGTCTCTTTCTCCTTTGATGAATTTTAATCACCCCGTCCCCCCCCCCCCCCCCCCGCTCCCCCCTTCCCCTGCATGCTGGGGTCAATCAATAAGCTATTTCATGGTATCCACACTAACACGTGTGCAGCAATAGCAAATGCAGCGCTGCCAGACTCAGGCTCGCTTAAATAACGCTGCCTCCAGTCGTCCGGCACAAACCTACAGCCATTTATTCATACAACCAAGGGATTGGGCTTGTGCCAGATAATAGCTTACAAAATGCAATGTGTGTGTTATGTAATCAGGAAACTCGAGCTCATCTATTGACTCGTGAGCAGACCCTAGAAAATAACTCCGGAGGATGTATGGGCAGGACGATATCACACACAGACACAAGAGTAACGACTTCAATCTTCTTTCAGCTGCGTTTGGGGCAGTTGTGGTTCTGTTGGCAGAGCAAGTCATCTTGGAGTTTAATGCCCATTTGGCCCCAAAGTGTCACCGAACCCCACCTTGCATTAAAGAACCAATGGTGCGCGTCAGTGAATGGGTGAATGTGACCAAAGGTCAATTCATACTCCACAAGAAGCCGAAGAAAAAAGTGACGCAATTTTCTTGGTTCAGCTCCTTCGTTCCGAAGAAATGTTCAGATGTTCCAACCTTCCCGGCCGAAGTATTTTCTGCTGCGTGGACCGCTAACTCGTGTGTGATTGGTCAGATTTTTCTTGTTTACTTCCGCATTCCGCGAGAAGTCATTTTCAGGGCAGTGCGTGGCGTCTATTTACACACTGCCGTGTGCAGCGCACACACATTAATGACTTCACCAGTCATATTTTAATCATGCTTAGCATGTAGCCTCACTTAGGCTAAATAAAACTAAAATAAATAAATAGAATAAAAAGGACCTCCTCCCCCTCCAGCCCAGTGTAAAACAGATTATTTTCAATGTGGTTCTCCAGACTAAATAAAGACGACTGTGTGAGCCCCGAAGCTCATTAGCATGTAGCAACGTAGCATGGATCAGAGTTTACGTGATGCACCTGAACGCATCACTCAGCTCCTGCAGTTCAAATCAGACCAACACCGCGGCTCAGACACAAACTTTCTCTTTTATTTCTGAAAATATTTCAGCCAAATGTATTTCTGAAAAATGTGAAGGGAGAAATAAGCTGTGCCGTTGAAAAGTTAAAACGCCACTTCACAGAAGTGTGCCTGCTGTGAGGGGGCGTGGCCTGTTGTGAGGGGGCGTGGCCCCTGAGTATGCCCAGCAATTTTTTTTTTCGTGCTGAAAAAAGTTTCTTTCTTGTTCTTATGAGAGCATGCAGAGGCCTTAACGCACACACACACAAGATTAAAAAACACACTTTATTATTGTCAACAACTCTTTGTTTTGAGCTTGAGTTTGTACTTATTTACTGTAAGAAGAATTTAAAGTTGCGTTCAAAAGCAGACGATGTTTGTATTTGTGACTCCAGGTAGTTTTGGATCATCTTTAACATTTGTACTTATCGTCTGTTTGAGTCTCCATCTGGTCAGTGAAGAAAGTGAAGAAAGCCACAAGCACAATTTGAAATACTTTCAAGTTGTATCTTCCCAATCAAACACACATTTGATCATTTCTGAAACTGAAGCTGAAGAAGCAGATTTGAAAACGCTGCTGAGGTTTGATAATGTAACATGTCTAAGCTACTTTCTGGCAGTTATGCTTCACAAATTGAGCATTACCTGGGAATATTATCTGCAAAATGAATAAAATCTGTTGGGATTTTAGGTTTTTACCCAAAAAGAAGAAAAAAACTCATGACATCTTGGTGAATAAACCACAAGTTGCAATGTTGGTTTTCATGCTTCATTTCTGCTGCACTCTGTTGTCACTTGTTATTCCGTCCAGGCCGTCGATCCCGACACATTTTAATGAGGCAGAAATGCCTACATTTCCTCAGAAGAGGACATACGGCCTAAAACAAGTATTTCTATCTGCCTGTACCCGTGTGAGTGGCTTTAATGAGATGGGGTCAATGATTTTCATCGATGAAGTAAACAGCACTGCCCATCACCTGCCTCTGATTGACAGCCTCAATACGGCTCACACGAGACTTGGAATACTCGAAGCGGTGGTCTACCCAAGGTTAGCACCATGAAACTGATGGATCTTGATCCTGGTTAAATATTTCATTTGGAGTCACTGACATCAGGAAACCGGCCACACAGGAAATTCCCGACGACCTCTAGCAGTTTAGCCGATTGAAAAACAAAGAGTGGCAGCACTTAATACAGGTCAAAGCGTTGCATCGCAAAAGATCTAAATCCAATCCAATCCAATGTATTTATAAAGCACTATTAAAAACACCTCAGTTGACCAAAGTGCTGTACAACAATATAAAAATACAATTATAAATACAACAATACAGTGGCAGCACAGAATACACTTTGAGCAGTAAAAGTCAACTTCAACAAGATCTAAAGGGTCTTTGTGTGGCAATACAATCCCAACTCTTGAGATAAGGTTAATTCCGTCTACTTTTTATTGGTGTGGGAACTTGAGCTGTTGCCAATAGTCGACGAAAGCGATATTATATTTACCTATTTATTACAAAGACAATATAGCAAGTTATATGCACAAGCTAACATGCTGGCATGTAAAAATTACCTTATTTAAAGCCTGCCACTGTACACTGCCCCCTTGTGGTGTAGTTACAGCAGAGCCAAATTGCACAAGCTTCAGGTTTTCATGCACGATGCACTGGGTTTGCTGCTGAAGGTCCCACGGTGGACCAGTGCCTGACAGCTGTTTGTGATAAATAACATGTCCACTCTTAATGCAGCTATCAGAAGTTTAGTATTTACATTTATGATGAGACTGGAGCTGTCCAACAATGAAATTATAAAGGTTTTAATCAGACCAAAGGAAAGTAGTGTCAGGTACACATCTGCACATTGGAGGCGCTGGAGACAGTGTTTATATGGGTTTTAATAATCTGTCGTCTGCCGTCTGTTTGCTGTTTTTTTTTCATATAGTGTTCACTGTTTTTACCTGTTTTTGGTTTTTTAAATGTTTTTATATGGACCTAAGAGTCTGCAATAAAGATTGATTTGATTAGATTTCTGGTCTCCCGCCTCAAACAGTTCACATGGTTTCTGTGCGCTGGGCTCACGCTGCTGGTTCAATATTCTTTCCCGCCCTTCACTGTTTTCATATTAAAAATACCGTCAGCAGGTGAGTCGGAAGCAAGATTGGTATCGAGTGAGACAACATCTAGTCCGAGAATAAGACCAAAAGTAGAGGAATATTTCAGGTCAACTGGTGAGAAAGGGTCAGTCTGTACAGGCTGTAAAACTTTATTGGCTAATCACAGGAGCAGAAGCGACAGCGGAGGTGTAGTCCAGCGTATCCCCACTTATTTGATGAGCCAATCAGAGGCCGAGTAGGGCGGGTCATTATGTAGTATTGCTAATGGCTAAATTATATCGAAAATATGTGTTAATGAGCAAATCCTATGGAAAGATTATCATCAAATAGAGTTGTCTTACATACCACTGTTTCTAAAAGAATAGTGTATCTGTGCTGCTTTAAATGAAGGCCAATGTTTACCCGCTCCTCCAGGGAGCAATACACCACTGAACTAAAGTACATGATTATTATGATGAAAAGGTGGGATAGTCTGTACTTTAAGTATTTAGAAGAATGATCACTGTCTTTGGATGATAAGCAGGCTACTTAGACTGGTTGGCAGTAGTGTTTTAAGAAAGAAGGCTATCGTATTGATGTAAATTTAGTTTTTTTATTCATATACAGAATATTGTTTTTTAAATTTGTATTACTAGTTTTGCTTCATTGTATTTATTATATTGTATTTTATTGTTACATTTGTCATGGTACAGGTGAGATTTTATGTTTTGGCCCTTGAGTTGTATTCAAACTAAAATAAACACAAATTAAATAGCAAGCACTATTCTTTTCTTTTCTTTTTTTTTTAATTCAGCCATTTAGATTGGACAATTAATTGAAAAATGTGTCAAACGTGTGAACAGGTTGAAGAGGTGTTTTGCAGAGCTGGGAGCATACTGCGATGATTGGATTGAAACGTGGGCAGGAAGTGATAGTAAACTCTAATCTCTTCCACTGTTTTTATAGTAAATATCCAATTAGATGGTCTCAGAGAGGTGAAAGGATAAAAGTTGCTCCATCTATTCAGTTCCCACTGTTATTTACTTTTCCACGTTGTAGCGTGCATTATGTAATAACGGTTCCATATGTAATAATGTAATCCATTTTCTACTCATTATGTAATAACGCCGCATTTTGTAATAAAATTCTTGAACGCATTTTGTAATAAACTTTGCCGCATTTTGTAATAACGTATTACATATTGCAATGGTTATTACAGTGGGTGTGTAGAGCCGCATTGTGTAATAATGTAATCAGTGTTGGTTTTATGCTTCGTATCATCTATAATAATGACATAAAATAATGCAGATTGCAGGTATTTATGTCTTGCAAAATTTCAGTGCACCCGCCATTTTTGTGTCAGTAATAATTAATTAGTTCACCTTTTGTTTCTATCTGGTGAACACAATCTCCATTATCATGACTACAGATACATTTGATTTAGACTTGAGCAATAAAATATCCTACTAACAATGTTTATTGAAAAAATACTGCAAATTTTTACAAAATGAGGCGTTATTACATAATGAGTTGAACATTTATTACATTATTACATGTTGCACTACTATTACATAATGCGGCTCTACACACCCTCATCATGTAATAACTGTTGCAATATGTAACAGGTTATTACAAAATGTGTTCAAGAATTGTATTACAAAATGCGGCTTTATTACATAATGACTTGAAAATGTATTCCATTATTACATATTGCACCGTTATTAGAGAATGTGGCGCGACACACGTTCAAACATCATCTCTGTTTTCCTCTTTGCACGCTCATTGTTTTCACACTTAAGTGTAACGCCAACATTCAATGTGAGACTTTTTGTTGTTTTGCAACTGGACCGTAAAAGATTTTCTTACCAACGTTCCAAACGGAGTTCCAGCAATCGCCAACATAATTACCGATCAGCCGAGGCGAACCTCACGGGCCGAGCAGAACAGGCGAGCGGGGGTCTGCTATTTCTGAGGGCAGTGGACCAAGAACATCTACGCTCTTTACGCGCCGGCCATCTCCGAGAAAAGGCCACATGAAAGGTTCCTTTCTCTTTAGAACAAAGACAGCTCTCTGTAGTCACAAAGAAGTCTGACAAACCCACAATACTTCCTGTGTGAAATGAGCAAATATGAATGCGTCCATAAGACAAAGCACCCTCTGTACGGGCGCTTTGTAAATTGATTTATTGACTTTCCGCAGTGGCCCTGAGGTGCAAAGCGCCGCACTGAGCAAAAACCACCTGCCACTTATGAACCACAGAAAAACACTTCAAGACACATTTTTAAGAACGAGACACAAAAAAGATATATGTGATATATATGTGTTATTAGTATAAAACACATGTGATTCACAAAACAGCTGAGCACACCAACCTTTCTCACATCTCCTTTCGTTAACTGTCCAGCACTCGGAGCCAGTCTGGTCTTTTGTTTTCAAGCTGTATTGTTTGGATTTCCAGGTCTTATTGAGTCGACTGAAGGCCGCTCTGACTTTGTTCAGGTGGGCCTTGATATCTTTAGCAATCTATTTTATCCGCCGGTGTCCCCAATTTAAAAAGTATAAAGATAGTCAGATGGTTTAGAAGTCCTGGCCTGATATACCATAACATTTAGGGAAAGAGGAGAACGGGGAGATAACCAGAATTAAATCCAAATTAAAGGAAATGTGACGCCAAAGTGTGATTTTTTTCCATCATAAACACCTATTTACTTCCACTTCCAGTGACACCGGTTCAGCTGTTTGTTTGCTACGAGGAGAGAAACAAATAAAAACAAAACAAAACCAAAAAGCCGTGTGGAAGCCCAGCGCTGTTCAGACTCTCCAGTTTTACTGACTTTAAGTGTGACTGGTGCAGAAGAGGCAGTAGGACATTAGATGCATCCCAGGGAGACGGCGAACGCCGTTGGAGGGATGAGAAAAAACACACAACACAAGGTAATTGGTAAAAAATAAAACCCTTGATAGCATATTAGCCCCTGTCACATTGGAGGCTAATGTACAATCAGTGTTTGGAAAAGGTCTCAGCTGCAGTTTTAGCGGCGGTTACTATAGCTTCAAGCCGGCGTTATGGCTCCTCAGAGGTCTGTTGTTATTGCTGTCTTTGTCTTGTGAAGGAGCCATTGTGAGCCGTCTTTGTACAGCCATGTGCTCTCTGCTGTTGTGTGTAGGAATATTTATGTCTCCTCTAGCTGCCTTTCGATTTTATCAGATGCCGCTCTTTCTTATACGCCTTTGTGAATTCTCCCCGTGTGCCTGAAAGCTGCCGTTTTATGATTACAGAATGATGGGCAAACAGCGGCAACAACTGTCATTCGGGGAGACAAACAGAGCTTCTGAAAGGTGTTTGCACATGAACGCCACACATAGGTGTGTTTACTTCAGCAGAGTTGCAAAACCGAACAAAACACATAACAGCAAAATTCGTGGCGACCTCCCGCTGCGACCGGCCGGCGGCAGCACGGACGAGACAGGGAGGACGACTTCAGAGACGTTTGCATGCGTTGACTGTTCAGCGGAGACCTTGATGTGAGAGGCTCACGCCGGCTCCTTCATGAACCGGGCTGCATCTCTCTCCAAGATCAAAGCACGGGGTCTCGGCTGACCTTCATCGCACTCAGCGCTCCCGGAACAGCCTCTTCATCCTCCTTCAGTGGGGGTGAAATCAAAGACTTTGTTAGTATAGTCTATTTGCCTCACTTTATGGTAACGAAAGCCTTTTTTTCCCTCTTCAAATATATATTGACTTGTCAAAAGCTGAGGAGACATTTGAATTGTCTCCAACTCAAATTCCCAACATTGTTTGGGCCTTGAAGGACCCATATCATGGAGTTTTTCCACACACGTAGGTGTCAGAGGTCCAAATACGTTGTATTCAAAGTCTTTTTCCACAGATTACTTTGGTCCTGAATTTCAGCTAAAAGTCTAAAAGTTCCTCTCGTGAGCTCTACTGAGAACAGGCTGTTTGTGTGTCTGTCTGGCCACGCCGACTCCAGGCCAGTCTTGGGGCGAAGAGCTTTCCGGTGTTTCAGAGGAAGTGGTTACCCTGTTAACTGGTGACCATTTAGCATCCCTTGTTGTTGCTAATAACAGACGCCAAAAGAAATGACAAACTCTGTTTAACAGCGTTTATGATGAAGTTTCATACTTTTAGTGAGACTTCTTTTACTATATGCTGTGACTAGCAGAAACAATGGACGCAAAATGAATTTGGTCACCATTCGACAAGGGAACCAGTTAATCCAAAACACCAGTACCATGAGCTAAAGTTTACTGTGGATTTATCACTACGACGCGTATAAACGCCGTCGTCCAACCAGTTTGAAGCAGAATCTGACCCATAAGTAGAAGCTCCTGAAGATGGTGAGTTAAAAAAACTGTCTGAATAAGTTACTTAGTTTGGTCGTATGTGTTAGTTACTACCAATTAGTTAATGTTAGCTTCTGCTAACTGTAAGTTACGGTTATGGTTATGGTCAAATTTTTTCCTTTTTTTATACTGAATTTATTCAGTATATCAGTAGGGCAGAGCTCTACTACCGCGAGGGAGTGGTTATTTCCCTGCATGATGTCATGAAGGGAACATGTCACATTTTCCTGAGTGAGCGCATATTCACTTAAAAGTAGAGCAAGTGAGGGAGATGACAGAGTTTCACACGCAGGCTATGGGGACATGCGTTACCATTAGAAAACCATTAGAATGTCAATTTGTATAATATGGGACCTTTAACTTAAAATCACTGCCCATTTTCATCATACTGCAGTAATGTGGGGGAATGACAGGTGTGATAAAATGTGACGAACTATGAATGGTTTTCACTTTTTAATGCTTTAAACAAGGTTAAAGTCACAGTCACCCAGTCACGTACACACCAAGGCGGTAGCCGCCATGCACAATGCTATTATACCATCAAATTGAAAGGCAGTGTTTTGATCATGGACACATGGACAATAGGGAGTTGATCACTCAGAGGACTGAAGGACATCCAAAGACGTGTACGGTTCACTGCTGAGTCCTGAAATGGTTAAAATGCTGCATAATGTATGTGATGAATCTGTTGTTTTGTTTTGTGTCTCAAAAATGACAGACAAATGTGTTTAATTGCAATGAATTCACAAGATTTCCGGAGTGAAAACAAAGCAATTGTGTCACATGTAAGGCCACAGAGTAAAATGGAAGAAAAAAGAATAAAGTGAACAAACTGTTCTGCTTCTGAAGAACACTGCTGAGGGGAACAGCAGAATCATGTGTGACGGGAAAAAAAACAACAGGAAAATAAACTGGCGCTAGTGTAAAATGAGTTGTGAGAGAACAAGCACTGTTATTTGAGAATTAGAAGAAGACATTAGCATCGTGTGCGAACATGTTTGTATATCATGTTTACACACCGTTTTTTCACAGAGCAAAGCCGTGTAGAAAACTCACTTCAGGGACTTTGAAAAGAAGCGTCACCGTTCTGTGCTCTTGAGCACGTTCCCTGCACGATTCTCTCACTTGTCCTTCTGTACATCGGAGTTACAAGGCTGCTGCGTCTCACACGTCCACAATGCCGAACAAAGTTTGTTATAAAATAAAAAAAAAGAGCAGAGGTGAGCCTCGCCTCACGCCGACTTGAGTCTGTGTGTTTGGACCCTTCATCGATTTCAGTCAACTTTTCACTCACGGGTTGCCAGGCAACAGAGGAAGGCCCGGCAGAGCGGCGGAAAGATGAAACAAGAGGCTGAAAGCCAATATCAATTCATATGGCAATTAGTTTCAATTTGTGTACCCGCAGGCCTCATAGTTTCTGATTTTTAACATCATGTTTATTTGATGATTCATATTTTTAACCAACTGTTCATCTCAGGTACAAAATACAGCGTGCCCTTCTTGCTCTCAGAGAGGTGCTCGTTCAGACGTGGCGTTAACATGCCTTTCTGGTGATCTGATCAACGTCAAGCCATAACGACACGTGTGAACAGACACCAAACCACTTCCCCAGGTGGTCGGGGAGCATCGGACCACAGAGGAGGTGTAGTGTTGGGCGAGTGCGTCCCGGGACTGTGGCGTCGCAGGAAATTACACCATACATAGTACATAAACATCATCAGTGTTTTCATTTTAAGGTTGTCATATTATCCAGCTTAACAATACTTTCACATGAGTCTTGTTGGTCAGAAAACGTTGTATTCAAACTTTTATTGCCCCAAATCCAGCTTTTCCTTGATTTTCCTCAATTAGAATATTGGATCATAGGAGCTGCATTCAGAATCTGCTGTGTCTGTGTGAGCTGGACTGGCTCCGCCCACACATGCCCATCTTGGGAAGAGGAGGATGTACTTCCTCTCGTGGTGCCATGTGCCAGAGCAGAGCTGCCTAATTGTGGGAGGAGTCATAACTTTGAACGCAATGTTTTTTTTTATTAATGAGACAGAAAAAACTGTATAGTATGTCTCCTTTAAGTACTCTGTAGATTCATAAGGTCTAGTACTTGATGGATAAGAAAGAAGATTCAAGGTATGGTTTTAAAAAAATAAAAAAAAATAAAAATAAATTCTTTCTCTTCATTACAAGAGAACTCATTCATATTAAATCAAACATGAAGAAAGAATGAAAGTTCTGTGTATTTCACAACTGTCTTTAATGATGGAGAAGCACTGAGCACCAGCTTTACTGACATTATCAAACAGAACAGAGGAGTCATTGGAAATACAGACAAAAGAGTCTATTTCTGATCATGAAACCCAGTTTGACGTGTCTGGTGGCAGAAGAGAAAAGGTTTTTAAATAAAAACAGTATCAGCCAGCTCCAGTGTTCTGGTGAAACACAGGAACGATCAACCCAGTAGATTTTAGCAGAGTCTGCCGCTCTGAGCAGCGTGTAAATTGATTTCCAACCAACATCTGTATCAACAACCAAACCAGTCAGCACGGTGGAAAACATCTGAGCACAGGGTAGACATATCGATATCAGGAGGCTAATCCAGGAGTTAGCATCGCCATCGTCTGCTCAGCAACAACAACAGAAAACACGAGTTTTCTTCAGCCTGTAAATCATTTGAAAAAGTGAGAGCTGTGAAAAATCAATAGGCTACTTTAGATGGCTTATTTAGCAAAATGCCTCGAGACCTAGAACTTCTAGAAAGCTAACATGAGGCTAACGGGAGCTAACGGGAGCTAACGGGAGCTAACGGGAGCTAACGAGAGCAATATACCCACCGGTGTTGTTCAAGGAGTTATTAGTCAATGACTTTCACTAATTCCTGGTAAATGTAAAAACTGTAGTGACCCTCAACTCGACATTTTGTCTCCCATCGAACAACCAATTCTGATGATTTGTTTTTACAAAAACTTGGTCAAATACATACATAAATACATACATACCAATAAATAAATACACGCGTACGAAAACAGAACCTTGGCGACCAACTCTGTTGGTCGTCCAACTTTCATTGGCGAAGTTAACAACAGCACCTTCTAGTGGCCCAACATGAAAAGCGTTTCAGAAAAGTTACGTTTCCTTGTTTCCGTTGTAATGGAGACAGAGTGTCTTTCAACAGCTTCACCTTGGAAGCCGTTCTCAAAAAGTTGTGTTTTCAGCGGCTCCGAGCACCATTGTCGTGTAAACAGGCACTGAAAACACAACGCAAGTTGAAGAGAGAAAGCGTGCGTTGTGTTTTCACTACCTGAAAGCGTTGTCGTGTTAAAAAGGGGATTAAATCTGATGTAAAGTCATAATCCAGCCTCCGCAGGCAGGGTTGTGGGGAATTCTTCTCGAGTCAGAGCGGAAAAACAAACAAGCTGTGACGTCAGCGCCATCGGGATTCTTCAATCATTTCCGATTCCGAAAATAACCTTTAAGATAACCGCTTCCCTCAACGTCGTCCATCACGGTGCGCTGCAGCTGTACCGGGGGGGCGGAGCTGATGAACCCCCCCCGGTGACAGCCTTCATTTCTGTCAACACTCAAGCACTCGGCCTCATGCCGCTGAAACCAATAGGCAATCTGAGGTGCCATTAGAAATGACAGGCTGAACAAATGATGTGATATACCGTCACGTGGCGGATAAACCCGGAGCCGTGTCTCCGTCCTCGGGGCTTTAACACATCATTAAAGGTCGGCGGCGCCGGGCTGATTGTCACCGTTTCAAAATGGCTTTTTGGCCTCAAAAAAATTTGCCCGCACCTTCTTCCGAACCGCCGTGGAAAGGTCAAGCTCTCACAGTTCCTGTGGCTTAGCGCTCAATTAGTTGAAAATTGTCTTTTGTCTGCTGGGAGCAGGTGATAATTGCTGTGGGTCACGAGCGATAATTGCCAGAGAACCCCTCGGAGCCACTGCCTATTAAAAGGAGTTATTTAAATCACATCACCTTCAGGGTGCTTCTCTCTTTTATGCACATCTTTAATTGGGGAGCGGATTTATGAAACTTTCCCCGTCACCTGATCCGCTCAGAGCTGCAGGACGGTGGCAGGGACACTGGAATTAACACAACGCTGGAACTTCTGACAAACTGAAGGCGAAAAACGGCCGCGGCACCATTAGAACCGGAGAAACTTTTAACCATCATAATAGTTCCGGGTGCAGAACTGGTGGTGGAGGTGAGGAGAACTATAAAGCTTTAGAAAGAAACTTGATGAGCATATTTCCTGGAATCTTGAGGCTCTTGAACTTTCACACATCCAATGAGGGAACCTCCACATGGGAATTTGTGTCGCTACTGGAGCCACGTGTGGCTCTTCAGCCCCTCTGTAGTGGCGCCCAGTAAACTGAACCATCAATCAACAAGCTGAGCGTCACATGCCACCGTGTTGCTCTGCCTTTAACACGAGCACCGATTCAGACCTCGAATTACCATGAATAGACCTGTGCTTTAGTGTTATTTAATTATTACATTTCTATTTTAATACTTTATTAATTATGATTTCTATTGTTTTTCTTATTACTTCTGCTGTTAATATATTGTTGTTGTTTGTTTTGTCCAAAGTCTTTCTTTTGGGCCACAAAAAATAGGAAAAAGGTACAGTTTTATTTAACTTGTGGATGTGAAATGATATTGCTCTGCCATGTCTTCTAATAAAATATATTTTGGAATGTACGTTAGATACGTGAGGGGAAAATTGAAAACTTTAAAAAGTTAAAGTAAAAAAAAAAAAAATCAGTCGTCAGGAATTTCTTGCATAAATAATACAGATCGATGAGGAAGTATAAAATCATTGCGAGAATTAAAGAGTAGACTGACTCCATTATTGCCAGCAAGATGGATGGATGGATGGATGGATGGATGGATGGATGGATGGATGGATGGATGGATGGATGGATGGATGGATGGATGGATGGATGGATGGATGGAAACTTCATTAAAAGTTGCAAAAAGAAGATCAATTTCCAGCCACGAGTCTAAAAGTTAAGTTGCTCTTATTTAAGAAAAGGAGGAAAATGTCATAGAATCAAAAAGTGTTTGTATCTAATTTGAAAACAGACTCTGGTTATCTGGACGTCAGCCTCAGTTGTATTGACAACATTCAAGCACCATATCAGCAACAATTAATGAGGGAACGACCATTGCTCCGTTGCTCCACAGTCACAATATTCTGACCTCTAACCTGTCAGGTTATATGGAGACTCTGCCCTGGAGGCTCAAAATGAGCACAGCGCTTATCTATTGAAGATGAAATTAAACCGTCAACCAATTTCAAAACTGCTGCATTAGTTTTCATGAATGTTCCCGATCAAGGAAACTTTTGTTGTCCTAAATAGATTCAGCCTTGAATTGTTACTCTGGTGTGACCAGACCTCGGCGCTGAATTTATTAAAATATGCAGCAAAATGGAAAAAAAATTATATGAAAAAAAAACGGTGTTTGGCTTCCAGCTAAACATTCAGCTGCAACAAAGAGACATTATGGAGTGATGAGCAAACATTGTGATTCGGCCTTGTGATTAATAGAGATTCTACACGCGGCACATTGAGACGGACGAAGAGACAGAGACCTCGGGCTTCCGAAGCTACAACTCATTTCCTGGTCGCACGGCACAGAAACGAGTGTAAAAATGAAGGTTGTTAAGTACAGGAGGGGGGGAGGAAAAAAGAAGCTGAGAGATGATGGGAGGTGAGCTGACGGCCGCTCATCAGACCAATTAAGTGTGTGCTTAACGGCAGCGAGAGCCACATTGTGGGGACAACACCCAGGGGAAAGTGCCCGCTAAGCCTTTTCTAATTATCTCAAGTGCACAACAGAACATCTAATCTGCAGAGCGGGACTGTAAAAGGCAAAATTACTGTCCCTCGTAAAGTTCCTCAGCATGCACCTCATGACCCAAACGCAGTTATAAAAAAAACCCACCGGTTGTAAATATTCAGACTGCAGCAGAGAACTGGACTTCCATTTCAAACAGGTAAAAATACTGTAATGTGTCTTTAGAAAGGGAAAGATTGAATTTCGTGACACTAGAACGACTTCTGGCAGTACGATCTGAACTCTTCCTGCAGGATTCTTCTATTTAGAAGAGTCCAAAAGGCTAAGATCCCCTTTATTTCCATGTTTGGGTGACTCGTTTCAATCCAACCTTTACTTCTTCCGCCTCCATGTTATTAAACCTTTCAGTCATTGAAATATTTTTATAATGAAAGTTTTCACACATCGGTGTTTAAGGCTTTTTTTATTTTATTTTACAGCTTAAGAACAAAAATCTAAAGACCAATAAACTGTATTTTAAGGTAAAATTGTGAAACTGACAAGAATCGTACATTTTTGCTGATTTACAGCTTGAACATGACGTTTAAATCAGAAATATTCTCACTTTTGTTTTCAGCAAAAGGTTATACAATCTCAATTCGGTCAACTGTTTTACAGTGTAATGAAGTAATTTAGTGTTTTTATTATTGTTTATTTTTTGTTTAGTTTGATGTTGTTTACTGAGCAGTTATAGAAACAACTAAATCTTAAGAAGGGGCAATGTAGTGTATTTTTACTTTAGTGCTGTTATTTTATTGTGAAGGTAACCGCATGTAAATACGCATAAATATCTTCTGGCATCACGTTTGCATTGATGGGACCGATGAAGACTAAAGTTTGACTTGCTGCTGCGCCGAAGCGTCATCGTCCTCTCAAGTTACTGAAGATTCATCCAAACGTTACAATTACAGAACTATTTTACCCACTGAAGATGAAGTTGGGCTGTGTGTTGAATTAGAACTAAAATGAGTTTGACACCCCTGAAACCGACTCAGTGAGTTTTAACGGAGTCCTCAACTGGTATTCTCATGTATCCAGTTTCCTTTGAATTCTCTTTATTTCAATTCTTAAATTTTATTAGGAAATAAGTAGCGGTGCTTTGTGCACATGAAAAATAAAAATAACCGATTGTCTACAAACATCCACGCCGCACAGTAAACATGTCAACCTACACCGTGGGTAGAGGTGAGCGCTTCAATCTGATGGAGGGAAGATCCAGGAAGTGGTGATTTGCACCGTTTCTTCTCAGTCAAGCTCGGGAGCTTTAGCATCGTTTCTCAGCACAGCCTCAGCATGCGCTGGGTTTAAAAGTAAGTGAGAGTAACTGGTGATTTAAAATTTCCCTGAAAAGTGAGTGTGTGTTTGTCCTGCGATGGATTGATGACCTGTACAGGTGAAACCGACCTTCTCCCACCAACCCTGGCAGGTTCAAGGCCCTGCAGGGTTCATTTGAACCCGAGAATCAAAAACTGAATGACTTTCTCAAAAAATGAAAAATTTGCAGCTTAAAGTGGGAACTGAAAAGTTGCTCGGTCATTTGCTGTGTGGGCTTGTGCTAAAAGGGTGACCACCCCCCACGCTCCCCCCCACCCCCCCCCACCCCCAAAGTTCTTTGACTCCAAAAATGTCAATGCCAATCACCAGAATGAAAAGTAATGTACACTTAGCTGGCTCGTCATGGATACCCCTCTCAAATGCAGCATTAAAACCAGTCAAGGTCAATCAGATTGATGGCAACAAAAGCAGGCAGTTTTCTTTCACAGAAATTGGATGTTCGGTGCCTCCAGAGGCCCCGCGGGAGAGTCAAGTTGATAAGGGAGCTCTTAAAATGCTCTTGAGAGATCGCTGAAAGAAATAAATGCACTTGTGTCACTGACTTCTGAATTAAGCTTTCCACTTTCTTCTTTCTTTTTTTGTGTGAGAGTGCACTAAGTTAAGAAGCATAACAGTTTCAGTTGACCAAATTTTGAATGTATGAGTCATCTCAATATGAGATCAGTTTTTTCCAAGCAATCTGCATTGGGGGATAAAAAATAAAATAATATAGGCTGAAAACTTCCCATGCTCTGGCAGATACAAACAGGAGATAGGCTATAGCTGTCACTAAGGGGCCTTTCACATTCGGATCGTCCGGGACTTGGTTCACCCCGAACCTACATTTGGTTCGAGTGACGTTCACAGTCACTTTAGAGACCGGATCAAACTGTGTCTGCATTTACAACAGCTGGTAGTTTGGGGGCGCTGTCGCCCCAAACAAACACTGAGCAGAGAGGAAGTAAAGAAGAAACACGGCTCATCGATTGGTCCGGACCGAGGGAGGAAGTCCCGCCGCTTTAGCGCGTGGTGGCTAGGCTAGTTAGCTCGTGGCCAATGGGTAGCCAGAAACAACCGCGATATAAAGTCTTCAGACCAGATATCAACGAGAGGCTTCCTCACTACCTATTCCTCTCTACTCCAACTTTTTCAGCCTTCAGATTAAATGTCTGTTCTTGGTCTTGAATTTTATGAAATATATATCTTAATAAAAACTATTATATATTGTTTTCCTCTTCATGATGCATTTTTTGGACTGACTGCGGCTTATAGTCCGGAAAATGAGCAGTCGCAGCTTTTCTCCCCCAATTGCACGGAATTAGAACATTTCCAAAAAGTTTGAAACACTGTTGTGTAAACGGGGCCTAAATCCCTCAAAGCTGAAAGCTCTGGAGGAGGATGGGGTGGATGGAAGGATCACACAAAAATACTTTCATCCAAGAAATAGTCCCGAGATATCATACCAATACAGAACTGGAGCTTCCTGCGGTTGTCGCTGTTATTTCACAATAAAACATCTCACCTCGATTGCGGTAAAGTTCTTGTTGTATTTGGCAGACATTAGTATTAGTTCACAGACATGATGATTGGGCAACAGTTTTGGGGAACAATTGCAAATTAATGTATCCGTGTCACACTACCAATGCAGACCAAGTGAATTCAACAAGAAAATCCCACATTGCTCCATATAGTTACTTGTAACTTAAGTATTCCTGAAACTACTGACATCCATTGAGCGACTTTCAGGCTGTCAGACTCCATCACAGGACCATGTGAGGTCCCCGTCCCGCGGGTAGCCAACAGCAAACCCAAGGCTCCAGGGCGCACAAACTCCCCAAAACTGGGCCGCCACGTTTCGCTCTGTTCAACCTCCATTTCTATTAAGGTTGCAGATGGTACGCTCACAATTCAGGGACCACAGCATGGATCTACCCAAGCTGCCTTGTGTCAACAGTCCAAGCTGCTGCGGCTTCTGCTGGTGTAATGATGTGCAGAAAGTTTTCTTGGCACATGCTGGCCTCCTTAATAATGATTAGTCGTGGTTTGAATGCAACAGTCTGTCTCGCCACGTGCAGCCCAATAGTGGTGCACGTCGCCCATTTCCATTGACCTCCAGCAGGTCAGGCAAAGAGATTTGAAAGAGTTTTCGGGATTGTGAAGGAACGTGGAGCTGATAGTCGGACCGCCATGACCAGAACCGTGAACAACAGTCAATACAGTCCTACAGAATCACTCACTGGATTTTAAGGTTGGTTGATCAGTTGGTTTACGTCAGACTCAACTAGTTTGGATAATCTTTACAGCTGAATGATTCACAGACATTTATACAAAGAAATACCTCACTGACTTTGATAATCCTTATAGATGTCCTCTGATTACCTTTTCAGGCAGATATTCACAGTCTTTACCCAAGAGTTTCAACAATATTACATAATACTCATGCTTTCCAGTAGTTACACACCAAGGACTCTAACCTGAAGTATCGTATTCAACATTTGTAGTCATGCTTTTTGTTGAAAAGTTTCAATGACAAAAATAAGCTGGGATGATTTGAAGGACAAGTGGAGGCCAGACTCTATGAGCATGATTTTTTTCTCAGAGGTTAAGCTCATGGTTATTTGCTTTAAAGGGCCCATAGTATACAAATTCACTTTGTAATGGTTTCTAGCAGTAACATGTGTCACCATAGCCTGAGTGT
Organism: Lipophrys pholis; assembly: GCF_963383615.2. Classification (NCBI taxonomy): domain Eukaryota; kingdom Metazoa; phylum Chordata; class Actinopteri; order Blenniiformes; family Blenniidae; genus Lipophrys; species Lipophrys pholis. Next base: position 27,212,236 of record NC_137632.1, on the reverse strand, counting down.
GAGGCCCCAGAAGTGAGGAAAGTCTGTCATCTCCCTCACTTGCTCTACTTTTTAATTGAATGTGTGCTCATGCAGGAGAATCAGAGGTCTCCCTTTGTGACATCATGCAGGGAAACAACTACTCCCTTTGGCCGTAGATACTCACTTTGACCCTCTCACAGGTAGATTAATACAAAGATTACTGATAAATAAATTCAGTGTTTCATGAAAAACTAACAGTTACCCTTATACAAACATACTAATAATTTATCTGAAGGAAGAATACTGTCTCTTCTCAGCGGGAACAGCATTGTGATGGCAGTATGGTTTAACGATCAGGACAAAGAGCTCAGCAGCACATAAACTCTCTCAGATTAAATCATTTCTATTTACACACACATCAAATACTCTGCTATGAAGAACTTCCACTTTATTCTTAGATACTGACAGAAAGCTCAGAACACTGCAGAGCATGAAAACAGCAGTGTGGTGTGACATTATCAAACATTAAATATGCAAGATATTGAAGCATTTATTGATGTACGACACAGAAACAATAGCTCCCTGCAATTACAGTAAAACCTCTGATGTAGGGACTCCCTAAAATCTAAAATGTCCCCTGAATATACAGTAGGTGTCCTCTCTTCGGAGGGACCAGTCACGAGGACAAATTGTAGGACGCGTTGATAATGAAAGAACCAAACAACAAAAATATTATGGTTATTTAAAAGCACATAACTGAACCAATACAAAGATGTATATAATATAAATACATATAGACATATGTATATAAGATGTATGCAAAATAATTATTACTTAAGAATATTCCAATAATCGGGTCCAGCCTAAGGATTTTGGCCGTTTCAGTGTCGCTCAGCTTGAAATTCGCCAGGAAAACCAGTCCGTTGTCCGCGTTTGGCAGGTTGTCACTCATTACGGTGTGTTAACAGTTAAATATGTGTCCGTGCACAGTGACGTGTCCGCCCGGTACAGGTTGTCCACTCTTTCAAAAAGTATTTTCACCACCTGAAGCAGCCTCTTTTATGTGACTGCGGGGAAATAGTAGCGTTTCCAATTTTCACACCAGAAAAACTTTAATAGAATGACTCCTGAGGGGCTACTTACAAGTTGAAGGGATAATTGGTTAGCAACTACAGGTTTCCTTCTCTGCTTGTGTCTCTCTGCAGGGGGTTTGCATGTTCTTACCGTGTCAGCTTGGGTTTTCTCAGGGTTCTCTGTATACGTGCTTGTTCAGTCAATTTGATTCAAAATTGCAATGACCTTTGACACAGCAGCCACAGCAGGTTAGCTCAGTTGGTCAGAGCGTGGTGCTAATAACGCCAAGGTCGTGGGTTCAATCCCCAAGCTGACCATACAACTAGCTGGCAACTCAGTGGAAAAGAGGCGTCACACCTTTTGACTTTGTCACTGCCAGAATGAAACGTGTACAAATAACCTGCTTGTGTTACGTGACGTCATCCATCAACAACATCAGCAGGGAGACAAGAGAGGACGAGCGATGTTGGACTTGTCAATATTAATGACAAGACTGTAAATTATGTTCTGCCGAAATATCAAGAGGAGGAGAAAAGTAGTTCGTACAACTCCAGCAAGTTAATCAGCATCATAAGTACTTTATTAATCCCTGGGGGGAAATTCTTTATTCACCAGAAATACTTGGACCAGCAGAGTTAGTCTGATGTTGCTCATCAGTTTTAACAGCTCAGTAAGAAGCTCTGAGCTATGCTACATGCTACATGCTAAAGTGTTTCGGTGCTCACACATCAGCGATTCTACAAGCTAAACATGATTAAAGTATGACTGATACATTCATTAACAGCGAGCTCGGCCCCTCGGTACACAGTCTACAGTACTTGTAGATTGAAAATACACACTATGCGTACTGCAGATTGCTGCTGGAGGTGTGTGTAGTACCAAAGCAGACGCTGTGCGGAGGTGGTTCACGGCAACACATAGCCTGAGCATATTGTTTGCGTATTGAGTATGAATAAGGCTTTATGATATTTACTCGGTACTCGTATCGGTAGCTGAAGGTTGGTACATCTAGTTAGTAGCATCTCTAATCAGAGACAACTGTGTAACATTTAGTACCTGGTACAATACATGAGTTCATTCATCACAAAGACATTCCAGATTGAATCGAAAGAGAGATATTTTAAGTTCCACAAAATATTTTCTCCCTTGCTGCTTCATGTACCTCTTTATAAAATCATAAGTGTTTGTCATGTATATACAGTATATAATCATAACCACAACACTGGGTAAGCCTGCTCCTGGTTGATAATGCAAATACCGATCAGTCATTTCCAATACAGTCTTCCAGCGAGTACAGGGTCAGGACGAGACGCTGAAAGTCAAGTTGAGTCAGAATGAGGAAGAGAGTCGAGTTCAGTAACTGAGGGCAGCATGGTTACGCTCTGAGTGCTTCACAAACTGCTGATCTGCTGGGATATTTGACACACAACCATGTGTTGGATGTCAGGGGAATGTGAAAACAGCAGTGTTTGAGTGAAGATGTCTTGTTGATGCCAGGGGTCAGACGAGAATAGTCAGACTGGTCGGATATGGCAGAACTCAAACGGCCAATGATTACAAACCAGTGCTCTGAGCTCACATCACGGTGAACCTTGAAGGACGAAGGAAAGCAGTGAGGTTTACCACTGAGTGCTAAGAACAGGAAACTGAGGCCACATTTCACACGGATTCACCAAAACTGCTGAAAAGGTTAGAGGAGGGAGATTGTTTGTGCCTCAGGACCAACTGAACATGTTTTATAGCCACACAGCCAACCAGAGTCTTGTTCCCAACCGCGACCATTTCAGTATGAACACAGAAAACCATCCGGACTCTCTCAAATTTCATTGTTGAACACGGTGAGCACCACGTCGCAGTCCAAACGGAAGATGCAGCAACAACAATCCAGCTTCGTCGTCTATCCACCAGAATGTTTATGTCGTCACACATTTGTATGTGGTTTCTTTACAAAAACAACCAACAGCATCCACTTGTGGCCCAAAATGAAAACCGCATCACTTTCTACATTCCTGCTTTTTCAGAGTCAACTGATGTAATTCTCAAAACGTTGCTCTGTAGATGTGAAACTTTTCTGAATCGAAAACACACAACAACAAAAAAAAAACCGCTACGTTTTCGTTTGAAATTATGTGCAAATGGGCTCTTGAGTGATCGGCATCAGTGTGTATGTGTCTCCTGGTCTCTCTCACTCCCTTGTGCCAGGTTGTGTGTCTCACGGTTGATCGCTGTCCACCTGTTGGATCCACGGAGGTCGCCACCACCGGCTACCACACGCCGGAGCCAACCAATCAGCCTCCAGCTCCCGAGACAAAAGAGCTCAGCAGAAGTCCACGGTGGCTGCACCGTGCTGCGTTTCAGCCTCGCTGATATTTCTGCTCCTTTTTTATTCAAGGTCAAAGGTTTGTGGATGAGTTAGGTTTTGGTAATCGTGTCCGTTGTTTTCAGTTTAAACCACTGGATTATTGGTTGGTGCCCAATTTGTGTTTTCGACGTGGTTGGCTGCAGGTTGGAGGATTTAATTTTGTGCTTAATTTCATCCTCCCCCACAGTTTGTGGAGCTTTTATATTGTCTTATATTGACTTTTTGTATTTTAAACATTTTTGCTCTGTAGTAAGCATCTTTAGTCGAGGACAAAAGAAACTGGTATTATTTCCCTCCCCATACACTGATTGATCTGTGTTAGTTTCTAAACATTTTCGACAGGAGGAAATAACATAATAAATAACAAGAATAAGAAGTCTTGTTTAATTACATGCTGCACTTGTAGTTTCTGTGTGTTTTGTTGGTGATGAACTGAGAATAACATGTATATTCAAATTACAGTTTTACTTGCAATGGCACTGTTTATACGAGTGCTATGTGACGAACCCCTACAAGCAAAATATTAAATGTATTAACACTTAATATTTTAACATTTATTGGACAACCACAATGGAAGTTTAGCATATTCACTCAGTAAGAACATACAGTATATCTGCCTTGTAATGCATGGCTAACTATTATTAAATGACTGTGGCGGGGTAGTGTGTGTGTGTGTGTGTGTGTGTGTGTGTGTGTGTGTGTGTGTGTGTGTGTGTGTGTGTGTGTGTGTGTGTGTGTGTGTGTGTGTGTGTGTGTGTGTGTGTGTGTGTGTGTGTGTAGGTGAGCAATGTGTCACCCCATGAGCTGAGGTTTCATTTCAACAGTGTGCAGAGATAAACTGCAGAGCCCCGAGCTACAACACTGCCAAGCCTCCGTCACACACCAACATCCACCCAGAGCAACACTGCCCCCCTGTGTCCACACGCAGCACCTGTCCTGTACGTCACACCGCTCAGGTTCTTATTCCATCCAATGTCTCGCTAAGTAAGACTGTCACCCAATCTCTCACTTGTTCACTTTCTCTCTCGCTGCCACTCAGCCGTGTCCCATTCTCTTATTCAGTCAGTGCCTCGGCTCCCCAGTCTGTCACTCTCTCACTCCTTCAGTCACTCCATTCCTCTCCACAGCATTTGCAAAACCTCACTCCCCCTTTCACTCGCTCAACCTGCAACTCCATCCCTCCCTCCTCCGTCCAGCTGCCTGCATTGGTCGGCCTTCTCTTTCTCTCCCAGCAAAACCTTTTTTACTCTCCGGGAGCTCCTCGTGGATTTTTCCTTTTCTGGCTTTGCAGAACGATTGCCGAGCTGCCTGCGCTCCAGACTTCTTCATAGATTTATTCTCCCAGGCCTCCAGCAATTCATTTAGAGCCTGCCACTCCGCGCCACTGCTTCATTGCTCCATGGCACCGTCAACTTCTCCGGCTCATTCAGTCTCCTTTCTTTTGTTCTCCCACCCCCTCACATCCTTGCGTAGAATACATCACAGGCCAGTATCCTAGTGAGCAATGCTGTAGGGAGTGATTGTGCTTGAGGTGCCTCCAATAGCAGCATTCAGAGTCTCCACAGCAACAGGTGGAGAGAAGGTGAGGGGATGAAGATCAGGGAGGAGGATGGGAGCAACAAACAAAACAGGCTGGTCAGCGCGTGGTGCTAATAATGCCGGGGTCGTGGGTTCAATCCCCATACTGGCAGACTGGATCTCTGATCTCCTCGCTACCCCCGTCCACTCCCCTACATACTGTAGATCCACAAGTTTGCTGATGACACAGTTCAGACACTTGCAGCTGAATGTCAGCAAAACCGAGGAGATGGTGTTGACCTTCTCCAGCAGCTGGGGGTGGCTGTCACTGCCACGACCCCATGGCTCACCTTTCTTGGAGACGGTAGAGGAATACAACCACCTGGGTACCGTCTTTGACAACCAACTGAAGGATCATGAGGACGTACTTCTCAGAAAACTGACCTCCTTCTCTGTCAGCAAGAATGTCGTCTTGACATTCTATCACAGATTCACTGAGTGTCTTATCTTCCCTCACATGCTGCTGGTATCACTCCATCACCCTACAGGACAGGAACTGCCTGCACAACATTGTGAATGTGTGTTCTAAGATTACTGAGCACCATGCATGTGGCCTGTCGGCTCATATCCTCAGTGACTCAGTATACACTCCGCTTCCCGCGTTTGAACAGTCGCAGGTTCTGTTGTTCGGCCAGAGAAAGAGAGCGACCTTCGTCCCCGTCGCCATTCTCCGCCTGATTTCTAAGGGGTTAAAATAACGAAGCTTTGTGCAATGTTATCTCATGTGCAATTTTACACCAGCAGTGTTAGATACGATCTCACCTTTCACTTTGACTTGACACTGTGTGATTATACCGTTCTTCCGTTATTTCTGCCGTTTTTTTATTGCTGCTTTTAATATTCTTGCTGCTTTATATAAACAATACTGCCTTAACTACCTCCGCAGCAACTGCTCATTCAGTCCCTGACAGCAGCCCTGCCGCCGTACGTAATCTTTCTCTTATTCTTTTTTTAATGTGCCATTCTTTGCCTACACAATTGCCCCTTGGGGATAAATTAAAGTTTTTTGTTTTTTTTTCTGATTCTGAGCAACAAAGGACATTTCTATTTTTAGCCATCACTCTTTCAGAGATGCTCATTGGTTGCTTTAAAAGGAAACTGAAAATCTCAATGGATAGCTGTAAAATCTGCATTTATTTATACAGAAGATGAACCCTTTGACAAATGATGTGATTGTCCTGGAACACATTCAGATGGTCTTGTATGGTTTCCAGTCACTACAATATCTAAAATAGAGGGTTGGAAGGATCACTATTGACTTGGACAGGTTAATCCACACCTTACCATTCAGGGTTTTTCAGAAGGACACGCATGTTAATGAGAGGAAATGCTCGTATTGGCGATTGTAAGCATCTTAATTGTTAGATAAGGGGTGTCACTGCGGTGTCACGATTCAGTTAGCTGCAAACAGAGCGGATTATGTAGCACCGTACAAAATAGAAAAGTATTCTTTCATCACTACTGGATGAATCACAGGCTAGGTAAACTCGTGAAGAGGTGCCAGTTTGTCAGGTCAGGAAATGGCTGAAAAGTGACTTTGCTTCTATTGGTCATTGATCTATGAATCCGTCTGCAGTTGTCCGGGATCATCGCAAACAGCCGGGACCTTTTAGTCCAAGTCCAGAATATATGGCCAAGATCGCTCCGGAACTGGTTTAGGATCAATAAATCCACGAACAAAGACAAAAAAAAATTCTGTCTCACTCTGCTAGTTGCTGCATGTGTTACACACGTGTGTGTCATTTCATCACATAAACAAACGAGAGCTACACTCGGTAGAGCGCAGACCTTCACCAACGCCACATTTGTTTGAGGAACCATGCTAGCATCACTAGCAGTTAGCAGTTAGCTCATATCGATGGTAACTAGGTAGGCCAGGTAGCTACATCACTCAGCGTGGGGCGTCTCCATGGCAACAGACGCTGATCTCCTTTGATCTCTTCCTTCTGCTTTGTATGGGACTTTTTTTTTAACGTCTCAAAATCGAATGAATTGTTCCTTGGATCATGAGAAATCATCCCTAAAGAGTTCATACAATTCGGATTAAAGGTTCTTGCGGAAAGTTGGTAAAATGCATACATATAAAACCGATAAACAAACAAATACATAAATTAATACACAGACGAAAACTTTCGCTGCTCACCCAACTTTCCTTGGCGAAGGTAGCAACAGCACCCACTAGTGGCCCAACATGAAAACTACATCATTTTCAGTGTTTCAGCGTAAACGGACATCGTTTTCAAAATGTTACCGCATGAACACAAACTGTTTCTGAAAGTAAAACACACAGAAACGTTTCCACGTCGTCATCTAAACAGGGCCTTGGTGTCAAATGACATTTATGAATAAATACTGAAAACACCATCTTTCAGTGTGGCGTGGGTAATCCTATCCTGTACATCTGAGAATGAATGTAGCGCTTTTGCAAGAAGATCCTGCTTTACAAAGATTCTGATTTCCATTTACTTCCCAAATGTATTTTTAACTATGTATATAGTAACTCATCCTCACAGGGAGACCTCACAGCAGGAACGTAGAGATTATCAAACCCATTTTTTTTTCCATTTGAAATCTCAATGGTGCAACTTTTTCTGATGACAAAACATAATCTTGGGTTTTCTTCTATTCTTCTCTTATCTCCCCCTCTCACTCGCTCCCCTCTTGATCTTATACTCCCCCGCCACCACCACCTCCACCACCACTGTCCTCTAATCTCCCTTGGTGCTCCTCCCCCAGGACCCATGCAGGAGAGCGGGGGGGGGGGGGGGACCGCTGCCATAAACCTTGGCATTCAAACCAACGAGGCTCATGAATTTTAATACGCCGCACAAGACCACGAGCAGGAGTTGGGCCGGCGTGCACGCTTATGCTCCCTGCATCGCACGCCTTTCCTCGGCCCTGACGTCACGGCGCCAAGGTCGCTCCCTGGTGGGCTCGGTCCGGCGGGTGGCCCGGGGATTCAGGGTTTTATAGCGCCTGTTTGGGCTTATCTCAGCACCGAGCCTGCAGGCCAAGGTCAATTTCATGCCTGGGCAAGGGGCGATCACACTGTGGAGAAGAGGTGGGAGGAATTACTGTTGTGGACAACCCAGGCCGCTTCCTTCTGGAGGCGGGTCAATAGCAGCAAAATATAAGCCATAAATTGAGCAGAGCTAATAGTCCACTGCCAGAACAGCAGTGGCGCTCCGGAGGGGAAAGAAAACAAACAAAAAAACATCACGTTTGCATGAGGAATTTAAAATAACACGGAGTTTCCTGTCCGGCAGTTTTCACTCTTTTTATAGGATAAAAGATTTTGAATTAAAGAGACCCTTCTACAACTTTTACTCAGGAGTTGTGCAACACCACTGAGACAATAAAATAAAATAAAAAAACAGGTTTTGTGGCTCCAAAGGAGCTCAGCTCAAGGTTCGTCCAGTCAAGATGACTTAAATGGAAATAAATACGAAATACATTTCTCTGCAAAATATGAAGATTTTATTAACCTTTTTATCAAAAATGAACAAGTTTATCTTCAGAAATGAATCAAAATAGGACATCCTCAAGTTCATAATGTTTCCAAAGTAATGGGGAAAAGTCTTTGGTTCCTTTGTGTAATCGCTTTCATCTGATCCCATTGTATTTGTATTTTGATGTAGATCAGATCAGTTTGTTTTGAACTATATGGATTGTATGTACAGGTTTTGTTTGTACAAGATATCAGGATATGATTCATTTATTTCTGTGTCTCTCACTATATTGATATATTGATTTTTTTGTGGGATGTCTTTTATCATATTGTGGATGAAATGCATTACTAAATAGTTTTTAGGAGCATCTTTTGAATATTATGACAATCCAAAAGTGATGCTCGCTGCTCCACCCAAAAGGTTTCCCACTGAGGCTCAGCGGGCTGAATCGATATCAGATGGACGGGCAACCTGAGGCTCAGTCTTTGCAGGTAAATGTGTTACTGCTCAAGGCTAGACCGCATAAAGCGACTCGCCATCTAGTCTGCCAAAAGACCGGAGGACTTGAGAGAGATGTCAGAACAGAGCGCTGCTGAATGGGCTCGTCCGGCCCGCAGGTAGCGTCGTATCTGATCTCAGAGCTGCGATAAATGTAACGGCGTGAGCTCTGGGATCCCTCCCAACACTGTGGGAAGTGAACACAATACACCGCTGCGTCCTGAATCGCAGTCTGAAACAGTGGAACAGTGCTGTGGTCGAAGGAGTTCACATATATATATATATCATAGAGAGAAATGGACGAGCTGAAACACGCAGGGAAAGACATCTGAACTCATGTTATGCAGAGATTCTGAATATATGACTTCTTGCATCATGTTGGGATGAGACATTTCCACTCAGAAGTATCGGTGACTTGACGGGGACAATTAAACGATTGAGGACGGCAGTTTATCACGAAAAATCAAGCGGAAGTTACCTGCAACAAATAGAATCAACAAGCCATCGGATGAAATGATAAATCCAAAGTGTCAAACACGTTTTAGTCCAGGGGCTTTATATATATATATATATATATATATATATATATATATATATATATATATATATCATTTCACTTTCAGCAGGCTGGACCAGTAGAATAGTACCAAAATTAACTTTAAATTCACACTTTAAAGTTTCTCATTGTTGTGGCATAGAGTCTATGTGATGAACAAATTTTTACGCTCCTGGGGGATTTAATAAAAAAAGAAAAATAAATGGCCAGAGGTGATTGTCAAATTAACTTTAGAAATTATTTTGCTCAGAATCTTTTTAAAGTTGTACAAACCAGAATACTGTATCTCCAGCTATCCAAGAAATCTCCACTTTTGTCGCTTTAAAAAAAACAAACAGTACAAGATATGGTTGATTAACAATCAAAGTTATGATCATTTTACCTACGTCAGACTGCTGAGTAAGCACTTTAATATTTGCACTTTATGGTAGGTTTTTAGGAACAATTATTTAATCATCTTTTCTTTTGTTTAACCGTATATTTTTTCATATGTTTTTATTGTAACTATGTATGGTTTTATGTGGGACAACGGGTGGAAATGAGCCTTGCGCTATATCCAGCATATTCACAATAACCTTCTGAAGAGTTGTCTTCTTCGTTGTTCGCGTCCAAATAAACAAAGAATTGAAATCGAATGAAATATTTTCCCAAAACCAAACAGTTACTGCTGAAAATGACTCCGATCTCAACATAAAGTCATTTTTACTGAAACCTTCTGTTGCAAAATACAATAAAATGTACAAAAAAAAGTCTTCTATTGCTGTTGCATTATGGATGTTTTTACAAAATCACGTTGACAGCATGAGGCTGATTTGATAACAACAAGGTATAGCTTTCTGCCCATACTCTTAACACATTTGTCAAAAAAAATAAATTAAAAAATCTATGTTAAATATGATATTTCTACAATTTGTTTGGTGGTTTGGTCAGATTCTTTTTCCAGTTTTTGGCTCACACTAATGTTTGACACTCCTGTGATAAACCATAAAACATTCAAATCCAAGCTGAGCAGTTTTAAGAAAAAGCATGAAATACGTCATTCAGGAATCAATTTCCACATCACTTCTTTCTTCCTAATAGCAAAATGGTAAATCCTAACAGGGAAACATAGTCTGAGTTCACATTTCTGTCGTGGGTTTTATATTGTGACGTTTACAAATCATTAAACCAAAGAACAAATCAGTTTTAAATGTGCCAGGTTTGTTAATACTAAGCTCCATTATCTCTCTATGAAACCTTTTAACAATGTATGTATAAATCTAGATTAGAAATGAACATATTTGTTCAATATTAGTAAGTATTCTGAGTTATGTGGTAGAATAACATAAGTTCAGACTTCCTCCAAATCATTCTTCTAGCATGTTTTCTTCATTTTCATTTCTACGATTATTCAAGGTGTTTGCAGCTAGGTGGCGCCCCGAACGGAACTTGTACTTGAACCAGATGAAATGTGAGGGCCTGGACCCAAAGAGCTCCTCTCAGTACATTAAGTACACGCTCAAGCGAATAAAACGCTCATGAAGCACAAGATGCACACGCGACATGAGCGGGTAAGAAATGAGCCTGAGAGCAGATTTAGCCAAACGTAGCCGCGGCTTCTGACCGCGGATCATAACTCTGTTCAGTGTCGTCTCTTACAGCACTTTACCACAACACAGTTCCATCACCACTCGCCTCAGTTTGAGTACTTTTCCAATACAATATAGTGCCACCGCGGCGTGGGCGGAGTCGTCAGAGCAAATGAACCCCCCCCCACCCCACCCCCCCTGATAGAACCTGCTGCGGAGGGCACAGCCATTCTGAAAGGTGGAGTTACAACTCTGTGTTGGATATCAGTTCAAATTATTAATATTACAAAATGTGTATCGTTACCATCGTGCTTTATTGTCAAACATGCAATTTGCTGACCGGTGTATCAGTTTAACCGGTTCTCCAGTTAACTGGTGACTTCTGCCACCAGCCGTTAGCAGCTGATGATAAAATCAGACAAACAAACGGTACGATACTTTAATGTTGAATGGAAATGTTTGCCAAGACAGCCACAGATTTTGGTCGGATTTTTAAAAATCTGCTGTGAAAAGGAGGACACCAGTTAACAGGGGAACTGGTTAATCCGAAACACCGATGGCTGTTTCCCGCCGAATCCTCCCGTTGGCCACCAGACAGAGAAATGTCAGCACCTCGTCGTTGCTCCACGGGGTTTTTATTTCTGTGTGTCAGTCTCTGTTCAAGAGGCGTGAACGAGTCGCTCCCCGCACTCGTCTACTGGGGTCACGCAGTGCCTCACCTGCCATCATGGAAAGAAAAAAAATGTAAAAAGAAAAAAAATTAATTAAATTGTTATATGTATCCAGTGATTATACTATAAAGTTATTTTCCATTTAACTTCACCAGTTTTAGATTATTTTTATTCAAAATCGCTGAATTTTCACATTTACCGTTCAAATACTGAGAAGAGACTTGCGGTGAGGCAGCAGCCAGCTGAGCCTCACCATGGATTGTGCAATGACTCGGCTAACTGCTGGCCTGCTGTGCAGTGAGACCGTATTGCTATCTCTCTGTATGTCGCTATTAAAATGTTCAAACACTTTTGCTATATGAATTACATTATAAATTTCCTTTTTATTTATATAATAAATGTGCTTTTTTGTGTGCTACAGTTTGTATGTGTAAAGAATGCTGGTATGAGCTTTTAAACATAACCCGTTAACTGCTGCCAATCAAATGGTGAATAAGATACTCTTTAGGGTTCATATGTTTGTAAATCTGACTGTGATGAAGTCGGTGCCTCACCAGCCATGAACCTCACCGCACGTCACTGCGTCACGCGAATCAGCGGCCTGCACACGGCTGATGTCACGTGAACCTCGGTCGAGGAGGTACCATCAAAGTACCTGGTATCAGGTACCAACACGGAATGGAAAAAGCCAAAAAGGCGAGGCGAGTCAAGCTGAGTCCGTGTTCCTGGAAAGACTCTTTCACACCGAAACAGTCTGATTTCACTCATGATAAACCACAAAGCTCACATCCGCTGCCGTGGCCCAACTAATAATAAATTCCGCGGCGGTTTAATCCTGTGATGCACAGCTTCAACGACGCAGTACGGCGGCAGAACGCACAGCAGCCGTTTAACGGGACGGCGGGCCCCCGTTCTGTCAGCGACCACTGGTGAATTCGATTCCCCCCGGCCGACCGGCCCCACGGGAGACGAGGGGGAATCAGGTTAGAGAGCCTGGAGATGAAATGAAGAGAGCGCTGCTTTCAGAGGGTCCTCCATTGCTTAGCCACTTGAAGCTAACTGCGGCTGCAGCGCCGCGCAGGCCGGGACGCCGTCCGTCGGTGAAAAGAGGCAATTACAGCGTCATGCAGCGTCGGATGAGACTCACTTTGAGGAGATAGAATATGATTCAGGTCGACTGGCCTCATGCTTGGTCTCCCGGATGAAGGTGCAGTTATACCGAGCAAGACGGTTTTCCTTTACTGATCTCAGGTCCCGCTTGTATGTTTCAAGTGAAAAGTTTAAGTTTTGTTTCAGAAACACAGAGTTGTGTTGTGTCTGATACTCTTAAATCGTTTTCACCATTTTCTTGGTGGTTTGGCCGGACTGGAGCGTCTTGCCGGCCGGTTCTGGCCCAAAGTGTTTAAGTCTGAAACTCCTGATCTCCAGGTTATAGAAGCAGACTTATGCATTGGAGGTTCACAGGTTCGAATCCCACTGCGGCTCCCTGAGCATGACCTTTGACCCCCATCAGCTCCTCCCACAGCTTCCCACTGTAAACTTCAGCTTCACTTTATAAAAGAGGATAAATGCAGAGAAGGAATTTCACTTTGACTAAACATGTACTGCGTGATACTGCGAGCTTTTGGCTGTGAAAGAGTAAATCAGCAATTCTACACTAATTCAACTTAAGTCCAGTTTATATCTCATTATAAACTGGACGATATCTTATTATAAACTATATTATTATTATATCGATGCTAACTAGCCTGTCAGGTAGCGACATCACGTTGTGAAACAATGAGCAGGGAGCGTCTCCATGACAACCGCTTTGGATGGGAATTTTTTTTTGTTTTGCAATTTTTGGCGATTTATTCAGAAACAGTTAGTCGTTAACGTTTCAAAATCTAATCCATTGTTCCTTGGATGATGACAAATCAACCCTGAAAATGTTGTGCAATTCGGGTGAGTCGCTTTTGCGAAACGTTGGTCAAATGCATACATACAGAATTACAAACTAATAAATAAAAAAAATAAAAAAAATAAAAAAATAAATACATTTGCAGACGAACTCATCACCTTCTTGGCCAACTTGACGACCTTTTATATCTTTATCTTGTTATAAACAAATAACCAGCTCATCATCTCTTCATTTCTTGCTTCAACAGTTGTTTAACCGACAATGTGGTTAAATAATGTAGCAGGTAAGATTGCAGTTAACAAGAGAAGTGATTCGCACGACCCTTAAGGACATTTAAATGGCCAGAGGTTGGCAGTTTGATTCCTTTTTCCATCCACCAAAGTGCCTTTGAGCAAGACACTGAACCATAAGTAGGAAAATGACAATATGTGCTACATTTCCATACAGTCTGGAGTGAAAATTAAACCAAGACAAGAAATTAAAGAGCGACTCCCTCAGCATATCAGAAGATCTATCATTTATAATGAAATGTGTCTAGAATTTGTATTCGGAGTGTGTACTATAGCCACAAATGAAGCAAATCAATAAAATAAGGTAATATTCTCAGGTGTTCAAACCCCAGATTTATAAAATATGATCAAAAGCAGCTGATAAAGCTAAAGTTATTTTAAGCTTAATTCAGATGTGATGATTGACTATCGTCGTTTCAGAAAAACATAGCTTTTTACTGAAAGGTTTGTATACTGGATAGTGGAGCACCAAAAGCTGCATTCATTCACCCGGGGTATGATATTTCCTCGGGCCGAAGTAGCTGGATCTCCTATCTCGTGAAATATTGGAATTATCCCCAAAAGCTGGAACTGTGCATCTAATAACAACGTGGTGCCACGGTGCATTACCGCGGCCGCCGCTGTGATAAGAAATACATTACTGTGAGCCGGTGGAGATAGTTCAAGGCAATTCTTCTTCCCTTTCAAAACTTTTATGGGAGATTTTACACACTGGAAGACTTCAAACAAGCGGAAAGATTGCAGATGGCCCGGATGGACGCTTCCCCTCATGACACCACTCCCCTCCAACTCAAGCAGATTTTCATTATCTCCGTCTTTGACCAGCAGATCAATGAACTGCATAACAATGTCCATATCTGATGAGGCGCTGTTGAGGTGAGACGCTCCAATCAGACCTCATCGCTTCCCACTGCAGTGTTTTGGGGGGAAAAAACCAGTTCGGCTGGAATTAATTCCTCCACAGTTGTACCTGCGTGTCGATGGCAAGTGTACCACAAGCTGTGAACTTTAAACAAATCCCGTCTTGTATGAAGAAAACCAAGCAGTTCATGTACACAACGAATGTGTGTTAACGGGGGGAAAGATAAAGGTGAGAAAATGCGGAAGTCTTTAATAGCCGAAATAGTTTATGACACAGGAAAAGAGTATAAAAACACTTATATACCGTATGCAGTAACGTTTTAAGTGACAATGCATAATTTTTGATTCGGAACAGTTTGGCGTTTAATACAGCAACTTTTTGATAACAACGCCTGTTTACATGGAAACAGCAGAAACCCTAAAAACGATGAAGTTCACATGTAGGCCCACTAGTGGGTGCTGTTTGTTTGTTTGTTTTTGTATTGAAGCCATGCGAGAACAATACGCTATAAACAGTAACAATGGCGAGGACGCAGACCTTCCTATGATCAGACGACCAAGTTTGATTGTTATAATGGCGACTGTCAAAATAAAAGTACTAATTCCCTCTGGAGCAAACGTTGTTATTGTCCATCTACGGAGCATGTGCACAACAACTGATTACTCTGGTCGTTGTGCACATGCACAGTAGCAGTGTTTCATGAAAGTCGCATTTTCCCATCCGTTTCCGTGGAGACGGTGTTTTTGAAAAGTTACAGTGGCTCCGAGCATCGCGGTTGTGTAAACAAACCCCCAAAACATAAAGTTTTTCATTTCTACTTGAAAACATTGCCACATAAAAGGAGTACACAATTGCTCCCTGCAGGTTGCCGTGACAACAACTATTGGCTGGACCACGATGGACGGATGGAGACAGCCTAAGACAGCCCGGCCTGAATCGACCTCCGACGGTGTCCTGTGGCATCTGGTGGCGAGACATTTCGCAGCAGAGCCTTTAATTCCCGGGCCTCCGTGGATCGGACTTGTTTGTCCTGCTCATCTCACAGAGTCTCAGTTTGGATTAAGATCTGGGGAATTCAGAGGCCAAGTCAACAACCTGAACCGACTGTTTGTTTTTCCACCGTGGCGGCAAAACGTCGTCAAAGAGGCCAACGACCGCACGGAGGAGGGCTGCACCATATATCGCAAACTCAACGCTGTTCACCTTGTAATCGCAGAGTTGGCAGTTTGATGCAGCGTTTCTGTGATTGTTGAAAGCAGTGAAATCTGCAGTTCTCTTCTCTGATTTGCCCGAAAATTACAGTCAAGCCAGTCCAACACAGTGGAGCACAATAAAGACATCAGGCTCTGGCTTACTAAGTTTTCCTTGGCATGTGCAAATCTAATTTTACAATAGCAGAGCACCCCCCCAGCCCCCCCAGCCCCCCCAGCCCAACCCCCTCTAGGGATCTGGGGCTGCAGTCAACAAATGGTGTGAAGTGTTAATGCATAATGCAAGTGAAGTCGCTTCACTTCAACGTGTTCCTTTACTCAATCCTTTGGTTTTATTCGGAGCTGCCTGCTGAGTTTTTCTTCACAAGGGGCACAACTTCAAATGAGAGTGGCAGTTAAACAGCCAAAGCATTGGAAGTCCTTAAAACATGTGAAAGGAGCGTTTGGAAAGGCGTTGATATATTTTCAGATGGAGCCAGGCCAGTGGATTCTGCCTGTTGTTAGTGTGCAGAACCCCGACTCAGCCAAGCTGACCGGCTGCTGGCTGCAGCTTCATGTTTGGCACACAGACATCAGACTCTTGACGAGAAGGACCGCTTTCTAACCAAAATGTGAAACTATTACTTTACAATTCATAGTGGAAACATTTACCCTGAAAACAGTGAAGAAGACGAGCAAAGCACAGAATCAATGTTCCTCTCCAACCATTCATGATGACTGCCTGCCTTTACCTTGTTGCATCCTTGACTCCACCTTAGTTCAGGGGGCACATGCATAATAACCTCTAAATTGAAACTCTGAAGGTCCCATATTATACTACAGTTTTTCCAATAATTTCACATGAGTGTCAGAGGTTCAACAACATTGTATTCAAAGTGTTTTTCCTCTAATCCAGCCTCCGTCCTGAATTTCAGTCTAAAATTCCCTCTGGTGCGCTCTACTGAGAACAGGCTGTTTCTGTGTCTGTGCCTTTAAATGCTAATGAGCTGTGTCTGCCCACGCCTACTCCACAGATTTAATCTTAGCGCTTATTTCCCCACATGACATCAGGAAGGGAACATTTCTGAATCTCTTGCACACGTATGCTGAAAAGTGGAGCAAGTAAGGGAGGTGACACTTTCTTCACGTCTGGGGCCTCGGACACAGAATATGGGGACATATTACTGAAAGAAAACCATTAGAAAGGGAATTTTACATAATATGGGACATTCACATTTTTTCTTTGTTGTGGTGCAGATTATTCATGATGCAAATATCAACAACTACTACAGAAAATGACTATAATCCCAACGTAAGGCCAAATTTAATCAAACTTTCTGGTGCAAAACACAGTGAAATGCCGTCGCCTTCTGCATGTTATTTTTTTCAAACTCACACCGACAGCGTGGCTTTGAGGCTCGTCTGATAACAACGAGGTCGCGAGCTTGTCTCAGCTCGGGTCTCGCCGTTGTGTCGTATCCGTTACTCTTTTAAAAAATGTGTTTAAAAATCAGTTTTCTTTGACATTTTTACCAATAGCTTGGTGTCTAAACTAAAGCTAGACGAACCACCCGATGACTCTGTGACTTGCTTTTCCTCAAGGGTTCCTGACCTTTGAACCCAGACAAACCAAACACATCCAGACACAATCAAAAGAAACCTCCATGTTTACACACACTGGGCATCAGCTCACCTTCTGAGCACAGACACTGGTCCAAGAGATCAGCAAACCAGGCAAGGCAGCAAGAAAGGAGCCAGTCGAAATATCCATTATCATTAATCCCATTCTGTTCAAAACGTTGGCACAGAGTTCCAACGTGAACACGTGCCAAGTTCCAAACATCAGTAAAACTGCACGATGATGAATAAATCAATAAAACTCAGCCCCTGCACTGCCCGGTCATCCTGATGTACAATATTCCAACGACTCTCACTGAATTTGCAGTATTTCCCTGCCAAGGACTCCGGGAAATGTCAGTCCAGGCACTAAATATGTTTGATAGATTTATTACAGCATGGCACGATAGTGATCCTGAAAATAACAGACCGAGGAGATAACTGTATTTTCATTAAAAAACAAATTGCACAAATACGAGATCTGCCATGTTCATACTGTGAACCAAACTTCATGTGAGAGGCTGATTTTTGAATTTGTCTAAATTATGGCTGCTGCTAAATACTCAGAGGACAATGTAACTACAAAGGTCTCGTTCACACAACAACGATTTCAAGTCAAAATGCTAAAGCTTCATAGCGTTTCAGGCATCCGTTTACACAACAATGATTCCAAAGTGGAACTTTTTGAAAACATTGCAACGCAGTGCCTGTGTGTGCAACAGACATGCTGATTACTCCCAGTCAATATTCTCCTGGGACTTGGTAGTTTTAGAAACGACATTCAGCCATAGTAACAATCCAACTGGGTCATTAAAAACACCAAAACAAACAACAGCACCCACTAGTGGCCCAAAATGTAAATGCGTGTTTAGGCCCCTAAGCTCAGAATCGAGGATAAGTTGACGTTCAGGCAAGCCGCAGGACGGAAAGAGTGGAGGACTTTCTTCTCTAGCGGACGAGTTGGACCCCATGTGACAACCAATGAACATCTGAACATTTACTGTGGGTGTTTTTAAAAGACACTGCGTGTTTATTCTATCGTATCTTAAGGCTAGCTCGTCACTCGGTACACATTGTGGCTCACTGACGTGCTCCGATTGGAAATAATGAAGCATTAGAGTATTTTGCATTTTGTCGTCTCAGGGTGGACCGGGCTTTTCTGGGGATTTGATGACAGTTAACAAAATATGCATTATGACATGTCTCTCTATTTTATTTTATTTTTCCTGAAAGGACATGTGCAGATTTTCCCATCACTTCGAGGTCATGCGGGGTAACGACTCAAGCCCTCTGGATAAAACACTGATGTAAAAAGAAGGACAATTTCCCAACAAAGGGAGCGTCTCCGGGAGAGAGAAAAAGCCTGTGTTGTATAATTATGCACGTCCATGCATCACAAGTGCCTCAGAGCTTTGTTTGGTATTCATATTGTGTGTGATTTAGTATGCCGAGGAGTCCCCACTGTTTTACTGTCAAGGCTCCGAATGTCAGCGTTGTACTTGCTGATTATACTGATATGTGAAAGATGAGAGGCAGATCCGAGCGTGGGGAATGCAGATAGGTGCTCATTCTGGGAGGAAGCCTTATAGAAATTCAAAAACATTATGAACAGATCAATTGAATAAGCGTGCGCACACACACGCACACACACACACACACACACACACAAACACACACACCACAAGGGCACAGTCGGATATGAGGAGGTGTAAATGAAGATGGATCGTCTTCATCTAGTCTTGTGGTGCAGTCTAAAGGGGTCGTGTGAATATCAGAGCAGCGATCCCTGCACTGCCATCGCCTGGAGGTGGGGGGTGGGGGGCGTGGGGCGGGGGGGGGGGGGGGTTGGGGGGGGGGGGGGGGTCAGGTTTTCCATTCATCACATGATGCTGACTACAAAGATTGTAGGACGACTCGTCCACGGAGGAGATTTCAGAATTTTTCTGAGAAAATAAATCCTGTACAATGCACATTTATATTTTTCATATATCTAGTATATGTCCATATATGTTTAGTACAGTGTCACATGGCTTTGTTTGTCTTTGTATACTATTCTCCTAAAGGTAAACAAGTTGAACAAGTGTGTGTAAATACATTTTTAGGAATAACTTTCGAAGAAAAGCTTGGCTGGAAGCCGCATATAAACATCCTGAAGAGTTATGGTGTGGAAATAATTATAAAACAAACATTGATCCATTTTTTTTTTACTTCAGAAGAAGAATTAGACTCATAAATCAAACTGATTATTATTATACTCCAACAAATCCTCTGTTTGCTAAATCAAAGTTGCTAAAAATACACGATATAGTCGACCTTAATACACTAGCACGTATTTTGTGTCAAATATACTTCGAAATCCTTCAAATCAATAATGTTGACGAGATCAGTTGTGGACAATAATGAAATATATATCTTGTGTTTTTGTGTCGAATATACTTAATAATAATTTGCCTTTGTGGTGTAAAAACGATGACGTCATCACCCCACGACTCTCCGCTAAGTCACTTAACAACAACAACAACAATGGCGGACTGCCTGCTCCAGCTCCAGCTGCAGAAGCTGCTGATGCTCGTCGCTTTAATAAGGTCGGATATCAGAAGAGCAGAAGTATTCTACGTGTCTTCTTCTGCATTTTTGGTGTATTTCTGTCACAGAGTAACAGCGCCACCTAAAGTCCTGGCATATGCTCTACATTATTTTTAGCCGTGTTCATAGTGACGTGAAGACGTAAGTTGTTTTAACAAACACAATGAAAGTTTTCCATTTTCCCTTGAAAACGTGTCAACGGAGCCTCATATGGAGCCCGTCTAGTCCGAGATCTGATCTTTCCCTGCCGTCTATTAAAAAAAAACCTCCTCACTCCTTCCTCTGCTTTGGCATCTCTGATTTTCAGGTTTCGCAGCACATTTCATTCCTCTTGACAATGCCCTACTTTCAGACATCTTGTTCAGGGTGTGAAATTGAAAGAGTGACAGCTGGTAGTGAGGGTGAGCACTTTGTGTTGAAGTAGTGAGCATATCTGATAAGGGCAGATGAATTTGGAGATTGGAGGCAAAGCAAGAGCAGACTCCATTTTTACTTTAATTGTTGAGGTGATATTTTTATTTCTGCTGGTAAATATTGATTTATCCATCCAGATATTCATCTTTTACACTTCTTATCTAATTAAGGGACGCGGTAATGCCACCCAATGACCACTAGTCCACCGCAGGGTATTTTTTTGTTTGACAATAAGTACAAAAGGAGCAATAATTAACTTTTAAAGGAAATTTGTGTGAATATTTCTTGCCAAATTATCAGTGGTGCACAGACTAACCGCGTGTACAAGCTTAGGTCGAGTTAAAAAACAACCATTCTGTGGTCAGCTTGCTAATTTTCATGCTCATTTAATTGAGGACTGTCCCTGAATCAGGACATTGGGTTGATAATGAGAACATTATCTGTGGTTACATGAGCTCCAGCACAGAGTGAACATCCATCTATGAATTCACTGCCTCTATTAGAGACTGTTCTCAATGTGCTTATCATTAGCATTTTCACTGCCCGTTATTTTACTTAAATATTCATATTTCCATCAATAAGACTGATTTGATAAAGTTTTTAATGAACCTCTTTCTCCACCAACTAAAAGCTCATTTAGAAAAAAGAAAAATCTCCAGAAATGACATTCTGTCATGTTTAAACGGTTTTGTCCAACATATTTTTGATGTCGTTTCAAGTGAAAACGTATCGTTTCAGAAAAGTTTCATGTTTACATGTTTTGAAAACGATGTCTGTTCACATGGAAATAGAGGTTTCCCTGAAAACGATGTAGTCAGCATGCCAGGCCATGAGTTGGCGCTGTTGTTTGTTTGTGTAATAAAACCACACACACGCGCAGCAGAGGACAATGCACTATAAACATTAACAAAGGGATTACTCAGATATTCGAAATGGAAGTCGTATTATTACGGTGACTGTCAACTATAAAAGTGCCAAGTCCCAGGAGAATATGGACTGGCAGTCATTAAGGAAACATTGTTCTTTCTGTTCCATCTACTGAGCATGTGCAGACGAAATATGTACTATGGCGCGCATGCACAGTAGAAGCATTTCATAAAAGTTGCGTTTTCACCGGTTTCCATGGAAAATCTGGAGTCAGAGCATTTCTGTAAAGTTCCACTTTGGGAGTTGTTGAAAAAAGTTGCATTTCCAGTGGCTCTAAGTACCGTTGTTGTATAAACATACCGACAAAATACTACAAAAGTTTTAAATTTTTCCCTTTAAAACGTCACGTAAATGGGGCGTCAGCAGATACATTTTGCTTTTTGTTCTTTTTGCTGGTCGCATTGGCTACAATGTACAATGCTGCCCCCACAGGTCATCAGTGGTACTAACTTCAGGACGTCTAATTTGACAAACTAATGATTCTTACAACATTTACATTCAGACATTGATGGTTGATCATTTGCCCTAGTAAACGTGTTACCCCACTAAAACAGTGTTTTAATGGGAAAATATAGAAAGGATAGCTGGACACCACACGAGCTATTTATTACAAAACACGTTTTTTCTATTGTTTTATTCATCTTCAAATTAGCTGGAAATTTTGAAACACAGCAGTCAAAGGAACAAAACATGCACCCAATTGTATTATTGTACAATGTACTATTGTACAATGCTTTTTTGGATCTTTTTATATATATACATACATACATTTTTTGTTACTGTTTGTATTTGTCAGTCATAACTTCCAAATGTTAAAGTAGCACAACTACAACTGTCAGCACAGATTCAGATGAGTTTTTACTTTCTATACATTAAGACATTAATTCTTAGTACATGCAAAAACAACAGAGCTGGGTTTTGAGTTTGCAGCATTTCACTTATGAAAACCTTCAAGACGTGAGACTACAGAGCATCTAGAATTGACAGATTTGTGTTTTGGGTGAACTGGTCTGTGACGCTTTCATTAAAATGCCTCCTCATACAAAACATGCTGAGAGCAGAGCTGCTCCTCTTCAGTGGAACAATGGTGACTCCTGCTGGCCGGTGGAGGGAAATGCACCAGCCGAATCTGTGCACAACACAACATGTTCACCTTGTGTGCAACTTTTCCCCCGCCGCCATCAGAACAGCTCCTGTAGGCTCGCCGCGGCTCCCCGGAGACGTCGCCGACGTGGCTCGAGTCGCTGAATTTCCTCTGAAGGAACGCCTCATCACCGAGGCTCGCTTCTATTGTGTCTGCGCCGGATTGCCACCGTCACCCCGGCTCATTTGTGCCGCTCACATAAATAATTCTGAAGCTGGAGTTGTAAAGCAAAGCCTACATATCGAGACAGTTTTCTGTTTAATCTGGGTGGCGGCGGCTGTTAATATGCAGAGAAGGAGGGACAACTGAAGAGCATTCACTGAGAGGGGAGCGTCTTTTCGCTCGTCCTGTGGATTTGCTTCTTTGCGGAGACACGTCACGTTTGTTTGCTCCTTATGTTCAATGTGCTCAGGTTGACAATCAGCAAATCCAAACCGAGCGTGCAGACTGCCTCCGGCTGGTTTTCCATCCTGACTGGGAGCCGAAGATACGATTGACATTCAGAGAGGCGGATGGAAACGAGCGCTCCCTTCTTCTCCCCAAATTGAATCATATTGAAAAGAATCGGTCGAGGCCCCTTAATGGAACTATCGCTCCGCTCTTCTCACCGCTTTAGGAGGCAGAATCCGGCTTCATCTTTATTTTTTTATTCGGGCCAATATCCGTCTCCAGTCGTTGGAAATGGCCTATCGGGCGATCCCCGTTTTTCACAAGACCATTTATCAAGTCGCTTCTTTACTGCCACCCCCCATCCCTCCTCGCCTCTTCTTTTAGGGTTTTACAATCTCCAGAAAATATAAATATATAAGTCGCAGCGCTGGCAACTATAAATCAGAAGGCGTCGCTTTGAGTTTTTAGTTCAAGTTACAAAGTGTGAGGTTTATTCGCGGCTCGCTGACTGAGTGTGACTGAGTGGGTGAGATGTGGGAGTAAAGTTAATTTCTGTGTATGTGTTATCAGATTGAATCACACCGACCGACACAACAA
Source organism: Lipophrys pholis (assembly GCF_963383615.2). Classification (NCBI taxonomy): domain Eukaryota; kingdom Metazoa; phylum Chordata; class Actinopteri; order Blenniiformes; family Blenniidae; genus Lipophrys; species Lipophrys pholis. The sequence goes on along the minus strand of NC_137632.1, from coordinate 27,188,602 downwards.
GCGCAGTCTGCTCACATTCGCTCCAGCGCCACTCACAATCCTCCTGCCGCTACGTGTTTACACTCAAAGGTCGATGCGTTTCACTTCACTTGAAGGCGTTTCTGTTTACATGAGCTAAAGCTTAAATATGCCCGTCTTAATATCGTGCACAGAACTGCATTGTAGTATGTTGTGGTAACTTCTCAGCCGGGCCGAGGCCGTCTGAGTCTCACATTAAGTTCAGCGGAAATCAAAAAGTGGGAGGAAGTTTTCCCTATTCCACTCTGGATCATATGAACTTTATTCTGTGGCTATTATCCAGAATGGTATCTCGGTTACTCTGAAAAGAATCACAATTATGTGTCTGTGTATAGTTAACCATTTATAAATTTGTTATCATTTAAAAAAAGCAAATTTTCTTCTCGATCCAAAATATGATGCAAATCTTAAATCATCTCTTCTTTGTCTCATGATGCCTGCCAGTTTGTCGATGTCAAAATGGATCCAGAAATTTATGTTATCCTGTCAGTCAACCAACCAGCCAACCAACCAGTAAGCCTGTAAGCCGGTTAACCATCCAGCCAACCAACCAACCAACCAATCTGCCAGTAAGCCGGTTAACCATCCAGCGAACCAACCAACCAACCAACCAACCTGCCAGTAAGCCGGTTAACCAGCCAACCAACCAACCAACTAACCAACCTGCCAGTAAGCCGGTTAACCAGCCAGCCAACCAGCCAACCAACCAGCCAACTAACCAACCTGCCAGTAAGCCGGTTAACCAGCCAACTAACCAACCTGCCAGTAAGCCGGTTAACCAGTCAACCAACCAACCAACCAACCTGCCAGTAAGCCGGTTAACCAGCCAACCAACCAACCAACCAACCAACCAACCAACCAACCAACCAACCTGCCAGTAAGCCGGTTAACCAGCCAACTAACCAACCTGCCAGTAAGCCGGTTAACCAGCCAGCCAACCAACAGCAATTAAAAACAGAAATTTCCTGGAGGAAATCTTGACACTCCGGTCATCAAGCTACAAAGTGGTGTGAGAACCTCTGAAGACACTGCTTTCAGCTTGATATATATATATATATATATATATATATATACACACATATTCATCACTGGGCTTCACTGTGGCCGCCAGTGATTTTCCATCCTGCCACCAATAATACAGCTCTCTACTACCAAGATAAAAAAAAGACATACGGTCACCTTTTCTTCCACGACTGTACTGCAGTCAGTGTTCAACAACTCCAGAAGTTAAGTGTTTTATTCTGGATGTTCTGAACAGAAACAAGTGAGAGCTCAGTGGAAGTGAGGCAGGGTTATCCAGGGACACGTCCTGGCCCTTCTGTAGCGGCTCTGTGCCAATCTACTCATACTAAAGGATAACGTGGATAGTGTTCCACCTTTGTATGGTTGGGAGAACTTCTCTGGGATGACAGTGGCTGAAATATTCACAATTTTTAATCCCCACGTTGGCTCTGAAACCACAAACCTCCCAGTACAGATTATAGTTTGTGTGGATGTATAATTTCATCTCCCCCGTCTGTCCATGCTCACAAAAGGTCACTGAAAATGACAATGCATTACTGCAACCAGAGTACTAATGTTGGATATCAAACAAAGAGATTGTAGGAAAAGTACAGAACAGTTGTTTGTTGACGGAGGAACCAGAGGTTAATGTAGGAGTACTGGCATTATGGTTTAACCAACCAAATCAAACTTTATTGTCATTATGCTGCACATACAACTGTAGTTCAGGCAAAATGAAGCTGCTTCTCTCCTGGATCCTGTCAAGACAAGTGTTAATCTCATCAATCACTGATTTCCTAAAACATTACAGTGGAGACAAACACTTGTGACCACACCTTCAAAATGAAAGGGTTTGTCTTCCACTGTAGATTCTAACACCTCCATTAGGCTTTTCTTTGATTTTCATAAACTCAACAAACACAAAGTCTCAGGCCATTGGGGGCCTTTACTACGACCCGGGATAAACATACCCGGGATATCTCTCTGTTAGCTGGGTTAACTTATCGAGACATGCGCGATCCTGATCAGTGTTAATACAAGAAGCACAAGGTGGTCATTGGTCACCAAGTTTGTGGGCTGGTGTGGTCAAAAACCATTTCTTGATCAGTGCCAGTAAGATGAAAGAGATGATGAAAGACTTTTTTATATAAATATATATATATGGGGTTTTTCAGAAAACAAAGCAATCCTTTGTAAAATGTTCAGAAGCAGAGAGAAATCCTTCGTCCTTCATATTATTTGTGCACTCATAGGCACAAACAGAAATCCACTCTTATTGGCCCATAGGGGGCAACAGTGAGACAGTGAGCCGGATGGACAACATGAAAAGTGACAAAATAACGATGATTACCTGACGTGTTAACCTACTGGAGCTTCAGAATGTTTGTGCCATGTTGTGTTTCTGTCATCCTGACTGAGGGGCTCCGGGAGTCGTTACAGTTGAAGGACTACCACGAACCCTAAAATACTGTAGTAAGGAAAAACATTTCGAGATACAATGTGAACAACCAGGAAAAACCTTTCGTCGCGTCTCTCTAAGTGTGTTGATCTACGTTTTAACATATTTTCATAGTGGCAGTAAATAGCTTTCACTCAAGCGTTTTACTTTAAGTGTAAAATCATTGGGGGGCAAAAAAAACGTCTTTCATGTTTTACTGTACGCAGCAATAAGTGAACTACCTTGACAACTCTGGAGACTTGACTTATCTCCTCGGCTAAATTACAGTCGGGTAAACTACACTGCTCTCTAATGGCGCTTTCATTTTCTTTAGAGCCGAGCCATAATTGCATCCTGACAAAGAACCTTGAGATCAAAATGCTGGATAATTAATTTTCACTCTGTGACTAACAGGACAGGACTGATCCTGTTATTCCTCTGTAAAGCCAAAGAGAAGGCTCGGCTCTCGTTTAGAGGTCAACAAGCTTGTTGACGAAAACAAGATAAAAATGCTCTTTTACCGGAACTTTTCTCTACCATCAATCATTTTTCTACTTTCTTGCAAACGACTGTGCCGTCCGTCCAACAAGAGTCACTTCTGAGCGTCGTCTTCTTGAGGTTTTATTTTCTCTCTCTCGCTCTTCGTTCAAAAGAGCGAGCGCCGATGAGACGTTCTGGTCAATACTTGAAGCAGCTGGAGCTCCGCTCGCCGCCCACGTGGCTGCCAGAACACCGCGACCCCGTCAGTCCGGCTCCTCGCGGCGGCGCCGCACATGTTGCCAACGGAGTCTCGTTTAAAAAGGAGCCGAGTCAACATGACAGGAGGAACCGAGCGCCGCAGCACAACCCGTCCAACGTGCCACAAACCGGCCGTGAATAATCGCTACGCTTCGCCCTCCGTGAGACGGTTTTAATTATGCGTCGCAGGCGGGTGGGGTTCACAGCCTGCTGCCAGTCGGCTATTTCATCATCGCAGTATCACTCCCCACACCAAAGCCATCCCACTGCGTCTTTGCCGGAGTTAAATGCGCGTTGAAGAAGAGGGTCACTTGAGTAGATTACACACAAGACAAGACGTGTCCCATCTTTCAAACTCCGTGTTATCCCAAACACAGCGTGCAGGCTGCTTTAAAAAAGAAACCATCTTCACATGCGGAGCAGTAATAAAACAGGCCTGCGGCTGTTTTCATCATCCTTAGATCCTAGAAGACTCTGAGACCGAGCGCTTAATCAGATTCATGAACTATTAATTGATCCATACATATTCATCACCTTCATGAGGTGCAATTCAGACCAGGGTTTTCGGGGCTTAATGGGGTGGGCTTCCTCTCACAATCAATTAAAATGTGTTTCAGTGTAAATTGATGGAGGGAGAAACACCTCAGCCGTTTGCATTCGTGTGCGTTTGATTCAAATGCGGTGCTGTTTTATAGAGTACAAGTGAGACTGGATTACTTACATGTGACTGGTTTCTAACACAGCGACAGCGTTTCAAGTGATCACGCATTATTCTTGCATCTTCCGTTCAAAAAAAGTTCCGCTTTGTCGTTTTGAAAAGGAAATCCATTTCCATTAGTTGGCGCTGTTGGTCATTTCTGTATTGAACCCACACACACATGCATGCACAGTTGCAGCGTTTCAGAAGACGGAGCATTTACAAAAAGTTGCATTTTCAGTGACTCCCCTTGTCATGTGAATGTCGACCGGCGGAATTTTATTGTTTTTATTCGTGACTTTATTAGTGTGTTGTCTGCATGCTTTATTTTTATTTCTTGGCTTGTTTCTACCTATTTTTTTTAATCGTGCGTTCAACTTGAATTGGCGAGTTTCATGGTTGTACTGTGAAACTCCGTCACCGCTTGATTTTTAGAACTTACATTGAACTATTTCTTTAAATAACACACTCGCCGCACATCTCCTCACATAAACAGACCCACAAAACACAACAAAAGTTTCCCATTTTCATTTGTTAACGTAAAAAAATAACTGAAAATAATCTACAAACATTACATTCTTTACGTAGTTTTAAAGATTGAAGTTGGCCCGCACAGTCCTGTAATCCGACTTGAATTTTTAAAAAAAGCAGCAGGTCCTCGTGGTGTTTGATGAAACACAAAAATGACAAATATCAGCGAATGTTCACAGGAAACTCTGACACCTAAATTAAAATAAAAAAAAGGACAGACTGGACTTTAACGAAAGCAAAAACTTTCCCGACAGACTATTTCTACTGCATTAACAGCAATTAGCCAGGGCCAGCTTGTAATACCGCCTTCTACCTCAAGATGGTGTCGTGATATATATAAAAGCTGGACGCTAAACATGAAAACGACACTCATCCTCGCAAACTGCTTAATGGCGGCACACACGGTTATATAGCAACTCACAGCTTAATTCTCTTAAGTCGAGCACAGCGGACTTTTAACGCTCCAAAATCAAGTGGCCCATCTCAGACCGGATCAGACGATACACAGAGCAGCTGGTTTCATTTAGAGGAGCGGGATTTGTAGAAGGATTTGTGCAAATTCATTAAACAGACTAATCTTAAATATCCTCGGGCAGCGATGAGGGATGATGTCGATTCAAGGAGTCTGATGAGGTTATAGGAAAACAGGTCCCCGCCCACAAACCACTCAGGTGTGTGTTACTCCAGCGTTCAGTCTGTTTAGGGTGCAAGAACCAAAAGATAAACTCTCACTGCTCCGGGCGACAAACTGTCAAAAGCTTCAACGCCAAATACAAAGCGGCTGCTCTGACAACCAACGCTTTAAAATCTCACATACAATGATGAAGATACGACTTTAAGTACATTCATTAGTGAAAAAACATTACGACACTATGGGCTCTTTTTTCAGAGTAGTTTAGAAAAACAATCAACCAGGTGTGAATAAATCTTTGAAAACATTCCGACTCTCTTGGTGTTTTGAGCAGATTGGAGCCTCTTTGGGCCGGTTTTGGCCCCCGGGCCTTATGTTTGACGCCCCTGATTTAAAGAGAAACACCTCCAACTCCTCGCTCCTCCACATTAAGCCCCTCTTCAGTGGACATTAAGTAGTGATTCACTTCTTAATGACTTCCCCTGGCAGAGAAAAATGACTTTATAACCCAACCTGTTTTAGTGTGTTTGTTCACATGAGACCGGGTTGTCCCCCCCCCCCCATCCCCCCACCACCCCCAGAGAGACCAACACAAAACTCGTGGATGTTTTATAATGAACATTAACTACTTTAATAAGCTCTTACGGCATGATTAGGATTGTTAAGCTGCTTGTAGGCTGATTAATAACCAGTAATAAGAAGGAAATGCATATATACAGTATAAATATATATATATATATATATTTATATATATCCTCCTACTCAGTTAGATTCTTGAGGATTAGATGTGCAAATATAGACAAAGATACATGCAAATTGCACATTTACACAAACATGCTGCCAGCGAAACTTGTTTTAACATTCAAGGGTATACACACACACACACACACACACACACACACACACACACACACACACACACACACACACACACACACACACACACACACACACACACACATTATGCAATGTGTTTGGCAGACCAGAGTACATATGTGCATGTTCCTATCACTATGTACTCACTTTGTGTGTGTGTGTGTGTGTGTGTGTGTGTGTGTGTGTGTGTGTGTGTGTGTGTGTGTGTGTGTGTGTGTGTGTGTGTGTGTGTGTGTGTGTGTGTGTGTGTGTGTGTGTGTGTGTGTGTGTGTGTGTGTGTGTGTGTACACTACTTATGTCCACTCACACCTCTTCCCTCACTCGCAGCCTAATACCTTCGTCTCCACTGTCGGCCGCGGTGCCGCGATGAAAATGCATGCTTCATCAACTTTGTCACAAAGTCTATGCATCCTATGGTACAGCGAGACAGGCGGCGCCGCCGCAGAATACCAATGAACATCCGGTGTTGTGTCCCTGTCAGCCTCACCAAACCCAAAAAGCATCCCTGAGCCGCCGCACGCCGGCACAAAAAAAAAAAAAAAACAATCCCCGGCTAGACTTACATCACCTTTCCAGCGCGCCCAGTAATCTCTTTCCAAGTAAATAATTTGCAGAGTACCCAGTCATATGAAGTTGGGCTCCGAGCGCGCCGGAGGATTGTGGTCTGTTCACCGAGATTAAAGCACAGCCCAAGCTTCACATCCCATTAAACCAGATTAGAAGAAAAAAAAAAAAAAGAAAAGCAAAGGACCAGGGGGAATAAAAATTGCATCACCTGTCAGGTTTCACTGCGAGAGATTATTACCGCCATTAAATCGACTCGCTTTCCGCGGGATTCTCTTGTCCGAGCGGAGTGGAGGGAAAACGATTAACCAGCCGGGGATTGGAGCGAGAGGGACGGCGGTTTCTTAGCTTCTGTAGTCTGAAGTCAGGATTATAAGAGTCGCACATATAGAGAACATGTATGGAAACCACATGGCAATTAGTTTCAGGTAAAACAGCCCCCCCCCCCACCCCCTTCACCCCCCCACCCCCGCTCTGGTACTGGGATGCACTTTGGTTTCCTCCTCAGGCACAACAACACTTTATCCATACAAATGCACAGAGCGTACACACAACACTCTCTCTCTCTCTCTCTCTCTCTCGCCCTCTCTCTCCCTCAGGCCACTGCAGAGGCAATGAGCAATACATTCATTTCACAGTCCAGCCTGTTTTGTCCGGTGTGTCTCCAGTCTGGAGGTGCGGGATGCAGATTCAGGTGCCTGGCAGCACTCAGAGTTCGCCTCTCCAAGCTGGATGTGATCAAAATCAAATAAAGTGAGTGAAGACGGGAGAAGGTTGCTTCACTGTGTTCATTGGAGAGCAGCCAAATGATGACATGGAGGCAATGTGTGGTAGTGGGAATCTTGCATTTTTCACCAGAACACATTTTATTTCTTTAAATAAAGACTTAAAGACCAAAACAAGCCATTATCAGATGTTTTTGCATTATTATTATTTATTTATTTTTTTTAATTATAGATTGCTTTGCTGGTGGACACAAAGCATCTTGGAAATCCATGTGAGGTAGACTCTCTACGTCGTCACAATGCTTCCTTTTTATAAAACAGCCCCAAAGTGGAACTTTTAAAAAAAGTGCTCTGGCTCTTTTTCAAAGGCATCCTTACTATAACCGTTTTAACTAGTAGTTCTGCTCATGCTCAGTAGACGGACAATAAGAACAAAGTTTTCCTCCATGGTGTCATGACTCCCAGTCCATATTCCCCTGGGACTTGGGACTTTTATTTTGACAGTCACCGGAAACGTCATATAAATGGGATTAAGATTAAGATTACACATGTGTAATGTGACCTCGGGTTTGCCTCTCAGCTTTGAGAAGATGCCCAGGAGAAGGTGAAGTACGTGAACTTAAAGTGGCAATACTAAAAATGGTTTGTCGGGATTTCCAGTACAATCTTCATACGGCGGTGTATTGTAACCGAACGTATATTAACTCCTCAGGTTTACAAGGGAGCTCATACATTTATTTTCAGGCAGCAGCTTCACTCATATCAAACTGATTTGTTAATTTAATGATGCTGTTCGCTTTGAGGAGGTTCAGATAAAATGAGACATAACGTCCTTGTCCCTGGTTACAGTGAGCTGCACCTTCAGTCCAACAAGGTCTACGGTCATTATCCATCTAATCGCCCTCAAAGCTGCTCATTTCCCCTCCTATTGTTTCCTGGGGTAATTACTTCAGCCATTACAAGTCACCTTCAGCCCGATGAGACGGATCGATGAAATGAACGGTTTGCACTAACAACTGTACGCTGCCGGTATTGTTTCCAGGAGGCCGAGACGTCCCGCACACCCGTGTTTCCATTAACTCAGTGAGATGTGTGGTTTCAACTCATATTCAACAATCTTCTAACACTGTTTAATAGATATGAGCCGTTCATACGGATGTGACGGAACATTCCTGGAGGCTTCAGTACAGAAGGAAATATCAAAACCAGCAATAATTTTGAAATATTTTTCACTTATTGTTCAGAGCAGGGATACTAAACAAAAGGCCCGTGGGCAAGGCATACCACTAAGGAAATCGTAGAAATGTAAAGAAAACTGATTTTAATTTTTTTACAGCAAATTTCTTAACTGTAGCTGACACAACACAACACAACACAACACAACGCAACACAACGCAACACCCGAGCTGAGCTATCGTGACGCTGCCATGAAAGCTAGCAAACTAGCATTAGCCTCAAAATCATGCTTTCAGGGTGAGTTTGTTAAAAAAAAAACATGCATAATGCGACAGCTATAGATGGTTTCTTTGGGGATATTTAAAGGTTTTATGGCTCTATCTTATTGGTCCAGCCCACTCAAGATGAAATTGACCTTTGGATAAGCCCCGCCCCTTTCTTAAATACCGTTGCTAACTTGGACAAGTCGTCCCAGGCCGACTGCAGGCTACGATTGTTTTATTCTTAACGTAATGCCGCTCTATTATCGAGTAGCCTAGTAGACTTACCACAGACAAACTAGTAGTCTGGTCATCTAGTTCACCTGCGGTAAGCCGCCAGTGTAACTAGATAGGTATAACGTAGCCACCGAGGGCTAGCGTCGGCCGCTCGCTGCGTTGCAGAGCCGGGTCTCATTCTCGCCGAGCTTCGCCTCCAAATCAAGCAAACTGCTGCACTTAATGCAGATACCATTATCAGTAATGGAGGCCGAGGAGCAAGAAAACATCAGGAGGAGAGGACAGAGAAGCCATCACAGAAGCTAATGCTAATGAAACGAATTTAAACAGTGGAGGAAAAAAAAGGCTGATTCATTTGGTGCTTTATCCTTCTGGGATACCTCGTATCGCTGTTGCATGTCCCCAAGCACACCGTTTGATTTCATTTCATTTTTGTGTCTTAAATGACTTTAAACGCCCAGAAAACAACTAAAGTGTCGCCAGCTGTAACACTTCTCCACGGAGAGAATGTCCGAGGGAATGCTTCAGGCCGGTTGGTAGTTGAATGCTACTGGTTCATTCTCCATCATGAAAGTTTGTATTTTGAAATAATGTAATAAATAATAATAGTAACTAGTAACTAATGTAAAATACATGTAAATGTAATAATAAAGGCAATACATACATGTAAATATTGCAATAATGTATTTTGAAATAATGCTAAAAAGAAAGCCTATAAACTCTGGAAGTTGAGCAAAACCATTTAAAAGAGAGGAGAGACCTTTGCACTGAAGCCTGGATTTCATACCTTCTGTTAATTAGCACGTTTTTCACACCGGAATCTCAAAGTGCTAAACCAATCAACACTTTTTCCCTCTGCCAGGTGAACCAAGGTACCAAGTGATTGTCATGATACGCGGCGAGGAGCCACCTTGCTGAAAATCCCCCTCAGTGCTGAAAACATGCTGAAAGAGAAGAAAAGACAATGGAGAATTGTTCCTCGGCTAATGTTGAAAAACTGAGGCGGTCAAACTGACTGATTTCGATCCATCACTGCATGTTCCTGCAATAATTATAATTACTATTTGTCCAGTAAAGGTACATCGGAACTCTTTTTAAAAGACAGTTTAACAGGTGTGTCTCTTTAAACCTGATTTGTGGAAATAGAAGATTAATACAAACGTACGACAACAACCAAAGTCCAGCTTTCTGCCTTTTTAACAGCAACATCAGAGTCCCTCATGTCAGACTCACCTTAAAGTTACTCTACCAGAACTTAAAATATACTTCTCATACAAGGTCTCACTTCTGCACAGAGAATAAACCAATACAAGACCATCACCACTCATTCCCACAAATGTCCAACCTGCAGTTGCCTAAATGGATCAAACCAAAGTCGATATGTTTACAAACCAGCCGTCCATCAAACTGTGTTTAAGTTTCGTTAACTGACGTCACCTTGGGAAACCTGCCGCAAGGGTTTCTGGGATATCAAAGATGGCGCCGCGGCAGCTCCAGTGAAAATATCAACATTTGACCGTTTCAGCCTGAAAGTAAAAGCCAGACTTTCTCAACGAAAGAGACTTCAAGACATGAGAATAGTCGCAAGATCGAGTGAACAAATGGGATCTTGGGGCACGATGTCTCGGGAATAAACGGGAGTTTCCGTGATCAGAGAGATGTACACCGACACCATCAACTAAAGGCGGGTCCTACATTTTTTCATTTTTCCCCGTTTGGATCCTGGAAGAAAACTGATCGAGATAAAGATGTTCTAAAGTCAGATTTCTGGTTTAAGGTAGTGTCTTTGCCAGTAGACATTTGTCCATGTGTTGTTAAGTAGTGTCCCTTTTTTGACTAAATTGGCCCTTTTGACCTGCGAGTGCAGAGAATCCTGCTTTTATCAACCGGTTCCTTTTTCTAAAAGTTCAAACCGTTTAATGAAAGTTAGATCTGTCCTGCAGATGTGTTACTGCTTCACTCAAGACTTTTATCTGACTTGTTCAGCCAGATGCTGGAGCCAGACCAGCCTCCTCCGCCCGCTGTTCTTCGGAGATTCTCTTTAAAGAGTAACCTTCCAGCGGGCGGCGGTTACAGTGAGACGGATCACATGTGTTGGTTTCAAGCCGGGAGCGAAGTGAAGCGAGACCGTCTCCCACACAGCGCCCCCCGGAGACGAAGGGGAGGTGGGACTGTGGGAGTCCACCGCCAATCGTCTCTGAAAATAACTATCCAGTCATTAGAACGAGACCCGGCTCGCACGCTTGCAGTAGTTGTTTTAGTCGGCGGAGACTGTTTCCTGAACTGGAGAGGAGCAGATTTTCCTTTTCTTTTTTTTTTTTTATTAAACGAAGCTTGTTTTCATTTGGAGCGAGACTCTGACACCTCTCCTGCACCTTACATCATCTTTCACAGATCCTCCCACTGTAAATGAAACGCCCAAGAACAAAAAGCTTGAAACACGCTGCTCCGGAATCGCCAACTAAGTGACAAGAGTCACGGATTAGTAAGAAATCAGTTTGCAGCAAAACACTTGGATTTATTTCGGCTGCGTTCCTACTCGTGATATTGGAGATCAGAGCTTTGAGCTTTGCGCTCGCACTGGGATTGTGGAATAAAAAAAGCTGTAAACAGCTGTGGTGAAGCGTATCATCCCAAAGAACTTCTCTAATTTCCACAACAATGCCAAGAGCTGCTATATCTGCTTTCATGGGATTACTGAGGAGGTATTTATTTGGAATTTGTATGACAGCAGCAGCAGATCCTCCAAACACAACACGAGCAGCGCGCGGCGCTTCCTGTGTGCAGCCTCTTCTCTTGGTTTTAATTCATATATCATCAGTAAATCATATATCATTAGCAAGTCTAATAAAGTAGAGCAACAATTTTCCCTAGGACAGCAATAATATATAATGGTATAAAATATATTAATACTTAATAATTATATAGTTATATTGTGATAGAGATTCTAATAATAATGTTGTTTCTCCTTCAAGAGCTCAGTCAGCGAGATGGATGTTTGTTGATCTTTGTTCGACCCTTGAGACACTTATATCAAACTGGAAGTTTAATCACAGATGCCTCATAATTTAATACACTCAAAGTCAAAGCCTGCTCCTCTGTATGCAGAGAAATCAACTAATGTGACTTTAAAAACCAACCACGTAAATCAAACAGGCTTCTCAGATGTCACTAAACGTGATCGATTATGCTTCAAACAATCTCACTCCAGCAAACAACGGTGCTAAAGTAACTTTAAAATATCTGGAACAGACATTAGACTAGATTAGATCAGACTATTAATTATATATGATAATTAATGACGCTTCTTCTGGACAGAACTATCCTAAACATAGTCACTAGATAAAAGATCTCTTGTCAAGTCGTATTAAAAAATAAATGTAAATAAGTAAACAAGTATTATTCAAAATTAAGTTTTTTTAAATCCAGCTTCACCAGAACATATCTTTGTTACCTTCTCCACGGAAAGTTGGGCAACCAACACAGTTTTTATCATAATGTCAGATTATATAGCAAAATTGGAGAAAAAAATTAAATAAATAAATAAATCCTGCTCACAGACCTCTGTGGACACTATTGTTCTGCACTGGAACTGGAAGTGTCCAGCTGTGTTGGAGCCCATGTTCTGAAACTAATTCAATAAAGTCAAGCATATGCAGCCAGTTTCGTCATTTGCGGCCTCAATCGTATCGGAGGTCAGAAATAACACAACTCAGTTCTTAGGATGTACTAAATTTTTCAGGTTGTTTCTCTTCTGGCTTGCAATTTTGGATAATTCCTGCGATTTTCCACCAAAATCACATTAAAATGCCACAAATTGCACCGTAATTTAGGACGAAATTTGCCTTTTCGGGGTAGCAATACTTTTTTTTTTTTTTTTAAGAAGAAACTAGGGCGATAAGCTCTTGGAGGGATTGCTGAAGACTTAACGCCTCCACTCAGCCTTGGAACTCCACGTGTGGTGAAGCTTTCACATGCTGAGATAATGAGCCAAAGATCATTACACGCTGCCCTTATCGGGCTCGTGTTGGGATTCGCCTCCGCTGAGCACTCAAAGTACTTGGTGGACCGCAGCACGTGCAGGACAATCCAAACGGCCTGCACCGGAGGATCGACACCCCGTTTTGTGTGTCCGGTGGTTGGAGCGTCTGATGACGCAGTGTCATGAGTCACATATTCCTCTGGGACTTGGTAGTTTTATAGTTGATAGTCACCGTGATAACAACCTACACAACCAACAGCATCCGCCCAATGTGCATTTTCAGCATTTATTTATTTTTCCCAAATTTTATTTATTGAAATTTTACAGGAGAAATGGTATTTTATCAGAAGCCAGTCATAATGGTCTGTGATGATTCCTTTTTTTTTGTTTTGAGGATGAAAAGACAAATCAAAAAGACACAAGACAAGTTTCTGCAGTGTGTTATTGTTTTCAATCAATTCAATATGTCAGAATTGAGTTCTTAACTACCAGTAGAAGAAAGAAATTTGTTCCCGAACAAATTAATTAAAAATATAACTCAAACAAAACAAAATGCCATGAAAATTTCTTTGGGGAAATTAAACAAAATTAAATTAAATAATTTCTAGGTGCTTTTAACAGAGAGAAACCAAACAAATAAAATTAAATAAAATTAAATAAAAAATTCTAATAAATTAAATTACATCCAAATCCATCCCTATCCCTAAGATAAACATCACACACACCTATTCACACAAATGGGGTTGGGCGTTTTAAGCATTTCTGGCGTTTCTGTGGAAATAGACGTTATTTAGATGTGGCCCGTCGGCCCCCTGGCGTTAACGTGTGTTTCAGGTGATCAGATCACATGTGGCGAGCCACGACGAACACCGTTTACACTTGTCCACATCATGCACCTCCGGCTAACCACCTGAGATCACGTTGTGTCAGATCAGGCTCTTCCTCTACTTGTCAGAATCACAGTGAAATACTATAACACCAACCGATTTGGCTTGAGGACACTCAACTACAACCCACATGTATGTTTGGAGAAGTAAGGTTTCCGGACGATACAGTTTTCACCTTCCAAATAGTGAGAATCCATTAAAGGGGGAAGCTGTGCTCGCCATCTAATTGCCCGTCTTGGGAGCTAATCGAGAAATGTTCTCAGGCAGTTCCTGGCCGGTGCTTTGTGCAGGGCACTTTGGGGTGATGGTGACATGCCGGACTCTGTCCTGAAGGGATAACTTGACATTTCGGGCTCTCCGTCCCAGCATCACTTTAAAATAGACGGATACTTTGGACATAAATAGATAAATTGATGGATTATTTTCCACCCGGAAAGGGAGTAAACTACTCAGGCATACAGGACCTAAATGTCAGAGGATGCCTTTTAGGCCCACGCTAACATTTCAAATTAAACCAGCCCCAAATGTCTTTTATTGCTGGGAGTCAGTCCTCAGAGAGCCACGGTGGCCTGACGGCCCCTCGCTGGTCATGTTACCTGCAGGAACAGTCAGATGTCAGGACATGCTAATGCTGCTTTCCTTTTCCCTCCGGTCCGAGCTCGTCTCTACCGCCTCCTCTCTCCAGATGCACCTTCACGGATCATAAATGCCGCCGTGTGAGCGAATTAGGAGTCAACGTATGTATATGTGTAATGCAGGGAAACAGAAAGTGGTGAAGTGGAGCATCGGCGGTGTTTGGAGGAAAGGCTTAGCCAGCTATTGTGAACAGGATGTGACATTTACATAATGCCTCTGCCGAGAGTGAAGATGTAAAGACTCTACAGAGGGGTGGAATGTTAATGTGCTTCCACATAAACCTGTGAAGTACTTAACAATGGAAAAGACGGCAGGGCGCATGGCAGAGGAGGCTACCTGTTTACTGCCTTCAAAGGTATTTAGGAACATTTTTTAGGATGGCTAAATGTAAGAAGCGCAAAAGAAAGGGGGATTGGAACGGAGCGTTTTTACCAGATCTGTCAACTATTTCTCAGACTTTCAAGTCAGAACAGAAGTAGTTTGACGACTGTTCAGTACATTAAGTGGCGCTCTGGTCCTAACTCCACTAAGCTTCTGCCTTTTCTCCAACATAATATGACGGATTCATCCATGTTTCAGCTCGTCAGTACCGGGACATTTCCTGTCGACTTTCGAGGTCAAACGCCACAAAAGATTGAAGTGTTTCTTTGTATTTGTCCAAAACATCCGGCGCACGGAAGGAACGTCTCGTCCTGTTCTAGTCTGATTGCTCTGTCGACATGTAGGAGAAGATCTCAAGGAATCATCCAGGTATTTGAGTTTGACTTCACTTGAAGTCACACGACTTCTCAAGACCAGTTTTAACCGGAGCATCGGAGTAATTCTTGTTTTTTGGGTGTAATGTAAACTGAAACCATTTGGATCGTCTTTGTTCCAGATGATCATTCAGTGAAACATAACAGGAGCTTAGTGCTCAATTATCAGCAGCAAAACAAAAACAACGAGACAACAAAACTAGAGTAATGTATATCGTTCAGAGAGAGGAAGAAAGAAACACCATTTTCTGGATCCATCCCAGGTACATTTTGATCATATTAACACTTTGAGTTCATATCATATCCTGCAGAACTTTTCAGGCTCACAAAAATGTTGTTGCTTTAATCTCTGTGTTAATAGATGGAAAGAAGTGAAGCAGGGGAGACAAGAGAGGGAAAGACTAGAGCATGGAGAGAAGAGGTAGCCGCTGATGCAGCTGAGAGAGAAAGGAGAGTATAAATCCCCCCCGTGTGAAGCAGGTAGGGGGTGATGAAAAATAAGACCAAAGAAAACAAGCTCAAATAAATGAAAAGCAGTAAAAACTTGAAAGCGTTATTAACTTTTGATCTCTTTTAAAGTTCCATCGGAAGAAACACAGTTTTCATTATGAATCGGTGACAGCGAACGTACAGTGATCTCAGTCGAGTTGCTTTGAGAAACCCTGAATACAAACCGGAACTTTAATTTGAACCTGCACAATTAACTGATGTCCTGCAGTTACTCTGGTGCATTTCGACTTTATGTGACTGGACGTTGGTGGTCTGAGCCTCCATCATGTCTGCAGGGAGAGGATTCATGTCTGATTGATTGTTGCTCCGTCCTTTTCTCTCCTCCTCCTCCTCCTCCTCCTCAGAGTCTGGCTCTGCAGGCTTTTTCTTGTTAAGTCTTTCCTTTCCACCGTCTCCTCTACTCGTTCATGTGAAAGTTGTTTTGTTTTTTTCTCTCCAGAAGTGTCTTGAACTGACCGAGTTGTATTTGGCGCTATAGAAATTGAAACTTTCTCAACGCTGCCCTGGTTTTTGGATCGTTCTCTGTGCGAGCATGCCGCAGTGAATTCTTTATACATTTCATGCTTCCATAAACAGCAGAGTGCCTTCAAGTGGAATCCGAACCGAGGTCGAGGATCTGGCGAACAGAACCAACAAAAAATAAGAAGCAAACTAATGATATTTGCAGTCGGCCTCACAGAAAAACAAACTCAACGTCAGCGTCAGAGAGCTGAGCTGTACCAACACCTGGAGGAAATGATGAACAGGTTTGGTTTGAATGACTATGTTTACCACCGGCTGACACCCCCCCCCCCCCCCCCCCCCCCCCCCGCCCATGTCAGCCTGAAACGAAGCCCCCATCAAGTGCTGATTAACTTTTGTTTTCCTCTGTGCTTGTGCATATACTGGATAAATTTGAAGTCTTCTCTCACTCCAGACGGGGTCGTGGCGGCCGTGAATCACCCCCGACGCTTTCGCTCTGGAGTGCCGACGTTGATTAGAATGAAAACATTCAGATTCGGTTCCCTCTCATCAGGCGGCCGTGTGTGTGTGTGTGTGTGTGTGTGTGTGTGTGTGTGTGTGTGTGTGTGTGTGTGTGTGTGTGTGTGTGTGTGTGTGTGTGTGTGTGTGTGTGCGTAGGAGAAGGAGACAAGGACGGCATGCTAATGCACCCACCGTAATGCGGGTTGTTTCCACGCTCGTCCTCAAATTTAATGTCAAATGCAAACACACAAACAATCCAACGCCAGCCCTGTGAGGATCAGCGGGGGGGGGGGGGGGGACAAGAAACTTGCCGACATTTTTACGAGATAATGTTTTGTGTGTCATGGAAGAAATGAAAAATGTGAGGATGAAGAGTAACGAAGTGAATCGCCGCACCGAGAGCGGGAGTCTCAATTAGAACCAGCGGGGGCGCTGGAGGAGCCGTGTTTAGGTAAAGCACAAGTCTCTCTCAAAACATCAAATCTCACCATCGGCACCAAACAGGCGAGCGGCGGCTGCGGGTCACTAACGCAGCGACCTCGCTTCAAAGGACCGCGCCTCCGATTCTCCTCGCCGGCTGTTCCCCTCGTCATTATCTCCCGATTCGAAACGACAACAACGGCACCGTAAACACCCAGCATCCACCGAAAGACGGCAAAAAGGCAACCGGCCGCCGACGAGAAGCCTTTCGTCGTCCGCTGACAGCAGCCTGTTTGTCGTCGCCACCCGGCGAGACGCCGCCTCTGTCCGACCCGTTCGAACAGATTGACACGACGATGTTCCAAGTGACGACGGCGTTTCATGTTGACACGGCAACAGAAGAGACACTGAAAACTGTGCAGTTTTCATGCTGAGCCACGGGTTGGCGCTGTTGTTCCCTTCGCCAACGAAGTTGACCAAGAAGTTTATGTTTTCGTCTGCGAGTATTTATTAGTTTGTACGTATGGATGCATTTTACCAACGTTTCGCAGAAACTACTCACCCAAGTTGCATGAACTTTTCAGGGACGATTTGTGATCATCGAGGGACCAATCGATTACATTTTGGGACGTTACCAGCAAACCGTTTCCAATTAAATCCCAGAAAACTGTGAAAAATGTCCCTTTCGTCTCGTCACACTAAATTTCCTTTGACATTTTCTACTAACAACGGCACTAATACTTCTCCCAGAAAGCCTTGCAGCCTCTCCGTAACCTGGTGGCCGAGCCGTTTCCATAGCGACAAGTAGCTACTGATCTACCTGATATTACTAACTAGTCGCAAAAACTACTCACCCGAATTTGACGACTTGTCATCATCCAAGGACCAATCGATTAGAGCTTGGCACGTTAGCGGCTAAACGTTTCCAGATAAATCCCCCCAAAAATTACAAAGGAGATGAGAGAAGATCAGTGTCCGTTGCCGTGGAGACGCTCCCCGCTCAGTGTTTCAAGTCTCCAGACCTTCTACTTTGAGCTGCTCTCACATTTCCCTCCTAACTGGCTGATATATCCTGTGATTTGGTGATAAGCCATGAAACTCTGTATGGGCCACACTCTTTTCCACCTACACACATTTGAAGCCACTTTTCGACAGAAGGACTTTTGTGTTCACTCATAACGCTCCTCCAAATCTCTACACTCCTTCAAAACCAGCCCACTAAAGATTTGTTCATTTGTTTTTAGGTATGGCAAAATCTTCTCCTTGACATGAAATGCCACGAGTGCCGTCAGCTTTTTCAGCCTTCAAGCAGGATTTTGCCGTTTGTCCTGGACAATAATATGGAAGAAGCATCTTTACCTGCAAAGCGTCTTTCACCTGTGGAATGTCTGCAGAGTTCAATGTTTTTATGGGAACTTTCTCATTTCTGCCAATTTAAACATTTAAATGAGCTCATTTTGGCCGCAGCAGTCGTCCACTTGGAGTGTCTTTTTTGGGGGGGGGGGGGGGGGGGGGGGGGTAGTTGGTGCCAAAGTGCTGCTCGGTGGCAGCATTTTCCATTCAGCTTCGTCTCACGTGGTAGCAACACAATGCTTAAACTTTGAAATGCTTCTTTTTGCTGTGAGGCAGCAGCGCTAACCACTCGCTCTTACGTAGATCCATCACAAACTGCTCAAACATCTTTGGTCGTGCCATCGGTCTAGAACAATAACTCTACACAGCTTTACACCTGCCTCTCAAGACTGAAGTGGCTTTACGTTGGATGAATCACACGGGACCTCGGAGTTGGTTTTGTGTACACAGCTTCTGAGAAATGGCTCACGTTTCAGTGTTTTCACCCCAAATATCGACGAGCAGAGGAGACGAAGACATATGGTCGATCCATATGGAAACACCGGCAACCACAGAAATAACAAAACACAAAGAAAAAACAAACAAACAACACCTGCGGGAAATGAACACCGACAGACCAGTTTATGGAGAGCTTTTCCTCTTCTCCTCTGTAGTTTTTCTCTCTTATCCCCAAGAGCGTCAAACTAGGATTTCACGCCATATGGGCGCCAGGTTAGACACGCAGAGATTAGTAAATGTAATGAACACTAACTGCATCCTAATCGCTCAACGCCCCTCCTGCTGCTCTCCACCGCAACGTCCACAACAAAAGCTTTCCTTCTCCCACACTTCAGGTGAGAGGAGACGAGTATCGTGTGCGGCACCGAGGACGACGGGGCTCGTTCATTACCATAAACTTCATTGTGCCTCCTGGTCCATGCTGCTGGTTTCATGACACGTTCACACCAGCTGAGTCCGGAACCAGTTTGGCTCCACAGATTAATCCACACACACACACACAACGGCAGTTGTGAAAGCTACTTCAGGGCATTTCTGTTAATGGAGCAACAAATTGTCGATGTATTGAGCAGCCGTGATGTAACGTTAACAGAGGACAAAACCTGGATGTAAACAGAGGATCTTCTCACCGTGAGGCGACAATATAAACCACCACAACTCCGTATACACACATACAAAAAGAGGGATATTTCCAGAGAAAAACACGAGGCTGTAAGATTTTTGAAAGTGTATTTTAATGGATTTCTTTGACATATACATTCCTAGTTTTGACAACCACAGAACAGAAAAATACGAGCATCCCCCCCTTGTGAGCTCTGTCTCCCGTTGACCTCTGTATTCATCACCTGTGTGCGGCTGGCAGAAGTTAATGCTGGGAGCTAATGGAGGTCACGCGAGTTCCTGGAGGGGAAAGCTTGTGAATTCAGAGTATTTCAGCTCGGCTCTCGTAGTTTTATCTGAATACATCGAGGTGGATGTGTGCACACTGAAACTATTGGGGATGTAACGGTTCTCGGTAAAATACTGACCCGTTGACTTCGTCCAGAACGGTTCAGTCCGCCCTGATGGACGGCTTTACAGTTTATTATTCAATCAGCTGCTGCATTTACATGGTTGCTCTTTTTGTCAATCTGATTGAATTATTTCCTGTTCTCGGATCAGATTTACTGGTTTACATGAACACTGAATCAAGTAATTTTGTGCCGGTTTACAAGTACTAAGATGTGACCCCACTAATTTCAGTGGATCAATCCCATGTTGTTTTGCGTTGACGTTTTCTGTGACGTACGTTGACCCAGAATCCAACCTGTATCAAAAATGGAATGAAGTAGAGTGATTACCCTGGTGGTGCTTCTTTTGTAAACTGTGACATCAAAGAAACTTTCTCTAGGTTGGGGACAAGTTAGAGTTATGAGAAATTTCACTGTCTGCTGCAAATGTTGCTGGTGTCGCCCATCAGCCGTTTCCCCGGGTGTCGCCCATCAGCGGTTTCCCCGGGTGTCGCCGATCAGCCGTTTCCCCGGGTGTCGCCGATCAGCCGTTTCCCCGGGTGTCGCCCACCAGGTACCGCTTTGTTTTGTTTTTGCTCCTCATTGAGAAAAGTAATTTTGCTTTGTGGAATCGAAGCAGGCCTGTGCTTTGAGTTTGTTTTTGGTTCAAAATGATTCCAGACTAATTAACAGTCTGCACACTTTTTATAAAATTCTAACAAGACTTGTGAATCTTTGACAGAAAGTACGTTTTATTTAACCAGATTATTTTCAATGTCTAAACTCGGGTTATTGTAAAGTGTTGCAAATACTTTTCGTTTGTTTATGCACCCGTTTAATGAATTTTGGGTTTTAATAAAATGAGAAGGATTTTAGTTAAAACCATTTTCAAGGAATCATTCATTTCAAATAACTGGTTTTGCCTGTAGTGTAAAAATGATTAGAAGCCCAAATACAGAAAGACACAACAAGATAGTCAAGTGAGACTTGATCAACATACGAGAGTTTATGTGTCACAGAATTCAAGGCCCTTGGCTACAGTAAATAGGAATAGGTTGGGCTGCATGAGCATGAGTCTCCAGCGTATGCACCCTGATATAACAAAGTCTGAGAGTTGAGGACTCCAGGAGGAAACATCAACCACAAAACAGCTATCTATAAAGAATGCTTTTCAACAGATTTATAGTGCCACTTCAATAAACATGTTCTCTTTACGTTCAAAACACGTACCAAGACCGAAACAAAACCGTGACAAAAAGACAGAGATTCAGACCGAACCGCTGGGTACCAGGACCGCTGCAGCCATAGAAACGATAAAACTGTAACCATCAAACTATTGTTTTTTTCTCAGTTTCACCTTGTGATATGACCACTTCTTCTAAGTTATGGTAGGAAAACTGATGCCCGCGGGCATGAAGGCAGTTCAAAGTGAGTTTTCTAAAGAATATTTCAGCTTCTCTCCATCTGTCATGGACTGGTCTCAGTGTGGCTCTGAGTGAAAATGTCATCTCTCTTTTAGAGGAACAACAAGCAACATTTCTACTGAGAAAACTCTCAGACTGGAACCGAAGTGGCTGTTAGGTATACTGTGCCTCACTTCTACAACTCCTGGGGGAGGCTGAACATTATATAGTGTAGATTTCATCATGTCTGGGTTTTCAGATGGAGACATTAACAGTAATGAGGCAACCTGCTCACGTGATCGGCAGCCAGTTTAACTGCTTTAAATGGATGGATGGATGGATGGATGGATGGACGAGCAGACAGGCAGTAGATAGATGGATGGACGTACGGACGGACAGCTGGATGGATGGATGGATGGGTGGATGGAGAGCAGAATCAGAATAGATGTTCTCACAAAGTTATAACACAATGGAAACATGATTGGATTTCATCCCAATTGTGATCAATTAAACTGTGATTTTCAATGAAACTCAAACTTGGAAAAAAAAATAAAAAGAGTGCTACAAGTGCATTCACTTCTTTAAACACAACCTGAATTTAGGAGCTCTTGAGGTTTTACTGAGCGTTTCATTTATCCTTGCATCAAGGACATAATTATACACCTCATCTCATAATACCTGGGTTAACGCAATAAAACATGTTCACACACACAAACTCAACCTCACAGTACAATGTACAAGTCCCCACTGTTTTCTTTGCTATTGTTTAGAGTGAGAGACCCGTAATGGGTTCAACCAGACGGAAATAACTCAAGATAAACTCGGACGTATCAACAGACACATCAATCTTTCCGATTGCGTTCTGGAAAGAGAAAACATTTAGTTTGTGGAATCATTCATCAGCGTGTGTTTGGAGCACCCCTTGGAAAGTTTGACCTTGATGGAAAGCTCGCATCTCCAGCACACATTACTTTTTACCGTCGGAGTCAAAGCGCAAAAGCGCCAAGTTGCATTGTGCTCTCGGGAGGAGCTCCTTTAGATATTGGAGTGGGAGGTCTTCACGCAGCGGTGAGCACTCTACAGGACCCGTGAGTGCCGACACAACCGTTTGCATCCTCACAGATCCGTGTTTCTCTCACGGGCACAAATAAGCGCTCTCAACGTGCTCCTATGCAAATGCGCAGCAGATACGTCTCAATCACAAAACAAATTAGCCACACATCCATCGACGCGCTCCTCGGAGAGGACCGGGACTGGGAGACGTGGAGGATATATCGAGATCGGCTCCCTAATTTATAGACTCGCCGACTCCAGAGCCGGCGCGATCGTTCTTATGAGGCTGATTCGGGCAATCTATCACTCCCAGAGCGGGCCGGTCCCGAGCAGTTTTTTTAAGACTGTTTGTGTGATAGATCTTCTGTGCAGTGGTGGTGGGGTTCAATAACCAGCTGGCTGAGTCTCCCAGCATACGGGGTGCAGAGTTACCGAGATAAGAGCTTTCGGCGCCGTTTGTTGGCGGAGGGGCGTCGAACGAGGCCGCTGCCCCGGATGGGAAACCCTCAGAGGAGACTGCGTACGCACCGTGTGAAAAATAAATGAAAAAGTTTCTGTTTGTTTGTCCAAGAGAGACTCTGCCGGAGTTTGTTATCCGGCAGTATTCTTCAACACTTGATATTCTCACGGCCAAAAAAGAACATAAAACACAGAAATGAAGCCAACTTCCATTGGGCTGTCGAATAAATGGAGGAGACACTTGGATCTGGAGTGTGAACAACTGTTTAACCGGCTCACCGCCGCTTCAGAAGTCCACATGACGGCACCAGTTTAAATCCAACACTCCAGCCCCCCCACCCTCTCCCGTTGTCCTCATTATTCATCCGAACAATCCGAGAGCCGTTCCCTTTCGGTTGCCGCGTGAGAACTTATCAAAGAGTTTTATCAGAAGTGAGGCTCTGCGTGTGAGCTTGATCAAAACACCGTGGCGTTTAAACTCCCGATATATCTCCTCCACAGCAACCACAACGCTCTATTTTTGGAGCGGGCGGTTTCTATGGTCGGCACATCACAGTCGTTCCTCTCCTCCGCTCAGTGTGATGTAGCGTGCATCACTTCATGTTATCGAGGAGGCGGGGGTTATTTGGGGGGGGGGGGATCATCAGTGCAATCAATAAATAGTAGTAAAGCACGGCATTAACCTCTGAGATAACTACCTCCCACGATGGCCAGGAAATATAAACCGTCTTCGCTCATGATGTTTGTGTCCTGGAGTTAAATAATGTGGACACGCAGAAATCTGCACATTGGAACCACGATGGGTTTCGTCTTTGGAGAACGACCAGCAGAAATCAGTGTATCGTGACCGGTCGGTCGCTCCTCGGTAACGCCGGCGGATAATCCAGTTGAAACATGTCAAAGGTACGTTATAACAACCTGCTCGCCTGAAGAGAAGAAAATAGAAAATACTTGCATTGTAACCTGATCTGAGGGAAAACAAGCATCTTCTTGGTCTTTTGGTTCTTCGTTTCGCGGGTCAGAACCGTCGAAGTTCTACCTTCACCTCATCAGCCTTCTCTACCGTTACAACCTGTCATGGTGTGATGGTGATCTTCTGCGATTAGTTTACACGTTGATCCTTCATATGATCGGAAACAGAAACATATCATTTGGACTCAGTTTTAGAAAGTTGTGTATTTAATGTGTGTATTCAAACACAGACAGACAAAAACACTCTCACCTTCACACCTTGGACACTTCAGGTTCACCAGTTAATCTTTCATGCGTGTTTTTGGACTGTGGGAGGAAACCGGAGTACCTGGAGGAAACCACGGAGAGAATGTGCAAACTCCACACAGACAGGCCAGGATTTGAACCCACAACGTTTCCCGCTGTGCTAACCACTAGTCCATTATGCTAACTGCTGTGCTAACCACTAATTCAATATGCTAACTGCTGCTCTAACCGCTGTGCTATTATGCTAACCGCTGTGCTAACCACTGGTCCATTGCACTAATCAATATGAACCACTGAACTGCATAACTGTCATAAATGGCTGTTCCATTTGCAATAAATGCCTTTTTTTTTTTTTTTTTTTTTAGCTCTGCAGCAGCAGATTTCGCTGCATTTAATAGAAAAATGTGTCTGGTGGTAATAAAATGAGATGATGATGATTTTTTAAAAATGTCTGCCAGTTCCAATTGAACAGACTGAGTGACAGCGTCTGGGTTCTAGAGGCTGTCGTGAGTGTTGAATGTCGCACGTAATAACTTTAAAGACGTCGAAGACCCTCGCTAACTCCACAGCAATCAATGACGGAGTCTGCTTTGTACCCACCTGCAGGTCTACAGGCAAAGGAGCGAAATGTATTGACATACAAACATCTCATTACAGGCTTCTGCACATGATGATGGCGACCAGTCGGAGTCCAAGTACAGCTTGTTCATCCACTAAATGCACAGATGAATTGCAGAAAAATTGACATAATCGTTTCTTTTCCCAGGTAATTTATTTTTTTGCAAATTTTGCATCTATAAAAGACTTGAAAGTCGCTATTCCCTCCGTCCCACCGTCTTCTGTTGAGGATGTGTACCTTTATGTTACAGTGGTAATGTGGAGAGCAGAAAAGGCTTTAGGCTCAACTGCATATAAAGTGTTGTATTGGAGGATGACAGTTAGCACAGCGAACAAAACAATGACGAAAATTGAGCTTGCGTCAATCTTTATGACAATAGTTCCAGGATTCCAGCAGTCGGGTGGAAGCCCATCGGCTCGTTAGGGCTCCTGTTCACATATGACGGGGGTCTCCAACCTCGGTCCTCGAGGGCCCCTGTCCAGCATGTTTTAGCTCTCCCAGTTGTAACAAGCCTGATTGCAATGAAGGGCTTGTTATCGGGCTTTTTCACAACCTTGGTGATGACATCATCATTAGATTCAGGTATGCTGAAGCAGGGAGAAACTAAAACATGTAGGACAGGGGCCCTTGAGGACTGGAGTTGGCCCTCAAGCCAATTTTCAGGGCGGTCATTTTAAGCACATTCACACCTGGAAGCAACTGAAATTTACTGTATTACTGAGTTTATTTCTAGGTAGCAAAAGAACAATACGATAAATGGATTCCACTCGTGGCTTTCGTCTGCTTCCGAAGTACTTTACATTGTTAGTCTAATTTACTCAGTATGTGGGCGAGTAGGGGGGTTGTTGGGTAGGTGGGTAGGTAGTTGGGAAGGGGGGTACGTAGGTAGGTGAGTTGTTGGGTAGGTAGGTAGGTCAACTTCACTAGTTAATCCAAATACGCTAGTGGCGAAGCGCTAAGCTGTCTAGCGCCTGTTGCGCTGTGGTTTCTACACTGTCAGCTGCCGTGTAAACATGCAGTCAGCTGCGATGGCTTGTCGGAGGCAGCAAGAGTAACTGAGGGGGGCGGAGCTTAGCCAAAGGTCAATTTATTCATCTCTGAATCAGCGTAACAGATTCTATTGTTCCACTTTTGGAGTGGAGTTTCTGCAGCCTGACGAGAATCCACAAGTCTTCCTATCCAACCGGGGTTCTGCATTTGATGAAAGACAGCACCGTGCCAAAGACTTCATGTCACTTTCATATTTAGTTCCAGGCTTTTTGTCACTCAAGATCCGTATAAGTGATGTAGCTATAAATGGCTTGAAGGTAGCGGGTGTCAGAAGAAGACGAGCTTCATCTCGCCATCATGAAACAAGATCCTAAAATTGCTACATCAAAGTAAGAAGCTCAGTCCTCCTGCGCTTAAGATAAATGGCAGACTCGTCACTTTTCCAGAAACTTTCCGTGGAGCTCCCTACCGAGCTGACTCGGTGTGAGCCGCGGCGTGGCGGCACAGCTAGAGGAACATCGCGCCTGCTCAGCGGCGACCTCGCGCACCCGCCGCCGAGGCGCGGCGCACTGACACGGCTCCCTGCCTCCCTGACAGGCGCGCTTTATAGCTGCAATCTGCATGTGGGCGGGCGTCACATTTCCAAGGACCGCTGCTGACAGCGGCTCGGTGGCTTCCTGCTTCGTTAAAAGTCGGCGAGACCCCGAGAGTCAAGGCCCACGAAAAATCTGCCGCCTCGTGCTAATTGGATTTCTTATCTCGGCCGGTGGCATGAGGACACAGCTATGATACGAAGACGGAGCGTTTAAGAGGATAAGGCAGAGGCCCGGGCGGCAGACGACAGGGGGTCAGACACGGACAGATTTACCGCTAAACGGAGGCTCTTCCCGGGATTTAATCGCGACCGCGGTTCCTGCTTGTTTCACCGATTTTCCCGGACAGGTTAGCTGGAGGCAGAGGGCATCACGCCGAGCGGCTGCACACTGCAAACTATCGCTCCCTGCTGCCAAAACTACTCACATCTTCGGGCCTCAGCTACGATCCCAGAAGAAGAAGGGAAAAAGAAGCGTCAGCTCTCTTGGCATCACTATATGAAGCTGAATATTCTCAAGGAATGTAATACAAGCTCTCTTATGTTACCGCAGGACAAACCTGAAAGTAATTTAGACTTCTCTGAAGCCTTGTGGTAGTTGTGTGTGTGTGTGTGTGTGTGTGTGTGTGTGTGTGTGTGTGTGTGTGTGTGTGTGTGTGTGTGTGTGTGTGTGTGTGTGTGTGTATTTTTCCCCCTAAGCGCTCCCGAACGTGACGCATATTTCAAAGAATGATTTCCGTATAGAACGTACAGTTCTTGTTCTTTTATATACATAGAATGTGATGTAGAATATACCCTGTGTTCGTTCTGGAGGCCAGAAATTCAAAGTTAACTCTCTCCCTGTTATATGTCTGAGGTCTACGCAGACTTTTTGTCTGGACACCAAAATCCCAGAACGGGCTTCATTCAGTATACAGTGGGGCAAAAAAGTATTTAGTCAGCCACCGATTGTGCAAGTTCTCCCACTTAAAATGATGACAGAGGTCTGTAATTTTCATCATAGGTACACTTCAACTGTGAGAGACAGAATGTGAAAAAAAAATCCAGGAATTCACATTGTAGGAATTTTAAAGAATTTATTTGTAAATTATGGTGGAAAATAAGTATTTGGTCACTTCAAACAAGAAAGATCTCTGGCTCTCACAGACCTGTAACTTCTTCTTTAAGAAGCTCTTCTGTCCTCCACTTGTTACCTGTATTAATGGCTCCTGTTTGAACTGGTTATCTGTATAAAAGACACCTGTCCACAACCTCAAACAGTCAGACTCCAAACTCCACTATGGCCAAGACCAAAGAGCTGTCGAAAGACACCAGGAAAAGGATTGTAGACCTGCACCAGACTGGGAAGAGTGAATCTACAATAGGCAAGCAGCTTGGTGTGAAAAAATCAACTGTGGGAGCAATTATCAGAAAATGGAAGACATACAAGACCACTGATAATCTCCCTCGATCTGGGGCTCCACGCAAGATCTCATCCCGTGGGGTCAAAATGATCATGAGAACGGTGAGCAAAAATCCCAGAACCACACGGGGGGACCTGGTAAATGACCTGCAGAGAGCTGGGACCAAAGTAACAAAGGTTACCATCAGTAACACACTACGCCGACAGGGAATCAAATCCTGCAGTGCCAGACGTGTCCCCCTGCTTAAGCCAGTGCATGTCCAGGCCCGTCTGAAGTTTGCCAGAGAGCACATGGATGATCCAGCAGAGGATTGGGAGAATGTCATGTGGTCAGATGAAACCAAAATAGAACTTTTTGGTATAAACACAACTCGTCGTGTTTGGAGGAAGAAGAATACTGAGTTGCATCCCAAGAACACCATACCTACTGTGAAGCATGGGGGTGGAAACATCATGCTTTGGGGCTGTTTTTCTGCTAAGGGGACAGGACGACTGATCCGTGTTAAGGAAAGAATGAATGGGGCCATGTATCGTGAGATTTTGAGCCAAAACCTCCTTCCATCAGTGAGAACATTGAAGATGAAACGTGGCTGGGTCTTCCAGCATGACAATGATCCCAAACACACCGCCCGGGCAACGAAGGAGTGGCTCCGTAAGAAGCATCTGGAAGTCCTGGAGTGGCCTAGCCAGTCTCCAGACCTCAACCCCATAGCAAATCTGTGGAGGGAGTTGAAAGTCCGTGTTGCTCGGCGACAGCCCCAAAACATCACTGCTCTCGAGAAAATCTGCCTGGAGGAATGGGTCAAAATACCAGCTACTGTGTGTGCAAACCTGGTAAAGACCTCTAGGAATCGTTTGACCTCTGTTATTGCCAACAAAGGTTATATTACAAAGTATTGAGTTGAATTTTTGTTATTGACCAAATACTTATTTTCCACCATAATTTACGAATAAATTCCTTAAAAATCCTACAATGTGAATTCCTGGATTTTTTTTTCACATTCTGTCTCTCACAGTTGATGTGTACCTATGATGAAAATTACAGACCTCTGTCATCATTTTAAGTGGGAGAACTTGCACAATCGGTGGCTGACTAAATACTTTTTTGCCCCACTGTATCTGATTTGAAGCCTCTTATACTCTAAATAACCCTCATCACCACGGTGACAGACAGAATGATGAGATGACCTGACTCTTCTTTTTAAGAACATAGATATATTAGATTGTACTATAATTATCCCACAGCGGGGAAAATTGACATTGTTACAGCAGCAGCGAGGCAAAAGGAGCAAAAAAAACACAATACACTTGAACTTAAAGAAGCAGAAAAATACTTCTTAATAATACAAATATACCACATACTAGATTTTAGGAAGCAAAATTTACAATATACCAGAAAATATACATACAGCGTATTTTAACAGAAAAGATAAGCACTCCACAATAAACACAGCAACAATATACAATGAGCAAAGTGTGCAAAAAAAAAAAAGTATGGCTGTACACTGGAGGAACCCGGAGGAACACCGCACACAACAATGTAAACAATCCCCATGGAGAGTGGAATAAGACACAATATGACATGAAATGATAAACTAGGACATGATAAGAGATACGATATAAAGCAAAATTACATGATATTACTAGATATGACGAGTTATAAAGCAAAGAGAGACAGCGTTTCACAATATCACATAATATGATACGATATATTAAACTAGAGCTACACTCGGTAGAGCGCAGAACGTCGCCAATTTGTTTCAAGAACCGAGTTAGCGTCGCTAGCAGGTTAGCCGTTAGCTGAGATTGACGCTAACGAGCCTGTCAGGTAGCAACATCACTGTGTATAACACTGAGCGGGGGGCGTCTCCATGGCAACCGACGCTGAACTCCTCTGATCGCCTTAGATCTCCGCCCCGTGCGGCTTCCCTCATCCGCTTCGTATGGGACTTTTTTTCACAGCTTTTTGGGGTATTTATTTATTTTTGATTTAATTTGTACAATTCGGGTTAATAGTTTTTGCAAAATCTTGGTCAAATACATAGAAAATAAATAAATAAAACACACAGACAAAAACAAAACCTTTGACCTTCTCTGTTGGTCGTACGACCTTCATTTACAAAAGTAAATATGATCCAGTTTGACATGGTGTGCTACCAGACAAAACCCAATAACACAGTATGACACATTACATTATATTAAAGATGATACAATATTCTGAAATATGACATATCACATCACAAAATATGACATTTCACAAATACTATACGGATAATATTTATGAAATGATGGGACAGATTTTATGAGACAATACGATATGATACATTAACCTTCATTATATACAATAAAGTTCATTCTTCTCATGTTGCATGAGTTTTAATCAAAGTCGCTCAATTTTCAAGCCTTGATGAAAAAAACTCATGATACCAAACATTATTTTAATATATCATGATATATTGTGATTTTGAGCATATTTCCTTCTGCAGGTAAAAATACACTGCATAAACTGTATTTCAGGGTTATCTCAGCCGCGGCAAATAAACACAGACGTCAACAAAATGAGTGAAAGAGTCAAAACTTTAGCATTTGAATGTTTCAACAAACAGTGAAACGTCTTTTAGTCGCAAACAGTCAAAGTGAGCTTCAGATCTGGTTTTTAATCAGCCGAGCCATCTGGGAAACTGTTACACAAACAAACACATTACAATTTAGCCGTTATCGTGGTTAAAAAAATGTTTTATTAAAAGAAAAGAAAATATGCCGATGCTGTAAAAAAAAAAACAAAAAAACTACATGACAGGACATATCAGAGCACGAGCACATCACAGCAGAGGATTTATGGAAATATATCAGAGCAGCTTATACTTTCTCCACATGCCTGAATTTGTTTGCATGACATAAATGTCACGATATGGGCAAGCTTGGTGCATAAGCACATTTATTTATTGTGGTATTCTTTAAGACAACAACATGTAACTTTTACTGTGTCTCCCACGGTGAGGGAATGGCTCAGGAAAATCTGGATCCGAGTCCGTGTCAAACTATATTACAGTGATTTGCATGGCGTCAGGCTGAAGAGAGCGTCTGACTCGACTCGGCGGGGAAAATTCAGGTGGAATTAGTGACGTGACGGAGGCTCGGTAAGCTTGAAGCGTCTCGCTGAGGCAGCTCACGTCCCCAAAGTGGGATCACACACCTGAGAGTTCCTGCTTTGAACATATCTTTTAGTGAGTGCAGTAAAACTGTCTGTAACAGCTCCACCATGTGAGCCAGCTTGTCTTTTTGGGGTTTTTTTCCCATTTAAAATCGTCTCATAGTACGACGCGTGTGATGTGTTGAGACTGCCCTTGTCTCATAAGACATTTTTCAAGCTCGGGCTGCTCTGGTATCTCACACGTTTGAGCAGGTTACTGAAAATAACTGCGGATTATGGTTGCTTCTTTGAAAAAGAATTGTTTATGTCATAGATACTGTAGATAAAAAGGTAACTAGTTACTGGCGTTACTTTGAAATCCTTCACTTAGTCCAGTTATTAACAGCAGTTAAGTTGGAGGAAGATGCTCTGGAATCTGGATGTTTGTGAAGGAGGAAGATGCTCTATAACCTGGATGTTAGAGGAAGATGCTCTATAATCTGGATGATATAAGGAGGAAGATGCTCTATAATCTGGATGTTAGTGCAGGAAGATGCTCTATAGTCTGGGTGATATAAGGAGGAAGATGCTCTATAATCTGGATATTAGTGCAGGAAGATGCTCTATAATCTGGGTGATATAAGGAGGAAGATGCTCTATAATCTGGATGTTAGAGGAGGAGGATGTTCAATAATCTGGATATTAGTGCAGGAAGATGCTCTATAATCTGGATGATATAAAGAGGAAGATGCTCTATAATCTGGATGATATAAGGAGGAAGATGCTCTATAATCTGGATGATATAAGGAGGAAGATGCTCTATAATCTGGACCTTAGTGGAGGAGGATGTTCTACATAGTTCTGTCAGGAGGGTTGAGGTAGTCCAGTGTAAATGGGGAAGCAGCTTTATAGAATGCTAATGCTAAAGTGAGGCAGACAGAAGCATTAGTCTTCTCATGTATCACACAAGTTATGTCAGCAGCCAGAATCTGTTGTCTTTCAACAATATTTGACAAAGTGTCTCCTCAGATCTCTGCTCAGCTCTAAGCAGGCGAGGATGTCGTCGTACTCGGATGCACCACAGGGTCTTCCCTTTGATTTATTTTCAATCTGAATACGACTGTGCGAGCGATCCGGCTGAATTGCTTGATCTTTCATGAAGAAAAAAAAAAAAAAAAAAAGTGTAACCATTTGACAGATTGTGCCTCATTCCCCCGCCTGACTTGGCGTGTCGCAACTTCACCATATCCCCGGATCGCGGCGATTAATCTAGCGAGTGTAATGCTATGGTGACAGACAGAAAACACACTCAAAACTGCATCCAAGTTCAAGGCGACCAAATTCCACGCGAAGAGCCTCTCGAGTAAACGTGTATTGCATCGGGAAGATTGATGGGATTGAGCAGGAGAAAAAAAACAAACCTGGTGTGAACTATTCAAAGGTAACCCAGTGAAACCGTTAATATCTTAAGATTATTAACTCTTATTTCATGGGAATCGTGGCATTGCAGACTTTTCATGGCGGTGATGTGGTGACCGTTTGCTCCACACATTAAAAACATCAAAAAGTAATAAAATAAAACAGCAGTCGTGATTTAATTTGTCTATTGTTTCGCAAAAATAACACTAGTTTCTGCCACACGGTGGTGTTGTGAGTTACTCGAACCTGTCAAAGAAACTGAAACAAGCGGTTGACATGAAGAGGATTTCATAGTTTCAACTTCAGGGCTTCAGACCAGGAACCAGGAACCAGAAACCAGAAACCAGGAACCAGGCACCAGGCACCAGGCACCAGGCACCAGGCACCAGCAGCAGATCGTCTCCAAACAGTCAAACAAAGCGTCAATCATCCCCTGGGACAATTTCATCATTTCCCACTTGCATTTTATCCTATGGACATGGGGTGGTCTCTCTTTCCCAAATGGTCAGTGGGGAGGGGGATCTGTGGGGGGGGGGGGGGGAGTAATCAATACATTTTGCCCACAGCAGAATTTCTCTGGTGGGACTTCGAGGTTGAAAAGTGATGCAGAACCAGCAGTCAAAATCAATACACTGTTGAGTCACACACACACACACACACACACACACACACACACACACACACACACACACACACACACACACCAGTTTTAACAGCTCCGGTTTAAATGCTCATGATGGAGACAATGCGGTGACTCAACCTGTCCTTCCACTTCAGCTTTAAAACGCGCGCGCGCTCGCGCGCACACACACAGTTTGCAGCCACTTCAGGTTGCACGCGTCAATTCCGACAACAGGTCGGAATCGGGAATGCTCTCCTCGGTGAAGTTAAGCAACTGCTGCACCTTCACACATCCTACCAAAAAAGCGCATCGTTTCGCTCTTCGTTCGGAGAGTCAGACTCTTCTCAGCACACAGACTGTGTGAAATATTAATGATAATATAATATATAAACAGGACGACGTGATGAGAATGAAATGTGGCCACTGCGCCAGAGTGGGACTCCTCGCCGGTCCTCTCACAGCCTCGCAAAGCAGCTGTCACACCGACTTGCTCCGGTCCCAGCTCCGGTTACCGGAGAGCGCCTCCAAAGTGCCGCGCGTCATTGCGCATTATCAAGTTTTGGAGCCGCAGCAGAGTTCCACACAGCAGGGGGACAGAAGTTGATGGCAGTCATGCACAGTAAAGCCTACCTTGATGGCCTTCGTGGACTGGCACTTCACCTGGTGCGACACGGTGGCGGTCTGGTTCATGACTGTCCTCCAATCCAAGACAGAGAAATAGGAAAGAACGACGCGCTGCAGCTTCTCCTGAACTGTGAGGATGAATGAGATCCGTCCGCTCTCTTCACTCTTCAGTCCGGTGTGTCGGCTGAAGAGCGCAGCCGCGTCTCACGGCTCTGAGTGTGTGAGTGTGCGTGTGCCTGTGTGCGCGCAGCGCAGCCCGGAGCTTGGTTGGTTGGTTACAATGCAACAAATCAGCGATATTAACCAGTAAGCAGGGGCGACGGCAGAAAGAAGAACAAAATCATTCCTGGGTGACCAAAGCGTAATAAAGCTGTAAAGTTGCTCCATCATTATGTCACCACATTTGTTTTGCACTGATTTAATTCCTGAGGGAGAATCACACTTTGAATCATCTCATTGAATCGAACCACAGTCATAATATTTAATCTTTCTGTAGCGCGGTGAAAAATATCAATAAATATATGCTAATGATAGATACTTGTTTAAATAAAGAGTTAAAGGTGTATTAAAGACTGATTAAAATACGTAATTTTAAGGCTTGTGGAAGTTTATGTGAATGCTTAATGTATCTAATTACGTTTATTTCGTAAACCAAATGTTAAATCTGTGTGAGTGTCTGTCTGTTTGCTCGCTGCTGATTGGATAAAAGGGGTCCTGGAGGTGAGGAGCAGTAGAGCAGGTGGAGGTGGTTCACAAGTCTGGGAGAGACACAGAGCAGGAAGAGGGTGTGCCGCACCATGGGTGCGTCCAAATAGTCCCTCCTATCTCCTTTCCTGTTCACTTGTCCTTAACCCCCGTGGATGACGTCACGGGCTTAAGGAAAGGTGTTCAGAGTCTTCCTAAAGGAGTTAAAGGAGGGCGATCGTGTTGTTCTGACAATCCGACCGCACTTCCACTAGGTGGCGTCATAATAATCCTTCTGCCGTGGTGAAAAATAAACTAGCCTGAAATAGACCACAAAAAGCACATTCCTCTCACTCACTTCTAAAGGAAGCATCAGTGGTTCCTAGGCTGAAGGAGGTTCTAAAGGAAGCATCAGTGGTTCCTAGGCTGAAGGAGGTTCTAAAGGAAGCATCAGTGGTTCCTAGGCTGAAGGAGGTTCTAAAGGAAGCATCAGTGGTTCCTAGGCTAAATGAGGTTCTAAAGGAAGCATTGAGCCTCCTTTCCATCGCTTAGTGAGATTTCATGGCCACCACCTAAACACTTCCTGGGTTAAGGAGATGTGGATAGGAAAGGAGATAGGAGGGACTATTGGGACGCACCCCAAGCCTCAAGGAGTTGAGCATTAAAGTGCAGGTCACATGTCATGGTCATAGGTTGTCGGTCAAACAGTCTGAACAAAGACACATCAGGTGAAACTTCAGCCCAAAGTTTCCACGTGTCTGGACTGGATGAGCTGCTTTTGACCAGTTAGTGAGCAGAGGCCACGGCAGGCTAGATGTTCACCACCAGATGGCGAGCCACCCTGGATGCTCCAGAGTTCCTCTGGCTACTTTGGACGCCTCACAACTGCGTCGTGTTGATTAATGGTGAAAAATGTGTTTTTCTTTTTTTATTAAAATAAGACATTTGTTCTCTCTTCATATGAATTTCCTGTGGTTCTGTTTGATGTAAATGTATTTTTGGCGAGGGTTAAAGGTCCTCAAACATGAGTTTGCAGTTATTTTACTTTCTCAAAACTAATATTATACTGAGTTGTTTTATTAAAATACTACGAAAGAGCTCAGGGACAAACTTCTACTCACTATGGTTGGAAGACGGGTCCGATTTCATCATTGGATAATAAGAGGAAGCAGTTTAAAGTTCATTCAAACTGGTTGGAAAAGGTTAAAGTCAGAGATTGATGAAGACAGTCAAGAACTTCTACGTTAAATCTTTATGGAACTTTCAGACTCTCGTGTTGAAATATAAAGAGACATGTCTTTCCCAGACTGAAATCATATCTAATATGTCTTGTGCTTGATTTCATACATCTGTGGCGAGATGTCTGAGCGACGCTCTGAACTAACCCCGTCCTTCCTGAGCGATCCGGAGCTGATGTGGTAATCTTCTGCCTCTCTGAGCCAGTTCGATGTCGTCCCTGTCCCGCTGATGGTTTCCAGCTCAGTTTTCTCTTCCCCTGCGGGTTTCTCTGAGCGTGAGCCCGATCCACCGCCACGTCCTTCGCTCCTGGTTGATAATCTCCCTCAGTAATCTTCATCATATTACCAAAAGCCACCAGATCCCAAGGACGGAGCAAAGGCACCGGTTCACAAACACCCAGACCCCGTCGGGGATGTTTTGGTTCCCTTCCCGGTCGCAGCACCGTAGAGTCAAACGGCTTCCATGTTGCTGGTGAAGATCATCAGCTCGGTCTTAAAGTTTCCATGTTGTGCAAAATTCACCCTATAATGGTTTTCTAACAGTAGCATGTGTCCTCATAGCCTGTGCACGAGGCCCCAGAAGTTGCGCCATGTTTTAGTGAACGTGTGCTCATACAGGAGAATCAGAGATTATTCCCTTTATGACATCACGTGGGGAAATAAATCCTCCCTCTGGTAGTGGATACTCATTTTGATCCTCCCCCCAGGGAGATAAAAGAAAACTCACAAAGAGTACTGATATACTGAATAAATTCTTCCGACCAAACTAAGTAAGATATCAGTACACATATTTGTTTTAACTCGCCATCTTCAGGAGCTTCTCCTTCTACGTCAGATTCTGGTTCAAACTGGTTGAACGACAGCGTTTCTCCAACTCGACAATAAATCCAACGTAAACATCAAGTCAAAGTCAAAGTCGCTTTAGTTGTTAGTTCAGCTACACATTTTCACACGAAGACGTTAGTGCATTGTGCCGGTGTATCGGATTAACAAGTTTCCCTGTTAAACGGTGACTGACTTACTTTTGTGTTCATCGTTGCTTCTAGTAACAGAATATATTCAAATGTGAATCATAAAAGTTACAACACTTGGAAGCTTCATCGTAAACGCTGTTTAATGGCGTTCGTCAGGACAGCTCAGGATTTATGTCGGGTTTTTAACGTCTGTTATTAGCAGCAACGAGGGACGCTAAAGGGTCAGCAGCTAACAGGGAAACCACTTATTCTGAAACACCGGACAGCTCTTCTCCAGAGACGGGCCTGGAGTCGGAGTGGATCGACACGGAAACAGAAACAGCCTGTTCTCGGTGGAGCTCACGAGAGGAACTTTTAGACCGGATGGAATTCAGGATCAAGGCTTTGAAAACAATGGACCTCTGACACAAATGTGAAATTGTTGAAAAACTGTATGATATGGAACCTTTGAGGCTAAAGTTGCTGGATCTCCCGACACATCGAGTTTTACAAATTGTTGCCTGGTTTTCAGAGCCGCCATCAGTAGAAAGGCAGCATCTCGTAATTAAGAATGACAATAATACAACTGTTACTTTGTGAGTTCTAGTACTTAAAGCTTCATGAGCATAACGTTGAAACAATGAAGAATAAAAAAAGGTTTGAAATATTCTAATTGTATTCTTCATATTTTCTGCGAAGCTCCTGTATTTGTGTTCTGTATTTTTAGACGACTAAAAAGTCCAAAACTTGAACTCACGTTGGCTTTATCCACACAGCCATAAATCCCACATTATGAATTTAGCCCAGATGGCTCTAATTTGCCATTAATTGCACACAGCAGGCTGAACACTGCTTTGTTAAATTGTGCCCTGCAGCCACGTAAACCATCGGTGCTTCTGCTGCAGAACAGTGCGTGTCCAAGTTTGACATATATCAATTAATTAGAGGTAATTTGACTAAACATAAATGCGCTCAGGTACGGCGCTCAAACAATGATTAGCTGAAGATGCGAAGGTAGTAAAGTTGACCGTGGCTTAGATGGTTATTGTTTGTTCACAAGCACACGTGTGTTTAAACAGGCTGCAAAGCACCAACAGACACACGGTGACACACTCAAAATCTGCAGAATCAATCGAACGGGTTGCAAGCAAAGCATTTTACCAAAGTTCAGCCCCGTTTGCAGGACAACACTTCAGGTGGGAATGCATTGAGTTTTTATTTTTAGAAGAGTTTCATGTTTACACAGCAATGTTTGTTTTAGAAATGAAACCATACACACACACACACGCGTGCAGAGAACAATACGCCTTTATAAACATTAACAATGGGTGTACGGCGCACATTCGTATGGGCAGACAACCTCGTTGGATTGTTATTACGGTGACTGGGAGTCATGACACTCCGGAGGAAGACGTCACTATCCAGCTACTGAGCGTGTGCAGAAGATCCAATTACTACGACCGTGGTGCGCATGTGCAGGAGCGGCGTTTCAGAAAAGTTGCATTTCCATGGGGACGGAATCAGAGTGTTTTCACAAAGTGTCGTTTCACGTCGTTTCCATGGCGACAAAACCGCCGCATTTTGGAAAAAGTGGCATGTTTCTCCCTTTTCCACGGAGAGGGAGCGATTTTTGAAAAGTTTCACATTGGGAGCCATTTTCAAAAAGTTGCTTCAACAAGAAACCAAACGTGCCTCTCTGGAATACGTGGAGAAAAACACACCAGGGCACAGGGAGAACATGCAAAGTGCACACAGACGATATCAATCCAGTTCTTACGAGAGGAAATACAATCCACTTCGTGTCGTTGCAAATTTAGTTGTGAATTTGTCGTGAAGTCTTTTCGCTTTCTTTGCAAGTTTAAATAGTTCGGCATTACGTTTGAGTGCAAAAAGTAATGCCGCGTGGACAACATGTGAAAGCGGGGCAATTATACACAGCGCCATGACACGTCTGTAATTACTTGCCAGGGGCCAAATTGTAGTGTTCCGTGTTTCCGCCCTTTAAGTTGCATGATAATAGAAGTGAATGTCTGTAATTGTGGCTAAGTGCTGAGTTTATGTTGATAAGTAGACGTCTTAGAGTCAGCTGCAGAGAGATGTGTGCCAGATTCCAGTTTAGTAGCTCACAAAATACAGATTATAATGTAGGAGATCACAAATAGGATTCATTTTACAGAAGTGATACCAAACAGTTCTGTTGAACACGGAATTACAGACATTCTTTTTATATGCAAAATGTAGATTATCTTCACAAGTTCACAAGCAATAAAAAGCTCTGTAATGATAGGAAAGCAACACAGTGTGCCCTCGTCATGATTAGCACCGACTTTACTCTGGTAAAGTCTTATTTACCTTATAGTATGTTTACGTTATTTGTTCATCGGCAAAATTGCACAAATGATATAAATTGAAATAAGTTCAGAATTGTTCTTTGGCCTAAATTGTCCTTTTTTCT
Source organism: Lipophrys pholis (assembly GCF_963383615.2). Lineage (NCBI taxonomy): Eukaryota > Metazoa > Chordata > Actinopteri > Blenniiformes > Blenniidae > Lipophrys > Lipophrys pholis. The sequence goes on along the minus strand of NC_137632.1, from coordinate 27,149,852 downwards.
GTTGGGACACTGTTTTACATGAAGAACTAGTTTGGTTGCTCAGTTCAGAGACTTTCAAATTAAAATCAAAAATCAAAAAGAACAGTGATCGTGATTTTATTCCCCAAACAACATCCCCCACCCCTACCCTAACCGAACTGTAACCATCCATCCATCCATCCATCCGTCTGTCCATCCATCCATCCATCCATCCATCCATCCATCCATCCATCCATCCATCCATCCATCCATCCATCCAGCGTTCTGCTGACAATTTCCTCCTGGGTGGGTCGGACCGATAATATAGTGCCAGGACAACCTTTAAATTAAAACTACATTGTTTCTGACGTTTCTGTGAAAGCAGACATCATTTTCAAAAAGTTGCCGTGTAAACATGCAACTTTTCTGGAACAAAAAAGCGAAAACGATGTGGTTTATCTTGAAACATCGTCATGTTAACGAGGCCTAAAGGCGACACTGATTTCCATCCATTCCAGACAAAAGGCTGCAATCGTGGGAGAATCTTTGGTCTCTCTTAATCAGTAGTCTTACAGTGATGCCACTAACACCTTATTTAGTAATACCTTATTCTCATATGACCATTTTTTCACTATTTTCAAACCAGGATTAAATTAAAAACAAAATTAAAGTTACTTATCCGAGTCACTGCGTTACTATTGTAGCGTCTAGCAGGACGTTTGAAAGGAAGACGTTCTGTTGTGGCTTTCTGCTGTTGTGTTGTGTCTTTCTGTTGTTGTGTTGTGGCTTTCTGTTGTTGTGTTGTGGCTTTCTGTTGTTGTGTTGTGTCTTTCTGTTGTTGTGTTGTGGCTTTCTGTTGTTGTGTTGTGGCTTTATGCTGTTGTGTTGTGGCTTTCTGTTGTTGTGTTGTGGCTTTCTGCTGTTGTGTTGTGGCTTTCTGTTGTTGTGTTGTGTCTTTCTGTTGTTGTGTTGTGGCTTTCTGTTGTTGTGTTGTGGCTTTATGCTGTTGTGTTGTGGCTTTCTGTTGTTGTGTTGTGTCTTTCTGTTGTTGTGTTGTGGCTTTCTGTTGTTGTGTTGTGGCTTTCTGTTGTTGTGTTGTGGCTTTTTGTTGTTGTGTTGTGGCTTTCTGTTGTTGTGTTGTGGCTTTCTGTTGTTGTGTTGTGGCTTTTTTTTTGTTGTGTTGTGTCTTTCTGTTGTTGTGTTGTGGCTTTTTGTTGTTGTGTTGTGGCTTTCTGTTGTTGTGTTGTGGCTTTTTGCTGTTGTGTTGTGGCTTTTTGTTGTTGTGTTGTGGCTTTCTGTTGTTGTGTTGTGGCTTTTTGCTGTTGTGTTGTGGCTTTCTGTTGTTGTGTTGTGGCTTTCTGTTGTTGTGTTGTGGCTTTCTGTTGTTGTGTTGTGGCTTTTTGCTGTTGTGTTGTGGCTTTCTGTTGTTGTGTTGTGGCTTTTTGCTGTTGTGTTGTGGCTTTCTGTTGTTGTGTTGTGGCTTTTTGTTGTTGTGTTGTGGCTTTCTGTTGTTGTGTTGTGGCTTTTTGCTGTTGTGTTGTGGCTTTCTGCTGTTGTGTTGTGCTGTTGGCTCTTCTATGCCACCGCAGTAGGAGCCTTTAACCAGGGAAACACATACATTCAGTGGTAATCAGATCACCTCACAACATTATTACATACAGTATTTAATCCCTCTGCTCCATCAGTTTTCTCCAGGTTCTCCATCACGCCCATTCTAAGTTCTTTAGGTCCGCTGCTGAACGCTCTGTGGTGGTGTTCTTAGTGAGGCTGCGTTGGCCTGGTGGTCTGTTCAGGCTGATTCTCTCTTTTCAGCGGGTATTTCTTACAACGCTGTCCCTTCACACTGCTCTTGACAAAGCAGGTATAAATGATGGATGGATGTGTTGGTTAACTGGGTTTATGGTGAAGCTCTTGGGGTATTGAACGGGACAAAGAGCCACAGCTCACGCCCAGCAGCACAAAGGGAAAGATGGACAGTTTTAGAGGGACCAGCGGTGACCTTTGACCCCAAATCCAACTATAAAGTTTGGAGAGCTGCACCGTTTCACAGCAGAAAGAACAGTGGAAGTTTTGTGTTTGTGACTAACGTGGTCCAGGATGTTGCTGCTCAATCTCACTGGAGGAAAAGTTCCCAGAAAGAAAGCTCAATGACCCACCGAACCTGTAACTCATCATTTAAAGCCGCTGAAGTGATAAACACACACTTATATCTGGATGAAGAAGCTATATACACCATATTATAAGATTTTTTTTTTCAATTGTTGTTCTTACAGTTTTTTCTTACTTTCTCATATCATATTTAAAATTCTGTACTTTAAATTTCTGCTTGTCACTGATTTAATTTATTTCTGCATATTATACCTCCATCGGCAAACCGGAAGAGGTAAGTTACCATATTTTCTGTATAACAACTCAATTTTTTCTTTATTGTTTGTTTGGTCATGAAACTTTTGGCAAAAAGTGACTTGTACATCTAAATATACCATGTGACCACTAGGGCCGGGCAAAAAAAATATATTTAACTGATTTATTTTTATCTTTATTTAGCAAATTCAAGTTTATTTCCCTTCATGGTTTTTCTGAATTTTCCGGGTTCTGTTCTAACATTCCTTGTGGGTTTCTGTAGCTGCTGTTGCACTTTTGCTTAAACTTGGATTAAAGCTTGAATTTGTTGAATGACGGAGCCTCATTTACTTTTTATGGGATTGTTTAAATGTATTTTAACTCTCAGGACAATCACAACAATAAATTTGCACTTTGACAATATATCTGATGTCTGCAGTCATTTTTAAGTGCAAATATCAAAAATCAAATCAAAACTCGAATTTTTCTTTAAAAAAGCACAATTCTTTTTTTTTTGGGGGGGAGGAGGGGGGGGTCGCCCAGCCCGAGTGACCACTAGAGTTCAGAGTGAAACTATAAGGGAGTGGAGAGAAGAAACTGTTTCCGTGATGGAGAAAACTAAGAAGGCTAAAGGATGAGGAAGGAATTCACAGACGGTTCTGGGACTAAAACTGCTGGACGAAGATGATAGACGGTGCAGTTCCATCTGGACATGGAGGAATAACTGTGACTTAAACACCAGTGACACTTATAGATGTCGTTTCCTCTTCAGGACAGATGGAAGTTATAGTCCAAGGCAGACGCTCCAACGTCTCCAGCTCTTGTAGGAATCCAGTTTGATCTCTAATATCATGAAATTAGAATGAGAATGAATGAACGTGTTATTCTTCCTATGAAGCGTTTCAACATCACACCTTCGGAGGAGTCTGCTCGTTTCCAGCTCCTCCAATCCCCCATTCCTGCCACCGTGGGCGCCGTAATGTAATTCAACTTTGGAAACATCCTTAATCGCGGATGGCGTCGCCGCGGCGACACGATCTTATTGCACTGCAGAGAGAGAGAGAGAGAGAGAGAGAGCGAGAGAGAGACTCTCAGTTATGGAGGGGAAAGGCTGAGATACGATGTGGGGAGAGAGAAATATGTTTCTCCGTGACACCGTGAGTAAACGAGTCCACGGCGGCCTTCAGACGCTGATAAACTGCACGAGCGCGGCTCTCTGGTGACGCTGCGTTTCGGCAGAAAAGAAAAGGAAAGAAGAGCGGATCTTTTTCGCGCCGGTTGTTTGCCTCCTCGGTCTCGTTCCGGTCCTCCCGGCGTCTCCCCGGGTCCTGCGTCGCAGATCGTTACGTCTGAGCACGCGGAGATAGTCGGGGACCCTCCATATCAAAGGAGTGAAGGTTAATTGAACAATTGTAGCACATCTGTTTCCCATCATGCATTGTTATCGAGGGGGTTCATTAGAGGAGTTCTGCACGGCGCAGCCCGCTCGCAGCATCTCCACGAGCTCCGAGCGTCTCGGGCTGCATATCAATATGTGGATGTCTGTTTACGAAGTGTTGTTGTGTCATGCAGCAGTACATCAATACCCAGCGCGGCGGCGGCGGCGGCGGCGGCGGCATATTCATGAGCGTTAAAGCCTCCAACGCTTTGATATAAAGCAGAAGGGTGGATGCAAACGCTGGAAGGAGGCTGTGCTGCGCTAATTAACAACGTCTGATTATACACGGCGAGGAGAGCGCACCGCGAAGCGCCAGGTGTAAATTGCTTTAGGTGGCTGCGAGTACATGTTCAGATTTTGTCGTAATTACTTCCCATGTGTAGACGTACATGGGTGGGTGAATTAAGAGCTCAGTGCAAAGGCGTTGCAGGCGGGGGGGGGGGGGGGGGGATGGGGGGTGGTGACTGAGTCAACACCTTCAGGTTGCCTTTAATCCGACACGCCTGGACGGGCGATGGCGGCGTGCGTGGATGCGTGGATGCGTGGATGCGTGCAGCAGACAGAGCGTTTGAATGCAGAACTTGTGTCTAATTAGACCAGTTTGACGCTTCCTGTTTACGATAACGCTGCCAAAATATACGACGTGTGCAAATCCTTTTTTTTAGTCCGACGCAAGAAGGTCGAGTGTGAATAAATTCAGGATACATTCACCTGAGGCTGTTCGCACGTTTCCTGGTGAAAATGGAAAAGTTCTCTTGTGTTTCGGGGTCCGTTTACACGACGACTGAAAACAGAACTTTTTTAGAAACACAGCGACTCCGTCTCCGTGGAAACGGGCGGAGTCGCCACATTTTGAAAATGGCTTCCAACGTGGAACATTATAAAAATGCTCCAACTCTGTGGAGGAAAAGGCGAGAGACGGGAGAACACGGACGTTCTAGTGGTCCGACCTCCGAGTTAGATTGTTATTACGGTGACTGTCAAAATAAAAGTACAGAGTCCCAGGAGAATATGGACTGGGAGTCATTACAGCGGGTGGTTGGGGGTAAGGAAAGAAACATTATTTATGACTTATCTGATCCTGTCTTGGTTTCACCGTGTTGTTTTTCTTTTTTTGTTTTATTTTGTCAAATTACTTTTATTACTGTTATCACTACGACCAATTTTACCTAATGTCAGTACTATTCCTGGCATTTTTGTTGTATTTTTATTATTTTTCTTACCTATTTTCTGTACCTTATGAAATTATTATGATTTTATTTCACAGTATTTTATGTTTATTTGTTATGGACTTATATGAGGGAAAACAATCAAAATTGAAATAGGATTTTTATTTCTTTTTAATATGAGATGCTTAAAAATAAATTTTACTTGACGAAATGAGGAAACTTTGTGCAACGTTCATTCTGCGTCTTACTGAACAGGCGTGCGTCACGCATGTCGAAGTGCGCTCGCTCTTCCCATCAGTGCGTAGAATTAAACCGACGGTGGAGGAGGATCCACTCCTATCGCTGCTCACTGGGTAATAGTTCCTCTGTGGGACGGCCGCCGGCGAGCGCAGCGCCACAGGCGATGTGCACGAGTGAGCGTGGCGTAATGGCGTCTTTCAGTGACTCGCAGGTTTTATTGGGTCATTACAAAGCACCATTGTGTGCACACTGCTCGACGCACAGCGGATGGGAGACGGCGCCAATACATTTTTAAGACCTGGGGGGCAAAACTAGATGTATCTGCCTAAATGGACGAGCCTTCTTCTTCTCCTTCTTCTTCTTCTCCTTCTTCTTCTTCTTCTCCTTCTTCTTCATCTTCTACTTCTTCTTTTTACGCCGCAGTCCCTTAGAGCTCGGCTTTAAAAAACATGTGAAAGCAAATGGTCCACATGTATGGATCAGATCCATTCAGTTTAAGAAGTCCAGCCCCGTTTTGATCTATAGATTTATGAAAGCTTTTACAGCCTCTTACGGCACTTTACAGTTAAAGTGCGCTTCCGTAGAGCCTCAAAATAGACGCTGCTTGGATAAAGTGGTGGCTCCTAGAAGAAATGGTATTTGAATAAAAATCCTACCGCTCTGCTCAGGTTTTTTTCTTCAATACGTCATGAACAGAATTTTATTCCTCGAGGGCAGTAAGAAATAAAATAAAAATCTTATTCATAGATTGGGACCTCTCACTGAAGTGTTCATGCTGTGACAGATATTACAGCGGCGTGCTGAGCGTCTCCGAGGCGTGGGACTGAAATTCAATTTCTCCAAAAACATGCAAAGAAGAAATGGGACTTCCAAGCTTCTGACCTGAACGCGGACCAGGTTTGTTAAATTCTCACAAGCTGCTCTTGTCACATTTCTGTCATTTCTCAGTGTTGGAAACACTTTGCACTGAATTGTTTTTGTCGTTGGCCTTTCTGCGAAGTTTGCATGTTCCTCCTGCACGCGGGAGGATTTTCTCTGCAGCATCGATCAGATTCGGAACCGTGCGTCGGAGTTCGGCCCCGTTTGCGCAACATTCCAAGTGAAAACACGTTAAAAACGTGGATTATTGTTTGTGCACTGCAACATTTTGAAAATGATTTCTGTTTCCATGGAAACGACAGAAAGACGAAAACAGTAGTAGTTGGCATGCCGGGCCACGAGTTGGCGCTGTTCGTTTTTGTAATAAAACCACTCACACATGCAGTAGAGAACAACATGCTACACACTTTCACTCTGAGAGAACACGGACATTCTAGTGGACAGACCACCAAGTTGGATTGTTATTAAAGTGACTGTCAAAATAAAAGTACCAAGTCCCAGCAGAATATGGACTGGGAGTCATGACACTCTGGAGGAAAACATTGTTTTTATTGTCTATCTACTGCGCATGTGCAGAAGAACTATTTACTTCTGCCGTGGCGTGCATGCACAGTAGCAGTGTTCCCCACGGAGCATTTATTTTAAAAAAGTTCTACCTGGGGAGCGATTTTCCAAGAAACCTCTCAGTGTCTCCGAGCACCGATTCGACAAATAAAATGAAAGTTTTGCGTTTTCCCTTAAAAATTTAGTAAACCGGTCCCTTGATGAGTAGTTTATTCTGAATCGTGTGTGTGTGTGTGTGTGTGTGTGTGTGTGTGTGTGTGTGTGTGTGTGTGTGTGTGTGTGTGTGTGTGTGTGTTTCACACTGTACCTGAGCGTGTTGAGTCTAATTACCCCCAAATTAATTGATATTTGACAAACTGTGGTTTACGTCATCTGATGGCTGTGGGGCTCAATACAAGCAAACTGTGTTTTGCCTGCTGTGAGCAGTTAATGGGGAATTACAGGCATCTGGGACAAATAGATGATGAATGATTATTAGCTGCACTGATTAAAGTAAACAAACAAAAAAAAACCAATATGACTTTAAAATATTGAGTTTCTGATTCCCATTCATCATTGGTCAAAATTTGTATTTTAAATAATTTAGAGAGAGTTGATTAAAGCTTTCTGCTGGTAACACCTGCTGGAATTTCACAGTAAAATGATCTGAGTTGTTTAAGTTAATGAGACATAATATATAGTCGTAGTAGCCGGTAGTACATTCCAGGAGAAGCTTTTGCAGCATTAATGAGCTGCAGGAGAGAAGATATCTGCTAAAAATTATTGCAACACTAAAAAAAAAAAAAAAACTCTTTTCACAATAAGAAATTGCAAAGATGTATTTTTTGTTTCATTGTAAATGAGCATGTTTCATGCTAATGCTAACTGGGCTAATTTCAGGGACACGTTTGTGCGAACGAGGTCTAACAGTTCTTTAAGATACGGTGGAGTCTGATTGTTAAGAGATTTTAAATCCTCTCTATGGAATGGACTGCTGACCTGACCAACACCTCTGGCAGAGCGTCTCCTCTCTCCAGAAGAATCAGTGGATGGCTACGAAACCCTCCAGTGTAAAGCACCGTGCTGTTATTGGCAAATCAAGTTCCCAAGAATCAGTGCGGCATCACTGTGTCTGTCAAATGTCCCGTATTCAGAGTTGATCTTATCAAGTGTCTTTCTAACCCTGATAAAAACGAGCCATTTCATGTGTAAATACAACGCTGCACTCATGATGAGCCATTAAAGTTTCCTAATCACAGTCCGTGGCGTTCATCACGCAGGACCAAGAGCGTGGGATCAAGGATGAGAAGGGTTAAGCTTCTCCTGAAAACTTCTATTTATGAACGCAGCGGGAAATCAGTGTGATTAATCGTTACGGCTTTGGTGGGAAATTGGACTCGCCCAAATTCAAAACATGCCCAGAGGATTTGATTGAAGAGACTAATTGTCTTTTAGAGGAATTAATTAAGTGCATGTTCACCGGGGACCGGATCACACGCTCGACACGGGGGATTTGGTTTGCTCCGGCAGAGACGGCGCCGGCTGCGAGGCCTTGGAGGAACGCCGTCTTTGAAGCCGCACTCTCGCCGAGGACAGGGACGGAATCAATTCTGTTCAATTTGCTTTGAAGGGGGGAAAAATAGCTTCCCTCATCTCGCTCGACTCCAACGCTGCTCAGTGGGACACAAAGACGTGTCCCTCTTTAGTCTTTTTGTTGTGAGACCAAAAAGCTGGCAATTTGCATTTTTTGAAACCAACTGATTACCTGATTTTTCATTTATTTATTTATTTATTTTTAAAGTCCATGCAGAGTCGAAATGAAAGAAAAACATCCACAGAAGCTCTTTCATCTAACGTCACACTGTGATTATGGTCATTGATGATACTCCGGGACCTTTACACCCGTATCACACTGCTCTCTTCCTTTGCTCTTGTTTTATGTCATCAGACTGTCAACTTTAAAGGAAATAGCAAAACAGTGGGTGGGGGTGGGGTGGTGGGGGTGGTGGGGGGGTGCATATGTACATCCTGGAATCCATTTCTCTGTTTGCATGCTTTCCCTCGTCCTGCAACCTCTCTGACTTCGCCTCCTCCGTCTCGCCAGGTTTTGAAATGAGCACGGGGCCGATGGAGGCTTCGTCCGCACCCTGATTTCACGGGTCATCGTATCCTGGGGGGGGGGGTTTCGCTTCACCTTGCCCACGCGATGGACTCCAAATGAGATTTCAAGGCTGCTCACTGCTGGATTTACCTGCTGGTAAAGTCTATAGCCTGTTTCCAACGACAGTTTGAAGCCGTCGCCCCAAGAGGGGCATTAAACACAACGTCCCCGCGGACCTGATGTCATTTACTCTCTGAAACAACAAATAAGCGAGGCGCCTGCAGTTTCCTAATTATTTAGATGGAATACAAACAGCGTGCAGAGGGGAAATGTCATAACATAGGCGCCAGAGTTAATGAGAAGCCTCGGATTAGCAGAAGTCTCATTACATTAATGAGGTACAGCTTAACAAACACAATCCAAACGTCTAATATGAAGGAAATAAAATAATAATTAAAAAAAACACCTGGAAATATGAGTCATATGGAAACATTCAGTGACACAGAAGGTTTTTCATTTGTTTTGTAGCGAGTCCACGTAATCTGATATTCAAATTAAAATTCTCTTAAATTGTGATGTTAAATGAAGAAAGAACAAGTAGAATAACAGTCTTGTTTTGTTTATGGTCTTAAGACTACATATCGCAGTTGTTTGTGGCTACCCATTAGCCACGAGCTAACTAGCCTAGCCACCACGGGTTAAATCGGCGGGACTTCGGCTTTCGGTCTGGACCAATCAATGAGCCGTGTCTCTTCTTTATGCCCTCTCTGGTCAGTGTTTGGTCCGGTCTCAAAAGAGAATGTGAGAACGTGAACGCCACTCGAACCAAATGAAGGTGTGAAAACCCCCAGCAGTGCTCTTCAGAGAATTTTTCACTGTTTGTGCGTCTTTGTCAAGATGCGGCTCCAACCGTTCGTGTTTTCTTCTTTCTGAAATGAGAACATCAGTTTTACTTTGGTGATTTGTCGGCTCATTTCAACACATTTTCTCTCCAAAACAAAACCTGGAAGTGTCGCGCAGAAGGAATCTGTCACTGGGAGCACAGATGGCTCCACGTTGACATTTGGTGAAGGTGCTTTAGACAGGCTTCGTCCTCAGGCTTTAAGCTGATGTTAAAATAAGACAAACAAACGATACTTTAAACTTAAATGGAAATGCAGTCCAATGGTTACATTTCTGTGCGTCTCTCTCTGTTTGTGAGCGTTCTTGTTGTGATCAGGTTTAAGAAATGGCGGGTGAATGAGCCGCCCCCTGACTCATCTAAGTCGCCGGCCAATTGGCGAGCCTGCCGTCTGCCGGCGTAACATTATCTACTCGGCTCAGCTTGCATGGAACCTCAGTCTAGCAGGTACCGTGAAAATACCTGGTACCAAGTACTAACACATAATGGAAAACCGTCAATTACCAGATAAGTCAAGTCGAGGAGGGCTGAGTAGGAACTAGTGGAAACGCGCCAATAGAAAACACATAGAGTTGGTGGACACTTCGAAACAGGCCCCCTTTATATACATCGATGTGATTCTCATCCCACAATGTCCTCTGCATTCTTCAGGTAGAGATTGAGGTTCCCAAGGCGAAGGTCCAGCCTGGTCCTGAAGCATCAGTACCCACTGGTCCTACAGCCATAATGGGCTTCCAGTGTCACTCACCCACACAAGATTAATAGCGCTCACGCCGTCAGCGGAATTACTGTCATCATGCTACATTACCATCATTCTTCACGGCTCTCGGCTTCCCTTCCGACAGCTGACGACTCCCTCGTAATAAACTACTGACAGATCTTGACCCGACAGGCCTCGCATGAAGGCGTCCAGCTCTGCTTCTTATAGTAGTCTGACACCGTGTGTGATAGAGTGTGTGTGTGTATGTGTGTGTGTGTGTGTGTATGGGTGGGTGGGGGGGGTGGGGGGGGGGGGATCAGGGAGAGGGTGAGACTATTGGAAAGAGATGATCAATGTAAAGAACAAACAACTAAATATTTAAAATAACTACAATAAGATGTATTTCTGATCGTTGATCATTAAATCGACATATCGATCTGTATCAATGGGTCGTTACAAACAAACTGACCACACCGTTTTCAGCGTTCCTGCGGTTTTTGTGTAAAGAGACATCATTTTCAAAACGTAAATATAAAACATTTTGGAAGCAAAAACACTTAACAAATACCATTTATTGGATCAGCTGGGATTAAGTATTTCTATTCTATTCTATTCCATTCCATTCTAAAAAAAATGAAAATAGAAAGTTTAGCATTCAACCAGTCAGTGTAGTGATTTAAGTGACCCTGATCAGCCATAATTTTATGGCCGCTGACAGGTGAAGTAATTATCTCGACAATGTGATAAATGAGGCAGAAAGGGAACGTTTAGTCCTCAGAGCTGAACGCTGGACAAGTGTCAGGATATGAGTGAGTTTGACAAAGGCTAAATAGCTATGAGCAGATGAGTGCTTCACTATCTATCAGAAGTGGTCCAGTGAAGGAGAGACAGTGACCCCGCGGTGTGCTCATGGGCAGCTGAGGATCAATAACCCCTGTGATATCATGGAGGAACCTCTGAACAATGCAACCGGCACATGAGAGATCAATGACCAACATCTTGTCAGACACCGCAGCACACGCTCCACGGAAAGATGAGACAGGTTGGTGTTGAAAGGGAGATTTACACATGGTGAGGCTGGTGGTCATAATGTAATGGCTGATTGGTGTAATTGAGTCAGTTTCACTCGAGATGTGTATAAAGGTGATAGCGCTGATTTACATCGTTTTTAAAAAAAAAAAAAAAAAACCAACAACCAATAGGCAAGTTTTGGGTTTTCTTTTTTTCCAGTGTGTATCGGTGAAGTAGAAATGTTCGCTAAGAGAGGACGAGAGGGGATTTGAACCTTTGACCTGTAATGTTTTTGCCCTCAGAAAGCGGAATTCTTATATTACAAAGCTTCAACAGCTTTCAAGCTTTCCTCACTCTATATTTGCATGTAGTGTGAAGTCAGCCCGTAGTTTTTTCTCCCCATTGGCGCCCTGCAGCTGAAAATCTGTTATTCCTCCAACACCAGCAGCATCATTACGAATGTACAGCTTCACACACAAAACATCCACACTGCAACTTTTCACACATTTTAGGCGAAGAGTTGATGAGCAAAACTCAGAGAATCTTCCTTCAGCTTTGTGGTTTACCCATATTTAGATTTCCCAGTTTGAACTCTTCAGGGCAAAAGTGAAATAATACAGAATAAATCTGAAATGGAAACACAAAAATAATGGGTTTTCACTTCTTCTGAAATCTTTTGCATTTAGAAGCAGTAGAAATGCTGAAAACGATGTAGTTTTCATGTTGGGCCACTAGTGGGTGCTGTTTGTTTGTTTGTTTGTTTAAGTAATTAAATCTCACACACGCAAGAATATGGACGGGGAGTCAGGACACTCTGTTCTTATCGTTCTTCTACTGAGCATGTGCAGAACTACTTACCACGGCAGTGGAGCGCATTCGCAGTACTAGAGCACTTCCACTGGCCACCAGGAGACGGCGCTCAAGCATTTCAAAATAGTTGACTTATCCCCCGTTTCCATGGAGACGGATCATTTTCAAAAAGTTGCATTTTCAGTGGCTCAGAGCATCGCTGTTGTGTAAACAGACCCCCAAAACACAGCAGTTGTTGGTTTCCACATGTAAACGTCTCGTAAACGGGGCTTGTAAAGGTTTAACTACTCAAGTTATACACTTCTTCAAATTTCACCAGATCCATGAGTAAGTTTACTCTCCTGCATCGTCTGAAAACTTTCTGAAATCACCTTTTAATGAAGCAGACATTCACCCACTGGACACTTCATTTTTGGGACACTTGCGTTCCGGGACAATAGCCCGGCCATAAATCCAGCTTCCATGACATTTACAGTTCTTGTCTTTTCGCTGACACGGTGAGGACGGCCATAACTCTACTTTATGTTCATTACTGAGGTTGTAGTGGGCGGCGGGGTTGTACAGGAATGTATCATCTTGAAAGGTCTTCCTAATACCTGATACCCCCTCATGTACTTTAATGGGGCGGGTTAGGAGTACCTCAACGAATACTGCGGTGCAATGTCAGTGTTATAAGAACTGGACGGCGAAAGGTTGCTTTTTATGAGGAGTGCTTGAGGTTTATGTTGTTAACATTGATGACTACAGGTATGACAGAGTGCAAGATAAATAAATCCCAAAATGCATCAGATGAAAGTTCTGCGGGCAACACAGACATATTTCTCAGAATGTCGTGATCACAATCCCACATGTTGGTACTCGTTTACATCAACTGCAGTGAAGAAAAGTACAAATCCATGAAATGCCTCTATGAATATGATCTACAGTCTCAAGGTCCTGCTCTTTTGTATTTTTGACAGATGGTCAATCATCCATCCATCCATCATCCATCTATCCATCCATCCATCCATCCATCCATCCATCCATCCATCCAGCCCTCCATCCATCCATCCATCCATCCATCCTCTACACCACTTTATCCAGTACAGGGTTGCTGAAACGAATCTCAATGGACGAAAGTGAAAAAATAAATCTGAGAAGTAATTTAACTTAATTGAATCATCTGTGAAGTCAACCACACACACACACACACACACACACACACACACACACACACACACACACACACACACACACACACACACACACACACACACACACACAATAAAGTTGTCTGTTTGATCTGCTGACTGGGAGATAATTGTTCCCTCGATTCACGGGGCTTCATTCTGATGCTCTGGAATCTGATGCAGGAGAAGCTAAAGTGAAAATCACTTGTCTTCCCTTTCACAGCGTTTCCAATCATGTATCGTCTGGAAGACGGCGGTGGCGGCGAGGTGCTTGGGCCTGGAAGTCATTATAATCTAATTGATGCAGGTGGAGCTTATCTCTGACGGTCTGACGGTACAGATGCAGACACAGCAGAGGTCTCCGGGCCTGAAAGCCTCATTCATCTGCATTCCTTTATCCGTTTACTTCTGTCACATTAATCACAGTGTTCATGTAGAGTCTGATGCAGATGAAGTCGACGTCCCCGGGTCTTGGAATCACAATAGTCTTCATCCTGTGATCTATTTCCTACATGAAGTTTCCAATCATAAAGCGTGGATGTCAGCACAGCGGCGGTCTCTCCGTCTGGAAGTCTCTAAATCTGCTCCTTTTGCATCTTTAACAAACCACTTTGCTTTTGATGATGTGGAGTTTGGACGAAGCTGAGTTTTTTTAATTCACACTGCAGGTTTTGATGCTCAATTCTGATTTCTTTTTTGTGGTGCAGTAGAAGCAGATCAAATCTAGACAAATCGATGAGGGGAAGAAGAAGATTGAATAAAAAAGCATTATGGGATTGATCCACTGAAATCAGTCGGGTCACATCTTGGTTCATATAAACTGACATATATATAATTAGTCAGTGTTCATGTAAACGGGCCAATTTGATCATTTAATCGTAAAGAATTCAACCAAAAAGTAACCATGTGAGCGCAGCTAGTGATTTTTTTATAAGCTTTTCATTCAGAAGAGGAAACTGTACATTCACACCTTTAGGGGCCACCTATGGTCAACAGATGGAGTATGTCCTTTCCTGGCAGATGTTCTGCACTGTGAACTCGACCAGCAGCTCATCTGAGAGACTCCACTGTTGGAGAACGGTGTTGTATGACGGCCATGGAGCTCAGCCTCTCTCATCGTTACAATAATACCCCACAGCACAGTCGTTCCGCAGAGCCGTAATTTGCCACGACGGTCTGACGGGACAGCGGATTCATGCGCCGTGTCTCACGGACGAAGTTTGCACTCGATGGCTCCATATGGCGTCGGGCCTATTAGGGTTCTGGGGGAGAGATGAACAATTAGGGCTGGGCAATTAGACCAAGAGCCAGAAAGACGCTCTCCATACAAACACAATCAGAGAAACATCATTACACATGATTAGTGTGAGTGGATATTGAATGATGTAAAGTAGAGGAGTGATTTTGATTAGAGTCGACGGCTGCAGTTCGGATAAAAGCACATAATTGCGTGCAGCCAAATCCAAACAGACAAATAAGGAAGTGGAGCAACATGTTGCTGGGTGGAGGGGAAAAACAAACCCCCCAACAACAGCAGCCACAAGAAGACAGACGGAAACCGTCCAGCACAAGCGTAATGAAAGAATAACTCACATTCATTGTGTCTTCGTCTGTCTCTCACTTGATGAATTGGGGTGGGAACGCCAGAAAAGAGGCTGGAATAATTACTGGCAAATTCCAAACAGCCGTTAAGACGGCGGAGCGGAACAGATGCAGAATCTCTCCAGAAGACTGGAGGATACGACCCTCTGAAACATGATGAAAGGATCACACCTGGGGAGAGAGAGAAGCCGCGTACCTGCGTTTATTGGAAGCACGTCGTTAGTTTTGTTTGTTTCTGGCACTAATCCTCTCAACGGTCCCCCGCGGTCCATCAGCAGCATTAGAGCAACACTGACAGTACCAGCTTTCCCAGGTGAGGAAATCTGGTCCAATATGGACGGCTGAGTTCACGAGCATATCACGCTATGGAAAATAACACTAATACACTTTCCTCTATCATATTGGATCATATTGTTTCTCTTGGTTGTGTAACCCTGGATTCACGGAGTTCCAGCGATTGAATTGGAGATATTTTACATCTTATGAAGCAGAATTACAACTGCTGCTGCCGTTCCCCCGCTGAATTAGATTAGAACTGGACCTCCAGACATCACCACTTAGATGTGCTTTTATTCCATCATTATCTTTTAACTCGTCAGTTTCTGGTGTGAAAACTGGACAAAGGAAATACGCAAGGAGGCGACACGTGCCGCGACTGCAGAGGGATGGAAAGATTGAACCAAAAAAAAAAAAGTGAGAATCTTCCTGGTTTAGGCTGTTTATTGAGTTGTTGTTTTTTGTCAATAAGTTGAATAACAAACCACAAAAAAAGTCACAACACAACAACATTCAACCCTCCGACCTTCAACAATAGAAGATTATCAGCAAAGAGAAAGAAAGAAAAATAAATAATTGAACAAATGACTGACTGACTGACTGACTGACTGACTGACTGACTGACTGACTGACTGACTGACTGACTGACTGACTGACTGACTGACTGACTGACTGACTGACTGACTGACTGACTGACTGACTGACTAAATAAATAAATAAATAAATAAATAAATAAATAAATAAAAAAACACAGAATATAATAAAATTGGAAATCCAATCTGCATGGAATCAAGTAAAAAGAGTAAAAAATAAAGTAAAATAACAAGTAGAAAACTTTAATATAAGAAGCAGGCCCCTGATCGGGCGTTTCTAAAAGCCTCTCAGAGTTCCGTTAAGGAGGTCTTCATGTTCTCCACCCCGTCCACCACTTCTTCCTCCTGTTTTGCTCCATGAGACTTAAAAGGCTCATCCAGGTTTGCTGCAGTCGTTTCGTTTCAAGGTTCGTCTCTCTGTTGGTAACTTCATCGTTCCTTTCATTCTGACTACGTTCCTGTTTGTGCTGCAGCTCTGACATTACCGGCCTCTCAAACCATGGAGAGTTTAGATGACTTAAGTGTTTCTGTGGCTCCTGGGAACAGTTAAAGCTCTGTGTAGAGTTTGAAACCCTTGTGCTGAGCTGCGCTTCACAACAGTTTCATCACGGAGCCCTACAGAGCGTCGCTCCAACTTTACAGCTTCGTTTTAGTCCTGACAGGAGGCCAAAGCTGTGGGATCTTAAAAACACGTGGCTTTTCTGCAGTTTCCCTTCGTTGGCTGCTTCCCTCACGAATAGTTCAACCAAAACAGACTCGAGTGTCACAAAACAGAGGAACTGAATGCAGGATGTCAGTGATTTATCGACCATGAATGAAGTTTTATTCCTGCACTATAAAATCTTAAACGCAATAAATTATACAGATAAGAAGGGCTCTGAATATCTTTTAAACCAATTCCGTCATAATCCAATCTTTTTTTTTTTTTAATATTATTCAGTTTACCAACTCTTCAATGTTGCCCCCAATGGCACAATGCCAAAGGAACAAAAACTCTATTTCATACAAAAACAAACAACAGCGCCTACTAATGGCCCAACATGAAAACTACATATTTTCAAACTTTCGGCCATTTCGGTAGAAACAGACATCGTTTTCAAAACGTTGCCGTGTGAATGCAAAACTTTTCTGAAATGAAAATGCAAAAACGAAGCGTTTTCACTTGAAACGTTTTGTAGATTTTATCAGATTAGACTTTATTAATCCCACAACGGGGAAAATGTACATTGTTACAGCAACAGCTGTAAAAGTTTATACCATATACCAGGACTTAAAGAAGCAATATATACTACATAATAAAAGAAGCAGAATATACTATATACTAAAAGACGCTAAATATATGATATACCAGAATTCAAAGAAGCTATAAATACTGTATACTAAAAGAAGCAGAATATGCAATATACTAAAATATACTCAATGTACCATATACTAGAACTTAGGAAGCAAAATATACAATATAGCAGAAAGCCAAATACACAATCTACCTTAACAGAAAATATAAACACTCTACTATGAATATATTTACAATATACAGTAAAGTGTGCAAAAAAAAAAAGAAAATAGGGTCTGGACATGTTTATCCTCTTAATAAAGTTATTTCCTGAAAAATAATAATCTCATTTCTAAGATGCATTCCACTATTTATTGTTTTTTTTGTCCAACTTGTGGGGACGTCCACATGAGACAGGCGGCCTACTTCTCTTCCTCCACAGAGAAGGAAGGAGTTCTCGGGGAAAGTGACGCTTTTTCTTGAAAATCCCATTTCGCTGCGGCTCTGTGGCTCACGCAGCGGCAATAAAGCTGCTTAGCGCGGCACTCCGACTAACTAGATGAAAAGAAAACATCAGCCGGTGATGCCTCATCTTTCATCCGGTGACAATTAGAAGTTTTAATGCTGTGCAGGTGGAAGCGGAGCACGACCAACTCAGCAATGGAAAGTCGCAGGAAAGCTGCTCACCGACGCATCGGGGGCGTGAGCGACGGCGTTTCCGCCAGAGGTCTGGGAGGGCAACAAGCAGCACAGGCCCGCAAACCAGTTTCCCAGCATCCTCAGCTGCGGAGCAAAAAACGGCGGAGGTTGAGCCAGCCCGTCATCCCCATCCATCTCGAGATTAATAATCTATAACCTTATCCATCCTCTCATATAGATTAGAGAGGGCTCTGGGAGGAATCCCTGAAGAAATCAACACTTCGGTGCACAGTGATGTATTCAGTATTCAATACTCCCCAAAAAATTCAGCGGAGAAATTTGCTTGGAGCCACAGTTACACTCACATGGCTTATACTGTAAGTGATAAGAAGGACTTGTATTTACTTTCTTTTCTGGGTGTTTTGTTGGGAAAGAATGATGAGAGGAAAGCGGGGTGAACTCACCTTCAGGGCTGCAGCAGCAGCAGCAGCAGCAACAGCAGCAGCAGCAGCAACAGCAGCAGCAGCAGCAACAGCAGCAGCAGCAACAGCCAAGATTTAAATGAGAAATCAATGCTGTTAAAAGACTGCTCCCCAGAGTCCTGCCACACAGATTTAACAGATAGTTTTCTCATATTCGACTCCTAAGATATCCAGTCCTTAATACTGCTAAACTTACCCAACTTGTACAGTTAAAGTACAACTGTTTCCGCAGTTCTCAACAAGATGGACACAGATGGAAGAATATCAGCTTACAGCATGTTGATTTAAGTTCGTGATACAATTTAGTAAAAATAATAACTATGTACGATCATAATAATATAAGAAGAAGAAGAAGAAGAAACACATTTTTATATGTACATACCCAAAATAATAATGAGGTATGAACATAATCTAAATGTGCATCAATACAAGTATTCGTAGATGGTCCTCAATTAAAAATTAAAAATAAAAGACAGACTTTAAACGGTGCAATTTATTGCATTGGGGACTACTAAATTCTACAATGGAACTATTTCAGGTACACACACAGACACACACACACACAGACACACACACACACACACACACACACACACACACACACACACACACACACACACACACACACACAGATATCCTCGTAAACAAAACACAGACAAAGTTGCTCGCTCTGCGTTAACTCCCGTTGACTCTGGCGCGATCCGAAAGCGAGATGCCCCATCCAATATGGCGGCGACGCTGCCTCAGTCTCCAGCACGGGACGAGGCGTCTGTCCTTTATAATGTCTCAGGACTCGTACTTCACCTGTAAAATGTGGATTTCAGTGCTCCTCTGGCTGAAACCTGTCGTCTTTAAGATTGTTTTGACTTGTTCAACATTGTTTGTCTCATTTTGGGTCAGCACCAAAGGCAACAACAACAACAATAACAAGGTCAAGCTGATTTTCTTAAACTCTGGGTTGATTTTATTCATCAGACAACAGGAGACGGCTTTTCCTCCCCGTCGATGCATCTTTTCTCCGTCCTTCTTTTCTTCTTGCATGGATGAGTTTTGAAATCGCAGTTGCACTAATGAGTTGTGTTCAAAGGCTTTTTCTTTTATTCCTGAGTCTATCAATTAATTCCTAAAACACAGTTTAGCTTTTAAGAGATTCCGACATTGAATACTGAGATTTTCTGAGCGCTTTGCACAATCTGCCTTCTCATCCTGAATCTTTCTGTGAAAACAGACATCCGTAGTGTTTTGGGTGTCTGTTCCCATGACAACGGTGCTCGGAGCCACTGAAAAATGCGACTGTTTGAAAACACTCCAGCTCCACTGGAAGCCAGGAAAAACGCAACTATTTCAAAGTGCTCCGTCTCCATGGAAACGGGGGAAAACACAACTAACGCTGCTGATGCGCACGCGAGACGCGGCCGTAGAGGAGCGCTCTTCGGGACAGTGAGACCAATCCAACTTGTCCGTGTACAAATGTCTGTGTGCTCCCATTGTTAATGTTTTTAGCGTATTGTTCCCTGCGTGCATGTGTGTGTGTGTGTTGTTGTTTCATTCCAAAAACAACCAACAGTGGACTAGCCGCCCATCACTCGCAGTTTCTGTGTAAACCGGCATTGTTTTCAAAACGTTGCCGTGTCTGATGGAAGCCGGACACAAACCCATACAGAGAGAGGTAGAACAACAGACGTCAAGACGCTGGTGTGGGAACGGCTGCTGTCGACGCCTAAATCCCCAAACTCTTTAGTGATCTTCATTCTTGACTCGCTGCCTCTCAAACCATGAAATATTTATTTTCTCCTGACATGAGCTTTAGGTGCAAACGTGATATTGTGCACACACACTGTGTACGATGAGCTACTAACAGGACTGAGTAAACCAGACCCTCGGGTGTGTTATTGACCTGTGAGTTGTTCAGCCTGTTATTTGATAATGTTATGTCACATTAAAGTCTCCGAATTAGATGTTCACACATCTCGTGTTGTTTGGGCCCGTGCTTGTGCTGAGTTATTTTCAATCCATCCATCCTCTACGCTTGTTTTTATCCTGGATAGGCTGCAGACCGCTGGAGCTGATCCCGTCCGGCTGCAGCTGGAAAACATCCTGACTGGATCAGCAGGATTTTGTATGGCTACCTCTCAGAGACACACCGTTCCAACACACCCACGGTCCATTTAGAGACAAAGAATAACCAAACTTAACAAGCATGTGTTTGGATTCTGGGGAGAATCTGGATTACACGTTGAAAACATCATACCTGGTCAATGAGAATGTTTAACCTTCAACAGAACAAAGTGCGTCACAGCTTAAAGGCAACACAGAAACTTCAAAGTAGACAGCAGTAAGGTATACAAATGAAAATAAAAGTAAAGGTAAACAGCAAGAAAACAGCATTAAAATATACATCCAAAAGAAAAGAAATAAAATAAACAAAAGGTTTCGAACAGAAAGGTTCAGAGTTTTTATTTAAAGGAGACATATCATGCTTTTAAATCCTTCCTTTTTACATATAAATCATACAGTTGTGGTCTATACAACGCGAAACTGCAATGCTTGGGTCTGAATTCCTCATTATTAGAGCTCCACAGGCCCCTTTTCAACACCTTTTCTGATGTGCTTCTGAGAGCAACTCGTTTTGGGGCGGTCTCTTCAAATGCAAATGAGACACTTCATACCCCTCCTCCTCTCCAGGTTGCAGAGGTGACACTCGGTTCAACGTCACCCTGTTCGGCCATCTTTGTAGTTTGATAGAACAGATACAATTATCTAGCGGTGCAGAAACTTTATATTCACACATTATTTACAAAATGTCAACAAGTGAAGATTTGTCCATCCAGCCATACATGTTGGAGCCAGAGTCAGACCCGGCGGAGCGAGATGAAAATGACGATGATGCACCTACAGAACAACGTCTTCATATGGATGTAACGCAATGGTGTGTTACTATATTTACACTAACTTCTCCATCCATGCCCACTACTACAATACTGCGTGTATTACAACGACTATTTAACACAGAAGTTACATTATAATCTAAAACGAGCACACAGCGCTAACATATGAAGACGGTGCAACTGCTAATGCTAACAAAACAATGACAGGGACGTCTTATCATCACACTTTTTAGCGTTATATACAGCTTACCGAAGTGCTCTGTTCGTCGTCTCCATAGATAAAAGGAACTGACCGCTCAATCAGACCAAGTCTTTCGGCAAATCCTTCTTTATACTGGCGGAGGTTGCTGAAGCAGTCGTCCTTAAAGTGATTCGCGCACACAAAAATGACCTTACCCACAGATGTGGGTACATTTCTGTGAAAAATAAAACTCAACCAGGCACTTCGAAAAGGTTCTGATGCTGGGAGACGGTGTAACGAAGCTTGTGGGTTACTACATCCAACAACCGAACATTTCCACTTATCCTCTCGTAACTTCGGTTGGACTACAAAATCGCAGCGAGAAACAAAAATGGCGGATTGCTCGAAATGTCGATGTCCTAATTTGGCAGTTCCGCTGAGAATACTGTGACGTCATTGTTCAAAAAACGTAATAGAGAATAGAAAAATCGAAACCGATCGCAAAATATGACCAAAACAGAATATAAAGATATCAACGGAGCACCTGAAGAGACTACTTTGAACTTTTCTGTACTTCTAAACACTCTAAATATACAACAAAATGCATTTAAGGGCTAAAAAAGTGGATTTAGCATGATATGTCCCCTTTAAATAGACTTGGAGGTGGGTGGGAGAATAAAAAGGGGAAAATGGGAAGAAAAAAAAAGAGAGAGAGAATTTATTTTTAAACGCAACACAGGAACTTCAAAGTAGACAGCAGTAAAATATCTAAAAAATTAAAAAAATTAAAAAAACAGCAACAAAACGGCACAAAACATTTAAAGAAGTTAAAATCGGATGAAATGTCACCATGCTGCTTGGCATTAAAATTTCAGTTTTAATATTTGGGTTCTTTGGTCCTATAATGTGAAAAGTTTGGATAAAAAAGGTAGAGCGAGTCTGTTAAGAGCTTTACAAACAAACAAAACGTTTAAAATGAACTCTGGGGGACAACAATAAAGGTGCAGTGCAGCAGTCTAAGCTTGAACTAATTAAAACATGAATGAAATGAAATAAAATGACAACAATCTCAACATAAAGCCAATATTAATGATGCAAAGATAAATAAGAAATGTTAAAAAAACTGTTGCATTGTGCATGTTTATACAAACTTGTATTGCATATTTATTTCAGGTTAAATCATTGATTATATAGGCAGTGGGTGGAGATGAGGATCAGGTGAGGGTGGTGTATTTGTGTTATTGAAGGAGGTAGGAATACACTTCTTCCTGTTCCTTTTGTTTGTTGTTGCTTTGTTTAACATATTTTTTATTCATTAACTGTTTTTTAAGCCCGAAGTAAATCCAAATATAAAAAAAACATCCCGTTCAAATCAATGTTTTTATTGACATTTTTACAGTTTGCTTAGTGGTTTAGCCGGATTGGAGCCTCTTACGTGATCTTCTTATTTTTTTGTATTTTACTGCACTTTATTATTAAAAAATATATACTTTTATTGCACTGTATTATTAAAAATATGGATACTTTTATTGCACTGAAAACCATCGGTTTTCTGTCGCTGGCGTCCAACAATGTGCAGTCACATGACTGTATCTGGTCCTCGTGAACAAATAGATCTTCTGCAGTACTTTGCTTCACTTTAACAAAAACAAACTTGTTTAGAAACATTAAAAACCAACACTTGATTTTTTCCTTTTTTTTGTTTCTAAAGCTCACTCATCTGACGGCGAAGTCGAGGACAGCGTCCGTTATCCATCTCAGATTTGAACGTCTTGAGTTTAGATATCTTGCCTGAAACTTTAATGTTCGTCTGATTGAACCGAGACATCGAGGATGTCCTGGAGACGCTGCTCTGTGACCGAAGTGAACACGTGGCAAGTGCAATTAGCCCACGGAGCCGGAGCTCTGAGGGCAGCCCGGACGGGGTCGCTGAGGTCGGGTGGACCAGCCGGATCCGTTATCGTCGCACGGATTGGTGGAAAACTTTTTCTCCTTTAATCTATTCTTAGTGTGCATCAGATATGAGCGTTTTTAAATGAATGCTGACCTTCTGCTTCTCACGCAACTCAACAGATCCTCTAATCTCCGTCAGACATTAAAGATGCTCTCTGTGAGAGAAAACCACCAAAAACACTTGGAAAAAAAAAAGATTATACATTTTTGATGAAGTACCCCTTTAAAGCTTAATTTCTGCCACCCTTAGAGGCATCAATCACTTGATCAAAGGCTCTGAATAATTAAGCACCTTTCACGGAGATCAGAGAGATTAGCCTAATCTGACGGCGCTCCAACATAATATTTAAATAATGACTAAATGCGCCCGGCTGCGGGGGTCGATCCTGCTTGTTTACTTTAAAACCAGGTGACTTTACCTTCTCAACTCTTTACAAACTTTAAGAAAATTACAGCCGAGGTTGAGGAAGTGAAACGTTGCGGGGGCGTTCACGGTTCCCTGTTTGATCCGGACCAGAGTTCTCTCCAGGGACTTTCTGGGAAAGTTTGCTTTGTCTGGCCGTCTGTGAACGCTCCTGGTCTCTGATCCGGATCTAACGAGGAAACTGGTCCCCTTGAAAACCTGTGTCGGTTCTCATATCTGCAGGCTTTCCAGCGGGCGGGGTGAGGCGACGTGGCGTTAGAGCACAGTGCATTCTGGGTAGTAAACAAACAAAGCTAACCGCGCGAATCAGAAGAAGCAGACGCAGAAAGTAAAAGTTGGAAAATATCTGGCGGGCAGACATGGAGGAGTGAGGAGGAGGAAGAGAGGAAGAAGTAGTGAGGAAGACTCTCATTGACATTTTGTCTGAAGACTTTATTTCACGGTTGTTTGCAGCTACCCATTAGCCACGAGCTAACTAGCCGAGCCACCAAGGGCTGAAACGGCGGGACTTCCTGTTTCGGTCTGGACCAATCATTGAGCCATGTTTCTGCTTTACTTCCTCTCTGCTCAGTGTTCATTTTGGGAGACAGCGCCCCCAAAAGAGCAGCTGCTGTAATTGCATGACATTTTTCCAGGTGGTTTGATCCGGTCTCAAAACGGAGTGTGAACGCAAACCGAACCAAATGAAGGCGTAAACCCCGCCCCCTTTCAAGCGAACGGAGTCTTAAAGGTACATGATCTTCTTCTGAGGACGTCACTAATGAGGTTATCTCCTGTTCTCCGTCGCCCAAAAGCAGCTACTCATTACATCCAGCAGACAAAGAGTCCTAAACTTCACGCGACGACACCCGACCAGATAAACACCGACGTGGAACGAGAGGATGAATTATTTATGACTGACAGCCGCTGAGTGAGGAGAATATCTCCACAAACAGCAGCTCGTAGTGCTGGGAGCTCATGGAGAATGTTCGCTTGTAATTGGCCAGAGAATATGCATTATTTATAGATAACCGCACTGCTCTGACAAGCAACCTTCGTTACTGTTATTACCAGTAATAAATACTAACAGTTGCGAGCCTTGGGTTTCTGTTGGGCTGGTTGCAGAAAGGTTCATTCCAGTGTTGACAAAGACGGAGAGTTTCAATAAAACCACTGAAGCTGGTTAGCAGAATAATCCATTTCCTCTGATAGATGATGATCCCGATGGGCTCATATTGAACACCGTGAATACGAGAGTTGGTCGTTATGATCTTCTTTTGTTTGGTCATGTTTGCAGTTTTGGTGGAGTGTTTCAGAAAAACACTCTCTTGTGTTTGTTCAGTGGCCACATCAAGGTTTACGTGCGTCCATCTTTTTAAAAGCTCTTTGTAAAGAAGAGGAGTGGTGAGGATTCCTGAATAATGGGGCAGCAATTTGTGATAAAAAAAGAAAAAAAAGAAAAAAGCACCAACTTTGGCACAGATGTACCTTAATATGTAGTTAACAAATTCAGATAGCGAGTCACTTCAAAACTGATCAGGTGCAGCCACGGCAGCCATTTTACAAAATGGCCGCCAGAATACTTGCGCTGTTTTCAGAACTGCCATCTACAGTAAACCTGGGTAATTTCTCATATAGCTGCTATAAGAAAATACTATGAGGTTGTGTCAAGGGTTGTTGGCAACTCCTGATCATTTTGATGGATAAGTTCAGGATAAAGACACATATTTAGACAGAAATGTACAGTTTATTGAATGTTGAATTATCATTTTAAATCTTTGACAAAAACACTATTAGGCTTATTACTATAAAATTAAATCAAATAAGTTTTATATTGTAAAAAAAAATAAAATCAACAGCACATCAATCAGATAATATTAGTCCAAAACGTATATGTATATTTATATTCATTCAGATTTTGTCTCTATTACAAGAGGAGAGTGAGGATGTGGTATTGGTCATTGTCAAGGTCAATATGTTACCAGTAAGTATATATACTGTAAATATATCACTTTAATTGGCGAGCACTCTCCTTCACACACACACACACACACACACACACACACACACACACACACACACACACACACACACACACACACACACACACACACACACACAAAGGTGTACGGCCAAGTCGCAGCTGAGTGACTCCAAATGTTTCTTCAACACATTTATATGTGTGTATTGATTTCTGCATCTTTAAATTTGGACCTCCAGAGCACACGACCAAGAACCTGCTTCCGGTTGGTTTTGTTTTGATTTGAGACAACGGGACACCACCGACACGCCTGACCGCACTTCACTTGAAGACCGACGGGAATCTGTGCAACACGTAAACAACGGTTGCATCAGCCTGCAGCTGTCAAAGACGTGTGCTTTGCAGTTTTGAATCCATTATGCATACGTTCTTAAGGCTGTTGGTGAGTTTTCAGCTGGGAAAAAGAAAAGAATAATCCCCCAACAGGATTTTCAAACACGTTGCTTTGCATTGAGCTCAGCGCAGTGTACCTGTAGAACTTAAACTTATATTGCAGAATATAATTTTTTTGAATCTGAAGTTGAAAATACCTGTGTAAGGGGAAAAAGAACTTCACACTGTTAAAAAAAAACGTTTTTCAGGAGATTTTCTGGTGAAAAACTGTCAAACCATGACAGTAAAAACCTGTAAAGCTGTTTCTTACCGTCAATATAACACTGAATCCCTGCAAGCGGGTAACTCAAGAAAAAAAAAGCTGTATTTAAAAATTAATTATTCTCCAGAGAAAATACATTTTGATTTACTTGCAAAATTACTTGAAAAATGCAGTTCAATGTCAAACAGTCCATACTGTGATTTTTGCATTTATTTCTGGAAAATATATATATGTTTTTTTTTTTAAATGTACTGTACTGTAATGTATGTACTGTTTAGTGGCGGCTGGCCAATAGAGGGCGCCAGGGCGTGAAGTGAATGAAAATAAAGGGAATAAAACTTATTCCAGAATACGACAGGGCCGCTCGGCCTCCAGCTTTATTAGCTTCAGCGGTGATAGAAAAGGACTTTGAAGAAAGGAGGATAGCTTTTGTGTTGAAATAATCAGGATTTTGAGCGAGTAAATGTTGCTATTTTACTAAATAATATTCCACTTTTATGAGGTTATTATTGATTTGTATTTATGCAGGTGAGCAGCAGGAGGAGAGTTTTGCACTGCGGGTTTGTTTCTTGAGTAAAGACATTTCTTCTGGCTGCACGAGTATCTCTCTGCGACGCAACGGCTCCTTATACTGCATTTCTGCATAATAAGATGCTTTTCATAGCCATAAAAAAAACAGTTGGATTGATTCAGACCGAGCACGACTGAAGGCCCAGGAGTGAAATACTCGGCCCGTCACTGGTGTGTGTGCACAATGTTAGGGTTGCACACATTTTTACATTCATTCGAACAGTCAGACTCACATCTATGAATCTGAAGTCACCAGTGACCGATGTAGGAAACACACACACACACACACACACACACACACACACACACACACACACACACACACACACACACACACACACACACACACACACACACACACACACAGGCAGAACGAGGTGGATTCTCACTGAGAGGAAGGATTGGTAACCAGCACACCGCCGTGCAGCCTCAGGACCGATCAGTACTCGCTCTGCTGGTGGAGGAGCTCTTCATTCGCAGTACTTTCTACGGTCACCACGCTCACACATCCTGCCACAAACCGTCTCGACAGAACGCTGTGTGTGTTTGTCTCTTTCCGTGTTTCACACCGAACATTGAGTCCCGACACGCCTCGGGGCTCGATGAGTGTGCGAACCGAACCAGGAGGCACGAGGATCAATAACACTCCAGCTGCATGCGAGCGACTCAGAGGACTGAACTTCAGTTGTATCACTAAAATGACCACCCTCACAAATGTGTGATTGGTGATGTATAGCAGAATACACAAAGATCCACGATTGTTGAGGTTTTATGCTTTATTGTTTAAAAAGCCTCGGTGAGCTCGTCTGCCTCCGAGCAAGTCAACAATGAAGTTCACAGGTGGTCGTCTCCTGTTTGTTCTTCCTCCGGGGCTGAAGCCATATTCCTGCATCTGCACATAATAACACATGTTAACAACGGGGGGGGGGGGGGGGGGGGGGGGGGGGGGCAACCTGTGACACTCACACCTGTAACCCCCTCCCCTCTCCCTCTCTCCAGGCTTTCTCTACTGCTGTGTTCTTCAGAGCTTGTTTCAGTAGTAAAAAAAAAAAAGAAAAAGGCAGCCTCTCCCTCTCTGGCCACTTTATGTGAAGACTCCTGCATTATTGATGAAGGTGGAGTTGGAAGAGAGCCTCGCAGGGAAGCTCACGCAGGGTTTAAAACAGGCAGCGGGTTACGTTAAACACACACACACCTCATTAACGCGGTTGCAGCAGTTCATTTTATTGCCGCCGAGTCGATTGTTCCTGCCGATTTGAGGCTTTTCGAGGAGAAGGACGAGGACGATGCTGCACGGCGAGAGCAGGGAGTTCATCCAGTGATACTCAGGCCTCGTTCGCACAACCAGGAACTTCTGCTGCGTTTCGCGTGTCTGTTTACACGACAACGCAACTTTTAGAAAACGCTCCGTCTCCGACGTGGAAACGCTGCCACTGGTCACTCGCACCACTTTTGCAGTTTTATTTTGACAGTCACCGTAAAAACAATCCAGCTTGGTCGTCTGTCCACTAGAATATCCGTGTACTATCATTGTTAATGTTTATAGCGTTTTGTTCTCGGCTGTATGTGTGTGTGTGGTTTCATCATAGAAACAACCAACAGCACCCACGAGTGGCCCAACATGAAAACTACATCCTTTTCAAAACATTACGGTGTAAACGCAGAACTTTTCTGAAACCAAAACGCAAAAGCGACACGTTTTCACACACCACCAAGTAACATTTGTCTTTGTGATCATTGAACGGCGAACATTTATTACAGCAGGTACAACTTCCAATAAGTTTGTGACTCAACAACGTGTCAATTTGAATTTTTATTGAAATTTTTTCCTCCAACACTTTTCTGGTTTAGTAATTTCAGTGGTGACGCTCAACATGTACCACATGAAGGACAAGATATCCTGTCACCTCATTACTCCAGTTAGGAGACGTTTTTAAAACTGTTTGAACAAAAGTAAACATCTGATAGCGGTTAGCTCCGTCAACTCACAGTGAGAATACATCCGGTTCAACGCTGGATGGATGGATGGATGGATGGATGGATGGATGGATGGATGGATGGACGGACGGACGGACGGACGGACGGACGGACGGACGGACGGACGGACGGACGGACGGACGGATGGACGGATGGACGGATGGACGACAGACAACTAAAAAACTGATTAATGGATGGATGGATAATAAATTGATGGATGGATGGGTGGATGAGAAATTAATGGATGGACAGACCAATGGATGAAGGATGGACAGACAGACGGATGAGGGATGGACAGACCAACGGATGAGGGATGGACAGACCAACGGATGAGGGATGGACAGACAGACGGACCAGTTCAAAGTGAGGAAACAGAACTTCAGAGGAAAAGTTCTGTGTTTTTCTCTCAGTTTTACCTTCATGACGGCAGAAATGTTTTCTATTGATGTCAAAGTTGGACTTCAGTGTAGAATGTCTCTCCCAGACAAGACTGAGATGTGTCTCTAAACTGCTCTTCTGAGATGACAGATCTTCACATCAAGAGTGGAATTCAGTTCATTTTGCAGATTGGATTGATTCCACAGATCAGTGCGGGACGTGCTGCTGCTGCTTTACTTTTATTTAAACTCGTTTGTTTCCCTCTTCCTTTCATTTCATGGGAGGAACATCTGCTGTGAGAAGCATTTAGTCGTGTCGCCAAATCCTTGAAAAGTTGCGTCTGACATCAGTTAGGATTTCTGTCATGGGGAAGCAGTCTTTCCATCATTCCCCCAGAAGCGGCGTGTCCTCTGGGAGCACCTCACTCCGGTTTCTGGACACTTTATTCTCGCGTTTGATTTAAACTGATGGTTTTCTCAGCTTTGATGTGTTATTCCTTCTGAATGTCAATCTCTGAGGGGTGAGAACTCTCACAGGTGTCTCTCCATCTGGTTTTTTTTTTTTTTTTTTAAACCGATCAATGAAATCTATTTGAGAAGGTTTTTGGGTTTTTTTCCTTTCTGTAAGCCACAGGCAGTGTAACGGAGAGCTCTAATCTGAGATCTCATTCATGGGGATGAGCCGCGGGTGGATTTTTTTGTTGTTGTCGGTCGAACTCATCGAGTAATTTGCATTTTGAATTGAAAAGACGGAGAATCGTGACGTCGTCTTTATCAGATACAAAACGACCTAAACGGTCCATCACGGAGCCGAAGGGTCCGCCCCCTCCCTCCCTCCCTCTGTCCCCCCCGCCCATTCGCCCATTACTTATTCAAGGTAGCCCGTTGTGAGCGCGGGATGCGCTGGCAGGCCGATCTCGCAGCGAGGCGGGCTGATGAATAGACCTTATCCAGCGCTCCATCAGACACCAGGTGAGCGCCCGCCCCGGCCCATCACTCTGCATTTTCTCTCTGCAGACCCCCCCGAGTGCTCCACATCTATCTCGCCCGTCTCGCTTAAAGAGCTGCATGGCGGCTCGTACGAATTACACCACTTCTTCCTGCCCGCTCCCGCCGGACGTGTTCCCCCTCGTGCGTCCTCGCCATCTGAAGCTGTATGCATCGGCGTTTAAGGCCCCGTTTACACGACAACGAGGCCCGGCATACTGACTACATCGTTGTCAGTGTAAACACACTCCTTTTGCTTTTAACGGATTGGGTGTTGTCACGTGAAACGTCGTCGTGTAAGCGGGGCCGGAAACTCGGCTCACGGTGTCGGTGTGAAGCAGCTCGGCTCGGAAAGCGTCTGGTCCGCCATGCGGGGGCGGAGGAGGGGCGGAGGAGGGGCAGAACGACGCTTCAAACCAGAACTGAACACAAGTGAAGGAAGGTTGGAATCCAGACGAACTGAAACTGAGCCTGTCAGACTCCAATTAATGTAAATTTGAATAGAATAAAACCCAAAATTAATAAATTAAACTGTCCTTTCAGGGAACACGGGTGAATTTCATGTTTCCCTTCCTGAGCTCAATATTTTTCAAAAATAGTGAGCTTGAACCGCCGTTTAAATGTTTTAAGCTTATTTGAGTTTTTTTAAATCACCATCCAGGTTATTCCATAAACTCTTACAGAAATGCAGCTGCTTCTACTGCTTGCCTGATTGCTTTTTTTTTTTTTTTTTAAATGTGTTCTGGATCACTACTCAACATGAGATAAAAGCGTGTGTGCTGTTTACTGCTCTCACCTCACTGTATTCACCAGATAATCCACTCATCCATATTCATTCTTTCATGGACGCTGGCAGGCGGCGCTATGCTAATGCTAATGCTACCTGGCGCAGAGAAACAGCTTCCTGCTGTTAAACAATCCAGCTAATGTGTGTGCTTGTGTTCAGCTGTTTGTTCTGTTTGCTCTGTTTGTTCACTGTTTGGCTGCTTTTCCCGGTTCTGCAGTGACTATTTCAGGCCGCGTCTCATGTTCCTGTGTTGCTTTCGTTCATATAGTTTATGTACTTTTTGTTTTTTGTTTCCAAAGCATTACAATATTGTTTTCTTCTCCCAGTCGTGCTTTTGGATTACATTTTTTTTATATATATTTCTGCATTTAGTTTTTTTCTTTAGAGTCTGGGCATTTTTGTGTTTGTTTTGATTTAATTTTAGTGTAAATCTTTGTACTTCTACTGCAGTGCAGTGTTGTACTTCTCATTTCTGTCTTTCTGCGCCGTGTTTCTGTACATTGCTGTGTTTTTCTCAGGCCCCGTTTGTACATCAGTGTTTCAAGTGAAAACGCATTTTTACAGTTTTATGTTTACGAAGCAACTTTTTTTCTTTTTTTTTTTTTTTAAACGAGAACTGTTTCTACGGAAACGACAGAAATGCTGAAAATGGTGTCGTTAGCATGCCAGGCCACGAGTTTATTGTTTTTAAAGTGCATTTTCCTTTTTTTTTATTACACATCTTTACACATTTATTTAATGTTTCTAGTATTTTTATTATAATTTTTTTGGTCTAACTGCTCTACAGGAACAGGACAGAACAACTTTTGTTTGTTTGTTTGTTTGTTTGTTTGTTCCCTTGAGCTTCGTAGGCAAATGATTGAGCTCTAACAGCGTCACCAGGTCACACTGCTGAGCTCGGTCCTCCAGTGGGCCCAAAATGAGTTTATGAAAATGGCGCCCTTCTTCATCTCTCTGACCTAAATTTTGAATAAGAGCAAAAACAAATGATCAATACAGAAGTGAGCCATTAGCAAGCGTAATTAAAGCCATAAACATCCTCTGTTTTTATGAGGAACCACATCAGTTGTTACGAGCCGCGCTTTACGACCCAAATGCCACAAGCTTGATTTTTTTATGGGTAAACACGGACGGGCCTGAGGGAAGATGAACTCATCAGTCGCCACTTAAATATTTCCCTCAGAATCCAGATCGTGAGCGATGAGGCACCCGGCGGCCGAGGCGACCTGCTGGCGTTTTCTGATCCCTCAGCTGTGCCGTCTGAGCGGCGAGCTTATTCAAATAACTCTAATTGATTTTCTTCTGTGCAGAAAGCTAAATGGCTAATTATGAGTTAATCTACCAATATCATTGTGTAATGCGACTGAACCGAGTCTCCACACTACAGGGCATTTTCAATGAATTCAGCCACGGGGTCAAACTGAGTTCTTCCCTTCCGGCGTCTCAAACTCCCGTTTCAGCTGCATTCATACGCTCGTAAATCTTCACCTGCATTTCATTCTGCTCCTCGCCGTTATATCATCTGCCCAAGGTCAGAAATATGAGGTCGGCCGTCTCGTGTTTACTACCATCTATTTACGACTTTCTTCTCCACACGGCAGAACGGCGGTCCGGTGACAGACGTACGACATTTTGAGGCGGCTAAAGGTCGGTGAAGTCTGATTCCACATTCTGACACGGCGGCCAGGATTAATATGTTTTTGACTTTCCTGGAAAAAAAAAAAAAAAGTCAATGGGGGAGTGATTCAGAGAGAAGCATCCAGGCAGAGGATGAGAGTCTGTTTGTTGCCTTATGTTGAAGATACAGTCGATTGTTTGAAAGACGTTTTGAGACTTTGAGAGTCGAGGAGTCAGAACTTACCTCCGTACGGTTCAGAGTCAGAAATATTGATGTTATCCACGTGTCTTCCTGTGATGCAGTAACACGTTACTCTCATATGACCACTCTATTCAAACTAATCTAACGCGTTTCCAAGCCAGTAATCAGATTAAAGTTACTTATCCAAGTGTCTGCATTACGATTGTAGCGTTACTATTGTAGCATTACTATTGTAGCATTACTATTGTAGCGTTACTATTGTAGCGTTACTATTGTAGCGTTACTATTGTAGCGTTACTATTGTAGCGTTACTATTGTAGTGTTACTATTGTAGCGTTACTATTGTAGCGTTACTATTGTAGTGTTACTATTGTCGCGTTACTATTGTAGTGTTACTATTGTAGCGTTACGATTGTAGTGTTATTATTGTAGCGTTACTATTGTAGCGTTACTATTGTAGTGTTACTATTGTAGTGTTACTATTGTAGTGTTACTATTGTAGCGTTACTATTGTAGCGTTACTATTGTAGTGTTACTATTGTCGCGTTACTATTGTAGTGTTACTATTGTAGCGTTACTATTGTAGTGTTATTATTGTAGCGTTACTATTGTAGCGTTACTATTGTAGTGTTACTATTGTCGCGTTACTATTGTAGTGTTACTATTGTATTGTTACTATTGTAGCGTTACTATTGTAGCGTTACTATTGTAGTGTTACTATTGTAGCGTTACTATTGTAGCGTTACTATTGTATTGTTACTATTGTAGCGTTACTATTGTAGCGTTACTATTGTAGCGTTACTATTGTAGTGTTACTATTGTCGCGTTACTATTGTAGTGTTACTATTGTAGTGTTATTATTGTAGCGTTACTATTGTAGCATTACTATTGTAGTGTTACTATTGTAGCGTTACTATTGTAGCGTTACTATTGTATTGTTACTATTGTAGCGTTACTATTGTAGTGTTACTATTGTAGCGTTACTATTGCAGTGTTACTATTGTATTGTTACTATTGTAGCGTTACTATTGTAGTGTTACTATAGGCAAGTTAAAATATTTTAAAATGTCTAAAAGATTTTAAAAAGTTCCAACATAACAAGAATGTCTTTACAAAGCTGCACGTTTTGATCCTTGAATGGTTCAAAACGGTGCGGGAGCCAAAGCGAGTCAAAAAAATGAAAATACTTCACAGACTCATCGTTCACACATTCAAATGTCAATAATTGCCTGAGTGAAAATCCCCCAGCGTTCGTGTTCCAGCGTTAAAAAATACTAACAGTGTCGCTTCTGTGTCAACAGGCGCTACGTCACAAACAAAAAAAGCTGATCCAAGACTGCCGACTTTATGAGTGTTTAACTGTAACTTTTCTCTGTCTCACTGAACATTTCCTGAATGATGCCCGGCAACAAGTTTTTCTTTGCTTTAAACAGTGTTTGGACAGTTTTAAGCTCAATAAGCTGAAGGTATTTTAAAGAAGAGTAGATTGATGTGAATGAAAGCCACTGTTGTGTACAATTCTTACGTATAATTACAGGATGTGTAACTGTGATTCCAGAGTCACAAATATGAGGAGTATGAGGCCTTCTTTGTACTCAGAAACCATGAGGACCTCCGTGAACTGCAGAAGAGTTTGACTTGTCTGATAACATGAAGTAAAAAAAAAAGAAAAGCTGCATTTTACCTTCCCATCTCTGGAATTTAACATAGTTGACCCACTTGCTCAAAGCAATGACTCATTCTTAAGATTTCCTCTGTTACCGGCCGAGTCGGTCATTCTAACGCCCCACCAGGAAGTCGTTGACGTTCACACACTGAGAGCGCTCAGCTCGAAGAGACCTGGCTAATTACTTCTCAGCTTCGTGTTCAGCTTCCAGATCAACAGCATGTTTGACTGCAAAGGGTCAGTTTTGTTGCTTCTTTTCACTCCAGTCGTCTTCGGTTTTCTGTCACATTTTTCCAAAAGCACAACAAAGCCTCTACTTCAATCTCTCAGCCAAAACAAATTAACTTCGCTGTAATTGATTTTTTTTTTTTCTTCTTCATTTTTATATTCAGAATTCAAGGCCCACTGAGTAATTAATGGCATTATGATATTCTTCAACCAATTTTCCCCCAATAATTCACTGAATTAGGGAGCATTGAATGGAAAGCCAGAAGAATTATGAATGGAAGGGTGTGAAGCCGGATGATGAATTGCCAATCAGCCAAATGCATCCAAATGTCAAACAAGCCCGTCTCTGATCCTCGGTCGGCTGTTGGCGGAGCTAATAAAATGTTTATTAAGTATGTCCCCGGGTGACGAGGCATTCATCAGCGTCTCAGTGCTTCAGCGGGTAACGACGACGTGCCGATGCTAAGCAGACGGGAGATTTCTCCGGGGAGCCGTGGGTCTGTGAAGTCGCCGGGTTGCCGCCGCCGCCGAGTACATGAACCTCGTCAGGGCTGCTTCGACTGGAAATCTCCACTGGAGCGCCTGCAGGAGAGCAGCTGGTGAAATCACCAGCTCTTTATCCCTGCAGCACCTTCGCTGTCATGGTCAGTGTTGGTCAGGTTGCCTGGAAATGGTAAGTAGTTACTTCTCCAAGAAAGTAATCCAGTTGCTTTAATAATTACTACGTTACTTGATGCACAGTCTGAATACGCTGTGAAGCAATAGACCTTTCAGCCTTGTAGCGCCGCATTATGTAATAATGGAGCAATATGTGATAAAATTCTTGAACTCATTCTGCAGGGATTCTACCCACACCGGAACGCAGAAACATAGACGACCAGAGCGCTCAGAAGACGCCCAATATGAACCAAAGCCGCCACGTGAAGACGATCAGGCTCTGGTGAAACACATCAGGGTGGGAAGCAGCAATCAAACAAGGAGCCGGAAACCACAGACAGTCAATAATGTCCAAATAACACAAAAGATGAAACATAAACCATGACATTGTCTGTGTATCTCATTCTTGCCAGTTGGACGATCTGTTTCACTTCATCAGTTGCTCCTCATCACTTGTTTTTGTTTTTTTTCATCAGTTTAGGCTTTGATTTTACAACCTCCTCCTGAAAGCCCATTTCTTAAGAATTCTCCCCTTCTTTTATTGAAGAGTGTTTTTTGTTTCAGAGACCTGGTGGAGTGTTTGGATCCTCATTCCTTGTCTTTGACAATGTCTGTAATCACTATTTTTCAATGTGCCAGTGGCCAGTTATTGCCATTATTAAATTCCAGTCCACTTACAGTTTAGTTGATGGTTTGTTTAATGAAAGTAGATGATAAACAGTACACGTTTTTGCAAGATGTATATTAAGCCCCGTTTCCACTGCACAAAAAGTGTGAAGGAACGGGATGGTTCAAGTTTTCATTACTTTTCCACTGCAACAATTGAACCCAAATAACCGCTCCAAAGGTGGACGCTTTTCCGTCGCCCTTCCGTTGGAGTACTCAGGACAATTGAACGGGTCTGATTTTGAGGAGCCGTCTACTGATTGGACGCCTGCAATATCTTAATATGTAGGCTGTATGAATCCTCTGTTAACATATTCAGCTTTGCACTGGTCGCTTATTTTTTTTGCCGCTGCAACTGTCATGATGATCCTGAAAGAGCAGATGCAACGCAGGGATGGAGACCATCGGACTCGGACCGCGTCCGTACACGGTGCGCCGGGACACCGGAGCTGCTCCGAGCCCCAGTGTCCGTCCTTACATCGCGTCCACTATCTCTGCCCCGACACGGGAGGGAACCACAGATCTAAAGCCACATGTCATACAGTAACTGCTGCTTCTTCTTCAACGACCGCTCATCCTACAGGCATGTCTCGCAGCAACCTTTTCACTTGTCAGTCATTCTGAGAGAGTGGCATTTGTCCACCATCAGTGGCTAACAGGAAGTAGAGTCTGTTAAAGGTTGTAGAAACCAAAACATTACAACTGCAGCAATCTTACATTATTAGAAAATGACGGCTGCTGTTTCAAGGGGCATTAGTCATAATTATATGAATTCCATGACATTTATGCAAACTGCTGACAACAAGCACTTTAAAACAGACACAATGCTGTCTCCACTAGAAAACATTCAAGTATATATATATATATATATATATATATATATATATATATATATATATGAGTCACCTTCGTTTCAAAAGACAAGAGCACAGTCAAACGTCAATCCACCGGAACTGGAAGCGATCGAATCAAATCAAGTGTTATATATACATATATATTATATTTAATCAAGCAACTTACTCACAATAACAGTTGTCCACATTTATTATATCTTTTCCACCTCTCTGACATTTCTTGTCTGTTCCTGCCTCTGCAACAGTCTGCAGCGGTTTTTGACGGAGACGAGCTCACAACGATCTTATCTTCTGCCTGATTTCAAATTATCCATAAACTCAACAGAAAACAAACCTTGCTGGTCGTTTACATCCATCATACTGAACTCTGAGTTTTCAATTCGCTAAAATCTAGTGGGAGAGAGATACATTTAGAGTTGGAGGATAAGTGTTTATTGAGAGGCCACAGGCTGGTGAACGAGTGTGTGTGAGATGTGATTTTAATAGAGAGCCGATGAGGAGACGATGCTCCAGTGCAGTGTGACACTGTCGTCTGATGGAGGGGGTTTTCTGTCGCCTTTGGAGGACCTGAGGAGCTTCTTCTGCTCTGAAGGTGAAAATACTGCACACACATACAAAAGATCTAAGAATATCTCAAATAACATACTGCATTTGTTCTATTTCACAAACTAATTAGTTGTAAATGCTTTGCCCGTATTCCTGGAACACTGTTCGGAGAGGCTGTACATGGTGTCTGTACTATTTGTGATCCTCTCCAAAGAGAAGAGAAGCCAGCCTGGTCGTCACATTATAAACAGCTCAGAGTGTTCAGAAAACTGTCCTCTCGGAGTTGGGACAATGTGCATCACACACAGACCTCCGCAGTGTCTCCAACCACGGACAGGAACTGAATGGTTTTGCTCTTGAGCCCTTTGTACTGATTGACTGCGAAATTGTGTGGTGATGTTTTATACACAATCTATTGAGCAGTCTCACAAAGGACCTGGATTGTCTGCAATAGAGTTTTAAACAAATCCCAAACAAACAAGGTTTTATGTTGGACGCTCCTCCCCTGTGGGCGTTTAAAGCGTATTGTTCTCTACACACGTTTCTGTGTAGTTTCATTACAAATACAACCAACAGCGCCCTCCCGTGGCCCAGCATACTAACTGCTACGACCCGGCTCTGCTAGGCGAAGGATGTAGGTGTGGGAAGTCACATTCACCTGGTGAGTTTGGGTGAAGTGAGGGTTTCATTGGTAGTTCTCAGGTTTACAATAATCAAATAGAAATTCAAAGACACATACAACAATACAGCAAAGGATGACCAATCAGGTACTGCTCAACAAAAAGGGAAAAACAGCGGGGCATTACCTGATGGCTAACTACACAATGATGTATTTAATATAACAAAAAGGCAGCTTCTTCACTAGAAGGACGTTAACTAAAGTTTCAACTAACACAGATTTACTAAGAGAGTGGCAGACCTGAAACAAACAAACCACCTAATTAACACAAAACCAAACAGCTGGTACCTTCACCAAGCTGCTGGACAAAGGTTCAGGTTGACTAAAGCGAGTTCAATAGTTCACTTTAACTAGTCCAAATACACACCAAACTTTTCTCTTGACAGACTGAGCAGACACCTTCCACATCTGCTGGAGCTGTTTAAATAGTCTCAGCTGGTGGGCGGAGCTGAGCCAATCAGCAGTCATCCTCCAATCAGAGAGCTCCACATCAGGACAGGAGGAGGAGGAAGTCAACCCGGTCTGGTGCCTGTCACAGT
Organism: Lipophrys pholis; assembly: GCF_963383615.2. Lineage (NCBI taxonomy): Eukaryota > Metazoa > Chordata > Actinopteri > Blenniiformes > Blenniidae > Lipophrys > Lipophrys pholis. The sequence continues at coordinate 27,111,312 of NC_137632.1, read as the reverse complement.
AACGGTTGGGAATTTTTTAGTTTGGATTCTGAGTTCAAGTGGACCAACTTGTAGGAAACCAGATTCAAAACCTGTGAGAAGAAAACGGCAGATTGACTGATATACTGTTAGAAAAGGAAAGGAAAGTGCACGAACTACGGTGACGAGAGGAAGCTTGTAGAAAGTTGAATTTGAAGGAATACAAATTCCTAGAATGGGTTAACCACAGTAGGAGCAGAGGCTGGTTAAAGTCAGTTGAGGGGGGAATAATGGTATGAGACGGAAAAAGGTTTGTGTGAGAGAGAATGGAAGAGGTTTTATTGTGTTTCATAATTCTTAATTGCTTTGCTTTAATGTTTTTCTTTTATTTCTTTGTAGAGCACAGTGAATTGCCTTGTGTCTGAATGGTCCTCTATAAATATGATTGTTTTGCCTGGCCTCCTCACCTTACGTGTATGGATTATATTTGTTCAACACCCCTAAGTATCCAGTGTGGATTTCTAAATTAAAGGGGTCATATCATCCAGTTTTTCAACACTTTCACGTGGTCTCGTTGGTCATTATATTCAAAGTTTATTGTCCCAAATCCAACTTTTCCTTGATTTTCCTCCATTGTAATATTGGATCATAGGAGCTGCATTCAGAATCTGCTGCGTCTGTGTGAGCTGGACTGGCTCCGCCCACAAATGCCCATCTTGGGAAGAGGAGGAAGTACTTCCTCTCGTGGTGCCATGTGCCAAAGGGGCTCCATAATGTCTTACCAAGTAACAAACAAGATAAAGTTTAGCAAAGTATCTTTTATGACATTCCCCTTACTGTTTACTTAGTATGAAATACTTTGTCTCAGCAAACTTATTTACCTACGAGCTGTGAGTTCATGATTTATGTCAATGTGGACCAGGGACAGAGTAACTTCTTCAGCCGTGAGAAGATCCCAGTAGAATCAACCCGACACATGATTAATGGTGGTCATTATTCTCCACCAAACACTCAGACCCATCGAGATGCCCATGGACCAATCTACTCTGTATCCAGCATTTGGCATTTGACTCTTGATAGATGTTAAGCTCCCGGCCAGTCTGTGTGCAGTTTGAAAAGGTTCCACATTTGGCAGCTTGTGGATCCGTCAATTAGGTCGATATCATCATTATCTTCACCTTCATGCAGTGTCTAATACTGCATTTGGCACCTTGATGGCTTCATTTTGTTTTCTAGGTATGTTCTTCATTCCAGTGCGGATGTGAAGATGTGATAAACTCGTGATTGGCCTTTATATGCCAGAGACAGTCTTAGGAAATTGCTCACTACACACAGACATCTTTAAGTCTTTAAACAGTCTGCCCATGCAGTGAAGTTGTCTTTACAAAGCCGTTGCTGAAATTGCGCACAAAATAAAATCTGCAGGTCCAATAAACTTCAGTGAAAACCAATTCAAGGATCATACTTTCCAGTCTGTGGTGGACTGACATCATTTTCATAATATATAAATAAAATGTAAGCTGGACAGTCGAAGGACTTCTGCTGCTCTCACACTGGATGACTCCGAGGTTATTTGGATTCTCAGCAGTGAAGACAGGATTGGCTCATGTTGCTGTTTGCATAACTTCCGAGTTCATGAAGTGTCCTGAGGCGTTTCCTGAGTTTCTGATTCTGAGCGCGTCTCTTTGACCAAATCATCCACGTTCAGGTTTGTTGGATGTGATTTCTTTTGGATAATCAGTCTTTTTTTTTTCCTCCTGTTTGAAAAGCCCCCCCCCCCTCGGTGATATGCTACCGAGTGTGTGTGTGTGTGTGTGTGTGTGTGGGGGGGGGGGGGGGGGGGGGGGGGGGGTGTAAGCCTGTATCAGGTTCATCTGCAGGTAAATTATTAGTCCAGAGATTCACTAATTCAGAGGAGGAATTTTGATGTCCTGGACGGATCATCCTCTTCATTCATTTATATTTCATAAACCCAAAAGCAACCAACCAGTGAATCAGGCATTCCTCTCTGACAATCTGTGAAATGTTAGCAGAGCCTGCACCTCCACTGACCTTGGAACCTTGAACAAGTGCAGAAAAATTGTGCTTTTATTTATTTATTTATTTATTTTGGGTAATCACTCACTCTCGAGCAAAACACAGATATCCTGAACCTCCTTTCTTGCTGTGACCTTCTCGTTTTCGTTTCCTTCAATAGACGTAATTCCTCCAGATTTCCTTTTAAAAGTTCCCTCCCAAGCGTCGTCAGACCAGAGAAGGACGGCGCCGAGGCATCTCAAGGCCGTCCACCCAACTTTATCTGCCGTGTGAATAATTCAGAAAGCCTTCCACATCAGAGAGATAATTAGTTATGGACTGAAATGTGCTCCAACCACCCCCCCCACCACCACCACCACCGCCACCACCAACAGTGGCACGGGGTCAGCACTGGAGGCACTCAAAGAATCTGCACCGATCCAAACTGGTATTTAGTCATTTTAATAACACCTGCAAAATTCATGAAAAACACAGGATTTGGGGAAGAGCCTCTCCTGGGCACTGTGAAGCTTCACAACCTGTGGTGGTGGACGCCACAATATTTACTGTCACGTTGCCTGTGCACTTCCTGCTTTGGAGCACAGGCAATAATGGCGTAATGGCGTGATTCAGGATGAATACGAACACTCGATTAGGGGATGTTTTTCTCTTTGGGACCGATCTTGTCAGGGTTCATGTGTTGTCTCGTTTAGTTTTGTTGTGCAGCCCAGCACATGACCAGTAGCAGCGTTTCCCCTCTGTCTACACGGAGATGGATATTCTAAAAGTTCTACCTTGGGAGCCATTTTCAAAAAGTTCTGTCTTCTGACTTGCATCCAGAACGGTCACCCTAAGAGGGCGCCGTCAAGGATCTGACTAAATGCTGGAGAATCCTTGAATCTTTCCAAGGAGGAGGAGGAGTGTGTCAGAAAGTCTGAGTCATCTCGAGTGTTTGGAGAAGTCCCAGCGGCTCACACTTACACATCATCCTTCTTAAATGAGCAGATGTGCAACATCAATCACGAGCTGTAAAAGTGGCACCAGAACAAATCAGTCCCACTAACGAATGGCTTTTACAGTCGTGTCGGCAGCCGGCGTTCGCCCTCCATGATGGACACGAGCAAGCCTCCACATGGGAGGAACATCTGTGTTCTGACTTAGAGTTTACATCTCCGTCACCATCCCTTCATCCACACTGCCGGCTCTCAGCCGCTCCACAGGTACTGGATTTGTAAAGTAGGCCATATCGCTGCTGCAAATGGAGGCTGTATATCAGAGGCTGCACCTCTCCCCGACTCCCAGCCCTCACGGAAATATGCAAATTTCATGATGAATCTCTAAGAGCACCACCGGACACGCTGACATTCTCCATATCGGGGGGAAAGATACCCGGGGGGGAACCCCCCCCCCCCCCCGCAGCCACACTGTGGAGCGGTGGAAGGACTCCCGGGGGAGGGGAGGGAACTCGTAGTTACCACAGTGACCAGAGCTGAGGAGGAGGGAAGCCGTCATGAGCATCTCTCAGGGATTATAAAGTCTGATGGATCTGAACCATGGCGAGTTGATGCTGCATATGTTAACAAGAGACGGTGCAGTTACCATTAAAGAACCTATTTATAGCTTGTCTCATTAGTTAGCTCTTGGTTCAATCTGCTAACCCAACGTTTCTTCATCTACACCACAACTGCAGAACTTCTGGTGAACTCAACCGTTTCTCTAATGACAAAATATGAACCCAAATTCCTGAACCAAGGAGTACAGGAGCAGGACAATCCAGTGTGTGCTATGTGATGGAAACACACAAATCAGATCATAACTTGGTGTTCGTAGCGCCTTGCTGGTGAAACTCCCGCTTGTGACCACTACACAGATGCGGAGGGTGAATTCAGGACTGTTCCACTGCTCTGCAGGGCTGCTTTGCATGTGGGAGGCATTGAAGAACGAGCTTCAGCTTCTCCTGCAGCACCAGAGCACCTTCACATACAGACTCATCACTCCACCTCAGAGCATCACAGGAAGTCAGTCCTGCCTGTGGCCATCACACTTCATTCCACCTCAATCTGACAGTCTTTGTTTGTAGCGCTCCCCATCTTTGAAAAAAGGGGGGTGCTCTTCTATTAGGAACTATATGGTATCTCCAGAAAATTACCACAATCTCGACTCAAAGCCAATTTTAGTGAAACCTCCTGGTGCAAAATACAGTGAGATGTACAACGAAATTCTCCTATGACTGTTGCATTATGGGTGTTTCTACACTCACTATGACAGCATGGCTTTGAGGCTAGTGCTACCAGAGTGTGTGGCCCCTTTAAGAGATGCTGTGTCTGTGAAGTCAAGGAGTGAACTGAGGTTTAGGTTTAAGATTAAGATTAGGGTGAGTTCTGTCCATTTCACGTAACCACATCGTTTTAAACAGGTTCCAGAGTGAAGAAGTTTGAATAACGCCGCCTCGGCTTTGACGTGTGGACGGAAAACAATGAGGTCATCGCCCAACCTCCTGACCCGGTAACCCCGAGACCTTCTACAAAGTCACTTCACGACAACAACAATGGCAGAATCCATGTTCCAGACGGAGCTGCAGAAGCTGCTGATGCTCGTCGGTTAATTAAGGCGAGATGTTGGATTTCTCGAATACGAGGACGACGTCTTCTTCTCCTGTATTTCTGTGGCAGAGTTACAGCGCCACCCAAAGGCCTGGCTCTTGTACTACATCGTTTTGAGCCGTGTTCATAGTGACGTGTGGAAGGCAAATTTTCTCAGAAGGAGAAAGACTGTTTTGGCTCGTGTGGGCGGGGCCTAAATCCGAGCCTGATGGTGAACCTGTCGAAGTGGACAGCACACAGGCTTTGGCTTTTGTTTTTGCAACAGAATCTGAAGTGATGGAAACCTCAGAGACTGTGATTGGTCCTCAACACAATGCACTGAACGCTGCGTTTATTCAATCAACATTAAAAAATCTGACATTTAAGGAGTTTTTAGGGGTTTTATTTATCTGATCTTGGCCGTGATTGGTCCCCGGGCTTTACTTTGAACTACTTCCTCCCAGTTAAAACTCTCTCCTGCTTGTATTCACAGAATTCCTTTCAATCTTACCATTTACAATTCTATACAATTTTACACTGTACATACACGATATGACTGAGATGTTAAGTAGAATCAAATGTGGTTCTATTTTATCATGTCTATTGTATATTTGTACTTTGGAGGAATAAAAAAAAAGGTTAAATTGACCCTCAAACCCTACAAAGTCAAAGAAGTGCTCACTCCGAACAGATGAAATGACTTGTGATGATGAGCAACTCATCCTCCGGCTCTTCTCTTTCAAATGACGACCACACAGCCAGTGTTTCATTCCCGAGTGGCTCGTGAAAGACTCGACGTGTCCTTCAAGCCACTGCTGACATTTCCACCACACAAATCTTCATTTTCGCTCATTGTCATGAATAATATTTGAACAAATCTGTTAGTTTTCCGTCTATTCTGGAAGCTTGATGTGTTTTTGTTCTGACTCTTGCAGCCCAGCAGGCTGTTTCTGAAACCATTAACATAAACATATACATTATTCATGTCCACCTCCTCCACTTGGCAGGATTTGTGGCCCCACGTTCACCTCCGAGGAGGTTTCCTCTCCTGCATCTTTACCACCGGCGAAGGCTCGGATGACCCGTCTCCAACCTGCTGCTGCTCGGCTGAGATTTTCTTTGGGGATAGCGAGACCGCGCCAGTGTCAGCTGCAACCACGAAATCCATCACTTCCAGCGCTTCAGCTCAATGGAAACAGCGGAGAATCCAACGCTGGTGTTAAGTTTTCACTGGTGTGAGTCGCAGGAGAAAAGAGGTGGAGATCCACACTGGAGCTTTACAGTCACACTGATTTACTGACCAGCCACGTTAACCACCACCTGTTACTTTATATCAGTCTGTTATCTTATTAATGTCCAACTTTCTAAACATTTACAGTTTTACAGATGTGCAGTGGGCCGCACGAAGACTCGAACCGTACCGTACCGTACCGGCACAATGTATGCAGTGGAAACGAGGCTGAAGAGAGCCGCAACCTTAATGACCAATGTTTATGTTTTAGTCACTTTCCGCCATATAGAATAGAACAGAAATACTTTATTGATCCCAGAGGAAATAAATTAAAATTCACAGATCTGTTTTGTTTTAGAAGACCACATATCATTTACAAAGCATGAAATGACAAATAACTTATTTTTTTAAAGAGAGTGGTATATACATTAAAGAAGAAATAAAATTTTAAACATCCACAAACCTTTACTTTTTAAAATTTTGTTCTCCAGAGAGGAAAGTGGACACACACTCAGTGCTTTTACATTCTGCTTATTTACCTGATTTATTTATTTTTTTAAATCAATGTTTTCTTTTAACCTATTTGGTGGTTGGGTGTAACATATGGTGATGGTGGTGTCGTCCTCTTCCTGGCTTCTGTAATTTGTTGATTTTTCCTATTTTCTAAAATAAAATTGTGTCTCTTGCCGTCTTGGTTTGTGTGAGTCTCTCCTTTAGATGATTCTCCTCCACAGTGCTTTTGATTGACCTGATGTTTATTTGTTTCTTTTTTGTTTTGTGGTTATTTAAGTTGGATAATATTGGGATTTCTGGTACTTAAGTGAATATTTTAGAAAAGAGTAAAATCTTCTACATCTACCAGAATGATTCATATTAATAAAGTATACCAATTAAGTGTATATCCTTTCTTTTTTTTCTTCTAGTATCAGTATTTTAGGTTTGTTTTGAACATCTGGTAGTTAAACTGATGAAAGTCATGATAAATCCAAGAATATTCCAGAAGCTCAATAACGATTGTGGAGCTGATGTTCAATCGCAGCCTCGTCGCTCAGCCAGATGTCTGACGAAAAGAGTCAAAGGTCAAGATTTAAAAACTACCTTTTCCTGAGCTGGAGGTATTTCACACATCATTTTGACAGGGACAGTAATGAAGTGCTAGAGTGTTACAGTAATGACGGCGGAGCAGTGGAATCATTAAGAGGCGTTAAAGTGTGGGAGGAAGTCAGGTGCTTCGCATCAGTACAAGGCGGCGCTCCATCAGAGCAGCAGGGGACCGGCGCCGACGTCCTTGTGCCTGATCGTCTTTCTCCTCAGGTGTTTTCCTCTCCTCCTGGCTAATGATACATGCTAATTGTTTTTAAATGGGGTTTTTGTGCCGCTGCACCTTGCCGCTCTTTGATTCTATTACAAGCGCTGGACCATGAAAATCCCTCAAAAAAGAGAGAAAGAAAAGCTGGTCAGACGCGCGAATCGATACGACAAAATACGACTGCGAGGTTACTCAATGCGCTTTGGGATTTTATATTTATTTTCCTCTTCTCGTTTGTTTCTCCCATCCTTCTCTCCCAGCCTTCACCGAGACACAAAAGAAGAAAGCGGCTCTAATGCTGGCTCTGCGCTCCGTACGCTCAGAGAACAAGCCCACGTCGACGTGGAGCCGCACGCCAAACACGACAGACGGACCGATCGTCTCTTCCTCGGCCTTCAGCTTCAAGTGGGAGCTGATGAATGGACGAGCACGTGAAACACCAGCTTCTGCTCCGTATGGCTCACTGGAACTTCTGCTTCTGCCAAGTGTGCCACATTATCTTTCATGAGGTGACAGAAGACAGTGTGTTTGACCGCCATGGTACACCATCCTATTAAAATCACTGAGAAACCGCTCGGGTTAAAGGAGTCGTATTATGAAGCTTCTCAACACTGTCACATGGTCTCGTTGGTCCAAAACCTTCAGTATTCAAAGTTTCTAGCTTCTCCTTGATTTTCCTCCATTTGAATATTGGATCATAGAAGCTGCATTCAGAATCTGCTGTGTCTGTGTGAGCTGGACTGGCTCCACCCACACATGCCCATCTTGGGAGGAGGAGGAAGTACTTCCTCTGGTGGTGCCATGTGCCAGAGCAGAGCTGCCTAATTGTGGGAGGAGTCAAAGGGAGGGACTACCTTGATTGGGATTGGCTAAACCCCCGATGACACTATATAGGGTTTGATTTCTGATTGGCTGGTTGGAGAAACACACTTTTTAAAACCTGAAACAAGCCAGGGAGAGAGAGGACAGACTGTCTTCACTTCTGGAGCGTCAGTCCAGGTATGAGGATAATTAGTACGGCTGGAAAACCATTAGAAAGTGAAAATTACATAATATGACCCCTTCAACGTTACACCGTAATGTGGAACAACGACCCAGTGCAGGGGACGTGGCTTCCTCAAAAGCATCTTTATACATTGATTGACTTCTTTTTAAAACGTGCTTTTGTTTAGAATATGTCAGAACGTATTTGTGAGAATGTCCATGCGCTTAGAAGTTTTAAAGTGATGGATGGATGTATGGATGAATGTATGCAGTGTTTCCTCTCGGCTGAGGGGGAGGAGACAAACAGTTTGTCGTGTTATTCTCATACAGGTCGACAGACCAGAGAGATTCAGGATGTGAGAACAAGGCCGGCCAGGGTCAAAACCAAACATGGAAAACGAAAACACAGATGAAACATGGCACAGACTGAGAACAGGTCCTACATACATTGGAACAGAGGAGTGATAATGTAATGGGAGTACAGAGGACGACAGGACACCTCCAACACACCACATACATACGTGAGACCTGAACAACATCAACCAGGACTTCGATATTACCACCACTTAAAACCAGGTCAACATGAAAGACTTGAAACTAAAGGAACCACGGAGGGAACAAACCAGACCAAAAGGCCAATTGCTTGATATTACTGAGCCTGAGAGTCTACACCAAGGGTGAAATAAACCCACAGATAAATGGCAGGCTTGTAAACTGTGAGGTGAAGACTGACGCACCTTCAGGTCCTTGTAAATCAAACGTGCAAACAAATAACAAACACAAATTGTGTTGTGGATACACAAATCTGATTACACGTGCACAAATCTAGTATTTAGGAATACGCCCGCCTTGTTGCTGTTATATTAGCCCCGTAGAGGACAAAGGCTGGCGCTCGGGAAGCAAACAAGAAGGAAATTAGAGGGGGAAAGTTACATTTTTCTTTACTGGGGAAAATGTGTTTGCGGTGTTGTTTCCCTCTCAGCAGCTGGTAATTTCATCAGAGATTACATGTGAGTGTGATGATTGCGGCGGAGTCGAGCGAATCCCCTCCACGCAGGCTTCTCCGGCGAAGCCCCCGCACGCTCTGATGGAGCTCTGCGAATTCCCCTTATTGCCGTTTAATGGAGACGGGTACCCAAACAAATGAGCAGCGTCCGCCTGGCTCAGCACCGCGGGCTCTCATTAATCCCAACGCTCACACGCTGATGGCTCTAATCTGTCAGACTGAGCGGCGTCTGCGCCCCAACACTCTCCCACCACGAGAGAGGAAGAGGAGGAGGAGGAGGAGGAGGAGGAGGAGAGGGTGTAGGAGAGGAAGAGGGTGTTCATGTCAACCCTGGTCTGCAGAGTCAAGACCTGGGGTGTGTCCTAATGGTGCCTCCTATCTCCTTTCCTATCCACTTCTCCTTCACCCCCGGAAGTGTTTAAGTGGCGGCCATGATAAGGAGCGTTGGAATTCTCTATAAGCTAAGGAAAGGAGGCTCAATGCTTCCCTTTAGAACCTCCTTAGCCTAGGAACCACTGATGCTTCCTTTAGAACCTCTTTTAGCCTAGGAACCACTGATGCTTCCTTTAGAACCTCCTTTAGCCTAGGAACCACTGATGCTTCCTTCAGAACCTCCTTTAGCCTAGGAACCACTAATGCTTCCTTTAGAACCTCCTTTAGCCTAGGAACCACTGATGCTTCCTTTAGAACATCCTTTAGCTGAGGAACCACTAATGCTTCCTTTAGAACCTCCTTAGCCTAGGAACCACGGATGCTTCCTTTAGAACCTCATTTAGCCTAGGAACCACTGATGCTTCCTTTAGAACCTCCTTTAGCTGAGGAACCACTGATGCTTCCTTTAGAACCTCCTTTAGCCTAGGAACCACTGATGCTTCTTTAGAACCTCCTTTAGCCTAGGAACCACTGATGCTTCCTTTAGAACCTCCTTTAGCTGAGGAACCACTGATGCTTCCTTTAGAACCTCCTTCAGCCTAGGAAACACTGATGCTTCCTTTAGAAACTCCTTTAGCCTAGGAACCACTGATGCTTCCTTTAGAACCTCCTTTAGCCTAGGAACCACTGATGCTTCCTTTAGAAACTCCTTTAGCCTAGGAACCACTGATGCTTCCTTTAGAACCTCATTTAGCCTAGGAACCACTGATGCTTCCTTTAGAACCTCCTTTAGCTGAGGAACCACTGATGCTTCCTTTAGAACCTCCTTCAGCCTAGGAAACACTGATGCTTCCTTTAGAAACTCCTTGAGCCTAGGAACCACTGATGCTTCCTTTAGAACCTCCTTTAGCCTAGGAACCACTGATGCTTCCTTTAGAACCTTCTTTAGCCTAGGAACCACTGATGCTTCCTTTAGAACCTCCTTCAGCCGAGGAACCACTGATGCTTCCTTTAGAACCTCCTTTAGCCGAGGAACCACTGATGCTTCCTTTACCAAAGGAGACCAGATCATGCTGCCCCACAATTCCTTGCGGCGATGTCATCCACGGGTCCATATAATTAATCCCACCTGTGTGGATTCTGCAGGAATAATTCCTCAGCATCTTGGAAAGAAAGATTCCTCCTCTCTGCTTCAGCATTTGAACGCATCAGGATGAGTCAAAAGGTTTAGACCACATGGTATCAGTTGACCACTCACGTCGCTCGTTACTGTGCGTAATACAAAACCGGGAGTCAGTTGAGTTGTGTACTTGAGCCGGTGATTTGCTCTATTTCGGTGAAAGAAGATGGTTTCAGGCAAAATTAGACGGTGACAAGTGGTGACGATCATTATACACATATTTTAGAAGCTTTGAGCAACACGTCTGCTATTTTTCCAGCCGTCTTCATGACGGCTGGACGGCTCGCTGCCTGAAACCATGCCACAGACCCATGTTGATGTCAAACCAAACAAATGCAGACTGATTGAAGGAAAATACAGGAGATCAGCACAAAGGAGCGCAAAGTGTGCTGACATTTGAAACCGCAGCGCTCTGGGAAGCATTAATACTAATGAAATAACGTGGGCTCGACTAAATCATATAATTGATCAGATACTAAATCATGATTACACGATACTATCTTAATTATAACCCTTTTATGGTTTAGCAGATAAAATCTCCTTTTTCCTTGTGTTGGGTGCTTCATGATAATGATGAAATATATGATCGTTTTTTATTAGATTCATGTAAGATTTTTTTTATGGTCGACGGCACATTACTGAGCCAATGTTGTAGCGGTTCAGGATTTCACGGGCTCAGGTTCTTTTAGAATATTGTTCTTTAGAATATTACAATATTTAGAATATTGTGAACCGCTGGAGTGAAACTGATTCTGAAAAACGTGACCTTCCCCTGTGTGCAAACATGTTACACTGTGTAACTGTAATTCTACCCCCTCTGTAACTGTACCCCAACTGTAACTATACCCCCCAGTAACTATACTCCCTCTGTAACTATACCCCCACTGTAACTGTACCCCCTCTGTAACTGTACCCCAACTGTAACTATACCCCCCAGTAACTATACTCCCTCTGTAACTGTACCCCCTCTGCAACTATACCCCCACTGTAACTGTACCCCCTCTGTAACTGTACCCCCTCTGTAACTAAACCCCCACTGTAACTAAACCCCCACTGTAACTATACCCCCCCTTGCAGAGGCATTACTATTGCAACAACACATCATCAGTCGGTAAAACTAACCTGTCTCACAACAGTTGAACTGGAACAATTGTACCCCTCCTTTCCTCTACAACTGTACCTCCTACAATTGCACCTCCCTCTGTGACTGTACCCCCTGCACAACTATACTACCTCTGCCACTGTACTCCCTACAACTGTAACCCCCCCCACCCACCCCATCCCCCCCCCCCCAGGCCGCAGCCTGACTGTCAGGCTGAAACAGATTAACCAAGCTGAGCTCCTCTGTTACGTGACCAGGCACAGGCCTTTGTCCACACTGAATGAAACATTATTTATTTGTGAACTATTATAGGAAGAGTGCGCACACACACACACACACACACACACACACACACACACACACACACACACACACACACACTGGCACTATGATTAATTATGATTCTTTAATGAGAAGTTCACCGGGACACACGCCACTGGAGTGTCAAATTAAACTTATAATGAACAGCTATTTTTTCTTTTTTTTTTGTGGAATTATGAAATTCATAACCTTGATAAGGTCAGCACCGATACACTACAGCAAATTGCCATTTTAACCTGTGAAGTCATTACGCCGAGCTCATTTCTCCAAAAGCAAGTCAACGCCACAAAATCCCCCCCAAAAACCCCATCAGACTGCGAGCTTATCCAACACACACAATAACGGAGATTTTTTATAATTACCACGGGAATGAAACGGGACTTTGGGGGTGATCCGCCATCAGGAAAACAAAAACCGCAAATATATGTGAGCGAGCATGGTTGCTACAGGTGTACCACACACACACACACACACACACACACACACACACACACACACACACACACACACACACACACACACGTTTCACACCTTCCTATTAGCAGGAAATCACCGGCGGATTCAGAGGTAATGACATCAAGGCAATAACAGTTTTAGCTAATGTGTTCAGCACTCTTAACTGTGTTTCGGGCAAAATCAAGACAGAAATCAGTCTGTTAAATTGCGGCTCTGCTCTTTGGGAGTGAACGAACACAAGGTCGTGGTGGGAAGTGGTCACTGCAGTAAATGCAGTCGTACAGGCGTCACGCAGCTGCTTGTCAAGCCGTCCCCAGGGAAACATTAGCAGAAAGCAATGTCAAAAGCATTACGGAAATCCTATAAATCCACCTTTGTTAAGTTTTTTTTGCACATTACATCCAGAAAGCGACACTCGGGCTGAACCTGACGCCGGAACGAGAGCGTAACGTTCAGTTTCATTAGGTTTTGGAACTAATGGGAACATCACCTTACAAATAATCAGTGCTGTGCTAAATGAGATGCAGTAATTCCAGGCCAATGCCCCTATACATGATAAATTCAATTTGTTTCATAATGATATCCAGAATTACCTTTTATTTTTATTTTTTTTTCTCTGCAGCACTGCAAAAGTACATGAAGTCGGAGAGCTTTGTGAAGTATTCTTCGGTGTAATGAGGAGGATTTCACTTTACCACAGAATATGAACTAAACTCTTCCCACAGGAAAGGCGACAAATAAGAAAGAAAAGCCAAACATTCCAATGTATGGGAGAAAATACTTTTGTTAGTGTTGTTTAAAAAAAAAAATTGTAACGATATGTAATCAATACGCTTGTGTTCTGGAGAAGCTGCCAGTGGGTTCACTCACCTGATTCACCTCGTCCTCCTTCTCTAATTACGGTGCCGACACTCCCCCGGGTCCACCTGCTCGCCCGCCAATCACCCGGCGGTGACGGAGCGATCCTCAGCTGGAAGCAGGTGAGGAGGTGAAACATGACAGGAAATCAGGAAAAACACATCTTGAAGACTGTATGTGGGACTGAACTGAACCTCAGTGTTCAGAGAGGTTCGGCTCAGACGCTTCGTTTAAAAGAAAAAAGAAAATAGTACCAACAAGCACAGTAAGTTAGTTGTTACAACAGAAGCTCTTCTTGCTGAAACCGGGATTTGAACCCAGGTCCACCACAATAAAAGTTTGGGTTTCAGATGTTTTGGGTTTCTGTTTTCACGTTGGACCACTAGTGGGTGCTGTTGTTTGTTATTGTAATGAAACCACACACACATGCAGCAGAGAACAAAACGCTATAGTCATGAACAATGGGAGAACACAGACTTTCTAGTGGACAGACGACTATCAAAATAAAAGTACCAAGTCTCAGGAGAATATGGACTGGGAGTCATGACACTCTGGAGGCAAACTTTGTTCTTATTATCAATCTACAGAAAAACTTCTTGTTTTTCATGTACTTGTCTCTTTGCTATTTATTTGTTTTAAGAACATTTTAGTATTATTTTGACTGTGTAAATATATTTTATGTACTGCTGCCAGGACACACTTGTATAAGACATTGTTAATCTCAATGTGGTTCTCCTGGTTAAATCAAGGCTCATGAATGAATGAATGAAATACTATTGACACGTTAAACGTGGATACAGATTCCGAGTGTTTTCCAAAAGTTGTGTTTTCCCCGTTTCCACGACGACGGAGACTGAGCAGTCTCCAAAAGCTCCAACGTGGGGGCCGTACCCAGTCAGTTGCGTTTTCAGTGGCTCTGAGCACCGCTGTCACGTAAACGGACACGTGAAACGCGACAAGTTTTCCATTTTCACTTGAAAACGTCGTCGTGTGAACGGAACCCGAATCCGAAGCTCCACCTCATCAGCGCTTCACCTCACGGTGCACAGTGACGCGTCACGTCAATGAACGAAATCAGGAGGTTCTTTACCTTTATTGTAAGGGGGGTTTTTTTTTTCAAGCTGAACTTCTCTGTTGTTTTTGGGTCATCTACCCTGAAAAAAGATCTTGTCACAGCTGCAGCAGCGAGCGGCGCCGCCTGAGAGCCGCTCAAGAACCGCTCGAGAACCCTGCTGGTCAGCCTGGATTCTGAAGAGATGTTCAAGGACAGCTGGAGGACTGCACAGTCCCAATGTCAGGGATGTTTGGGGAAGTGCTGAAGGACAGTTCAGTGTGGCAGAGGGACTCCAGGATTATTAAAGTACTTCAATTCTATTCGATTCTATATGTATAATGACGAGTGTCTGTTTTATCCCTCCATTTTCATATTTTACCAGTTTTTATTGTACTTTTATGGATTTTATGATGCACTGATGGGTTGGCACTTTTTAATCTTGTTGTATTAGTGACAAAGACAAAGTTTCAATTCTATTCTATTCTATTCTATGAATATTTTTTCAAAAGGTGTTTTACACAACTTCCAAACACTTTAGTAAACCTCAAGGTCTCCAACCTGACGCTGTTTGTTGTTCCTACAAAACCACAAAACGAGATCAACCTTCAAAAAAGCTTTTAAAGTTTCAACTCCACAAGAATCCAAAATATTTAGGAGCCACTGTTGGTTGTCGATGCACATCTTCAAAACGTTGTCAAAACCTCTCCGGAGGAAGTTTTATCAATACACTCATACAAACATGTATTTCCAGCATTTCAAATTTTGTGAAACATCCCGGGTTTGTTTGCCGAGGCATTGTGTCAACAGCGTCCCGTTTGTAGACTCGCGGGATTCGATTGGCAGAAACGATCAGTTCCACAACATCTCGTGTCTTGAAGACTCTTTCTTTGAGAGAGTCGCGCTTTTTTTTCCAGGCTGAATCAGTCGAATGTTGATATTTTCACTTGCGCTGCGACGCCATCTTTGATATCCCAGGAACCCTTGCGGCAGGTTTCCCAAGACGACGGTCGGTCAGACAAACATAAACACAGTTTGATGGATATTTCGTTTGCAAACAAATCGACTTAAACTTTTACCTACAGCTTTGCAATATTCCCCAAAATTGTACTTTGTGTCGCTTCTTTGAAACGAAATAACTTCAACTGAGAGCTTCATCGACTTTTTAGGATTTCAGCAGTTTTGTTTGGGCCTTTTTAGCCATTTTCAGTTAGAAAGTTTGATCTTTCAGCCGTTTTCACAGGTTTTAGTCGGTGTATGCTGTTTGCTCTTTCATTGTTATTTGCTGGTTTCCCTCCACGTATCAATAAAACTTTTTTTTTTAAACGTGTGTCTCTGGAAACTCTTTCCACACATTTCTCAGCTGAAGTATCTAACAGACTACCGAACTGTTTAAATCATCCGTCACATTCGTCACCTCGAGCTGTAACATCATGGTCAAGTAATATTTGCAGTGCAACACAATTAAAACGATCGAAAAGTGTTTATGTCCTTTTTTATGGGTTTTATTAACACTTTAGGGAGGAGATAAACGTCGCAGCCTCGTGTAGAATCATTGAATTTATGTGAAAATCTAAGAAAACAAGACTTTCTTTTTGCTTTTGCTGGTGACCTGCGCTAAATTTGAAAACATTGAGTCATAGCAGCAGTGAATGACAGAGTCTCCTCTGACACACTCCACCTCCCTTATGATCTCACGTCCTGGTCTCAACTCTATTTTCACAGAACTGCTGGATTTATCTGGGTAAGTTTAAGCTTGTCAACAGCCTGCTCTCAGTCGAAGTCGCTCAGGAGGGGGGGACATCGGGGGGGGACAATATCCAAAATAACAAAACGTCCTCATGTGACCAGAGCGGTGGCTCGGTGTGTCAGCCTCGGCAGATCTTCAAAAGGAGCAGTCCTGGTGTGACTTGTGAGTGTCTGGGGCTCTGCTGGTAAATGGATGTTACCTATAGAGCCTGATTCATACAACCACTCACACACCGACAACAACTCTGGACGGCAATAGTCCAGGATCTTTATCTGCAGATATATGCAGAGGTTTGGATTTTGGCCTCCAGATAATTATTGTTAGGTAATGTTGCAGCACCTGAAGTGAGAATGACACTGAACCATGAGAGTTTCTTCTGAAAAGCGAATAAAAATCATTGTGGGAGTCGTGTAATAGGACAGTCAACTGTTACAACAACGTCTAACTTCTTCCAATTCATTAGAATTAATTGAGACCATGAACACAGAGTACCAAAGAGAGTTCAAGAGATGCCCTTGGGAGAACAAGTTGCTGGGTGGAGTTGAATCACTTCAATTCCAAGAGTTTCAGCTTTTTGTCTGTTTGCTTCCTCTCTATTTACTCCGATTATCTCCCACAATCCAATTTTTTTGCTTTCAACTGATCATGAAGAAAGAAATGCTTGTAAATTTGACTGGTGTCTCTAAATGGACTGTGTGTGTGTTTGTCTGTCTCTGTCCTTCATCCAGTGTCAGCGGGTGTTTCCCCCGACGCCCCCCTGATCTACTGAAGCTTCCAAGAAGCTGTGGAGGCTGAACTACTTACACCGTCGGACAAACAAGCAAACAAATCACACAGAATACATTTACCTCCATGGATGTGTGATGTGATACGATGTTCTCGCTGTTCGAACTCAAAACTTTGGAGATTAAGGATAAAAATCAAGTTTTGTTCCAATTCACAACCTTTGAAATCCCCAATATGTTCATATAAATCACATTAAATAAATAAATAAATACATTTAATAAATAAATAAATAAATAAATATGTATACAAACATACATATATATCTTTATATATTATAGAAATCTTTGATAATTATTAGTAATTATTAATCAGTATTGACAGTGAAACTGCCATTATTCATTTATTTATTTATGTATGTATTTATTTATTTATTTATTTATTTATTTGTTTATTTATTTATTTATTTATGTATGTATTTATTTATTTATTTGTTTATTTATTGAACTAATATGAACATATTTAGTATTTCAAAGGTTGTGAAATAGAACAAAACTTGATTTTTATCCTTAATCTCTAAAAATACAAGAATATTCACCATCGTACGCGTGTTGTACTGGTGAATATTTCTATTTGCGGCATAGTGTAAATGTTTGGTTGACAGTCGGATCAATCCTGGGATTGTGACGGCAGCGACACGTTAAACTGATTCTATATGATTAAATCCCTGGGGAGGCAAAGAAAAGCACGTACAATAAAATAAGATAAAGTTGTAATGAAGTTGTAATAACTCAATAACTGAGACAGGAGGTGAGACACCTTGCTCACAAACCAGAGACCAACGAGACGACAGTCCTTGTCGTGGTCTGGACTATAAATCCACGTTATACTGAAATATCTGCATGTTTTTCTTGCAGCTTCACTGACTCCTCGGTGGTATTTGGCGTTTCGTGGTGGAAGCGGCTCTTCTATCCTCTCTCGCTCGCCAGCTCGGCTCGCACAGACACAAACAGCGTCAGTGTGGAAGATAACTCACATTTAGCAGCTGTTAGAAGTTTTTGGCGGACCACCTTACGATGACAGAACATTGAAGTTTCCTTTCAAATGCAATCTGTGGGGGATCTTTGGTGCAAACAAACAAGCAACGAACAAACGTCGTTTGAAGACCGCCTGCAGCGTCTCACTTTGAAATGTTCCCGCACTGTGAGGGAAGTTTTCAGGACACGTGTCGCTGGTGATCGTATGACCCCCCGGCAGCAGCCGGCGTCTTCATCCAGTCGTCCGTCCCCCCCCCCCCCATTCTATCTGCATTCAAAAACCCTACAGGTAACCGGGAATTTGGCATCAAGAATTCCAAACTTTCATGCATGACCCCTTGTTGATCCCCAATTAGATGCCTAAACGCTGCCAAGTGACTGGAGATTGCAGACGTGCTTCAGAAAGCGTTGAAACAACACACATGCTCTTTTCCTGCAGCTTCAACACTCTGACCTTCAATCAACACACTCTCCTTGAATCAACACAGTCCTCCTTCAAAACGCCTGGAAACGTTCGCTGGAGGATCTGTAACAATTTCAGACCGGAGAATAAAGATAATGCATGAAACCTAACCTCTTACAGGACAGGGATTTAAATACTTTAAATTAAGAGTCTTAAGTCAATATTTTTTAAAGGACTCATATTATGCAAAATTAATAATAGTAATACTCGTCCCCATACCTGGACTGATGCCCCAGAAGTGAAGACAGTCTGTCCTCTCTCTCCCTGGCTTGTTTCAGGTTTTAAAAAGTGTGTTGCTCCAACCAGCCAATCAGAAATCAAACCCTATGTAGTGTCATCGGGGGTTTAGCCAATCCCAATCAAGGTAGGCTCCTCCCTTTGACTCCTCCCACAATTAGGCAGTTCTGCTCTGGCACATGGCACCACCAGAGGAAGTACTTCCTCCTCTTCCCAAGATGGGCATGTGTTTGCTCCTGCTGTAGAACTCTGCTCTCTCAGGGATTTCTTACCTCACACAGAAAACAGAAGTGATGGTCTTTACTCTTTGTGAACGACCAGACAGCCTTCCAGAAACCACCGCCTCTCAGGGGAAACAAACAAACACAATGTGTCAGCCGCTGAAGAGCAAATTGCAATTTTTCGTTTGCAAACTTAAAATTAAAGTTGGATTTTATTTTCGTAACAAATCATGTTTTTCCCTTATTTTTGTGGGATTTTTTGTTTTTGTCCTAAATGTGACTGAGAAGGTTTAAAACAGATCATTTCTGATAACGACTGAGTCGTCAGTTTATCACAGACAATCTATAAAGAAAGAAGAAGAAATGCTGAAGTGAGCTACTATAGTCCATAAAGAACGAATGAAGAACTTATTATTTATTTATATGATCATTCAGATTTTATTCTGGTTTTCTAGAAGATTTCTGTGTTTTCATGTCAACTAATGGTAGATTTAAATTTTTTTATTTTTGTTGCTAAATTGGAGGCAGCCTTTCTCAGTTTTGTGCCATATGCCGATGAACATCTTCTGATTTGCATGTTGTTGTTTGTTGCGGCAGCAGCATGTGTTGTTCTCTCTGCAGATTTAATTGTGACGATGAAAGACGAGCTGAGTGAGGCTCCAACAGCTTGATCACTTATCTGCCCTCCATCAGACGTCTCGGAGCGACTGTGAGCGCTCTCAGTCGGATTTAATGACATTAACACACACACACACACACACACACACACACACACACACACACACACACACACACACACACACACACACACACACACACACACACACACACACACACACACACACACACACACACACACACACACACACACACACACACACACACACACACACACACACACACACACACACACACCAACCGCAGGAGGTTTTCAGGGACTTTTACATGTAAAGTTGCATTAAACTGACAATGTATGACCTTTCCAAGCTGTTTCTAGTAGTTAGTTCTCAATGTTAAAGTGTATTCATACCTAATTTCACCAAAACCTGTGACCACTTATCGAAAATTATTATTTTAAATGTAGTTTTCTTCGTGCTGCTCCGGAGCCAGATGAGATCAAACTGGACTGAATGTGGAGCCTGAAGTGATTTTGGTCGCCCTGTTCTAACGTTTTTACTCAGAGTTTCATAGATTTAAAGTGAAACTTTAAAGATAATATTAAATACACCTCGGCAAACTTGTCTATATCTTTCACTATATGGATATTTAACTTTGCATGCTGACCAGCGAGCCCAGGGGTCTGTAACCTCTATGACCTAAAGAGTCGTTTTCAGGATTTACCACCAAATAAAAAGTGTCTGGAGCCACAAAACACAAGAATTATCTGAAATCAAGAAGAAAACAAAATGCTTTTCATACCAAAACTGAGGTTGCATTCATGGAGTGTCATGGGTACAATTTAGATAAACCTTTTAGTTCTTGTGGTCTTGTTTTAGAGAATTTTCCTCTTTTTCTTTTCATAGATTTTGGTGCTTTAGCTATTTATCTGTTTACAGCCGCTGTGCGCTTCCAATTGTTGGAGCACTTTAAGTTATACTGGCAATTTTATTTAATTTTCCCTCTTTTTTTTTTTGTTCATTAGGGTCTGAGCACTGACATCATAGGACTTTATTGAAATCGGAGTGATTATGATTATTATTATTATGGTCCGAGCGCTGTTACTGTGCATGTGCACCCCCATTCATCCATCCATCCACCCCTTCATTCATTCTTTTATTCATTAATTTCATCATCCGATTCCGTTTTAACCGATCGATTATCACTGAACGCAGCAGTTCTTATTTATTTACTTGTTTTATTTTATTTTTAATTAACTTTTTTCCTGATTCCATGGTAGACAAAAGTAAATACATGTACATACAAAAAAAAACAACAACAAACAAGGACAATTTGAAGGTATTATTTAAATTTTCTAGTGAGGGGGAGTCGAATGTAGAGTAAAGCAGCAGGTTTCACCTGCGTCAGGTGAGCGGGTCCTCCAGGAAGTCCATGCACAGGCAGGACATGCGACCTCACATTCCACTTCAATCGCCCGGATTCAGTAGTTATGGTTATAAAGCACATTCTCTGGGAGAAAAATAAACGGTAACGTGAACAGCAAT
Source organism: Lipophrys pholis (assembly GCF_963383615.2). Classification (NCBI taxonomy): domain Eukaryota; kingdom Metazoa; phylum Chordata; class Actinopteri; order Blenniiformes; family Blenniidae; genus Lipophrys; species Lipophrys pholis. The sequence continues at coordinate 27,090,293 of NC_137632.1, read as the reverse complement.
CAGAGCACAGCAATTCGTTTTTGTTAGACCGAAATAAAGCGACAAAAGGTCACGAGATCCTGAGAGAAACAACACGGAGAAAAAGAGAAAGGGGATTAACAACGGCAACAATGCACCATGAAGAGCAAGAGGAAGTGCTCCCATCAGCATGACCGGTAACCATGGCAACATGACTCTCCATCCTGTCTGGACCTCTAAGCTTATCAAATGTGCGGTTTATGTGTAAATTAACTTTTTTATTTGGAAAACAAGAACACAGATTATACATGTTTGCTCAGACTTTTGTGCTCGTGTCGCCGGTCCTTTACACTTAGCCTGAATGAAACAGTACTGAAAGGTGAAATATATGAATTCAATTCAATAAATGAATAAAGAAAAAGAAAAATAAATGACCTATCTTATACACCAGCATCTGAACTTGCAATAACAATAAAAGCAACCTTAATAATTAACAAACAATAATTATAACAACAGGTTTGTCCAACATTAGATGCACGTCTTCCAAAAAATAAACTGCATATTTATTTATTCCCTGTGAAAAGCACCCAAATATTAAAATAAATAAATAAAATGTGTGGTTTATTTAAAATGTAGCTTTTTGAATCCTTTTAAATTAACTTTATTCACAATCTGGAGTGTAATTCACATTTTATAATGTCCCATTCTTATTATCTAAACCGGTTTACTGTAAAAGAATAACTGTATTTACAGTTTGTGGTGAAAGAAAAACAAAACCCCCTCCTCCCAGTGCCGACTGCTTCCCTGTTTCTCTGTATTCCTAAAAACAATTATCGCCGATGTTTGCCACCCTTTTGTACATGGATCCAGAATAACGTGGGAAGCGGCCGCGGCCAGCTGGACATCAGAGCTCGTTTGGTCCGGTTGCATATTCCGGGCGGTGATGGGCTTTCATGGCCTCAGAAATAGCCGGAGTCAGGGGAAGGTGAGGAGCAGCAGGAGCGAAGCGAGTGGGCAGCATCGTACCGAGAAGAAAACCAGCAGCGGGGGAAATCTCACTTTAATGCACGCTGAGATTTTCTACTTTAGATGTGTTGTTTGTTTATGCATTGGAATAATCACAACTGAAGATCAGAACGAAGCCGTGTAATTCCACTAATGCTGATGTCTCCCGCTGTATTCTCGCTTTCAGGATTATCATACCTTGAAATAACAAGAAGAGGAGGAGGAGGAGGAGGAGGAGGAGGCGGCTCTCGTCTTTGTATTCTCACAGGAGTGCCGCCTTACTTGGATCCAATGGGCACCCACCAGAAATAACATGTGAGCCGTGCGGAGTAGTTCTGCTCACAGGCTTCATCGGCCCGTTCTGCCCGGCTCCTGGATGGAAAGTAACGTAATGAGACGCAGAAACACGTAATCACATCGTCTCTGGATCATCCTTGAGGAACTCGCGGATGCTGAGAGCTCTATCAGAGACGTGGAAGAGAGACAGCGCAGCCCTGCTTAACGTAACATGGGCTCTAATGTCAGTGTGCTGGAGTTCATGGTTCTCACTGGGAGTCTGAGGATGTTTTCACACCCTGAAGACACAGAGGAGGGTCTAATGGCTCCAAATACTGAAGGAAGAAGCACTCGTCTCCGTCCGCTGAGTCAAATCTTAGCATTGATGAAAACTGCTGTCATTTTTCCTCTAAAGCAGATGTGAACGGTTCGCATGAATTTACACTTAAAGGAGTCATAGTATTCAGAATCTGCTGTGTCTGTGTGAGCTGGAATGGCTCCGCCCACACATGCCCATCTTGGGAAGAGGAGGAAGTTCTTCCTCTCGTGGTGCCATGTGCCAGAGCAGAGCTGCCTAATTGTGGGAGGAGTCAAAGGGAGGGCCTACATTGATTGGGATTGGCTAAACCCCCGATGACACTATATAGGGTTTGATTTCTGATTGGCTGGTTGGAGCAACACACTTTTTAAAACCTGAAACAAGCCAGGGAGAGAGAGGACAGACTGTCTTCACTTCTGGGGCGTCAGTCCAGGTATGGGGACGATTAGTACTGTTGGAAAACTTTTAGATAGAGAATTTTGCATAATATGAGCCCTTTAAGGTGTTTTGGCATTTTCATTTTTAGAAAAGTTTCAGCAACGTTTTGAAGATAATGTCTATGTCGGGCCACTAGTGGGTGCTGTTGGTTGTTTTTCTTATGAAATCTAGCTGTCACGACTCAAAAGCAAACTCAGGGATGATCAGAGTTCAACACAGGTTATTCAAAAAGTTTAAAACAGAGGCGTCCAAAAGATAATCCAAGAAGAGAGTCAGACATCAAAAATCTGAAGAACACCGAACAAGGGAAACACCGAGGACCCGGGATCTCAAGAGACATGAGACAGACTTGTTGGAGCTGCTTGTGAGTTCGTGTGCGTGAAGGGGGTTTAAATGCGCTGGGAACGGGAGGACACAGGTGGAACTCATATGGACGGGAGCACACAGAGGGAGATCACTGGTTAATTGGAAATGTGAGGTGAGACACACCGGGGCAGACAGACAGAGACCTGACATTCTTTTTTATTCAGTGATGAAACCTGAGCATTTTCGCTTGAAACTGTTGTCATGTAAATGGATTTTTACTAAAAAAAAAAACAAGTCACGACGGAGCCTAGTTTTCTAAGGAGGCAGATTACAAGTGTGAGTTCATGTGAGGTCGTATTTCAACAATAATAACAAGACATTTTCCTGAGAAGATCTTTAAACGGGGGATTATGAAACCTGCTATCAGTGCAGACTTGGAACATTTTTCATGGTCATATAGAAAATGGTCAATTCATCGCAGAATGGGAGTGCAGTTAAGTTTAACTCCGTCTTTTCCTCTCAGTTTCTACCAGCCTGCAGTCGTCACACCACACGTGTCTAAATCCTCCTCATCACTGAGCTGCTGAAACAAGTACAGCTCTCTAAAGACAAAGAGGTGGTTGCTAAGGCAGACAACCTGCTATCGGAGAGACTGTAGGAAGAACTGAGCCACAGATATTTTACTTAAACGCACAAGTCAAATGAAGATATTACAACAAGTTACAGTTCAATGCTCAACATCTTAAACCTGTAACACATAGTGAGTTCTTTCGAAACAAATCGCAATAAGAAACTTGAAGAACCATCGTCAGATGTCAGGAGATTAATTCTGTTTCGCGCAATTACACATATTCGCAGCTACGACTCACCGCAAACGATGATTCCTGAAAACTCCGGCCACAGTGGAGATACAAGTCACGTTTACTCGTACCTGGGTTTTTACATAAACTGACATTTCCCCCTCTGCCTTTAAAAAAAATTGTTTAATTTACACCGGGTTCAGAGCTGCTATGAGCATGCCAAACCTGTAGGGGGCAGTGTAACGAGAAGCATGGAGCCATGATAGCCAATCAGAATCCTGGAAAAAAACACTACGTCACAAATTGTGACACAAATCTCCACCTACCTCCCTTTAGATGCAACCGGAGACACGGTGTTAATCCACTGTGGCCGGAGTTTTCAGGAATCATCATTTGTGGTGAGTCGTAGCTGCATTTATGTCCAAACGCAGAGAAATATCACCGTTTTTTCAAATACCCGGGTACATGTGAACGTGGCCTTAAACAACCTCTGTGTCTCCGTTTGCAGCTAAAGAGAGGTGGGCGGAGATTTACGTCACAATTAGTAAAGTTATGTTTTTCCAGGATTCTGGCAATCATGCCTTCATGCTTCTCGTTACACTGCCCCCTACAGGTTTGGCAGACTCAAAGCAGCTCTGAACCAGGTGGATATGGAGGTACATCGTCAAAGAAGGATTTTTTTTTTGTAATCGTAGAGGGGGAAATATCAGTTTTAATAAAAACCAGGGTGCATCTAAACGTGGCCTCAGTTCAATTTGTCTTCATCCTGCTCCACAGAGTTATCTGTCTGCGTGCTCTCTGATTTTGGGGGTTTTTGGACTTTGCTTTGTTTTGGATTTTTAACATCCAGATTATAGAGCATCTTCCTCCATTAACATCCAGATTATAGAGCATCTTCCTCCACTAAACCACTAGACTTCTCCCAGCTTTTTGTCTAATCCCACACGCTGTATTCACAGATCAAGCACACCGTGTCAGCTCCTTCCACACTATTGGCCCCTCTCTGATAAATTAAGATTTTATTGCTGATGTTTCTCTTGCTCTCCTTTCACTCTTCCGGCGATCCACCAAATGCCGAGGGAAGACAGAGAATTGAGGAAAAGCTTCATTTCCACAGCAATAACCGTTCCACACAGGCAATAATAGTCTAACTGCAAGCCTGGCATATTTGCATATGTACTTTTATTGACTCCCGCTGCCTTTATTCGCATCATTTTTCAGCTCTGCAACAACAATAGGAATATTAAGCCATTCAGTCGCTATGAGGGAAATTTGCATGCACTCCCTCTGTGATGGGAAATGTGATATAAAGCTATCTGAGTCTAAAAGCTCAGTGTAATTTAATTAAGTCTAAATGTTACATTAATATTTAAATCAATTGTTCCCTTCATGAGTAATTGCTACAATTTGTGAAGCCCAAAAGAGATGCACATGAAAGCTTAAATACCACAGTGCAGCATGAGGGGAACGCGGTTTTACATCATTTTAAGGGGTTTTAATCGTGTTTCTTCCCCACAAAGCTTCGACACGGAAGAACATAAATGCCCGTGACACCAAATCAGCAGATTCAAGACGCCACGAGTCCAAGCAAACGTCAGCGTCGGACCTGCCGGGGCTTTGAGGGAACCAGCGGCCGCACTGAACTGGAACCAAAGCCCCGCATGTAGACCCGCAGGACACTTCTGCTCGTGCTCGCCTCCGAGGAGCCGGAGCCAAACCCCTGTTGGTGTTTGTGAGCCGGTGTTGGCAAGCCAACAGAACCAAGATACACACACACACACACACACACACACACACACACACACACACACACACACACACACACACACACACACACACACACACACACACACACACACACACACACACACACACACACACACACTTCAAGTACTGTACAAGCAACTGTTTTTGGTCACATGCAGAAAAAGGAGCTCATTAAATCCTATTAGAAGCAAATTACTATGTTTCTACTCTCCGTCAAGCTCATGGCTTCAAAATCGGACACCTCAGGACAGCAGATGCGAGATCATGATGATTCAGTAGCATTTCGTCCTTCTATTGTTTTGACCACGTGTGTCAAACACCTTTCAGTTCAGGGGCCACGTTAAGTTCATCTTGAGTGGGAAACAAAGCGCCACGATAGTCTTGGTTAGATACTCTTGTTGTACATTTCCTAGGTGGGGCTCTTCATTATTATTTGATTTCAGCCAATGTTGACTCCATTTAAATACAGTGCGTTTATAAACCACATTACAACAATCTTGTCTATTTTTGGATTGAGAGATCGCCCCCTAGTGGCGAAAGTTATTGTACTTTTAAACAGCTAGTGAATAGAGTGCACTTATTATTATGACTCTTTTACTGATACACTTGTAAACAAATACAAACAGAAGCTTCATTAGTCCCTTTTAGAAAATGAATGTGTTTTGGAGCTGGTTTATGTGGAATGACAGTTCCAGTCACTTTTATCTTTAAAACAGGAGCGCTGGACTTTTCGTGGCTGTTTTCTTTCATCTTGTCTCATTCTAACTTCCCTCGTTGCTCTTGTAACACTTAAGAATCCCCTCCTCTGGAGCTCTGCCCTCGGACACGTTTCCATGACCCAAAAAACAAAGAGAGAACATTTCAAACGGGAACAACATCCACAAGGTTCCTTCACTTCTCATACAACCAGAACCAACAGTCTGCAGGCGGAGCTGGAGACACGGTAATCAAGGGTAAATCTCCTCATATTTTTAATGGATCTTGACTTTTAAAAAACGAAGAGAGGCCATCCGTTTCTTATATCATAATAAAGCTCTTCTACATTACCTGTGTTACCACAAAACGATGTTAGAGTCTTCTGATTCAATCATCAGGTCAACACAATGACACTGCAAAGTCGAGTCAAAGCCACAAGCTCCAGAAAAAAGCCCGCTCGTATGGTAATGTGGCCAAAATCTGATTATCTCAAAGCTTTTTTAATGTCCCCTCCCGCATATCTGGAGACTCATCGCGTTCCCCCTCAGTCCGAATAAACAGCCCATACTTCTGGCAAGATGCCACAATTGATTGGTCCTTCTTTGTGGAATGGCCCCGGTGACGGGATTCAAACCCCCCCCAAACGCTCAGCGCTCCATTCACATTGAGCTGGCAGGCTGGAGGGGAGATGAAGACTCTTGTCTTCATTTCAATATGGAGCCGGTGTTAAAACTACAAAATGACAAGCAGCTCGAACAAGATTACTGAGAATCAGTGACTATGAGACGGCGTCTGCGGGGAAATCAGCTCCACACCAGTTGTTATTGCAAGAAAAGAACCAGATTTCCCCTTTTATTTTTATATATATATATATATATATATATATATATATATGCAATTATTACATCTGAAGGGGGCCTGAATAGAAAATACTGCTTCTGCATGTTTTGAGTCAAAGGATCTATTACAATGGCGTTACAATGTGAACGGCCCCTTAGTTGTTCAAGTGAGCGTGCAGGATTTCAGTAAATAAAGCCCCACGTTTTCAGGGGTTTAACGATTTAACTGATTTACACACACAGCTGACGAGCAGCTTTTTTTTTTTTTTTTTTTTAATCTCAGAGGCTACTTTCCTCTCCCTAACGTCGTTTATTGTGTTTTATCGTTGTTGTTTTTTAATCTATCTCGATCATACTTATTTTATCTTATCTTTTTACTTGCTTGCTCAAAATATTGGTGAGAGGACAGTGAACGCTTGTTTTGTTTTGTGCTTTTGTCACTCGTATCAAGTCTGGTTCAAACATGTGTTGTGTTTGTTTTTGGCGTTGCCAAATGCACAAACCCTTCCTGTAAGACACACGGGTTCTAATAAAGAGGGTGAATCTTTGTGCATTACTCAGCTGTCCAAAAAGACATGTTTTATTCTAGAATCATTATGAATGCAAAACTCTACTACTGCATCCGAACATTAAATTAGTGACTCTGAAGTAAAAAAAAGGTGAATCAGCTGGCCGTCAAAACGTAACGGGAGCTGACAGACGCAGAGAAATCCTGCAGGGGAGTCGACAGAGAAGTGTTAGAATAAACTGATAATTACACAGTCGGGTCAAAAACTTGACGAGTGCCACTTTAATGCCCCAATTCTGCGTGTCGTCTGTGTCGCCTGTTAAGTAGAGTTAAAAATGGAAATAAAGGAAGTTAAATCCCAGGCGTCCCTCCGTCTTCCTGCTTTTACCTTCAAATTTGTGGCAGTGAAACGACAACCCCTCCCCCCCCCGAGCAAACAGTAATCCGTCAAAACACCAGCAATCTGCGCCGCAGCCCGACTCGCCACGCTCACCTACAGCGGTCCAGATTAAACCTGAACCGGGAGAGGGCGGCGCCGCTGCCTGACCCGTGTGGGCCGAGCCAGACGGGGGAACCGTGTTCAATTTCCCATGACTTTTCTTTATTTTACAGCAGGTAACGCGTCCACCGCTCCCATCCATCACACAGCTCACGTCCCATTATTGTTTTGCCAGGAAGCACAGACACACACACACACACACACACACACACACACACACACACACACACACACACACACACCTGATTAAACCGAGTAGAAAACACATTTGCCCCTTTCCGACCAAAATCATCTTAAGGAGCCAGAAAAACAACAGATATGTTGCTTTACTTTACAGATCTTGTTAATCGCTGCACTCTGAGGTCCAACAAAGTTTCTCTCGACGTCCACAAAGTGCATCTGCGATCTGATAAAGCGCCTCCAGCGCCGAATTTTAAAAGTTATCAGATGGTGACAAAGGCCGCTTCTCAATCGCACTCCGCTCGGGGCTTAAAACGACTTTTCGGAGTGATAAGCACAAAGCTGGACTCCGCCACAGAAATCCATGTATTGATATTTTAAAGTCCGTTTGAAGGGAATCAAACTGTTTGCAACAGGAGAGACGAGTGCCCCACAGTTTACACAGGAGAGGAGTTTTCTGGAACGATTTGTGATGCGTGACAGCGACGAGGCTTTTGAAAGTAGTGGCTTTACTTTACTAGTTGCTGCAGAGAAAAAGTTTATCATCGATGTCGCTGCTGCATTTAGGCCACGTTTACACAACTTTTTCAGGGAAAACGCATTTGTTGGGTGTCTGTTTGGTTGAGTGGTTGGCAACGGAACGTTTCTGAAATGCTTCTACTGAGCGTCACGATCATAGTGCGTTTCCTCCAGAGTGTCATGACTCCCAGTCCAGATTCTCCCGGGACCTACTTTTATTTTGACAGTGATCGTGATAATAATCCAACTGTCCATACGAACATCCACGTACTCCCATTATTAATGTTTGTGACAGATTGTTCTCTGCGTGTGTGTGCGGTTTCAAAAGACGTTGAGGAGACGCCTTTGACGTCTTTTTCAGGTAAAGACAATTTAGTTTGACTAATTAACCTCACATGCATGTTTTTGGACTGTGGGAGGAAACACACACACACACACACACACACACACACACACACACACACACACACACACACACACACACACACACACACACACACACACACACACACACACACACACACACACACACACACACACACACACACACACACACACACACACACACACACACACACACACACACACACACACACACACACACACACACACACACACACACACACACACACACACACACACGCGCGCGGTCGCTCGGGCTCGTCTCACCAGAAACAGTGAAACCCTTTGAGCCGCTGACCCGCCGACCCCAGCCGTCAGCTTTTCCCCTGAATGGCGCCCTGACGGCGCTCCGCCTCCCGACCTGACAGCCGCCGCCCAGCTCGCCTCGCACCTTATTAACCGTGAGCGGCGTCCTCACAGAAACCCCCCGGGGGCCACCGACAGCCTTATTTACCACACCTGTCACCCGCTCGCCGGGCTTTGTCGTCCTCGCGGCAGCTTTTGTCCTCCACATGCAACACGATGGGTGAAACACGCTGCAACGTTCAAACACCGCAAACACCTGTGGCGCAAACAGCAACTTAATACCTGCAAATAATGAAATATTTTTTACATTTTAGAATGTAATAAACTGGAAATAATGTCCATCCATCTGTTTATCTAAACATCTGTCCATCGATTCATGTCCTATTTATCCTATTAAATTAAATTACATAAATCACACATTGTATTAACAGTATTCTGTAAAATAATATATATAAATGATAAATATAAATAAATATTATAAAAATTATAATACAAATATTGTTTCATTCAATAGTTTGTAATGTGGCTAAAATCTAGTAATTTTTCAAAGATTTTAAAAGTTTTTTAGTCTTTATTTAATGCATAGAAGCATATCTGTGGTTTGGATCAGTGTGATAACTGCAAATAATATATGTAGCACAACAAGGATATTGTATGTTATCCCCCTCCCCCTCCCCCCTCCTCCCTCCTCCCTCAACCTTTTTCTCTCTCTTCTCTTCTCTCTCTCTTTGAGCGTTCCCCCCCGGTCGTGTACGGCAGCCATGCCAACTTCTGACGGAGAAGGCAACAGGAGGAGACTCCAGGTCTCTCCCTGTTGCAAGACCAAAATCTGTTCTGACTCCGAAGGCTCTCAATCACATCATATTGTTGGCCCAAGCTGCCGAACAGGACAAGGGCAAAAAAAAAGAAAAAAAAAAAAAAAGAAGCATATCTGTGGTCAAATGTACGACTGAAGTTATAAGAACCGCGACGCAACATCAACTTCCTGCCGGTCCGTTGTTAATAGTGTCCATAGCAACCCCATAGCAACCACAAAAAAACTCAGATTGTTGAGAAACCTGAATGAATGTACGTCGAAACACAAAGAGCATGGATCTCATACATGAACTGAATGGATACTATGAAAATAAAGTTAAATTTGTCACTAGAAAATCTATCAAAATAAAGCTAAAGTCACAGGCAATCTTAAAAAAAATAGCAATTTCTACCGAAAATAGAATTTTATCTTTAAGTTTGGACCAACTCAGCAGTCACCTGACCTGAAGTCTGTCTGCAGTGAAGAACAGGCAGATGAAACGTATCCACGTTACATTTTGGGAGCTGTTTTGTGCAATTTTGTGAAATTACTAGGTTTTTTTTAAGCTACGAACAAACGTAGGTATTCTACAGTTTGGAGTGACACTGGGTTGCCCAGGCACACTGTTTGACCATTTTTTCGCATCTTGAATGACTTTAATTGCCCAGAAAACAACCAAAGTGTCTCCATCTCTTTTGCTTTTCTACAGAGCTGAGAATATTTTGGGCGGCTGGTATTGAATGCTACTGTTCCCTTTGCATTCGGGGGCGGAGCTTAGCCAAGAGGAAGACGGCAGGATTGTGGAAGGACTGTTGAAAAAGGGGTCCGGTATCAGAAAATTGATACCGGATGGCAGAGGACCTTCAAAAGGTCTTACACAGTTCCCTCCAGAACATATCCAAAGAGCTCGGTAACGTGTGGCTGAGACTTTCTTTTAAAATGCGAAGGTTCATTTTCTTTTTCTTTTTTTTCTTTCTTTCTTCCTTTCTTTCTTACCCACTGAACATCCACTTTGGACAGATAATTTAGTCTAATTGGAGCTGCATTAGCGGTCTGATGTTGTTACTTTAAGAGCGTGAATATCAAAGCACTGATTGCCAGACTTCTTCACCGCTGAAAAATGCTGTTAATTAACATTCAACCTGTTGTGACCCAATTCTGAAGCCGTGCATCTTCACACTCGTCAGTGTGTTGTGAAGTACCTTAGTTAAAAATAGGGCCCGTAACCACGTCCTTGAAGGAACAATATGAGGTGTTTCTTTAGAAGAGGCACTTTGCATGATGGAAGTGGATTATACATGACTAATCTATTGATGGTGTCTGCATGCTACGTAAAGCAGATATGATACTTTAAAGATTTCTGGATATTGAATTGCAAAGATGTCTGCCAACATTCACCAGGTAGGTAGCTATCCTCAGTCTTGCAATACCACGACCTACCACCAGATGGTGTGCTGAGTTTGTCTGTTCTTCCGACATGAGACTGGGAAGTAACAGTGATAGCTTTCGTTTATTGACCCAGAAAGAACCATCAGCATGAACATCAGAGCTCACGGAAAGAGATTTTCTGTGTATCTATCTATCTATCTATCTATCTATCTATCTATCTACCTATCTATCTATCGGTACGTACATTGTTGTGACTGTTCAGCACTACATCCACTGGAAGGCAGAACAATTGAGGATTGTAATATAGAAGTCTTCTTTAGCTTCTTTGTCCAGGTTCAGGTTCAACGTAATAATGTTTGAACCCACACAAACATTCGCACAGTCTTTCCTGGAAGAGATGTTGTCTTCTTTGCTGCTTTGACTGGACGCCCCACAGGCCATCAGTGGTATTACACTGGAAACCAATCAAATTACACATGTAATGACAGTCTTTGACCAGCAGGTGTAATTTGTAATGCAGGGATGATGCAGAGGCACGATGTGTTACCAACATCCTTTTCCTGTCATTCGTGAAACATTCCTAACATTCTTTATGTAACTTAATGCATCTGAATGGCGTTCTTAACAAGGTGTGAGTGACTGGGGTGTGCAGACCTGGCTTGTTTTTACAACCTGGGCGAACACCCACGTCTTCACGAGATGCATTTGAGATGGGGGGATTCTCTCTTCCTCTCGTGCGCGGTGCGCCCCTTTACAGATTGCGCCCTGGGCGGCTGCCCACGTCGCCCATCGCAATATCCGTCACAATATACACTGTCATTGTCATGCCCATAGTAGCTCTTAACCAGGTTTTATGCAGGTTTGTTGCATTTAATTACATTTTTTTTTTACTTACAGGGGAAATATAAAAATTTGTAAATATCCGGCTATGTGTAAATCTGCCTTTACTAAGCCTCTTTGTGTGTGGAGAAAATACTGCTCGTAAATGTGAATTTTCAACACTTTTATGCATTTAAATCAATTATTCATATTTTGACCTCTAAAAGGTAAGTGCAAGAGGAATGACTTAATTTTGTGTGCAAATAATGAAAGCAAACGTGCACTTTTAGTTAATTATTTGGAAGCAATTCACAACTTTTTGTTTGAAATAATTCAGCATTAATTTGTCAACAAAGTTCTAAATTCCGTATCTAAAAATGAGTTGTGCAGCGTTGTGGAGAAAAATTCGACCAAAATCAAACATAAGTAATACAAACATTTCTATCATCCAATATCACAGAAGTCCATGCAGGATTCTGTACAGGGCGACCTGACTCCACCATCCATCTGAATATTTCCACTTTTCAAATTTGCTTTAATTATTGATAAGAGTAATAAAATTATGCATGATTATGTGGTTGGCGGGTTTAAATGCTGCAGCCAAAATTACACATATCATTGTGGCTCTAATTTATGAATACAGGAGAAAGTTACTTTTCCTAAAAAAAAAATAAAAAAATTAAAAGTCCATTAGTATGGGAGCATTATTTGCAGTATTTGGCAGCTCGGAGGCACTTTGGAAAACATAGAGCCGGCTTTGGTCTTTTAATGAGGGTTTTTAACAACAGGAAAAGCACCGACTCACACCGGCGCTCCATCCTTTTGTACTGGCGTCAAACGGCGATTATTCCGGTGACAAATAATCCTGTTTGGCGTCAGTGCTGTCGAATTGTGACATCCCAGAATGCCCTTTGTTTGGAAAAGCACAGCTTTTGGCGGTTGGAATTGCCCACTAAGGTCAGCGGGACCATCTGCTCCTCTGTGTCCTGATTGTGTACGTTTGCCAGCTGAGCAGAGTCGACACGCTCCCTCCTGCAGAGATTCAGAAACTGACCCCGCCCTTTCCCGCCGCCGTCGGCCAGACGCTTTAGCAACCGCTCCTTGCCAGGGATATTACCTTGGCGGCTTCCAGCAGGGTTTGGACGATAACTAAACACTCGGAGTGCGAGCAGCTACACTCTTTTCATGGTTTGTCTTTACCCACTGAGCGAGCAACGTCCACAGACGTCCAAGACACGTCCGTCCGTCCAGGCCGTGATCTGGACGTCTATTCGACAGCCAGAACTAGTTGACAAACGACACATAAACATTATGGACCTCTCAGTCACCCTGTATAATAATTGATTTGTCATTAAAATAATGAGAGAAGTAGATCATGACAGGCGAGAGGAGACAGCATGTGAAGTTAAAGGCATTGAACTCTTTGCGTCTCCACGGACAAACTCGCCACTTTGATAACCTTTGATTTGACTATGTACATGAGTAAATGTTTAATACAGTCAATCGTCATTATCAACTTTCTCGTTGTCTCATTTTGCTTGTGCGTCCATGGATTTCCACTGGTGTCCTCCCACATTCCAGAGACATGCACGCGATTGTAATTGGTAACACTAAATTGCCCCTATACGTGTGTCCTGTGATGGACTGATGTCCTCGGTCTTATGAAAGGTCTTTTCATTGCCATCCAGACAAGACATGAATACAATGTCCAAGTAAGACGTCGAAATAAAACATTCATTCTGGCTCCTCTGAGGACGTCTTCTGGATGTATAGAGACGACGTTGTTTAGGCTTTTTACTTTTTACTTGCTGTTGCAGGTCAGCTCACTAAAGGCCATAAGATTTGTGGGGGATGTTAAATCTTATCTTGTTTTGACACGTGAGCATTATCCGGGACTTTTTTTTTTCTTCAAAGAAAACGATCTTCACAAAGATGAAAGTGCTTAATGGAGAATAAGACAAGGCCGAGTCGTCTCCTTTCTCCTCATGTCCTGATTGCTTTCAGCCGCGAGACGAGTGGATCCCCCCCCCCCCCCCCCCCTTCAAACTCCTATCAGCCTTCACATCGCCGCCTGTCTCCTTGATACGTCCTCCTGAACTCTATCTCATCCACTTCTATACAAGCCTCAGACTTCAGCCGCTTTTATCTGCGCTCCTCTCTGCCGACTCTCCAAGTTAAGGCGCCAAATGATTATTAAAGAAAAAAGAAAGAAAGAAATCCAACAACCTCGATGTCCTCCCTCCACTCTTCAGCTTGATCGTGCTCTTTGTAGTTCACCGAGGAAGAAAACCCACATCGAGGAGGATCACATGCAGGCCGGGCCCCTGGTGCTCTGGCAACTCTCATCTAAGCGGATACCAACCCGGTAAATAACCTCGCTGCCGTTGGTTCTTCATGCCGAGCCCGGTTTCTGCACCAGCCACACAATACTTTCAATCGGGCTGAAACTTTTCTCAGATCAAAGCTTCAGCGCCTTGAAGATTTCGATTAAAATGCTGCTGCTGAGGCTCAACGGCAAACCTCTGCACCACAGCATCAGAGCTGATTGATATTAATGGAATTAACATACAGAAAGATCATTATAAGATATAACTCAAATATTGGAGAAGGTTAAAAAGTTTAATGTCGCTTTGATATACCGACAAGATTTGTGTGCATGAAATTCAAGTTTTTTTCTTATTCTCTCTTTTTTGAAGCTCTATTAGCTATTCCCATTTCAGTTATCTTCAAAGCCTCTTCAGCTGAGAGTTAAGAGTCATTTCAAAATAAAGTTATTTGTGTGTTTACAAAAGGTCTAAAGAGCCGCATGTTGACAACCGTCAATATGAGAAGGAAAGGACTGACCCTCCAGAACAAACAAACAACGCAAAGAGGATGTGGTGGGAAAGCACATAAAAGAAGAAAACAAAGGATCTTTTATCTGCTCATCTGTTCCAATACTTTTGTTTAAAAGAACATCAGGCGGGCTCAGACGAATGGCACTGTCTTCTGAGCCAGAAGTAAATACCTGGAAATGAAAGCTGAGATGTTGATCTTTGGTCTCATCTTGGTTATTTGATGCCAAATATACGTTTTCAGTCTCCAGCTACAGTAAAGGCTTTGGCCTCCCGATACTTTTGGAGCTTTCATGATGCTCTTGGCTAAACGCTTCTGATTCCTCTACTTTGTTCGTCCTTGTTCTGAAACCTCAGACGAGCGCCGCCGGCCCGTGCTGCTTCCTTGCGGCGCATCAGAAGACGCGCTTCCTCACCTTGATCGTGCTAAAAGGTTCCAATGTCAAACGGCTTCAGTAATCACTGGGAGGACTGCCGCCGGCCAGAAACACGAGGAAATGTGCTGAAGGCCGGCGGGACAAGAAAAAACTGTTGACGTGGCCGGAACCGCGAGGAAGCCGCGGGAGCGTGGCGACGTGATCGATGATGACTGATGACGGCCTTCCAATAGGATCGACACATGAGCATCGGCAGCGGAGCGGTCGAAGGGCAACTTCAACTCCCGATTCACACGAATGAGTTGATGACGCCTGACGTGGAGATAACTCACACGTGAAGGGAAAAGAGGAAATAAAGACGAGGTTCGTGCACAAAGTGGGTAATAAGATTGACAGACGGAGCTCAACCTGTATTGATAGTATGACACAGTGCGGTGGCTGCATTTCTTGAGGGGGTGGGGGGGGGGGGGGGGGTCATTTACCCATTTATTTTCCTTTCCTCTCAACAGCAAATCTATTTCGAAAATTAATATACCCTTACATTTTTATTTATGTACTCATGTATTTATTTATTTATTTATCTTTCTCCATTCTCGCAAATGTGCAATGTGATACCATGGCATGACGTTCAATTTTATGTTCTTTTGTTTATTTGCGAAATCAAAAAAACAATCAAAAGATTGACAGACGGTTAAATGGAAAGTTGTTGTTTGTTATTTTTTCTTGTTATATAACAAAGCGGTTGGAAAAGTGCAATTTAGGAGAGATTAAGAATGGGATTAATCATATTTACCACCAACATTCACCCTAATCTGACCAGGAGTTTGTTTGTTTCCGGCTGCTTGTAGAACAAATATTTGAATGGTTTGTATTGTTTTAGCTCAGATTAAGAAGGCCATCACACAGATTACACAACTAATGACAGAGTTTGACAGCGTGTGGTAAAGTGGGATTTAAATCTGTCGGGTCATAATGAACAGATCCGCCATAACATTATGACCACTGAATGTGTGGTATCTATGAGGCAGGAAGTGAACATTTTGTTCTCAATTTTTAAGTGTTAGAAGAAGAAAAAAAGGACAAACTGGAGCATTTAAGTGAGATTAACAAGGACCAAACTGTGATGGACAGGATTAAGACCACCTGTCTGTTGCTTTCCTGATGCTGGATGACCTGTTCTAAGGCCCAACGGCTTCAACTTTGACCCAGCTCTCTGAGTCAAGTAAACAAAAGGAAATAAATATACACCATCGTGAGGATTTAAGTATGAGAAGACAAATAACTTGGGCAAGACATCTGGGTTAGAAAACAGCCCCTGTCTAACATAACACACCGAGGTTCATCGCAGTCTGACACTGTCATGGTGTGACCCTCCTCCGGTTCCACCAAAAACCAGCAAAACCACAACTTTCCCCTCCTCCTAACGCCACAGAGCAACATCCAGTTTGTAGATTGTTTCAAATGCATATTTCTTTCACCAATAGGTGATTAGTGACATGATTTTGACCCACCTGTGAATTTGTGAACTTTTAACAGACAGACTTTAATTCAAAATATTAGTATCCTATTGAATCATTATCAAATTCTTATACCATCTGTATCAGATTGGTACTGGTTTCTGTATTGGATTTGTATCTGTACACCAAACTGATACCAACACCAATCTCATCGGAATGAGATTGTTATTGAGATCGGACAGGGTTAATATCAGATTGGATCAAATTCTGTCTAAGATCATTATTAGATTGTTGTTTGTACTGGCTCTGGCTGATATCAGTTCGGTATTGGATAAGTATTGAATTGTATCTGTATCAAATCAGTATCGATATTGGCTCAGATCAGTGTCTGTATTAGACCACATAGGAATCGAGTCAGTATTTGATCAGTATCAGATTGGTATCCGTTCAAAACTTCAACATCTCCTTCAGTCTGTCTGTATCTTCAGAGGGGGGAATCTGAAGGAGAGTTTAGAGGAGAGTTCTGGAAGGAAAGGAAAACTTTTAAATGTAGTAAAAGCCATCAGGGTACATCAAGCTTCACTGTGCGCTGGAATAGAGGCTGGCGCGTTTGGCACACGGCGAGGAGTCGTGACTGTGTTTCTAATGAAGGCGGGCCTCTGACTTTCAGGCCGGGCTCAGGAACGGATTGATTACAGGTAATGGAACAAATTGGTAATGACAAGATGAAGGTTTGGGGGGTTTTAATTGACTAATGTCTTACATCAGGCAATATTTACTGGCTTCATCAAGACGCTGTGTTGTTCAGCATGATTTAAGATAGACCTATTGAATCAGAAGGCAGGGTTGGTCTGTGGAACATAAACTAGGAAAGTACATAGAGAAAGAGTAACGTATACCCAGGTAGAACATGCAACCTCCAGACAGCAAGGCCCCAGAGACATAATATTATATCTCGGCAAATAGGCTTTCTCGCAGCATTGTTTTTAACCTGTGATTATTTCAATGTATTCCACTCAAAAGTAAAGATAACAAGCAGCTTTAAACCCGAAGTAATAGAGTCAAACTTTATCTTCGGAGTCGTACGACTACTCACAAGTATAATTTATGCAAAACCTTAAATGAACAGTGTGAACGTAAGATGTTACTAGATACCTTTGAGTGTTATGGTGGAGAATGGTTCATCCTGTATTGGTTTTATCCCATAACCTCCTGTAAGGTGTTCTTGGAAACATGGGGTTTTGCTTGTGCATCGGGAAGGTTGACTGTTGATAATGAGCAATAATTATCAAAGATAAGTTATTATTGATTGTACTAAAAATGGAATCTGATTTGTATCAGATACCTGGAGGGAAACGTCTGTTTAAAGGGCTCATATTATGCAAAATGGTTCTTAATGGTTTTCCAACAGTGATAATCGTCCCCTTACCTGGACTGACGCCCCAGAAGTGAAGACAGTCTGTCCTCTCTCTCCCTGGCTTGTTTCAGGTTTTAAAAAGTGTGTTGCTCCAACCAGCCAATCAGAAATCAAACCCTATATAGTGTCAGCAGGGGTTTAGCCAATCTCAATCAAGGTAGGCTCCTCCCTTTAAAACCTCCCACAATTAGGCAGCTCTGCTCTGGCACATGGCACCACCAGAGAAAGTACTTCCTCCTCTTCCATAGATGGGCATGTGTGGGCAGAGCCAGTCCAGCTCACACAGACACAGCAGATTCTGAATGCAGCTCCTATGATCCAATATTACAATGGAGGAAAATCAAGGAAAAGCTGGATTTGGGGCAAGACAGGGGTCAAAGGTCAACATCAAGTTCATGGAAACGTTCTGTTTTCGATTCCTTATCGTGACCGCGTGATGATGAAAATACCCCCCTGACCTTTGACCCCTAACCGCTAACCAGGGCAATAACGTCACTGCGTCATATCAGAGGGCAGGTAGAATTACTGTTGGTTGTTGGTTGTTGGGTGTCGTCTTGGTCTCATGACGTCAAAATGTGTCTCGCTCGATGATCTTTCTTTCATGATAATAAAGCTTTGTTAGGTTTCATCACACGTCCTATATAACGCTGGTTATTACCTACATAGCGGGGTACTTACAGGAGGAAACATTCCATTTGAACCGTGTGCTCAACAAACTTTCCGCTGGCTCTCTTCCAGCTCAGTCGAGCCAAAACCAAGACGATAAACACAGATTTAAAGTATGCAGTGGCGCTCTGCAGCATAATCACATCTCTCCCCCATTGAGCCGGTGTGCCATGTAATGAAAAGCCTCTCTGTCTCTCTCTCTCCCTCTTTTTTTTTAAATCCTGACACTACAGTGAAGGACGGGAATCCTTCCCGCCGTAATGGCAGCAATAACAATAAAGCACATTAGTTGCGGGAGATGTGCGGCGGCTCCTCTTCCAGTCGTCCGCATCAGCAGAAAGCAGAGAGCGAGCAGCTGCCTCCCGCCTCCTCACGTCTGTCTTCATATGCCGACAGCCTGCAGTCACACGGAGCACCGGCCTCCCTCCTGTCACTGGCACTCACTCAACTGAGCTAACATCGAATTTCTGGCAAGTTCCCCGAGACGAGGAGCTTTAAGTTCCTCCCGTGAAGCTGGAGTACCGGCTATCACCGCCGTGTGTGTGCCATTAGCCCCGAAATGAATCAAGAGGAGTAAAGGCAGCAGCATTTCAGGCTCCGGGAGGAAACGTCCCGTCAAATCCATCCGCCCGCTGTGACATATCAGTGTTTAACCTTCCCGCAGTCTCTCCAGGTGTGTGTCTGCAAGGTATTCCTGGCGCGGACATTAATTCTTCCTAACTTCCCAGACCTCTCACCTGCACGGCCGCGGAAAAACAGGAGCCTACGAGGACGCTCGGTGGATGTTTTCACCCTGCATGTGGCTCATACGGCCAAGTGATTTGCTTCCCATTAGTTTGCAGGTTTGTGCCAAAAGGCAGGAGGAGGAGGAGGAGGAGGAGGAAGAGCAGCCCAGGGATGCAGGAAGAGTGGCATCTGCTGGACATGAGAGGAACTGCATGCGTGCGTATTGTAGAAAAAGCTCACATGTGGTAGGGCAGCACACAATGCAGGGAAAAAAAAGACTTATTTAATGCACCTCCAGATTGAAAGTCCGCCTTAATTCAGAAGGTTTAACTCCCACAAACTGATTCTGCACAACCTCTAACACAGGAAGAATATATCTGAGCACCCATGAATTAATTTAAATCCTCTTATGAGACCTGCATCGCAATGAGAAATTCCGCGGATGTCAGACTAAAAACAATGCCGCACAAAAAAAAAAAAAAAGAGCCCAGTGTTTTTCTAAATTGACTTCCTGTGGGGAGGATAATGCCATTTAAATGCAGATTCCAAACTGCGGTCGAGCTGGAAATGTTTGACTCTGAGTAAGAAGTGATTACCTGCACAGGGCGACACTCCCCCTCCATTCAGACGAGGCCGTCGCCCTCAGCTTCGTTTGTTTCCTCCAAAGGAAATCAAACTGGTGGAAGTCAGACTTGAATGACCGTCTGGAAGGAGGAAACCGTGACGTGACGGAGACGCAGAGGTTTTCACCTCTCCTTGTTCACCATGAACATCAGATCTTTACAAGGACCAGAAGCAGAAGGGTCGTCACCTTGTGAATGAGACTCCACGGTCATCACGACATGCTGCTGCATCGACACGAGAGAAATAGTGTTTAGTTTGGGCTCGATTTGTGGATTCAATAAAAAAATGATATGATATACAGCAGTGTGGTAAAATGAATGAAAGCAGATAAATAAAAACACATAGTAACACGTAGAACATGATTAAACTTCAACAGAATACAAAAGTTACCGCACAAATACAAAAGTGACAATACAAATACTGAAGCTACGATACACAAAAGGTACAATTAAAATACAGAAGTTACAATTCAAATACAAAAGTTACAAGAAAAATACAAAAGTTAGAAATTACATACAAAAGTTACAACAAAAAAACTAAAGTTACAATTAAAATACAAAAGTTGCAACAAAAATACAAGAGTTAGAAATTACATACAAATGCTACAACAAAAAAACTAAAGTTACAACTTAAATACAAAAATCACAACACAAATACAAAAGAAGTCCTGTCAGGGAACTTGAGCTTTGACTTACTGCGTTTGGTTAAACTCCCTCCAGATTTCTAATGTTGAGATTAATTGTTGAAAGAAATCCATGCAAACACAGCGATTCCACACAGAACAGCCTGGAATCAAACCTTCTCCCGACAGCTCTCACCACTGCACCACCGTTCCTGCCTCTGCAGCCATTACCTGACCGTCGTGTTTCATAAAGTGAGGCGTCGCGCCTCCTCCCTGCTTCTGAGCACTCCGGTCTTCACAGCGACTTCACAGCCCGCCGATTCCTAAAGGCCAACAGTTCGGAGAGTTTCCCCCTGACATTTCCCCGACGGAGTGATTTCTCCGCTCTGCTGTGGCGCTTCACTCTGATATTTCCTGCCATTTGGTTCTAATAAAAACCTCCAACTTCACAGATGCTTTTGTTGATTCTTTTTTTTTTTTTTTTTTTTATTCTGCTGGTGGCATCTTGGAAATGAAAAGGATTACCAAGATGTTTGAATTTAAATCCATTTATACGGCTCAAGACAAATTTCATTTGGCAGGAGAGGTCATACTCGGGCCACGCCCCCTCGCAGCAGGCTCTCCAGATTTTAACCATTGTATTATGTTAAGGGTCAATTTGACCCATTTCAGTTTTTGAGTTGACTAAAACATTGGTTCCCTTTTTTTTTTCTTCATGAAATTTTGTGACTTTTCCTCATCTAGGGTCATCAACAGGTGTGTAACATTTGGAGTCTTTGACATGTAGTGGAATGTCTGTGCAGAGTTTACATACAAAGATGATGTTGCGGGTCATTTTGACCCGGACACTTTAATGTGGGTAAGGAGCTGTTCACATCCAATATACACCTGTCTCTTTGATGTACTTTGTTTTGACTGCCTCTGAATAGCCATTTAGAGACCAGAGATCCAGGTTTCTGTGTGGGAGGAACTTTCTCTCTCTTCTCCTCGTCACTTTTGTCATGTCATTTCTTTGACGAACACACCAACAATGAGCTCCAGGAGATTTACTGCTGAAGAAGCTTCATCACAGATGTTGAACTGGGATTGTGATGCAGAGGAAGAGATTTCAGAGACAGAGGATCTTTCAGAGACTGAGGACAATGTTATTGATGATCCTGATTGTCAATGTTCCTACGATGATGAGGATTCAGAAGATGAGCCTCCCGCCATCTCTCCATCAGATGAAAACCAAGGACTGCAGCAATCCCCATCCACAGAGAGGACATGGGCATCTAAAGACGGTAATATATACTGGTCAACATCACCACACCAAAGCCGAGGCAGACTGTCATCGTCAAATGTTATCAAAATGACTCCCGGTCCAACAAGATTTGCTATCACACGAGCTGATGATATTCAATCAGCATTTCAGCTCTTCATATCCCCACCGACAGAGAAGATCATACTGGACATGACCAACTTGGAGGGGAGGCGTGTATTTCAAGAGAAATGGAAGCCACGGGATCAGACTCACTTGCATGCTTACATCTTTCGAGCAACAATGTCTTTGGAGACATTTCACATGATATCTCGTGTGATCCGATTTGACAACCGTGACACCAGAGCTGGTCGACGTGAAAAAGACAAACTCGCTGCAATCAGAGATGTATGGGATAAGTGGGTCGAAATTCTACCTTTGTTGTACAATCCTGGTCCCCCTGTGACTGTAGATGAGCGCCTTGTCCCGTTCAGGGGGCGCTGTCCTTTCCGACAGTACATGGCCAACAAGCCTGCCAAGTATGGCATCAAGATATGGGCAGCCTGTGACGCAAAATCAAGCTATGCAAGGAATATTGCAAGTGTACCCTGGAAAGTTGCCTGGAGAAGCATCTGAAAAGAATCAGGGGAGGCGTGTGGTGCTGGAGATGAGTGAAGGGCTGCAAGGTCATAACATGACATGTGACAAGTTCTTTACATCCTACCGCCTTGGAGATGAACTTCAGAAGAGAAAGCTGACTATGTTGGGAACAATGAGAAGAAATAAGCCAGAACTTCCCAGGTCATCTAACAAACCTGCTGTGGATCCAGTGGATCCAGTGGATCCAGGTGTAAAGAAACCGAAAAGATGCTAGGTCTGTCCCGCTCGAGAGGACAGCAAAACATGTACCTCCTTTGTGAAATGCAAGAATATCATCTGCAGAAAGCACAGTTACATTCTGTCCATCATGTGGAAAACGTTGGATATGTTGGACAGAAAAAATCTGATCAAGCGGGGAAAGTTAAATAAAAAAAGAGAAATGTGTTTGCGAAAAGAGAAAAACTTTAAATAGTTCCTAAATATAGAGTTGAAATTGAAAATGTATTGTATGTCACTTTTCTAAATGTTTATATAATCTTAAATAAAGTTAGTTTTAGTTGAACCTTGTTTTTTGACTGTTTTAGTGGATTTACACGGTCCGGGTCAAAATGACCCGCAACATAACCAATGTAATTTTTTTTCAACATAATACAAGGGTTAATGGGTAACATATCAAAAGTCACCGCACATCTAATCATTGGAACAATGTCCTTTTGGACAAAGTCTGAACTCCTATGCAACTTCAAAAAATTCAATGCAAATTTAATATTGCAGCCAAAGCTGAGCAGAGTACGAAGGCTTGTATCTCTTACCATCCAACAAAAATGTAAACATTTATGTATATTAGGATTTATGTTCAAAGTCAAAACACTCGCATGTGTTTCCCGCTTCCAGGTGGACCGTAAACGAAGCACATGGCCTGTTGGAAGTCGAACCGGAAGGTCTGGTTCTTCAGGTACCGGGTCAGGTCCACCTTCTGTTTGGGAATCGTGGACCATCACCACGTCTTTACCGGGAATCGTGATCTCGTTCAGATCCTTCACCGACCACTCTGCTCTGCACACGGACGAGTTCAGAGGCCTTCATGCCACCCATGCGCACATGTACGCGTGACGTCAAAATCGCCATCCGTCCCCGTGCACGAGTGTCCGGTCCGACTCAGTGACACTAGTCCCAATCGTGAGTGCTGTGTTAGTGCCGAAAAAATTATTGTTTATGCTGCTTTCATTTTTAAGATATTAAACAATATTTTAAAGGCGTGTGTAATGGGAGTGATGCTTGTGGTTAGGACTTCAATGACGATGAGTTGATCCGAGTTTTGGGGGTTTTTTTTAGCTGCAGAAGAGATTAAAACACAATTGATCTTCTTCTCATTTGCCTTTGTGTACTCTGGTCCCTCTGCCATAAAAACCAACACTCTTAACACTATAAAAGTAAACTTTGAACATCAAGTCTGAACAATGGAATCAAATCAAATACAAAATGTATAATACTGCCATCTGGTGGACACATAAATACAGTGCATGAGCGTGGAACGAATGAACGGAAATAAAGTAAAAACTTAAAACGTACCTGCAGAAGAGATTAAAATACAATTGATCTCCTTCTCACGTGCCTTTGTGCTTTCTGGTCCTAAACATAAAACAAGAACAGTGTTCACCCGATCTGCGCTGAGTGCTGACGTCACAGGACGCGCCTTTTCTGGCAAATCGCGCCAAAATGAATGAAACTATGTATGGCTCTAAAAGTTAAATTAAAAGTCTAAACAAAACAAAACAGCTCAGTAACACGACGCCATACAACGATAAACCATATGTACCAAAAACTTCGACATAAATTACTACATTTATAGAGAAAACAGGAAGATATTGCAGTGAATTATCATACAACCTACATAAAACAACTCCGAGGAGTCGGCAGGAGAAACTACGGAAGCCCAGGAGGGGAGTGCGAAAAGGCGTTTAAAAAATAAAACAGAATCAATTAAACATTGGCAATAAAAATAATCTATTGAGATAAAATTCACTAATACTCAACATAACAATAACAGTTTCTCTCCCCACGTATATCTGAGCCAGACTGTTTCTGTGTTAATGATTTTCCTGTTTCCAGACTGTTTCCTGTGCATCCATGTGTGGTCGTCTTATAGAAGGTTATTTACTGTGGTTTTTGATGTCCTCTTCAGTTTTGTGGAGGATGTCCCGTTTGTCCAATTCCATTCTTAGATATTGGTAATGCTGAGTCATCTCCTTCACAAGGAGGACTTCCTCCTCTTCCATACGTCTGACAAGCATGACTCGGTCAAACTCCTCTGGCAGGTCCTTCCCAGCCTGCAGTGTTTAAATGACTCATCCAGTTAGTCTCCAGGTCTTCAAAGAACTATTGGGTTATTTTAATCAGTAAATAATCGGAAATCTGCATAAAAACAGATTACCTTGGATTAGTTACGTCACCCATATCTTACAGTTTTTAATCACAAAAGGAACTTGTGCTTGGTGTAGATATAATCTGAAATTAGCAAATACTAGAAACCGGCACTTCAGTGTTTTAAATGCTGAATCTCACCGATGCAGAACCTGCTTTTTCTCAGAAAAACAACACAACCGAACCGCCACCGACTGACAAACAATAAATATACAATATATCAGCTTATTCTGGGCCTCTCTGTTAAATTTCAGGTTTTCTTACATTATATTTTATAACAATTCAGGTGGTTGTTATATTTTGTGTTACATATCGGGCTCTAACATGGCATTTTCCAAATATGATTTTTTTGGCTCTCGACAAATTGGAATATTGGTGTATTTTGAAGGACTACAACTGTTAAAAAGAAAATACGTGAACGTTGATCCGTAATAATATTGTGTTATTGTGAGGCACAGAGTGTTATACATGTTTTAAATAGATGTGCCGTTCTCTCTTCTCCCTGGCTTGTAGAAACGTCAGGATGTGAAGTGGATAAATTAAAGTATGAGGTAAACAATGTGTTTTTGTTGGAGCAAGAAAACAAGCTCAACCTTCGAGACGAGGACAGAACGGCTCATAAACAAGTGCCGTCTTGTCATGTTGACCAAAAACGAAACTTTATTTTGAAGTGTTTTGCAATTTTAGCATTTTTTTTAAAGCACATTTAGTCCATTCTACCACTTTTAGTAATTTTATTAGGTTTTTGAAGCTGTTTTTTTTTTGCCATCTGAGCCACTTTAACTCTTTTGGGCATTTTGCCCATTTTTAATTTTTACCCTTTATTGCCATTTTAGCGATTCATTTCTACCTTTAGCGTTTCAGCCCGTTTCATCCCGGGTGTAGTCGTACTACAGAAAAAACAAAAATCAATCTGGTGTGCAAATAAAATGTTAATTAATTCAAAGTGTTTATTCCCGTGTTGCTGAGCCGCTGTGGAGGCGCTAAAGAGACATGACTCATGACACCACCTTGTGGTTGAACATGGTACGGGAAGACACCTTTCAGATGACAGGAAACCAGTTTTATTACATTCTGTTGAATAGTTCAGCTTTTTTTAAAAGGTTATATCCAATGCATATGTCAGATTGAACCTTAAGTTTGTTTTCCTTCTTTTAAAAGAAGAGTGGATGAAGAAAGAAGAGGCTGGAGCTTAGAAACAAATCGGAGCCTTTATTGGAATGTTGCAAGGCATTAAATACACAAATTCCATTCTTTTAATAGTTTGGTATTTAATAATAATTAAAAAAAAGAAGAAAAAAAAACCAAAGTTTCTAGTCTAGCACTGGTCTGACAGTCATTCTGATTTCAGTTTTTAGATCTGCTCTTTTCTCTCAGCGCCGGGAACCCGGCCTCAGGTGAGTTCATATAATTAAAGGGCCGGCAGCACGCGGGTGGGGGGGGGGGGGGGGGGGTTACGTACAGTCAAACTGAAAGGAAACGCTGACGTATCAAAGCTCAGTCTCATTATCTTCTTTCTCTTTAAACCCCGGATTTCCCAAGTTTTACATATAAAAACCTTTAGTATGAAATATAAACAAGCTCTGACGTGAGACAAGGGAAACGGAAAATGTTCTGAGGTGGTGGAAGAGTCCTGGACTCTGATTTTAGGAGAAATACTTTGTTCTGGGGTCAAGGAGTCTTGTCTCGTCTCTGTTATAGTCAATACCTTCAACCTACATCATCATCATCATCATCATCCTCTCCTCCATGTGAGCTCAACACAACCAGAACACTTCTTAGTTCTGTTCTTTTTTCTCTCGCTTAAAAAAAAGAAAAGAAACGAAAAACAAAACAATAAATGAACATTCACAATATTTTCCAGCCCGTCTCTTTAGTCTTTTTTTTTTTTTATTCCCCACTAATTTATTTTATTCTGTCTGGATCTCCGGCTCGTCACACATCCACAGCCTGGACGAGAAATCTACCTCCCCTTCCTCACCATCGTCTTCCTCCTCTCAGAAAAGTTAGGACATGACTCCGAACACGGGGTTGTGGCGGCAGATGCTCGGTCCGATCTCCTCGTAGTCCTTCTTGGTGTGGCAGACCTGGTAGAACTCCGGCTGAGAGGAAACGGCAGCAAACGCAAGTCAATATAAAAGAAAAAAGAAAAACTTCTGCAGGTTTTCAGCAGAAAATCGGATTAAATTATTCTCAATAACGGCAAGAATCCAACTCAGGCCCAGGGTTGCCAGATCTGACTAACTGTTTCCAGCCCAAACAACGGAAAACCCACACACCTCGATAAAAACCAGCCCAAATCTCAGCCTGTGTAGGAATCATGTTAAAACCCTAAAACAATTAAATGTGTATTAAAGAACACGACATAAACACACAAGTGCACCAAATAAACAAAGTTAAAAGGCGAAAGAGTTTGTCTCCCCAATTGGGGGATACCTGCCAAATCTGGCAACACAGGTCAGCGTGTAGATTCATTTTCAAGTGGTTGTTAAATACGAGCCGAGAAAATCTAGACAACATGACGAGCGAAGGTAGGAGAATGACGGAAAAAAGAGAGCACAGCTTTTATTTTGGCGGAGCCGCTTCCTCCGGCGCTTCTCCGTGACGTCCGCTCCACGCCAATGAGGAAAGCTGGTGTTCATTAGCGACACATGTCCAAGAACAACAACAACAACTTCTGTTGTTTCCGGGAAAATTAAAACTCTGCGTTTGTTGAAATTATCACAATAAAAGCTCGGTGCACGTCTGCAAAACCGATTTATTTAGCATCCATGTAAAACTGACGGGCGCAGGTTTATTCCCATTGAAGGACGGTTCACACGGGAACACGTCTGATGGTTTAAAAAAAAAAAAAACAACTAACCACACTTGGTTTTTAGGAGAACATCTGGCTGGTTTCCATTTGAAAAGACAAATCCTGGTATATTTTCTCTCTCTACTTAGTTTGAGGACGTTTCCCAACAAGCTGCTGGTCGTCGCGTCTCGGGTACTCACAGTGGAAGCTAACATGGATCCTCCGAACCACACGGCGTATCTCTGCATGTGATGAGTGATGACCTGGACGTCGATGGGTTTGGGCTGCAGGGCGGAAACAACAACTGAGCGGTTACTGACAGGAAGCCGGAGGCCGTCCAGCGAGTTCTGGTCAACGGAGCTGTGGGTCGGGTTTGTTTTGTTTTGTTTTTACTCGACAGACGTCGACTGTTTTCTATTCATCTTTTTGACTGTTATGAATAAATTATGATTTTATTTGGATTTTTTTACATGTTCATACAAAATAAAACATACAAATATATATTAATCAATTTGATGACATGTAAAATAAAATAAAAAAAACAGGACGACACAAAAAAGTCATAAATAAGACTTATATTCGTTTTAGTCGTAATGGAAAACAAATTTAAATATAAAATATGAAATAGTGACAATATAGTGAACAATTAAAAACACAAAATTGTACAAAAGCACAGTATATATTTAGAACGATTAGATAAATACAAGTTCTACCGACACAAATCTATTGCACAAAAGTATCCAAAATGTATAAATAGATCCCATCATAAGTTATCATAGACCAAAAAAAATAGAACAAAATTAAATGAGAAATATAAACTATGCATCACAATTTAGTTGAAAAGTATATCTGAAATATTAGTTTGTATGGATTCCAATTAAAAAAAATAACTATTTAATTGTATAAATTCCCTTATTGCAGAGTTGGGAGTGTTTACTTGAAGACGGCTGAATTTTAATTGTTTTAAATGATATTTACAATGAATAGTGAAGATTTATTAAAACCTAAAGTAGAAACACAATCAGCATCCAGCTGAGACGGATCTGAGTGTGTCCGTGTGTTCAATTTACAGATCGAAGAGAATTCTAGATTTTAAGGATCTGAGTCAGAAATTCTAGATTTTACAGATCTGTGTAATAACTTCTCGGTTTTCTGGATCTATGTATTTAATTCTAGATTTTATGGATGTCGGGAATTCTAGATTTTATAGAGCCGAGTTATAAATTCTAGATTTCACAGATCTGAGTTATATGTGCTATAACTCTGAGTTAGATTCATCTCCTGTATTCCATGTTGTTGTTCAGCTGCAGCTTCACTCCACCGATTTAAACGAAGGAATCACATCCACAGTTTGTCGTTTGTGTTATTTTAGACGTGTTAAAAAGCGATTTCGTCGTGTGTTTTCAGCCTGTGGACTTTCACACACTCAGTTCTACTATTTCACACGTATTCTTTATTTTATTATCTTTCAATATTTCATCTGAATTCACAGATAAATACACTGGACCTGCCACTAAAACAAATGCAAACTCAGCATTTAATAATAATATATAGAACCTTATGATGGAAAAGCATCTTTCTTTGCTTTAGAAGTTAATGAAATCTCACTAGATCTTCTTGCACTCCGATGTTTGTAAAAGACGAAACCCGTTAATGTGCCGTTACCTTGAGTTTGCCTCCGCTCAGCTCCTCGCTCATCTTCAGACGGGCGTCCACCGTCCTCTTCAGGTCTCTCTGCAGGCGGCGCCCAAAGTCCCTGAACATGGTGGATCCTCCGGAGAGCACGATGTTCTGCAGGAGGAGCACAGAGGAGGAGGTCACACCGACTGGAGGAGCTCCTCTCACCCCCCCCAAACAGGCTTCAGCCCAGAATCTCCCTGATTGAGACGCGATGTTAAACACAAAGAGCTCAAAACAGCTGAGCAGGAGCAGCTCGAAGCCTCAAGCACCATCAAAATAAAAGCACGTTGGGAGTATTTGTCCAGACTGCAGGAAGCTCTTCGGTCTCTGACCTTGTAGAGCGGACGCCGCACGTCGATGGGACAGTTCTGGATGACTTCGTCCACCACCTCCGAGATGGGCTGAGTGAAGTCCGGGTTGGCAAACTGAGGAAGGCGACACGTCACATGTTTACATCTCATTCCTGCTCAAATTAAACAAAACTCAGTCAGATTGCAGACGTTATATATCTGTCCTCTTAAAATAAAATAAGTCATTAATACATGTATTTTCGACTTGATTAATTTCTCTCAGTTTAACTTTTGTAAAAGCAGGAAAACCGACTTTATTTGACAGAGACTGCAGCGAAGACGACGACGACGATTCATGTGAAAAACTTAAAGTTTAATTACAAATCACACACACATGCTGAGACAGTTTCTCTATAACTATATACTCTCTATATATAAAGAGTAAGACTATATTAAAAATTATAAATGTGTACAATTCGAGGAAAGATACGTACAATGCAGAGTGGGATGTAATGAAATAAACACCAATAAACTAGAATGAATGGGGGCAGGAGGTTGCAAGTAAGCAGCTGTAAAACCATTAAAAGTGACGCTGTGCGGTACGAGGAAACATAATACTTATTCTAAGGATTTCATATGTTTCATGTTTTGTTTTTTTCATTCTAAGTTTTGTACTATTTTGATCATTTTATTAATTTTTTTTGTCTGAAAGGGATTTACCTAAAATGACTTGTCCCTACCTACCACCAGAGGGAGCTCTCGCACCACAGTTCTCGATCATATAGGCTTTTTCCTTTCCCCCTCCGGAGAAACGGACCACAGCTGCCTGAGCTAAGATGACGTGTTTCCCCCTGCAGACACTAACCTCGGGGTGGAAGAAGATCTCGGGGCCCAGGAAGCGCTCGTAGCCCACGTCGATGGTGAACTCCTTCTTGCTGATGGAGTTGATGCCGGTGTACTGCTTGATCCACTTGGAGCCGTCCGTGTCGTACTTGTTGAACTCTTTGACCAGATCTGGACACACGTAGCTGAAACGCTCCTGGCGGGAGAAGCAGCGCGTGTTAGCGTCGCGCGTCACCTTCATCCGGCTACAAACGCGAGGGAGGCGTGTCGCACGGGCGCCATCTGATGGCACGGCGAGGAAATACACAGCACGAGACTAAAATTATGGGTTTTACTGAAATTTAAAAACACATGAAATCTGCATTACGTTATGTCATCAGTATAGATGATATCAAGTATAAAAACACTCATTTATTACATTATTACAAGGTTGGTTGTTTTTGTGCAGAAATTTGCGGAACCAAACAAAATTACAAATTAAGAGGAAAAAACTACTTTCTTCCCCGGGAATTAAATAAAGTAAAATATAGTCAAAGTGCAGGTTAAAACATGGGTCCAAATGTTTAAAGCATGGAGCGTAAAGCACATCCAAACGGACTCTGGCTCCTGGTTTTCTACCCAACTTGTCTGCCTGGAAGGAGGGACGCACCGATACCACTTTGTTTTACCAGTACCAGTACCAGTACCAGTACCAGTACGAGTCCAGGCTGGGGAAACGTGAAGCGTTTGGCGGGTCTGTACCTTGACGGCCTTGGCGGTCTCCAGGGACTGCTCCGGGGGGATCCCCACCTCCCGCTCCCTCAGGAGCTGCTGGGTGAAGTAGGTGATGTCTCGTCCTGCGATGGGAATGTGTTTTATACAGCTGCCAATCACGTAACCCTCGGCCTGGACGGACGAGAGGGGGGGAGAGGGAGAGAGGGGGGGGGGGGGGGGGGGGTGAAAGGATATCAAATCGATTCCATCCACCATGACTATCTCTCATCAGCAAACAAGCATTTATTTCCCAAACAAAGCACTTTTATTTCTGCATTATTACGATCGTGGCTGCAGATTCTTTTTTCCAATGCTACTTCTGAATGTAATAACTTTGACTAAATGTTAATATGATAATAGATTATTTATCTTATTCAACCATTGGAAAGTCTCTACATCATTTCCTTTTTCGCTTTTTAAACGTCTTTTGCCCGGGAGGCAGAAAATGGCCCCGCAAAAGGCTCCAGTTCAGCAGAACCACCAAGAAAATGAAAGAAAAGTGATTTTCAAACAGACTTCCTGAGAGGAGCGGTGCTGCCACGACGGCTATTAAACCTGATGCTGTCAAACCAGGTTCAAAGCCGTGCCGTCAGGGTGCGTTTGTCGAAAAATAAACCCATAATGCAACAGATAGAGAAAAATAAAGACAAAGGAAAAAGAAAGGTTCTTGCAGATTTGTAAATTTCACTTTGCCGAGTTTGTTTCTGTCACTTCCTTTAGCCATCATTTTTTAACTTGTATTTTCAAAAGGAACTTTGCTCATGAACCCAGGATCCAGGATTTCTTTCCATTTCATAAAATAGAATATAAAATCCTTTTGTTAAAAAAAAAGCAAAAGAAAAGAAAAAGCAGAACTTTCTGTTTGGTTTGAAGCTAAAAATAGATTCATCAAAATAACCCAGTGTTGCCTGTGATTTATTGATGATTATTACCTACCTAAGTTATTTATTTTATTTTTGTATAAAATAAAATAAAATAAAATAAAATAAAATTAAATAAAATAAAATAAAATAAAATAAAATAAAATAAAATAAAATAAAATAAAATAAAATAAAATAAAAAATAAAATAAAATAAAATAAAATAAAATAAAATAAAATAAAATAAAATAAAATAAAATAAAATAAAATAAAATAAAATAAAATCCTTTTGTTAAAAAAAGAGAAAGAAAAGAAGAAGCAGAACTGTCTTTGTTTGGTTTGAAGCTAAAAATAGATTCATCAACAGAACGCGGTGTTTTCTTCCATTCAACAGTTTTTCTAGCTGCAGCTGTTCAGGCTTCATATTTCTATTTTCCCCTCAGACGGGCGGACTGGGAGTTTGGCTTCTCGCTTTCAGCGGCGGACACAAACCCGCTGATTCAGTCTATTTCAGCCTCTAAAAGTTTCCCGCAAGCACATTTTTGCAAACTGACTAATTCGTTCCGTCCCCTGAAGCTATTTTTAAAGCCGACCGCCTCCGGGCAGCGAGCTGAGCGACAGGTGGACTCGCGCTTCTCTGCAAAAAACACGACAAATCCTCCAGACTGGTGGAGAAAAACAACAACAACAACAACACTTCGGTGAAGTATTTTCGCTCTGGAGGAGCGATTTGGAGAACCTCACCACCGGGATGACGTGTGTGACTCCGTCTCCGCTGTCGATGACGGTACCGGTCAGCGTCCTCTCTCCCACTTGCCTGGACGTCCAGGAGGCCGCGAGCGCCAGCACGGCCTGACACACACACACACACACAGATTAGCTTCACACTGCAGTGGTTAGACGGTGTAACTCTGGTGAGTGGAGGCCGACCTGCACGGCGATGTACAGCCCCGGGACGTTGAAGGACTCGAACATGATCTCCGCCGTGTACTCGCGGTTTTCGGGAGTGTTCAGCGGAGGCTCCGTCTGCAAGCGCCGGACAAATCCCCGCTTCTTAAGTAACTGTGACGCGTCGGTATCGAAAGTGAGGAGGCGTTTGAGTGGGGGCTTGTGCGCTCACCAGGAGGAAGTAGTGGTCCTCGGGCTCCGCCCTCAGGTACTTGAAGATGATCTGCTCCATGAAGCGCTCCATCAGGTCCCAGTCCTCCACGATGCCGTGGCGAATCGGCCACTGAACAAACACAGACAAAACCAAACCTGAAGAAAATGTTTGTGTAGTAGCTCAAAGATCAGACTTATATATATATATATATACACACACAAGGGTACAAATGACTGTTGGTTGAGGTGAATAAGGGGTAAATAAGTGTGGCTTCTTCCTCATTTTCAGATCTGTGGGGCCATTATTTATTTAGTTATGTTACTTTTTTTGCGTTGCTCTGTTATGTTTGTTGATTGTGTTTTTATTTTATATTTGTGTTGTTGTGTACCTACATGTCTGAAATAAACATAGTCAGAAGAATAAGATGAATAAGATCTGCACAGCACAGTCCCATTACTACATTATAACTGTGTGTGACATACACCTGGGGGGGGGGGGGGGGGGGGGGGGGGGGGGGGTCGATTAAAACTAAAAGGAATGAGGAATGTGAAAAACTGCTTGAAAATACCTAAAATGACAAATTAAAAAAAAAAAAAAAAAAGAAGCTTAAAAACAGGAAAAAATACATGCAAAACTGCTTAAAAGAGACAAAATTGTTAAACCAGCTTAAAACAAATCCTGAAACAGGAGAGTAAAACTACAAACAGTAATAAAGCGTTTATAAGCCGTGTTCTCCTCATTTTAAAGGTTAAATTTAATTGACAAAAGTTACTAAAGTGGCTGTTTTGGTCGTTACAAATTTTAAAATCTTATAGCTTTTTTCCCCCCAAAGTTAAACGTGTAAAACAATCTTTGTTTTTAGAAATGTTCTGACGAAGAACTTGAAAATATTCAGAATTTAACTCTGTTGTGTTCCTGAAAAGTGTCAAACACCATCTGATATTACAATTTATTCTGTTTATGAAATCATTTCAGAAATGGCCTGAATGTTTCATAAAAAAAAAATATAAATAAACAGTTTTAAGTGTCTTTATAGATGCGGAAGTGGAGCAGTGGATACGTCCAGGTTCGGCTGGGTTCTGGGTCAGAAAGCTCCAATGGAGGAAATAAGGTTAGTGAAGTGTGTTACAGAAGTGGGACACTTTCCCGGCGTCCTGGGGAACACAAGTGAAACGGATCGGAGAGTTTTCGCCGTTTCACCCGAGCTTTCACTGCCACTTTCAAAAAAAAGGGAAGTGAAGAAAGTCCCCATCGACTTGTTCCTGTGCGAGCTCACGGTGTGATCGCAGAATAGGTCGTTTCTACTCGCGTCGTCGACCGACAAGAAAATCACGCATCGGAAAAAAAAAACCTGAGAAGACAAAAACTATTGCCACCGCAGGGCTCCACGTTAACGGCCCACTGCAGCAAGACACTAGAAGTAACTCCAAACTCATGTCGAAGACTTCGGGCAGGTGGAGACGTCGACTCTATGAAAGACGACGGAATCTCTGCATGTCGACCCAAAACAAGTCAGACTGGAAAAAGCAGCGCTGGAAGCTTTAAAACGACGGGAAAACCTGGTTGTGGAATAAGAAACACGACTTATGAGGTCTAAACATCATCCTCGCGGTGAAGCACGGCAGAGGGATCATCATGACGCTGGGCTGCTTCGCCTGTTTTCCCCGTGTTGGAGTGAATCCGTCCGGGGTCGTGTACCTTGGTGGCGTACGTGGGTTTGTCTACGGCTTCATCTCCGATGTAGAAGTCCAGGTCGTCCACCCCCTTCATCATCCTCCGCTGGGCCTGGTCTCCCACCTTGGCCGACTCCTTGATGGCGATGCCTGAGAAGAAAACACACTTCGGGTCAAGAGGAGGCCTGAGAACCGACTCGGGGACATTCAGAGACGTGTCTGAAGACTTTAAAGTTACTCTGCCAGAAACACGAACAAATTTAGGAGCCAGTTTTAGTTGTTGATGTAAATCTCTCAAACCTCCACCCAATTCAGATCCTTTTTTTTTTTTCCCGCTCACAAGTGACTCATATTCAACCTGTTTTGTTTCTGTGTAAAACCTCCAGATCTTTCACACCAGACCCGGGAATCGTTCATGTGGAACCAAGTTGGAGATTTTTCTACGTGCGGCTGCTTCGTCATTGACTTGTGACTGACGTCACGGATAAGCGGCTCTGCCACAATAAAAGCCGTTAGAAGCTGTGCTCTCTCTTTACCTCCTCCTCCTCCTCCTTTTCCTCGTCATGTTGTCTCGATTTTCTCGGCTGTCCTTTGTTGCCAGATGTGGCTGTATCCCCCAATTGGCGGGCCAAATTCTCTTACCTTTTTACTTTGTTTATTTCGTCTCTTTTTTTGTGACAAATATAATAGTTTCACAGTTTTAACATGATTCCTACACAGGTTGAGATTTGGGCTGGTTTTTATTGAGGTGTGTGTGTTTTACTTTGTTTTTGGCTGAAAACGGCGAGTCGCATCTGGCAACCCTGGATCTGACCGCGGCGGCGTCTATATTTACTTCTGTCCACAGGTTCTTCTGGTGCTCTGGGTTCCCAAAGCGTCGGGTTCGAGCACGTTCACACGACGGTCTCATAGAGGTCGCTTTTAAAATGTAATGTGAACGATCACGCATAAGAAAAATATCGGAATTGAGACATTTTATCGTCACAGAAACGTAAGTTTACCGAAGCATTGTGTCACAAGATTTGTAAAGACTATCCTCGTGGCTTGAAGACTCTTTTTTTTTGAGAAAGTCTGGATTTTATTTATTGTTTCGGGATGAATCGGTCAATTTTTTTGTTGATATTTTCGCTTGACGCCATCTTTGATATGGACACTGTGATGGTCTTGTTTTGGTGCATCGGTTTATTCTCTGTGCAAAAGTAATGCCTTTACTGGGAAGTACATTTTAAATATTTTCTTTCTTTAAAATGAGGGTGAGATACTCACATGACGGGACGATGAACTGTGGCTCTGTGTTCCCTGCGTACCCCAGTTTGGTGTAACTGCAAGAGAAGAGAGGGGCAGTTAGCCTTCGCATATAGTGAACCAAAGCCACTGTCGGGGGTGGGGGGGGGGGGGGGGGGGGTATTCCTGCTGACGTTGGGATCAATGCCGTCACTGTCCTCTGGCGCGGCGGTTCCCTAAAGCCGGGGGCTTGATAATGGGTGGCCACTAAAAGAGCCATTCATGAGGCGTCTGTAAGCTGAAGACCGGTCACGTCTGTTGAAGAGGGCAAAGGTCACGTCTGTGTAAACCGAACATCCTCAACAGGAAGTGCAGCTAACAGTGCCAACTCCTCACTTTCATGACAACACGTAAATGACGCAGTACACTGCGGGACGGCTGGGGCTCTGTTGGTACAGGGTTGCAGGTTCGATTGCCCATCTATCCAGATGACAAACTGTCCTTGAGCAAGACACTGAACCCCAAACTGGACTGAGCGCCTTGCATGGCGGCCGCCTCCCTCGTGTGTGTGTGTGTGTGTGTGTGTGTGTGTGTGTGTGTGTGT
This sequence comes from Lipophrys pholis, assembly GCF_963383615.2. Taxonomy (NCBI): domain Eukaryota; kingdom Metazoa; phylum Chordata; class Actinopteri; order Blenniiformes; family Blenniidae; genus Lipophrys; species Lipophrys pholis. The sequence continues at coordinate 27,053,662 of NC_137632.1, read as the reverse complement.
GTGTGTGTGTGTGTGTGTGTGTGTGTGTGTGTGTGTGTGTGTGTGTGTGTGTGTGTGTGTGTGTGTGTGTGTGTGTGTGTGTGTGTGAGAGAAGGTGATTGACAGTGTAAAGCTAAAGCGGTGGAAAAGCTCTTTATAAGTGAAATCCATTCACATAGAGTGAACGTGCACACACGCACCTTTAAACAGTTTTTACTCGTCTGCACCAGAGATAGAGTCAGTCCACGCTGCACACTGAACGTGTTACGTGTTCGCTTCTGTGACTTATAGAATAGAAATACGGTACTGTAGAAGAAATGACTATTTCGGGACTGTTTATATGCATTTTAACTTTGAGGACAATCACAGCAATGAAGTTGCATTTTTGACAATATAACTGAGGTCTGTAGTCACTTTTAAATGCATTGAGAAAAAAACCTCAAAACTCAAATTTTTCTTTACAAAAATCATTAAAAAAAGATTTTTTAAGGCCAAATCGTCCAGACTTAGTCAGAAGACCATCTATGTATGTGCAGATTTGTCCAATCCCTCCAATCAGTTTCATACTTATTACTATTATCTCAGAGCCGCGAGTTAAATTCTGTTTGGACGCCATGAGCCTGCCTCCTGTTTATCCAGCCACATGTGGTCCAGATGTAATCCGGACTGAGGCCCACACTTCCTGCACACACAGCCCGGGGGACAGACAGAGGGACACTGCTGACGAGTGCCAAAGCTCTGAGGGCAAAGCAGAGAACATCCTGGTCATAACAGTGGCTGCTTTCAGTAGACAGGACCAAATCAGGGGGGGGGGCTGGGGATTTTTGTTATTTTAAAAACAATATATATTATATTTCATATATATTTAGAGACTGCATCAATGCAGTATTGACGCGAGGACAAAAGAGTGATGTGAGGTGTTCATTCACCGAGGACGCTACATTAACTTCAGATTTGAGATTTCAGTGGGAGAAAAAAGAAAACCCTGAAACAGCAGCAGGGTGAACTCCTTCATACCACAGAAACAGTCCCAGCACGCCCGACTCCACCTGCCTCGACAAGACGCACAATCATGGACAGAAATGCAGATTACAGCTGGAGCTGAGCACGTCGGACGAATACCAACATGTCAAGAGGAATCGGTCCGTACGAATGGAGACTTAATGGGGGTTCTTTACATTGTGGTATGAAAGTAAATAAAGGAAATGCAACGCTGGTTCTGCAGAAAAAAAGAAGATTTTAGTGGCTGAAACTTCCTGTTTAAAAGACTTGAAGGAGTCGTGATTACGAAGTTTCCGGGGACTCTGCCGTCTCCCGATAGTAGCAGCGGGTCACCGAGAGGCGTTCTGTCTGGCAGGAAGTCGTCACTGCTTGGACGGAGTGTGTGTGTGACTCACTGAGAGGTTTGAAACATCCAAAAGTTGGAACAGACTGCGGATCGTTTTGGTGTTAGTTTAACATGTGACGATAGCAGGGGCCATCTGCTCGGCAACACGGGCTAACCCGCCCGTCTGCTGCCCCGTTACTGTCCCACCACGCAGTGTGTGTGTGTGTGTGTGTGTGTGTGTGTGTGTGTGTGTGTGTGTGTGTGTGTGTGTGTGTGTGTGTGTGTGTGTGTGTGTGTGTGTGTAGGCATGCAGAGCGAGCGCTTCAAGCCTCGACATGCAAGCAATGCAAACCATTTTTAGCCCCTGAAAACGAAGCGGGCGTAGCGAGTGTGGCGAGTCCACGCTCATCAAACAGGAAGTTACTTTCAGAAACCTTAAACAGGATCTTGTTTTAATTTAACTTTCATCACTCTGAATATTTGTGTGTGTTTTCTTGTTTGTATTCATTTCCAAATGTCCTCCTTTTGATGCTATTTTATAATTAGATCCAATTTAAGAAGGAGAAAAGAGGGAACAACAAACTAAGCCTACAAAGACAAGGCAAGTGTGTATTTTAGCAGGAAATAAAAAGGTATATCCGTTAACTGGTGCTCTATGTTGGGTTATAAACAATACATGTGGTTTATTCACCAACTAAAAGCTCAAAAACAGCTTATAGAAATGTAGAGGGGGTGAAAACAGCAGGAGGAGTTCCTTCGTCACACACATAAAACACCATGTGTGCATCCAGATGTTGTGCAGCTCCCCCCCCCCCTCGAGTTCAGCTCATTAAGACCCGCTCACACGTTAATCTAACTCAGATTATCTCACACTTGAGCTCGGCTCCTGGAACACACTCAGGTTAACGCTTCAACAGATAAACTGGATGTCTACAGGAGGAAGCTGAATCAGAAACAGTTGGTCTGTTTCTGTTTACTGCATTCAATTCCTTTCTATCGTATGAATCCACTCAGTATCTGATGTATGGAAGAAATGCGTCTCTGCTAATCCAGATGACGAGGTAATACAGGCACCTGCAACTCGTGGCTCTCTGGAGCAGCTCCACGAAAAAAATCCACATCAACATTTTGTCTTAATTTTCATTTTAGTTGCTTACCCGACGACAGCTGGTGAATAGTATAGATATAGGTAAAAACAACTAGAAGCCAATCGAATGGATAAAACTGCTCAAAGATAATACAGGGAAAACTAGGAAAATGGCTAAAAACTGTCAAAGATGTTTCAAATTGTATCTAAAACTACTCAAACTATTGCAACATGCACGTATATATAAATTACTAAATAGGTGCAAAGATAGATAAAAGATGCAAATGAAAATATATAGAGAATATTTCAATTTAGAGGAAGCTATGAAACGTCATGAATTCAACTTCAGTTGTTGTACATAAAGAAATGGAATTTTTTTTTTAGATCGAATAGAATAGAATAGAATAGAATAGAATAGAATAGCTCCATAAATCCCACAGGGAGGTTCTCGATTTCTACTTTGCAGATATTTAGAAGTTTCTGTCGCTCCAGACCAATTTGATTTGTGATAAAATCATGAAAACGTCTCTTATGCACAAAAAAGTTGCAGACACCTGGTGTCAATTTACTCAATTTACTAAAAAATTAAATAAATCATGGAAAACTCTCTTGAATACACACACAGAACTGTGTGATGAAAAGACAGATTCCTGATCTGAAAGCAGTTTTGCTGCTGTCATATCAACAAACAGCCAAAATGCACTAAAGTTTACAGACTTCTCTTGTGGGCAACAGGATCGTTGTTTCAGAATAAAAGTGTAAAACACAGCTGGACAAACGATGACAGCCACAGAAGAAGTACGTATGTGCACCGTTTTAGCATCACGACAGCTACTTCTGCTTTATACTCCCATGCAATAAAATAAACACTGCCATCTTTGGAGAAGTTCATTTTTTTTAGTTTCAGTTATGGCACCGGATGAGTGTTTTTCCTCTAATCTGTAAAGACACAAACGTGTCCATTAAAAAAAAAAAAAACTCACTTTTGGAGCTGAATATTGGTAAATAACTCGTTTTATTGTAGGACAGGAGGATTCTGTAGTTTATAGAATGTGAAATGTTTTCATAGTTAAAAACTTAATAATTCCAAAGACAGTCTAAATTCCCATGTATTCTTACTGGAGCTCTACAAAAGGTTAATATATCTAAATGAGTGTGAAAATGATGTGATTGGATAACGGTCATTATGGAAATGGAATAAGAATCAGGATTGTTTCAGTTCGAACTGCTGAGGGGAGATCCAGGGAGCAGGGATGGAGAGAAAAAGGCTGAAACTGCAGAAGTTAATGAAAAAAAACAAAAAAAAAAAAACCAGGCTGGATGAGAGAAAGCACCATATATGGAGCAAAAAGCGTGAAGGAGGAAGTGCAGCGGGGAGGAAGCAGCAGTGATCACCTCCACAATACCGACACAGCGGCTGCACTTTACTTTGACATCAACGAAGGAAACAAGAAGAGCAACGAGAACAAAACATCTGATTATGTGTGAATGTAGCTGCGATAAAGGAGCAATGAATGAATCCAGCTGTGAGGAGGAGGAGGAGGAGGAGGAGGAGGAGAGGAGAGGAGAGGGGGCCCTGCCAGCTCCTCCAGCTGCAAACACTGACAAGAGCCACAAAACAAGAAAACTACAGAAAATAAGAACAAGCCGCAGCAATGAACACCCAGCTAGCATGTTAGCATTAGCTCCGAGGCTCTCTCTCACACACACACACAGTGACACCCCCGCTAACCCCCGCTAACCACCCGGCTACACCGACACCAGCTCACCCCGTCCACCCCGACAACACCTCACCCTGTGCCGCAGTCCACGACGCACGCCGGTAGCCGTCCAGCCATGGCCCGGTGTTCGCGGGGTCTCCGCTGCCAAGGGAGGGGAAGAAAATCGGTGCAAAGGCGGAGGAGGGGCTGCTGGTGCTGCTGAGCCGTCCGCTGGCGGAACCTCTGTGAGCCCGCAGCACGGAGCCGGAGCGACGCTTCCTGTTCCGCACACAGCAGCCAGCAGGGGAGAGGCAAGATGGCGGAGGACCGGGACGAGGAGGGAGGGCGGGCCGGAGGGGGGCGGGGCGGGGCCGATATTAGAAGCGTGGATGACAGATGAGGGCGGGGACAATATAAGGGGCGTGGCTGAGAGATGAGGGGCGTGGCCAATATATGAGAGACAGGGCTGCTATGTGAGGGGCGTGGCCAATATATGAGAGGCGGGGCATCAATACTGGGAAATAAAAGAGTAAATACAATGTTGACTGAAGCTCTTGGCAACTGCTGATTAAAATGAACACAGAGAAGAGGCATTTCTCACACACAGCACCTCCACTAAAGATATATGTTCATCTTTGAACAGGTGAAATAACCTTTCAAACATCGTTCGCATATAGTAACAATAAAACTTGAAGAAAAATGTGTGACGCTTGTAGTTTTTGTGTATTTCAATGACTTTTTTAAAGTTTTAATTCCATGTTCTGTCCAGCAGATGGCAGTGTCAACACATCTGATGAGTATGTTATTTAAATATTACAAATTAGACTTTTTTTGGTTAAAATTTCAAGATTTTATTCATATATATATTCATAGTAAATACAATAAACCATTATCTCGTTGCATACCTAATTTTAAATATCTTCAAAGTGTTTCTCTAGAACAAGGAATGGTTTTACACCACTTGTTTTTCATCATGTCTGTTCCATGATTTAAAAAGAAAAGACGAGTGAAGTTTACGTTAAATTATTTTTATTGCAAAAATAATAAATAACAGAGTAAACATTGAAAGGACTTACATGTTACATGTAAATAGAAAAAAAATAACACACAGTGTTTAGTATTTAAAGAGAGAGGTTGCATTATCTGTGTACGGTGGCCCAGAGCTGCTTTCTGAGGGGATTTTTCTGTGTTAAATAAATAGATGAATAAGATGTGAGATCATTTGTTTCAGGTGAAGCACAGAGAAATACTGCTTGTGGATTTCATTTGTGGTGACCTCTTCTCGTGCTAACGCCCAAGATATCATCATTATACCCTCCTAATCTCTTCGGTCTGACCTCCAACGCTCCTGTAAACACGCTCTCATACTCTTCTTAAAATAAAAAAAGTCTTAATGTACCGCCGCTTCTGTTTCTTCACTTTTCTGCAAGTCCATCGCTGTGTGTTGATCCTGGCTGCTTCAGCCTGTTACTGCTGTGACATCACAGCAAGATGGAGGTTGATAAAACCCGATCAGTTCGTTTCTCATAGTGTTTTTACTTGCTGATGACGGCAGTATGACGAAAAAACGTTTTATAATGAAAAATATTTTGAATTGCTTTTTTTCAAAAATGTATCAGAGTCATAAGGTCTTTAGGCTTCCCCCACGGCTGCTCCTTCAGTCTGTCCTGCAGGGGGCGGTGTTGGCAACAGCGTGCCTTCCTGCTCTGGTAGAGGAGGCGCTTCGTCCCATTCGTCCCGGTACCTCTCCCTGCGGCTCTCGCAAAGGTTGTGCAGCACGCAGCAGGCCAGTGTCATGGAGGCGACCCTCTCCGGGCTGCAGTCGTTGCGCCCCTGCAGACACTTCCACCTCCCTCTGAGCCTGCGGAGGGCGTCCCCCACCGCCGCCCTCGCCCCGCTGGTCCCCTGATTGTGGCCGAGCTGCTGCAGTCCGAGGCCCCCGTCGTCGGGGAAAGGCGTGAGCAGCCGGTCCGTGAGCGTATGGGCTTCGTCTCCCAGGACGTAGTGGCCCGCCTCCTGCCCGCACAAGCTGCTGCGCTCCTGGGAGAACAGTTCGCACAGCTCAGTCAGCTCCCATGGGTCTGACGTACGCAGAACGCAAGCGTGGCTCGGGCTGCCGGGCCGACCTGCGCGCACGCTCCAAAAGCAGCCTTTACCGTCAACCACGGCCTGGAGCAACACCGAATACCCCCCGGCAGGGTTCGAATAGTCAGCGCGGTCTTTCCCCGGGGCCAGAATGGGGACATGCAGGCATCCTAAAGCCCCGACACAGTGAGGCAAACCAAACCTCTGCTCAAACTGAAGAGCCAGCTCTCTCTGCTTCTCTGCGTCCGGCTGCCGGATGATCTCGGGCAGCAGGATCTCCCCCACGGCCGAGCAGAACGCCTTCAGGCAGGAGCAGGCGGTGGAGACGCCCACGCCGAAGAGCTGCGCCACGCTGCGGTACTCTGCGTTGGTTGCCAGCTTCCAGATGGCGATGGCCACTCTCTTGTCGAGGGGCACGGAGAGCCGGTAGTTGGTGTCGCTCTTCTCCAGCGCCGGCTTCAGGCGGCAGCACAGGTACTCAAAGGTCCTTCTGGACATCCGGAAATTCTGATTCCACTGCTGGTTTCGGAAGCCCGGGACCACCGCGGTCCACCATTCATCGGTTCTCTTGTGGGTCCACACACACGGTGAACAGCGCCTGGCGAGGAGCCGAAGCAGCATCTGAACACAACACGACATTCATCTTACATTTCTTTGACGTCACATAGAAGTACCCACAGATCAAATAAAAGCAGTGTAAATACAAACATTAGGCTGCTTTTAATGACACCAATCCATCAGGATTAAGATTATAGCTATTTAAATGATTAATTTTTCCACAATTTCACACATACAACCAGGGATTTTGACTGAATACTGTGTAAAAATTGACTGTAGATGTTGGACACGAGCTATAATCACAGTGATAATCGTGAAGAAGTGACTGACTCTTCTCCTTCGTCTCCTGCGGACTTCGATCCTCTTCACCTCCGCGACCAGACGGACCACCAGCAGCCGCCGGAGACTCCTCCGGTCCGCCCTCCTCCGTTCCCTGTCCGCCGCCTCCTTCAGCCGCTTCGCTTCCAGGTCTGTGCGCAGTAAAAAGAGGAGAAGACACAGCAGACACAGAGCGACCACGGCAGAGTCCTCCATTGTTGATGCGGCGAGCGGAAGTGACGTCTCAAGACGTCATTTCCAGCTGAAATACAAACATAAAGATAATGTATCCACCAAAATAGTTTAGCTTTTAAATATACCAGGTTTTCTCTGACATTCTAAATGCAAAATGAGACCTTCAATTTCGATATATATTTTCTACTTCTACATCACAGACTAACTATCTAATCTTTTCTCTAAGGCATTATATTCTGCCACCACAACGTCCGTGCGGCTTTGACTCAGGCAGTCCTTGCTGCCACCTCTCCGGGTCCTGAGCACCGACGTCGTACCCACATGTTCGCGAGCAGTAAACATGGCGGACCTGCAGATGAAGCTGCTAAGGAAGAAAATCCAGAAAAGAAACGAGAAGAACAAAGAGCGCAAAGCCCAGAGGACGCAGAAGAATGTCCAGAGAGGAGAGGATGAAGAGGAGGAGGGTGAGTGTAGCGGCGGAACTGTTCCGAAGTGGTTTTAATCTTGAGACTGACACGACATCACCCGGCTAGCAGCGTTAGCATCCGACAGCTAAGGATGTTTAGAAAATCCTTTTTGATCATATTCAACATCTAAAGTTAAAGTGACACGTGTCTACTTGGAGCACATTGAGTTTATATTTTACGATCAGGATTGATTTTAACCGTTTTCCACAGTGGTTAGCATGTCAGCATAGCGCGACGTGTGTAGGTGACGCTGATGTTTGCAGACTGAACTTAAAACTCTTTTTAAAGTCATTTTTCTCACTGCTGTGTTGCAGTGAGTTTTTCTAACGGACTCGAGGAGAAAACAAACCCCTCATCCTCCAATACAAACGTCCATCCTGAGAAGGAAGGAGCCACGGGACCAGCAGAGGATTCCAAGGAGACAGAAACTCCTGGAAAGAAGAAGAAAAAGAAGAGGAAGCTGATAGAAGCTGCTGAAACTCCAGGTAACTTTCAAAGTAATCATTTCTGCCAGATTAATATGAAGATCGAGAAACCAATGCTGCTGTTCACATACTGAATCACCGACATACACCAGTTTGTAGATCTAATAAGTTTAATAGTTTAGAACCTATTTGTGTTTTCACTATAACGTGGCTTCTAAAGGGTTAATGCCAGGAAGCCATAATTATTTGATAACATCCCACTGAAGCCAAACGAGTTCATTTTAAAATGTGGAATATTTTTCCACAAAACTTTAAAAAATGAAGAGGGTGGTTTATTTGAGGTTGTTCTGACAAATAATGCATCACTCCGTCAGTGTAAAAGCATGGTACCTTAGAATATGAATATAAACAATCCCATTACAATTGCTAAACACTTTGTATGTCAGATGCAAATTCAATACGACCTGAAGTCACTTATAAAATCCATTTATAAAGTCAAAAATGTTAGATGTTTATCTTTAATTTAAATTTGTAATTATCTCAATTAGACCCCAGATGTTACTTTAAAAGAAAAAGGGCTGTTAGAATTGTTTAAAACCTTTCTCTTGTGATTATTTGTTTTATTTTTGCAGCTGCAATTAAAATTATTAAATAGAAATCAACAGAATCTATTAGTCTTTAACCTTATATTACACAAGTACAGTGAGAATGCTTAATTTTTTTAACTTGTATTAACGTTAACTAGTTAAACGTTGAACTGGCTTAAAAAATAGTAGACAAACAACTTTCCCCTGATATGTAAAGAATTATATTTGACTCCCATTCACACAATTAATTTTCACCAATCATAATTTATTCGGTTTGTGGCTTTATACTTTTTAAATGTTGTAAATTTTGACACAGAAATTTGATTTTCTTTAAAATATTGTAGTTAAAATGTTAGTAAATTACATTTGTGGAGTATTTGGTATTTTTGTTTAAATTGAAGAAATACGTTTCTTTTACTTTCAGTCGACAAAAAGAGTAAAGTTGTGAAAGAAGCCGATGAAGAAGAGGCGGAGGAGAACGATGAGGAGGCAGCAGGAGCTGATGATGACAAACCAGAGGAAGGTGGAGCTCGCGGGGGAGAGGAGAGTGGTGATGACGAGGATGAAGATCAACCCGAGTTACCGTCTGGATTAACGGGTACGGAAAGAAAAGTAGATTTTCGTCCTGCAACATGCTGATGGTTGATCAAACAACCTGCGCAAACTTTTTTCTTTGTATCGTCTCCATTCTTTACGCTGTTTTACTCACAGTTTTACTGCTGACTCGGGAGTTTTAGTTTAGTATCTTTTTGGCGGTTTATCGTCTTGTAGCCAGAAAGTCTCACATGTCTGATAATCAGATGGGATTTTCTCTCTGCGACAACATGCATCGGACTGTGTTGAGAGTGTGTGAGAACCTTGTGAAGCTCCAATAACCCCCCCCCCCCCTTTTCCCGGATGCTGTTTCAGGGGCGTTCGAGGACACGTCCTTCTCCTCGCTGTCGGAGCTGGTGAGCGAGAACACGCTGAAAGGAGTGAAGGAGATGGGCTTCGAACACATGACCGAGATCCAGCACAAGAGCATCCGCCCCCTGCTGGAGGGACGGTGAGTCTCACACGCCCCTCTTAGTGTTAGCGTTAGCACGTTGTTAGCAGGGAGCCGCGATGATCTCCGCACACCGTTGGTCTCTGCCCATTAAAACCTCGGCGCGGCCCACTAGGTAAAAGACCTAACAGACCTCATCACCTGGAGTTCTTTTTTTTGGTTTCCAAGATGGAAACACCCCGCATCTGAAAAAAGGATTTCCTTTGATCACAACACTTATTACAGGATAGAGCAGAGCGTCTTTATCGTCACACGGCCCCAGGAACCGATTCGCTGTGTGCCGCCACACACTCCGGCATCGCACTGCGTTTCACATAGACAATGAATGGGAAGCAGGAAAATTGATGGATCCTGTGGTCATGTGATTTTGACGTGTCAACGCAGCCGAAGATTCCGCGTTGCATCGGCAGTATTTTGTTTTAAACACACATCCGGTGGTTTCCCCCGTGTGTGAGCTGATGTTTTCCCTGCAGGGACGTGCTGGCGGCCGCCAAGACGGGCAGCGGCAAGACGCTGGCCTTCCTCATCCCCTCCATCGAGCTCATCTACAAACTCAAGTTCATGCCCCGGAATGGTGAGCCCCTCCCCCCCACACCTCCATCCACCCCCTCAGAGACCCCCCGGCTAACCTCCCACCCCCGCAGGTACCGGCGTGGTGATCCTCTCCCCCACGCGGGAGCTGGCCATGCAGACGTACGGCGTGCTGAAGGAGCTCATGACGCACCACGTTCACACGTACGGGCTCGTCATGGGAGGCAGCAACCGCTCAGCCGAGGCTCAGAAGCTGGCGAACGGGGTCAACATCCTGGTGGCCACGCCGGGCCGCCTGCTGGACCACCTGCAGGTCTCTCACACACACACACACACACACACACACACACACACACACACACACACACACACACACACACACACACACACACACACGTACGTACGTTTCCCCTTCAGCGTGTTAAATTTAGCGTTTCTGTCTCTTTAAATTAAGTTTTTTCTTTTACCCAAGTACATTTTTACTTAAGTAGAATTTCAGCAAAGTAAAGATACTTTTACTCTGTTACAATATTTCAGTATATTCTCCATTGCTGGTGGATGATGTCACGCAGTACTCCACTGTATCGAGTACCTTGTGCGATATCGGACCCGGTACTGGTATCAGTTTCACAGCTCGTGTTGACTGAGCGATCGCCCAGGTTTTATGTTTAGTTGAACTTATTGATTATAAAATTATCAGATTTCCTGAAAACTGATTTAATTCAAATTGTTTTGAATCAAATCATTAAATGAATTGATAAACATAATATATTTATAGTCTGGTGTTTCATCAGTCACAATTAAGTAGTTTTACACGTTGAGACCACTAGAGGGCGCACAAACAGACACTAACACTGTTTACAGTGAGAGGACAGCTTTCTATTGAGCTTTACTGAGAAGTGGAGGCGGTGTTAATGTTTGGGCTGGATGTTTTCCCTCAGAACACTCCGGGCTTCATGTTCAAGAACCTTCAGTGTCTCATCATCGACGAGGCGGACCGGATCCTGGAGGTCGGCTTCGAGGAGGAGCTGAAGCAGATCATCAAGCTGCTGCCCAGTAAGACAACGTTCTGCACACCAGTGTGTGTGTGTGAGAGAGAGAGAGAATGATGTTTGGCTGACCCCCCCCCCCCCCTCCCCTCCACAGAGAGGAGGCAGACCATGCTGTTCTCAGCCACTCAGACCCGGAAGGTGGAGGACTTGGCCCGCATCTCCCTGAAGAAGGAGCCGCTGTACGTGGGCGTGGACGACAACAAGGACAACGCCACAGTGGACGGCCTGGAGCAGGTAGAGGGCGGTGGGGCCAGCGGTGGGGGGTGGTCCGGTCCGGTCTGGTCTGGTCTGACAGTGAACTGTGTGCCGTTTCAGGGCTACGTGGTTTGTCCTTCGGAGAAACGCTTCCTGCTGCTCTTCACCTTCCTCAAGAAGAACCGCAAGAAGAAGCTGATGGTCTTCTTCTCCTCCTGCATGTCCGTCAAGTTCCACTACGAGCTGCTGAACTACATCGACCTGCCCGTCATGGCCATCCACGTAAGAGACCCTCCCCACCCACACCCGCCCCCCAACCCGTCCCTCTGTACACGTCACGACCCCCCGCCGGCTTGCTCTTCCCTCCGCAGGGCAAGCAGAAGCAGACCAAACGCACCACCACCTTCTTCCAGTTCTGCAACGCGGACTCGGGCATCCTGCTGTGCACCGACGTGGCGGCCCGAGGTCTGGACATCCCCGAGGTGGACTGGATCGTCCAGTACGACCCGACGGACGACCCCAAGGAGTACATCCACCGGGTGGGCCGAACCGCCCGGGGCATCGACGGGCGGGGCCACGCCCTCCTCATCCTGCGGCCCGAGGAGCTCGGCTTCCTGCGCTTCCTCAAGCAGGCCAAGGTCCGCCTCCCTCCTCTCGCCTCCGCGCCGCCTCTCGCCTCTGGACGCAACTTTAACCTCGTCTTTGTTTCTCCTCAGGTTCCTCTGAGCGAGTTTGAGTTCTCCTGGGCTAAAATCTCGGACATCCAGTCTCAGGTCGGTTCGCTCGTCTTTGTTGTGTTTCCAGTATTGAAGAATGAGCCGGCCCCAATATGAAACTTTACCTTCTACTAATAAGGATGTTTTAATGTAGAACTTTAATATAAATATTAAGCCACTGCTTTTGTTTATTATTTGATCTTTCATATATACAATTTCAAAATAAGCCACTACTAAATCCTATCACATGCAAATGAACTTTAAGTCTCTGTATACAAAATAGAAATAGAAACTTTTATTAATTCCTAAACTTAAATTCCAAGACTAAACAGGATTGAAGAGAAACCCGGTCTAAACGCTCTCCCTCCCTCCTCAGCTGGAGAAGCTCATCGAGAAGAACTACTACCTCCACAAGTCGGCGCAGGAGGCCTACAAGTCCTACGTGAGGGCGTACGACTCGCACTCGCTCAAGCAGATCTACAGCGTCAACACCCTCAACCTCCCCATGGTGGCGCTCTCCTTCGGGTTCAAAGTGCCTCCCTTCGTGGACCTCAGTATCCTTCCCTGTGCTCACGTTCCGTGTTCTCAGTTCTATCACCTTCGCCAACAAAAGTTTGGAGGGAAGGTGATGTTTTCATCTTCGTGTATTTATTTATTGGTTTGTTTGTGTTTTACCAACTTTTCACAACAACTACTCACCAGAATTGCGTAAGGGGATAATTTGACATCGTCCAAGGACCAGTCGATTAGATTTTGGGACGTGAAAAAAATGTTGCATACAAAGCGGAAGAGAGGGACACCTCATGGAGGAGATCAGCGTCTGTTGCCATGGAGACGCTCAGTGTTTCACAGTGATGAAGCTACCTGACCTACCTCGTTCCGCAAAAAACTGTGGCGTTGGCGAAGGTCTGCGCTCTACCGGCTTGTAGTTTGTTGTGGTTACTTCAGGCTGCTTTTACATAGAAAACCCAACAATTCCACCAGAGCAAGTAGAGGACGAGACTCTGCTGCTCCGGTCCAGGTGGTTCCAGGTGGTTCCAGGTGGTTCCAGGTGGTTCCAGGTTTACAGGATCGTTGTTCTGAATGTGGAAGTTTCCCTCCTTGACTCTCCTCCCTGCAGACGTGCACAGCGGCAAAGGCGGGAAGATGCAGAAGCGAGGCGGCGGCGGAGGCTTCGGCTACCAGAAGTCCAAGAACGTGCACAAATCCAAAATCTTCAAGCACGTGAACAAAGGGCCGGGCGACCGGAGGCAGTTCTCCCGCTGAAGCCCCCCCCCCCCCCCCCCCCCCCCCAACTCCTCCTCCTCCTCTTCTATAGATTCCTGTTTTATACCCATGAACTCGATGCGCTGTCCGTCTCATGTTGGAGGAACTCGAGTCCTTCTAGTTCTCTGAATCCTCTCTTTGCTCGTCGGCGCTCGGCACATTTAAAGTACGCTTCAGGAAGTGACGTTAAACCAAACGGCGTGCTAAAGTTCAACTTTATTGTCTTTTTACGCTCACAGGATAACACAAATAAAGCATCTGAACACGGTGAACGATGCAGGTCTCATTGTGTGCCTCGTTTATACGTTTTCCCCGGTGAAAACTTCAAAAACTTGATTTTTCAAATTAAAGGTTTTAAAATCCATTGGCTAATCCTAAAGTGCTGTCGGGATTCGATCACAGTGATTTACATTTTTCCAGTCATTTCTGTTCCGCTTAAAAATTATTTCTCTTCGAGATCGTAGATTTTCAAGTCTGTTCAATGTTTGTTAAAAAAAAAAAAAAAAACCTCCTCGGCTCGTCAGGATTCATTCAGACTGGCACTTGAGTAGAAAGGTTGATCCCTGAAGGCGGCGGCGGCGGCCTATCTGCAGTCGTCCGGGTGATCTGCGGGGTCAAAGGGCAAAGCACACAGAGAGTCGTTAACGACCTGCGAGTCACTCCGGAGGAGTTTCCAGAGGCGACGGTTACCGGTACCGGTGCCGTTGAGCTCGGACGTCTCCCAGTTCATGGATCGCTGCACGGCCTTCTTCCAGCGAGCGTAACGGAACTCGCTCTCTGTGAGGAGGGACACACAGTTTGTGACCAGACGGTCGGTTTTTATGACGTCTATTCAGTCTCATCTCGCAGCTCCAGGTGACAAATCTGACACAAATTAGAAAAGTCCAATAGACTGTCGACCAAAAGGTTTCTGAACAGAGTTTATCTAACTGACCCTGAATGTATCCAAAGAGGAAAACACTGTTTAACCTCCTGAGGACCTATTTTGTGTTGATTTTCTGTGATTATACATGACATGGAGTACTAGGTGGACAATATGTTGTGATATTCGTATTTGGTTGATTATTACGAAAGGATTGAGCACCAGAAGCCCCACGTTGGAGTTGGATTGGACCTACAGAACCAAAGTAGGAAATACTAAATACTGATTTGCTTATTACTTCATGGGTTTTATTTTTTAACCTTAAAAATTACCCTAATTCCATCACGTATACTCTGCACCACAACACAGAAAACGTTTACATTTATAGGTTGTTATTATTGCACTATTTTACTGGCAGAATGTGGCCTCTGATCAAAATGGTGTAAATTGGCTTCATGTCACGTTGGGTTTGTTTTTGAGTTCCAGTGAGGAACTCGGTTTGTTCACCCTCTGGGTTGATCTTGGGTTGGAACTTCTCAGATGCGACCGGGACGACCTGGCTGGGGTTCAGGTTCCACACATCCACCCCCTCTGCCGCCCCTGCTGCCATGGCCACGCCCAGAGAGGTGGTCTCCGACATGAGGGGTCGCACTGGGAAAGACACCGCAACCAGAACACGACAGCTGCGGTCAAATGGTGCTAATTTGCCGTATTTCCTGGAATAGAAGTCAAATTTATATATTTTTTATAAGTGAGTAGTAGTAGTAGTAGTGTGAGTCGTACCCACGGGCATGCAGAGGATGTCAGCCTGCAGCTGCATCAATAATCTGTTGGACGTCATTCCTCCGTCCACCTGCAGCTGCATCAGAGGAACACCGCTGTCCTGGTTCATGGCATCCACGATCTGAGACACACACACACACACACACCCTTTAATTTATGCAGGATTTGGTCTAGAAATTAAACTGCATCAACAGAATAAACAAAGACAGGAAAACGCAATACAATCAGCAAGTTTTTCATGGAATAATCATACATACTGTTTGGGCGAAATACATTTAAGGCTTTTCGTTTTGTTCCATTTGAAAAGAGCAAAACGGGTGAAAGTTACAAACATGGAGAAAATGTGAACGCTGGAGTCAATAGTAGATCTGACAATAGTAGATATCACGATATAACGTAACAAATACACATAAATATAAAACAAACTGCAGATTGAAAAATGAGCGGGACGGAGAACAGCAGGTGAACAATTATATTATTTTACAATAAATACAAACAAATCTATGACGTTATAACAGTGTAGTTTCTCGCGCCACAAAAAGCACAATCCATGTCAATTATGTGCAATTAATCACACATTTATTCCATCTTTAAAAGCTCAGTGCAGGGAGTTTTATCCACCGCGGTTCAGTTTGTCTTTAGGTAATATTGCTGCTCACCTCTCTGGTCTGAAAGCAAACGGCCTCCAGAGCTGCGAAGGCGAGGTGACTCTTGTTGGTGAACTGTGTGAGTCCACAGATGATGCTGGAAAACAAAAAGAGGAGAGGAGGCAGATTTGACCATCCATCCGTATAAACATATATAACTTACTTCCTCATTTAAGTCACATGACCAGCCAAACTACTGAAAAAGGTGCAGCTCATATTCTAGAAAATACGGTAAAAGTCTGCATAAGGTTAGTAACTACCGTATATCTCAGACTATAAATCGGTCAAAAATGCATCATGAAGAGGAAAATAACATAACTAATAACTAATCAGGAAGTGCTTGGTTGATATCTCCTTTGGTAATCTCAGGCCCAGTGGAACCCTCCTCCTGTGGGCTGCGTTAACTTTCTTACCCTCGCGCACTGGGCTCCCAGTAGGGGGCGTACAGGCCGGAGAAGGCAGGCACAAAGTAACATCCGTACGACGTCCCTGCTGCGGCAGCCAGACTCTCTGAAAGCAGACCGGCGGCTATGAATCACAGCCTCGTTTGGTCACTTTTCCATGAGTTCTAGCGATGGAGGAAAGAAGTACCTAACTCCGAGGAGGACTTCACAATGCCCATGTTGTCCTTCAGCCACTTGACCATCGCGCCTGCGATGGCCACCGAGCCCTGCGAGGAGGAGAAAAAATAACTCATCCGCATGGAGGACGTTACTGCCCACTGAGCAAACAACGTCCATAGATGTCCCAAGACATGTGCGTTCGTCCAGGTTGTAATCTGGACGTCTATTTGACGCCAGAACTAGTTGACAAATGACACATTAAAAATAAAACGATGGACACCTAAGACACTCAGAATCAGTTGAAAGGTCACAAGCTGTCGGTTAAGTCCAGCCGCCTGCATAATCATTGATTTGTCATCAAAATATTTAGGGAGTTCGATCATGACAGGCAAGAGGAGACAGGATGGGAAGTTTAGTCTTCGGTCACAAGGCATTGAACTTTTCAAGTCTCGTCAACACCGCTATGTACATGAGTAAATGTTTTATCAGTACTGTCAATTAACATGGTCGTTCCCAGAAAAAAAGCTCTTTCATTCTGGCTCCTCTGAGGACGTCTTCTGGATGTATAGAGACGACGTCGTTTACACGTGTTTTGGAACCATTGTTTGCAGACGAGTGTGACAGACGTGAGCGCACACCTCCAGGGCGTAGCAGGCCGGCGCATCTTTTCCCATTTTGTAGGCAACGGTGGTGACCAGGCCGTGGTCGGACATCACGGGCTGACACGGTCACAGACACACACGTTAGAAAAGAGCAGGGAAAACATTTTTTATTTTTTTTAAATCTCATCGAACAGCCAAAATCATGTTCTACCTTAGTGCCGGTGTTTCTGAGCAGGAAGCAGCCCGTTCCGTACCTGAAAACAAAACAAGTGCATGTCCTTCTTGAGACATCTGGTTTTCTACCGTGAAAGAAACCAGTTCAGGATGGAACTACAGTTTTCCTCCAGTCCCTCACAAGTTTCTCACACTCTGAACTTTGCTGATTCACATTTCATCACTTTTACTTCAAATCATTCTGTGGGGAGTTTTCTCTTCGGGTTTCCCGTGCTACTGAAGCAACATTCTGTTGTCACACAGGGACACCTAGTGGTCACAGACAATAGGTACTAATATATTTAAATATATAAGCTGCATAAGTGGCCAAACTACAAAAAAAAAAGTGAGTTATACTCTAATAAATACGGTATTTTGCTCTCACAATAGTGAGCTGGTTCTGACTTCAATTCAAAAGTTATATAAAAGATGTTTGTCAAAAAGTTACAGGAAGATAATGGAAGAAGACTCACGTATTTTTGGCCTGACCTTCCTGCAGGCATGTTTGACCAACCAGAGCAGCCGACTGGTCTCCCAGACACTGACGGAGGGAAGGAGGGTGCGCTCAGTCAGTCTTCATGTTATCGTTACCAAACATTTCAATAGCAGCAAGTCATCGGGTGATGGAGGTTACTCGGAGCGGGTTTTTTTTATATTTATGAGCCAGTTTGTTACTACGTAGTGACACATTGTCGCGCCCGTCTGCAGGACAGTAACATGAACCACACGCCACAGCAGAGAGACAGATGTCACCGTTCCAACAAGGTTACACAACGTGGAGAAGGAAAACTTACCCCCGAGATAGGAACTCCTGCCAGAGAGCCGCATTTCTGGTCACAAAGCAAACAGTCGCATGTTAAAAGTGTGCTTCAGGAACTTTGTGAAAGGTCCACACTCACATGAAGTCAGTTCAGTAGATCTCATTCAGGGGTGTAATATAGATATAAAGAAGCGTACTCCTCTCAGGATCTATCTGTGCCTCAGGAAGCACGGATGGATCCTGCCGTTCCCTGAGGTTATTGTTACAGAAACTCTAATGTTTTGTTTCTTTTTATCTTTCCTGGATAGATTCAATCAGCCCCTGGTTGAAGGGCATTCTGCCCCGAGTCAATATAACCTGCTGGATTTTCTGTCACTGTAGTTAAAAAAGGAAAAGTATCAAAGCAGGAAAATATTCAATGAGCACAACTCGACACGTCACAAAAACGACGCCGACTTAAAACCAACAAAACCCAGACGGCCTGAGGCTGCAGGGACGAGTGCACATACATGTGTGAGGTCTGATATGACGGGAAGGCGACTGCTGAGGTTCGTTTTTGTAATGAAACCACACACACACACACACACACACACACACACACACACACACACACACACACACACACGCAGCAGAGACCAAACGCTATACAATAGGAGTACGTCATCATTCTAGTGGACAGACGACCAAGTTGGACTGTTATTACTGTGACGGTCAAAATACAACTACTTATTGTCCGTCTGCTGAGCATGTGCAGAAGAACTATTTCCTACGGCCGTGGTGCACGTGCACAGTAATTGTGTTCCGGAAAGGTTGTATCTTTGCTCCCCGGAAATGGAGCGTTTCAACCCGTTTCCGTGGAGATGGAGTTGGAGCGTTTTTCAAAAAGTTGTACCTTGGGAGCCATTTTCAAAAAGTTGCATGTTCATTGGCTCCGAGCACCATTGTCGTGTTGAACAGACCCCAAAGCGCGACAAAGGTTTTTTCATATAACCCTTATTTATAACCCTAACCCTATTTATGAGCCGTTTTTATAATAAGGTGACATTGAAATCATTGTAATAAATATCATCTTTAACTTTTACGAGGCTTAAATGTCACAGTGACGTCACAGCATGGTGCCACAGCGCGATTTATGATGCGTCTTTATCCCGATCAATCCAGGGATGTCCCGGTCATGGCAGACATGGCAGAGTGGTTTTATTATGGTTATAATGTGAGACAACAGCTTCATGCTGGTCGGTCAGTCTGGATCTCTGTCTGACTGGGAGGATGTTGGAAACCATGAAGAACAGCAGCCTCCCAACGCTAAAACATAGCTCTCACACGCACTTGAAAACAAACACGGCTGCCCTGGTGTTGACCTCTGACCCAGAGTCCAATGTGCAGGTTGCATAAAGGAGCTTCCAGAGAAACGGCCGAGCCGCTGAGCAGAGATAAGATATGAGAGTGGAAAAACAAAGACGGACAACAACACGACGGGACGGCGGCGGAAAGCAGTGCACGACCACTGAAAATAGAAACTGTGTTCATAGGACAATTAAAACTAATTCAACTGAGCTTTTAGTAGATTTTTATCATAATTTCCACGTTATAAGTCGCATCTTTCAAACATTATTTCATTAAGAGAGAAAAACATTTATTCTCCATGTCCACATGTAACGGTTGATAATCTTCATCCCGCAGCTGTTGCTCCAGAACCTTCCGTGCTTTTATTAGCGTTTAGCCCACGATTAGCCTTGGGGGATTTAGAGTAGCGACATTCTGTTGTCATACACTGACATCTAGTGGTCTCAGATGGTACCTACCAGTTTACGTTAATATATGTCACTAGCCAAAAAATAAGAAAGGTGACATTTATGGTCCAGGAAATACGCTGCAATTAAAATCAAAAGCAAAAATTTTTATCATAAGACCCCAATAGTTCGATAGTTTGAGCTACACTCATTTATTTTTACATTCTTTCTTTATCCCTTTTATTATATTCTAAAGGAGGTTTTTTTGGTATAAATTGAAGACCTAAAAGAAATAATGAAAAGTAAAACTTTTCAAAAATTAAGATTATTTTTCATAAATATCTAGTATGTATAATATAAATATAATACTTAAGACCCCTGTTGGATTATTGAGCCACTTAATAGATGTTAATACCACTAGGCTAGTAGGCTATTAGTATAAATATCAATTATGTGGCTCAATAATTCAACAGGGGTCCATCTTTTCTCTTTCTGTCTCACAAACACAAACTTCCAGAACCATTGTAACGTACAGACGTCTGGGTGAGGACGGTCCAGTCACTCTGTCGTCAATATCTCTGCTTCAATGACACCATGAAGACACTGAGAGGCTCCGTTCAAGAGTCACTGAGGCAGAAGTCAGACGACGAGCACCTCTGGTCAGCGAACGTCTCCGGGAGTCATTTAGAAACGGTGGGAATATTCACTTGATAACTTGGTAAACCGAGCGACAGAGTCGACTGAGGGAGGACTATCTGGTGGGTGTTATACTGGGAAACCGCTCAGTCTGGACTCACCATGCAGCCGTAGATCTCCGAGGAGCTCCGGACGTCCGGGAGGATCTCCATCGGGATATCAAAGTATCTGGAAACGGCACAAAGGAAATCTGTTGTGATCGGTTACCAAACAGTCCTGAGGTTATTAAATATGTAATATATATATAAAAACAGCCACATGGAGAGACTGAGGCCCCGTTAACTCAACAGTTCAGGTGAAAACGCATCTTTATTTTCATTTCAGAAAAGTTTCCCGTTTACACGTCAAAATTCTGAAAACCATGTCCGTTCACATGGAAACGACAGAAACGCTGAAAATTGTGTAGTTAGCATGCCGGGCCGCGACAAAGAACCAACAGCATCCGCTAGTGGCAAACATCGCAACTACATCGTTTTCAAAACGTTGCTGTGAAAACGCAAAACCTTTCTGAAACGGAAACACAGAACTGATGCAGAATTGTTGTCGTGTAAACGGGGTCTCAGGACGCAAGTTAAAGTGACAAGAAAATGATCCAACAGAAAAATTACTTTTCCAAGTAGTTATTGGAATTCTACTTCTAACTGGTGAAGTAATTTAAATACGATCAAATAATTACTACCTTGTTACCATTACCTTTAATGTTAGCCTGTCTGACTCAACGGGTTCATTGCTTTAACTATCGGTAATCATTCGTTCACATCAGTTTAAAATAACATCTTAACCAAATACCAAAAGGGGAAGGAGCTAATTAACAGCTGAGACGAACTGCAGAGGTCAGAGGTCATTTCCAGTGAGAGGCTGCGTACCTGCAGAGCTCTGAGTCCCACTCCATGGTGTGGATGTTGAAGAGCATGGTGCGGCTGGCGTTGGAGACGTCTGTGCAGTGGACGCCTCCGTTTTTTCCCCCTGTCAGACACTGGGACACACACACACACACACACACACACACACACACACACACACACACACACACACACACTGGATGTCAGTGCCGTCTCACCCTGTGCTGAGCCGTCGTCAGCGTCGGGCCCTACCCAGATGATCCAGGAGTCCACGGTGCCGAACAGAGCGCGCCCGTCGCGCACGGCCTGCCGCACCTCGTCCACGTTGTCCAGCAGCCATCGCAGCTTCACTGCGCTGAAGTACGTACTGATGGGAAGGCCCGTCTTATTCTGTGGAGGTTCAACACGTTCAACGCTAGAGCTACGAAACCAGAGCGAGCATTGAAATGAAGATAATCGCTCACAGAGCGGAAAAATAAAATGAATATCAAACCAAAACTGTCTCTAGTGCAGCACGTATGAAGTTTAGCTCAGTGATTTTCACTACTTTTTAGCTGTTTTTAAGTAGACGTAGTTGTTTTAGCTGTATACATTTTTTATAGAATTTATCATTCATATATGTTGATTTGACCTGGTTTTAGCCATTTAAGGTATTTTAACTGTTTAGGGTTAGTGTTAGTGTCGTTATCTGTTTTACTGAATTTAGCCATTTTACTCGTTTTGCTGTGTTGACTCTTAGACAACTTTTAAATGTTTCTAGCGATTTCTGTTCTTTCGTCTGATTGACTTTTCAATTTCATGATTTTAGTGATTTCAGCAGTTTTGAGCCATTTTAGCGAGCGTAGTCATCTCTGCTGTTGTAGTCTTAATAGCTTTTTGTGTTGGCATTTTTAACTATTTTACTTTTTTAGGCCCTTTTAACCAGGTATGGTAACATTTTTCCAAAAATGTCTGCTTTGTAAGTCAAATAAAAACGTTTATTCATATATAACCGTGAACGCTTCAGTGCAGCTGCGCTAAAGAGCCACGTGTGGCTCCAGAGCTGCATCCTAATCAGATACATGAAATCCTGACGATGAAGTTTAAGAAAATACAAACACACACGGGGACGGGTCTCACCTTGAGGTGGTTCTTGTTTCTGCCTGGGGTTTTGTTGATGAGTCTCTCCACGGTGGATTGGGTGCGAAGGTCCAACCAAACTAAACACGGCACAGACAGAAGATCCACGTCAGCTAAAGTCTGCACAGCCTCAAAGTGGAGATTCAAAGCTTCACAGGGCAGAAGAAGCTTAATGAAACCACGCGGTTCACTTCCATCCGGCACACAAAAGCTGAAAATAAAAGCTATAAGAAGCTGAAATTGTATGTTGCTCCCAGCTGATAGTAGGAATCAGTTTTTATAATCTCATTAAATATCTGCATCAGACATTTACTTGATGTCTTTTCTGAACTTAAAGGAGTCATATTATTCAGCTTTTCAACACTTTCACATGGTCCCGTTGGTCCAAAAACGCTGTATTTAAGGTTTATTTCCCCAAATCCAGCTTCTCCTTGATTTTCCTCCATTTGAATATTGGATCATAGGAGCTGCATTCAGAATCTGCTGTGTCTGTGTGAGCTGGACTGGCTCCGCCCACACCTGCCCATCTTGGGAAGAGGAGGAAGTACTTCCTCTCGTAGTACCGTGTGCCAGAGCAGAGCTGCCTGATTGATTAGATTTTGGGATGTCAACGTTTAACCTTTTCCAAATAAACCCCCAAAAACTTAAAAACTAAAATTCACATACAAAGTGGATGAGAGAGGCAACTCATGGAGATCGAAGGAGATCAGCTCCTGTTGCCATGGAGACGCTCGCTGCTCAGTGTTTCACAAAGTGGTGTCGCTACATGACCTACCACGGTGGCGTCGATAACTCGGTTCCACAAACAAATGTGGCGTTGGCGAAAATCTGTGCTCTACCGAGTGTAGCTCTAGTTTTATTACTGAAAAATAAGCGTGAACATCGGCGTCAATCGGCCAACTTTAGGCCGATTATTCTCTGACGGCTTTAACCGGCTGATGAAATCGGCAGGCCGATCTTGAACTTAAATATTCTTAACATGTCAGAGGAACATATTGAAACATACTGAGAATCCTTGATGCGATCGATGAAAGATGGAATCAGAGTTCCTCTCTCAAACATGTTTCACCTGGAATAAAAAGTAAACTTTTCAGGGTGTGAGACATCTTCTGAAGCTTTTGGAGCTCTAACACATTTAAAGTTAGTTTTTGCCTCTATAGTCTCTTTGATTTGAATTTGTTTGGTTTTTGTCGTGCTCTGCCTGTGTATATCTATGTGATAAAGTCATTAACTTTACTTTGGAAGAGCACTTCGTTCTACTTTATTTGAGATAACAGTACAAATATATGACTAAATAAGGAGCCATGTATTTCCTGTAACCAACTCTTGTAGCCCGCTCACTAAAATGAGTTTTGCACTCCTGGACTAATCACTACATGTTTACTACTCATCGTGGCTTCAGCTCATTACATGGTGCTTCAGCCTTCAGTCAGCCGACCTCCATCCCCTCCTCATCCCATCCCCCCCACGACCACTCTCTGTATAATCCAATAAAGATCCTGAGCAGCTTTCAGATGAAGCAGCCTATCAAGAACTCTGACACTACTTGTCTCACTGGCAGTATTAGCACTCAGAGTCTTGGGGGGGGGGGGGGGGGGGGGGGGGGGGGGGGTACTCAGACACAGACCTGATGTAGGTTACTACAGCCTGATGCAACAAAGTGAAGTTGCTGGGTGGCTTCCTGACTTACAACATCTTCTTACTCACTGAGAGACGTTTCCGATTAGTGGCGAGTCAGTCACAGAAACAGGTTTACGAAGGAGGAAGCGCTCTGACGTCGGGACAGATCACTCACCGATGGCGTTGTAGAGCGGCTCGCCCGTCTCTTTGTCCCAAACTACGGTTGTTTCCCTCTGATTGGTCACCCCGACCGCTGGGAAGCGACACAGCAATGGAAAGATTAATTATATCGTTGGCTTTCTAGAAGCGTCTCGAGAAGAAGCACTGCAG
This sequence comes from Lipophrys pholis, assembly GCF_963383615.2. Taxonomy (NCBI): domain Eukaryota; kingdom Metazoa; phylum Chordata; class Actinopteri; order Blenniiformes; family Blenniidae; genus Lipophrys; species Lipophrys pholis. The sequence goes on along the minus strand of NC_137632.1, from coordinate 27,029,359 downwards.
GAAGCTGGGATTTCTGGACTGAACAGGAAAGAAGATGGATGGATGGACCATCTGCCAGGGTCCCACCTTTTATGTTGGAGACGTCGACATTGAGCCGGCGTAGTTTGTCGCAGGTCCTCTCGACGCACTCATGGACGGATTGAAGGATCTCTATGGGGTCCTCCTCCACCCAGCTGAATCAAAGACACAAGCAAAAGACAACAGTGTTGTGTTGAGCTGCTGAGGAACTTTTCACTTGCTATGTTGTTACAGACACCTTGTCCCTTTGTAGCCAGAAACACTTTGGACGTCACCCAGTCTGTACTTTAACCTGGAGACTTGTCTTTGGGTCCAGTGGCCAACTACAGTCTACCGAGCCACACTAATGAGCGACACTTCAGCCCCGTTTTCACGTGAAAATGCAAAATAACGTTCGCTGCGTTTTGAGGTTCTGTTTACGCCACCACGGTGCTCGGAGCCACTGAAGACACCACTGTTTCCATTAACGGATCCCAAGGTGGAACTTTTCTAGAACCTTCGACTCAGTGGAAAAGGGGGGTAAAAAGACAACTTTTTTGAAATGCTCCGTCTCCACAAAGACGGTGGAAATGCTGCTATTGGCGTGCCCAACACGGCCGTAGTAACTAGTAGTTCTCCACATGCTCAGATGTAACTTCAGTGGTGTGAGGCTGTAAGTCCCATGTAGGTGTGTCCAACATCAAATAAAATGTGGTTAAATTATAACTAGTGTGCCAGTAAATAATAAATGATGTGTTCCTCTGGAGCCGCTCTGGATCGGCGCCATGTATTCACAGTTCTTTTGTCTTGTTTCATTTTGTTGCACAAAAAGAAAATCTTTTCAGGAGACAAGCGCGACAGTTGAAGAAACAGTTCAAGAAGGTAAAAATTGTTCAAATTGCAAAACAACCAAATCAGATAAAAACTGCTATAAGCTAGAAGAATGTAAATTCCTTAAACTTGATAAGTTACAGGGGTAATTATGTGGACAGTGGCGAAAGCAGCTCTTTTGGACGAAGGAAGAGTTCAGTGAGTGTCCTTCTGCTCAAAGGTTGCACGTTGAAAAGATGCAGGATCATCAAAAAAAAAAAAGTTTAGTTCTGGTCGAGTTCATGCAGGTAAAAATATAACTTTAAATGGCATTAATGCAACACAAAAGTATTCAGTTGTCATTAAAAGCTTTGGCGTCCTGTCTGCGAGCAGCTTCTGGTTCAAAGGTCAACTCTGACCAGACTTGTTGGTGTCGTGTAGTGACGCTGTAGTGATGCTGTAGTGTCGTTACGTTGTAGTGTTGTTACGTTGTAGTGTTGTTACGTTGTAATGTTGTTACGTTGTAGTGTTGTTACGTTGTAATGTTGTTACGTTGTAGTGTTGTTACGTTGTAATGTTGTTACATTGTAGTGTTGTTACGTTGTAATGTTGTTACGTTGTAGTGTCGTTACATTGTAGTGTCGTTACGTTGTAGTGTCGTTACGTTGTAGTGTCGTTACGTTGTAATGTTGTTACGTTGTAATGTTGTTACGTTGTAGTGTTGTTCTGTTGTAATGTTGTTACATTGTAATGTTGTTACGTTGTAGTGTCGTTACGTTGTAGTGTCGTTACGTTGTAATGTTGTTACGTTGTAGTGTCGTTACGTTGTAATGTTGTTACATTGTAGTGTCGTTACGTTGTAATGTTGTTACGTTGTAATGTTGTTACGTTGTAGTGTCGTTACGTTGTAATGTTGTTACGTTGTAATGTTGTTACGTTGTAGTGTTGTTACGTTGTAATGTTGTTACATTGTAGTGTTGTTACGTTGTAATGTTGTTACGTTGTAGTGTCGTTACGTTGTAATGTTGTTACATTGTAATGTTGTTACATTGTAGTGTCGTTACGTTGTAGTGTCGTTACGTTGTAATGTTGTTACGTTGTTACGTTGTAATGTTGTTACGTTGTAGTGTCGTTACGTTGTAGTGTCGTTACGTTGTAATGTTGTTACATTGTAATGTTGTTACATTGTAGTGTCGTTACGTTGTAGTGTTGTTATGTTGTAATGTTGTTACGTTGTTACGTTGTAGTGTTGTTACATTGTAATGTTGTGACGTTGTAGTGTTGTTACGTTGTAATGTCGTTACGTTGTAGTGTCGTTACGTTGTAGTGTCGTTACGTTGTAGTGTCGTTACGTTGTAATGTCACTCACCCTTCTCTGGGGAGCTTCTGGTCGATCTGTACTTGATGGTGACAGATGAGTTCAGCGGTTTTTGCATTGAACACCTGTGGAGAGAAAGTGACCGACTTTACTGCATCTGATGGTCTAATGCAGAGTTCAGAAGGAGCAGGTAACAAGATACATACAGCCTGTCTGGTCCAGGAGAAGAAACAAATGCTGCCTTGAGGTTTTACATGAAACACTTCTGATACGGCAGTTTTAGTAAAACGAGAGAACACAACTCTGAAACCTGAGCCCTCAGACCAGTGACACAGCATTAGTACTGAAGCAGTACTGTGGGGCTGAAGTTTCCTCTGAGAGGCTTAGAAATGGCATCATTTTCAACCGAAATGAACTTCACCATGATGCACTTGCTCCTTAACCAAAAGAAAAATAAGGAGATTGATGTTTAAATTTACTGTACCAGGAAAAAAAAAACTCTTTAAAATATACTTCCCATAAAGTTTAGCACTTCTGCGCAGAGAATAATCCAAACACACCAAACCAAGACCATCACCATGCCTGTCCACTAATTTCTAATGCGCAGTTGCCTAAATCGATCACACCAAAGTCACTTTAAGGATTACGACGTTGCCATCAAGAGCAACATGAACTGTATTTGGTATCAAACTTAAACATTCTAGTGGACAGACAATCAAGTTGGATTGTTATTACGGTGACTGTCAAAATAAAACTACCAATTCCAAGGAGAACATGGACGGGGAGTCATCACACAACATTGTTCTTAACTGAGCATGTGCAGAAAACGTATTTACCACGGCTGTGGTGGCACATGCACAGTAGTTGCTTTCCAGGAAAGTGGCATTTTTGCTGAAACTGAGCGTTTGTCCCCGTTTCCATGGAGATGGACATCATTAAAAAAAAATTCTCCCTTGGGAGCCGTTTTCAAAAAGCTACGTTTTCATTGGCTCCGAGCACCGTTGTAGTGTAAACGGGGAAATGAAATGAGGTAGCATGAGGTAGCATGAGGTAGCATGAGGTAGTGCACTGGTCATAAAGTACAGAGGGACCGAAGTTTGTTCTAATGAGGTGAGAGGATGAACCCAGTGCAGGACCGACTTCAGGACCTGTCCGACGGAAGACGAAGTCACAGTTTAACATCCTAAGAGGCCCAGCTTCTGACGGAGGAAGAAAACAGACCAATTCTACTGAATCTGCTGGACTTTACATTCAGCTGATCACTTCCCCACACTGAAACCGTCCAGGCCAGCTTCCAATGTCGAGCCTCTATAGACTTAATTACACCTTTACCCCAATCTGAAAGACAAGCTGATGCAGATACGTTGGGTTGAATCATTTTCTTGAAGATTCCAGTTCTAGATTCCTTCTCTACACCTCTGAAAACTATGGCTGTGATCATATTTATGAAATCAAAGAGGCTGTAGTAGATTCTGATCATCTATTTCCTCACTGTGCCGATGCAACGGGAGACTCCTGTTTCTGAATGAATGTTGTGTCTGAGACTTCGTAACCGGTTCGCGTTAATGTTTAGACTGAACGAGTCGAGGTCACAGGGGAAGTAGAAAAGTGGTACAAAGGTCCAAAACGCTGACCTTGTGTCTTCTGTGGGCACAGCCGGAGAAAGTTAGGAGATATGAGCAGCCTGATGTGAACTCGGGATCAGTTCATGGACTCATAGACGCAGAATAACAAGAGCAAGTCTGAAGTTTACAGGATCCAGCGAGGCTACATGTGCTGCGCTCAGGACCAGACAAAATGTAAAGATGACTTTCAGGTTAAAGTTTAACTTCTGGTCAGAACCAGATCTCTGCTCGACCTGAGTGTTGCATAATGAACAAGAGAGATCTGCTGAACATAGTCTTGAAATCGAGTTATTCTGATTTCCATCCGTCTGTTTTTCACCCACAACAAAGGACGAGCAGGTAATCAGACTGAGAATGATTGAAAGGTTTAAGATTTATTATTATAATATTATTGCAAGAAGAGACAAAATATCAGTACAATTGTCAGTAAAAAACTGTAGAATTAATAAAAGTAGAAAAAAATGAATATATAGATGATAAATCTTTTTTTTAATACAAATTATATATTTTTTTATATTCAATAATATATATCTAGATTTGAAATATTAATATAATCAATTACATTTTTTAATATTTTTGGGAATTTTAATAACATTAATATAAATAACATTTTAATAATATTGTTTGAGTTCAGTGTTTTTGATTTTGATTTGGGCTCCCAATACTAAAAGGAGAAAACTTTTCTATATTTGCTTCAGCCAAACAGTCACTCCACTGTTCAGTTCGCCAAACACAACAGGCTGGTTTTTGTTTTTGTTGTTGTTTTCATGAAAAACCATCCAGAAGCCTCCGTGGCTCCTGTGCCAGGATCGGATCTTCCGGTTGACCTGGAACTGTGAATCAGCCGTGCAGATTGTAGTTACAGTGCAGATTCTGCAGAAAGTCAGACTCAGAAAGTTTCTTCCTCTGGGTCTGGTTCTGCAGGTTTCTTCTCTGCTGAATCTGGTTCTGCGGGTTTATTCTCCTCTGAGTCCAGTTCTGCAGGTTTATTCTCCTCTGGGTCTGGTTCTGCAGGTTCCTCCTCCTCTGGGTCTGGTTCTACAGGTTCCTCGTCCTCTGGTTCTGCAGGTTTATTCTCCTCTGAGTCTGGTTCTGCGGGTTTCTCCTCTCTGGGTCTGGTTCTGCAGGTTTCTCCTCCTCTGGCTCCGATTCTGCAGGATTATTCTCCCCTGAGTCTGGTTCTGCAGGTTCCTCCTCCTCTGGGTCTGGTTCTGCAGGTTTATCCTCCTCTGAGTCTGGTTCTGGTTCTGCAGGTTTCTCCTCCTCTGGGTCTGGTTCTGCAGGTTCCTCCTCTTCAGGTTCTGGTTCTGCGGGTTCCTCCTCCCCTGGTTCTGGTTCTGCGGGTTCCTCCTCCTCTGGGTCTGGTTCTGCAGGTTCCTCCTCCTATGGGTCTGGTTCTGCGGGTTTCTTCCTGTCAGAAGGCAGTTTTTCCTTTCCGACTCCTCTACTTGCTCCCATGAAGAAGTTGTGTTTTCTCTGTTAAAGTACTCTGGGATGTATTCGTGTGTATTTGAACATAAATAAAACAAACAGACAAACTCGTCCTGCTGGACATACGATCAGTATCCGTCGCTCTGATATCAAAGATCCTGCAAACAAACAACGACCTTCATATTCACACTTTCTACTTTCGGATTGTCCCAACATCAAATCTTAAACAAGAAAATATTTGTGTATGTATATATTTTATCAAACATAGGAACTCTTATTGTTTTAAGATTTGATGTCTCGTGTTTCTCAGAGGAATGAATCCTTGATCTGATGGTTGCTTTGTGTTCTTACATTACAGATTACAGATTACAGGTTACAGATTACAGATTACACTGTCATCAGACCAGAATATATCATTACATTATAACTTCCTTTGTTCTGATTTGATAAATATTATCAATACAATTTATTATAGTTGTCACAATTTCCATGACGTAATGTGATAATGGTTTAGTTTTATTACTTTAATGACATAATGTTTTATGACTTTAACTCAAACCGCCTCTTGGCACAGGGATTTTTTATTTTATTTTTTATTTATGATGTAATATTAACTTTCACCAAATCAGGTAAGAAACTATTAAAACTTTGACGCAGTAATAAATCCAAGTTTTTCATAATAATAATGTAATGTAATATGTGTTATAAAAACTGTCACGTCACCATGAGGTGGAACATTTCTCTGATATACTGCGATACTTTTAGTATAAAGTTTCTTTCATTGTGTTATTTAGTCATCAGCATTGCTATTTTTTTTACATTATAAGAGTTTCATATTATAGAGTAACGTGCCAAGAAACACTGATTACACTTTATTTTGTCTGCAACGTTGTATTAATTTTGAAAGATTTGTGTGAACATATCTCACGTCATTTCTTCCAGATCAGCTGAGAGCACCACAGGAAAAACAAATCCCTCAAAAGTTTCTTTTTCATGAAGGTTTACGGTTCCTAATGAATGGAATCTAATAAATAATCATTACATTCTGATTGTATTTCTTCTACATGTATTTTATGATTATTGTCGAATAACCATGTGGCCATAAGACTCTATAACTCTGTAAATAGTGTTCGCTGTGTTTTGGTTAATTTAATCATTGATGCCGCTTTTATTAGTCTCTTTGTGTATATTATTTAAAAATGACTTATTACATTTCTATCCTGTCTTGTTTTGAGGTTTAACTTTATTTCTATTTACTCTGTGAGGAGCAACGCTTCCTCTGGGCTTAATAAAGAATATCTATTCTATTCTATTCCAAAATGTCCAAATTGTGTGGAAAATGCAGGAAATGAAAGATGAACCCTGTAAAAGCAGGTGTACAAACAGCTGGAAATGTAATGTTGACCATCTTTCATTAAGACGTCATACACGCACGTGCTTCAAAACTCCCGGAGCTTCAGCCTCATTCTGAATCTTCGAGGGTAAAATTGATTTGGCAGAAAACCACAGAAATGTCTGGTTTGGTCCTAAAGGTTCCAGAGTTCCTGTCACTCATAAGACAGTTTCTCTCACTTCCAGTGTCTCACTAGAGGTACAGACCGGGAGTCCGGGGGGAGGAACGCCGCCGGGCGGAGAGCCTCCCGGTCCGCCTGCACACTCACCAAGAACCGCGTGGAGCTGGTGCCCTGGTCGATAGCGGCCACCAGCGGGTCCATCCCGGGACAGACGGTGGAGACACGGCGCTGTGAAGTCCCGGAGGAGGACCGGGGGAGTGGAGCGTGGAGGACGGCCGGGGAACTGACGCGACCGACGGGCTGAGGACACCGCGGGTCCGGCCCGGGTGGAGGGCGGGCTCAGAGCAGACTGGCGGCGCTGATTGGCTGCTGTGAAGGAGGCGTTGGCATGGACTCTGTCCAATTAGGATTGAGGGGGCGTGGCTAGTATTTAATTATTTGTTCCTTTCATGAAAGTGGAAGCAGAATTTGTACAATAATGCGCTTTACATTATATATATATATATATATATATATATATATATATATGATGTCAACTACATTTTAATTTTAATACCCTACATCATTAAAACAATGATTAAAAAAACAACAAACCAACAATTAATCAATATTTGTTAGTTTTGATCATATGGAGGGCTAAAAGTTCCAAAATTAAATAAATAAATACCCCCATTGAATAATTACTGGCGAGTTTGACAGAGAAAATAAATTCATGAAGCAGTACAACACCGGACCATGAAATAATTAATTATTAGTGACATAATTATGCATGATTGTTCTACATAAAACGAGTAGTGCTGAATTTATGACAAATTTATCAACTTGATTAAAATTTTAATGAATGACTGACACATTTGAATGATTAGTTAATGGGGTGTGTATTATTCAATTTGGGTAAGTTTAATCCTCCACACATCTCCTCCTTTGTCCTCAACTGGACAGATATTCTGCCTCAGACCTGCTTCACCATGAAAATTTAACATTTGTTATAACAGCTTTGCTTTAATAAAATCAATGCCGGCTCACAGTACGAGGCAGCATCGCCACCTGCTGCTGAGGATTGTGATCAGGCGACGGTACAGTCATTTTCCTCTTTTAAATTTCGCACAAACCTCTGAAAATCCTCTGCCGAGGTGAAAATTAAACACTTTTTAAAAGAGCTTTAAGAGATTAATATGCTCAGTTTAAATGTGTAAAAATATACATTAAGATCATCTAGACTATTAAAGACGAACTTGACTCACTGGATTTGTTGGACTTTTCAAGCATGTCAGTGCAAATAATTCAACATTTTGTAAGAGCGTTGAACAATTGTACATATTCAAAGTAATATTTAAATTAAAGTGGAAAAACCGAAGTGTTTGTGTGGTTTGAGAAAGTTTTGTCATTTCGTTTGGTCAATTACTTTGTTGAGATCGTCATGGTATAAATGTCATGTAACAGTTCATCGAACGGCCTTCAACGACATTTCGGGGTTTAAAATTTGCAGTTGACAGATATTTTAGTGAGTTTCAAAAGGTTAAACGCCGGCTCACAAATGCTGAAAGACAACATTGTTATTCACTTATGAAGTACGATCAATAACTCCAGAGGGGTCACATTCACATACGACTTGCTCAATTAAACACGTTTATAATTCACAATGTTTGGCTTAGAGGTTTATCTGTTAATGTGGGTTTTCTGTTCATTAACTTTATTTTGATTTGGAAGATTTAGACTGGATCTACCACAACAAAACCTTCACCTCGATTTTCCTCACGTGAATATTGGATCATAGGAGCTGCATTCAGAATCTGCTGTGTCTGTGTGAGCTGGACTGGCTCCGCCCACACATGCCCATTTTGGGAAGAGGACGAAGTACATCTTCTCGTGGTGCCATGTGCCAGCAGAGCTGCCTAATTGTGGGAGGAGTCAAAGGGACAGCCTGGCCACCAGGCGGCGCCAGCAAACCAGGACAGGGTTGCAGGTGCATGCTGATATCTTCAGCATTACCAGAGGATCGCGTGCAGGAAACGTTATGCATTTTGACAGTCCTACAGCCAGCCCACTAATATTTTCATCCCGTACATCTCGTCGTATGCAGCTCCTCTACAAATGTAACTTGGTATCTAAACTGAAGTCTTCCGCACAGAAGAACCATGAATTCCTCTTGTGAAGGCAGGATGCACGGTGTAAATCCACACAGGTTATTGCTTCTGCTTCATTTGTTTTTTAAAACATCACTCTCACAAACAAGCACAGTTTATGTTTTTTTTGGTTTTAGTTAATTAAAAAAAAAAAAAAAAGATTATAGAAGTCAATCATTGTTTCTGCAAATGATGAAGCGTGAAAGAGGAAAATACCAAAGGCTACCACAAGAGGTCTCTCTCTCTCTCTCGCTCTCTCTCTCTCTCTCTCTCTCTCTCTCTCTCTCTCTCTCTCTCTCTCTCTCTCTCTCTCTCTCTGACACACACACACCCTCTCCTCCTTGAAGACCTGAAGCCTGAAGAAAGAAGCTTCTAAATGTTGTTGTTGTTGTTTCACCTCCTGCACTCACTGACATCCTCTCCTGGCTCAGGTCTGTTCCCTCTCCGCTGGACGATGAAGATCTGTGGACACGTGGCGCTGCTCGGTCTCCTCGTGCAGGGCTGTCCACATGTGGGTCCTTTCATTCCAGCTTCTGTTCTTCTGGTGACCGGATCTCTGGAGGAGCCGCCGCCGTCCTTCATCACGCACTTTGTTGTGTGTGTGCAGGTGGAAACTCTTCCTCCCGAGTGTGATCCAGACTTCATTTTGCTGCAGGATGAGGTTTCCTGTGTGGAGCTCCTCAGACCCAACAGCAGCTCGAGGAGCCCTGCAGAGCCAGGTGAGCTGCTCACCTGCGACATCATCATCATCATCATCATCATCATCATCATCATCACCAGCGCTTCGAGTTAGTCAGTATTTACTGTACTTTTTCCACACGTGGTCAATCTTTTACAGAAGTCAACTGAGGATTTATCCAAGTTAAAGACTTTTTTTAAAAAGTAGAACTGGTGACAGTTCGTCAGTATGAAGTTTTTTAATTTACATTTTAAAATGTGCATAGTGTTGTAGTATTCCAGAGCGATCTTGGTATTGCAGAATACATTTCCAACATCTTGGGCTTGGTTTTTTTCGTGACTTTGCTTTACTGTATTTCTTTTATTTCTCAGTAAAGTGCTGTGAAGGGTGCGAGAGAAATTAATTTGCTTTGCCTTGTCTTGGTCTTGGTAAGGCTCCTGACGTGGTCTCAGACCCTTAAAGTCTCGGTCTTGGTCTTAACCTGGTCTCGGGTTAGGTGGTCTTGACCACTTAAATCTGATGCATTAATCATTTTATTCACGTAATGATAATCTCCTTTAAATGACTTTAAAATTGAACTTAATTGTGTGAAACGCTGTAACCGTCCCTCGACATTGAACGTCATGAAAACTTTCCGTTCCATCAACCGTGAGAATCCAAACTCTCTGCAGACGGTGGAGAGATTCAACATTTAGACGATCATCAGTTTTCCTGCCTCACTTCCTCTGATGTCATTGTTGTGCTTTCTCTTATTATCATTACGCTTTATATTGTTTAGTTTCCTCAAATGATATTGGGAGGGAACAATTCCCCGAAGAAGGTGGAGTCCCGACACCCTCTGCGCTTGACTTCTATTGACAAATTCAGGTGACGTTGTTATTACACTCTTTCAAAATAAGACACTCCAGGCTGGTTTAAATATGATAAATTAGGATGTTATTGTACTCATCAATATCACACATATTTAAGCATTTCTACTCTAAAAACTCTCTAATTTAATACATTTCTCCCTGGAGTTCTGTAAAATGAATATTATTTATTTATTTATGAAGATGTACAAAAGATATAAACAAGAGAAACAAACAATAAAAAAAGAGAGGCGATAATCCAAAAAAGAATTCCAGAGTTCACGATGCACCAGTTTTTCCACATATGTTACATATTTGAAAACAGGATAAGAAGAAGTATAACTATTTTAATCCTCCCATTTACATCTCTAGCCTTAAAAGTAAAATAAAAGATTTTAAAATGTTTTCTTAATTTACGTCAATGTTAGTCTGTCCTACACCCAAATAACAAAACAGTTACAATATATATAATACAATAAAATTAGTGATGTCACTTTTTCGGTTTAAAAAACAACTAATTAATTGCACAATTTTCTGCGATTAATTGCGATTAATCACTTTTTTTTTTAACCTAAGACTCATCTTGTAATCAATATATATTTATGGAAATTCATGGAATTTATGTAGACTCAACACATGTATAATTACATTTATAATATAATATAATATAATATAGTATAGTATAGCATAGCATAACATAACATAACATAATATAATACATCATAATAAAGTGCTTTGGAAATAATCAAAGAGCAAAATATATCAGCAGCACCTCAGAGTTCACACAACATTTTATTTCATTAATTTAATACCATCAGTTTGAACGACACTGGAAGGAATGCAGAAATGACCCAGTATGATCACCGGTGTGATTAAGGGTTAATTGAATCTAATTCGATCATTAATAATAGTATTACTGAAGAAGCGAGTCGGGTCATGTACGAGGGGAAAGTCAAACCTTTTCTCCTTCAGCTGTAACCACATGTTGGCGTAGCGTCGTGATTCACAACCTACATCGTCCATGAAGCTTTATCAGAGTTAAATACAAACATTGATTCATTTTTTCCATCTTATTTTAAATTATACTTTTTTTTTTTCTGCTTACTCATATTTTTCTATTTGAGGCGACCAAAGATCAATGTTTTAAAGTTTCAGAAGAGCATTGAAACAGGTCAAAATTTAAGATAAAATCCAGTTTCTATATGTACAGTAAAACTCTATAGAAACTGTGTGAGCTGTGTTCTTCTGATTTTAAATGTTTAACATGTTTTGTTGCTGCAAATTAATTTGATTTGGTGGAAAGAGCTAAAAACCACTGTTTTGGTCATAAAGTATTCAGACCTCAGATTAAGACCGATAAAACTGGGGGTCGTACCGACTTCCCTCGGGTGTTATTTATATATATATATTTTTTTTCTCTTTTAAATTGAATGAGAATTTAATGAGAATGAGCGAAAGAGGACATCCAGTCCAGTAAACCAGCCTTAAACTGAATCTCAGCAGCCCTTCAGTTTGGAAGTGAGACGGATGTTCTGTTTTTATGAGCCGAAAGGCTTCCAGCTGGTGAGAATGAGGGTTTACAGGTGATCACTGTGTGAAATGATATCTCACTGTTGTTGCTCTCATCCGACATGGTGCCTTCAGAAGAAACACCATGTACTTTTTGTCAGCGGTGCGGCGGGTAATCCCATCACCCCGCCAGCTAACTGCATTAGCAGCAATGAAGCTGCCTCCGTGGCTCCTTCTTCTCCCGGGTCTAACTGAAGCCCGGTCACATCCAGAGCTGAGCCGACGGGCACGTCCATGTCTTCACAACAACATGACACAAGCTTGGAGTTCCACAAGGTTTATCTCTATGTCACATACCTGCCTGAAGTACAAAACACTACAAACTTCAGAAAACACTGCCAAATAGAGAAAACACTGCCAAATTTTATAAAACACTACCAAATCCCCAAAACACTACCAAATAGAGAAAACACTGCTAAATTAGAGAAAACACTACCAAATCCCAAAAACACTACCAAATAGAGAAAACACTACCAAATTCAAAAAACACTACCAAATACAGAAAACACAGCCAGATTAAAGAAAACACTGCCAAATAGTGAAAACACTACCAATTACAAAAAACACTACTAAATCCAAAAAACACTTCAAATTAGAGAAAACACTACCAAAGCCCCAAAACACAACCAAATAGAGAAAACTCAGCTAAATTAGAGAAAACACTACCAAATCCCAAAAACACTACCAAATTCAAAAAACACTACCAAATAGAGAAAACACAGCCAGATTAAAGAAAACACTGCCAAATAGTGAAAACACTACCAATTACAAAAAACACTACTAAATCCAAAAAACACTACAAATTAGAGAAAACACGACCAAAGCCCCAAAACACAACCAAATAGAGAAAACACTGCTAAATTAGAGAAAACACTGCCAAATAGTGAAAACACTACCAATTACAAAAAACACTACTAAATCCAAAAAACACTACAAATTAGAGAAAACACTACCAAATGAAAAAAAAAAAAAAAAAAAAAACCCTTTTGGATTTGGTAGTGTTTTCTGAGGTTTGTCGTGTTTTGCACTTCCAGGCCACCGTACTGCATCACATAACGTGACCTGATCAGTTGTTTGATGTCTAATGATAATTTACCGTTCTGTTTACAAAGAGGACAAAACACCAGCACGTCTCACTCCTTCTGCTCTCTGCTGATTTTATTCACGCTTCATTTACTCTATTTTTCTCTACAACTGAGTGTTTGTGTCACGTCTGGACGGTGTGGCAGGCCCTCAGAGAAAACCCCCGCGGAGAAATACAAGAAGACGCTTCACAAAGTGATGGAGTGTCGAGATGGAGCAGCTCTGCCATAAATGGGACTCCTCGGTGGATAATTCCTGTAACCACGTGAAAGCGATGGAGAGGGAACGCATAGATCTGAGCTGCTGTCTGGTGTTTGTGTTGAACTCATGTTTGTGGAATGATCGGTGTCAGCCACTCATTTATGTTCACGACTTCCGCTTTTTGGAACGAGAAAGTCTTTCATCACAACTGAAAAATGCAGCTGCTTTTTCTCAAGCCCGAAGTGTGTTTGTGTGTGTTTGTGATGTCCAAGGTTTAAAGGGGTCATATCGTCCAGCTTTTCAACACTTTCACATGGATCTCGCTGGTATAAAAACGTTGTATTCAAAATTTATTGCCCCAAATCCAGCTTCTCCTTGATTTTCCTCCATTTGAATATTGAGTCATAGGAGCTGCATTCAGAATCTGCTGTGTCTGTGTGAGCTGGACTAGCTCCGCCCACACATGCCCATCTTGGGAAGAGGGGGAAGAACTTCCTCTCGTGGTGCCATGTGCCAGAGCAGAGCTGCCTAATTGTGGGAAGAGTCAAAGGGAGGGCCTACCTTGATTAGGATTGGCTAAACCCCCGATGACACTATATAGGGTTTGATTTCTGATTGGCTGGTTGGAGCAACACACTTTTTAAAACCTGAAACAAGCCTGAACTAAAGTCTATTAACAGCATTCACAGTGCGTGTGTGTGTGTGTGTGTGTGTGTGTGTGTGTGTGTGTGTGTGTGTGTGTGTGTGTGTGTGTGTGTGTGTGTGTGTGTGTGTGTGTGTGTGTGTGTGTGTGTGTGTGTGTGTGTGTGTTGTCCTCAGAGTGTGTTGGCTGGTGGGACCTCATACATTGCTGGCCTCATGCTGCTGTCGGAGACGTTGTGTCGCAGCCTTGTCCCAGCTTCCTGCACTCTTCAGGTCAGTGCAGGCTGCCTTCATCCTGACACACACACACACACACACACACACACACACACACACACACACACACACACACACACACACACACACGGTTCCTTCATAACTTTATTGTTTTCCATTACTTCGTACACGGCTGCTGCGCACAGTTTACCTGTTTCTGCAAACTGTGCGCACGACTTGTACATTGTTGTGTGAGAAAGCGTGAGGAGTTGCTGTTGTAAGAAAACATGTGAGTGGAGGTTTGTTCTAACAACCAGACCTGGGATTTGCTTCATTACCTCAGTGCTTACACAACAATCACCCATCAGGGTTTGAAGCCAAACTACAAATATCAAACTGGTTTCAACATCAACATGAAACATAATCGTGACTGATTCACACTCGTCTTTATTTTCAGTTAACGTCTGTATAAATCCAGCAGTGCATCGGTGTGTTTTACCTGCTCTGTACCAGTGATAGTTTTGCTGTGTGCAGGACGAGTGTTCAGGAACTGCACCGAACACGGCTGGACTGATCCCTACCCTCCACACGACATAGCCTGCGAGTACGGCTTCAACGAGAGCCTTCCCCAGGAGGTGAGACACATTAATGTGCTCGTCCATGATCAGTGTGGAAGACTTCCTGTTCCTCATCAGGATTCATAACCATGTGACGTTACACACAGGGTTCGGTTCAGGTGTGAGGTCTGACATCTGAAACGAGCAATCGGATACTGTAATTAACACCTCCGACTTACTGCACAAATTATAACCTCCCACTTCTAAGCTACATGATGCAGCTTTGTTGGGAAAAACCCGGAAGATGGATTCTGTGCAGACTATAAACACCTCGTGGAAAACATATGGATTAATCTCACTAAGCCTTGACACTAGAGCCAACGGCTCATTTGTCCCATTTGAATTGCTCCCTGACATTTGACCCCCAACCGCTAACCAGGGTGTTGACATCACTGCATCATGTGACATATGAGAGGATAGGGGATTGGAAACTGAACATTTAGTCGTTGGTTTGATATCAATTTGATTAAAACTGATCGCAGTTAGGACGAAAATAAATGTTTGACATTTTTCGGGGCCTAGACTTTGACCTTTGACCCGATCACTCCCCCAAGTTTAATGGAGCCATCCTTCGATTAAGACAAACCATCCCTGAAAATTTCACGCAAATCAGGTCAAAAGTGTTTACGAATACTTGGTAACATACATGCATACAAACCAATAAATAAGTAGAGCTACACTCGGTAGAGCGCAGGCCATCGCCAACACCACATTTGTTTTCGGAACCGAGTTAGCATCGCTAGCATGTTAGCCGTTAGCTCATATTGACGCTAACTAGCCTGTCAGGTAGCGTCATCACTGGGAAACACTGAGCAGGGAGCGTCTCCATGGTAACAGTCGCTGATCTCGTCTCGGCGCCTTTCCCATCCGCTTTGTATGGGACATTTTTGTCACCGTTTTTTGAGTTTTATCCAGAAATGGTTTAGAAGCTAATGTCCCAAAATCTAATCGATCGATCTTTGGATGACGACAAATCATCCCTGAAATTTCCATGCAATTCGGGTTAATAGTTTTTGCGAAAAGTTGATCAAATAATCACACACACACACAAATAAATGGAGGCCTGACTCTGACCGTCCTCCCGGCAGGTGTACTGGTCTCAGCGGTATTTCCTGTGTGTGAGGATCATGTACACGGTGGGCTACGCCACTTCGCTCACCTCGCTCTCCGTGGCCGTTTCCATCCTCTGTCTCTTCAGGTCAGTGATCCAACAGATCCCTTGTGTTTATCGCGCATATCAACCACGGCAGTCCAGAGGCCCGTTTCAGGAAGACGGTTTAAACTCTGAAACTCTCAAATCACAAACTTTCTCTTTGTAACGCCCGATTTGCACCCTGTGCTGTAAGAAGCTGCAAAGGAAGTGGCCTGCGTATACATACCTCTGATTTGAGCACATTTTATGATTAAAAAAAAGAAGAAGAAGAAGAAGAAGAAGAAGAAGAAGAAGAAGAAGAAGAAGAAGAAGAAGGCACACCATCGGCAAAACAAAGAGTGTTGGCATGGGAGAAAATTGCAGATTGAGTTAACGTCATGAATTAATTTGGTTAAATTAACACGGGAGGAGGAAGTCACATCCAGCGTCTCGCATGAAAAGTCACATTATGATTCATGACCGACTTTTAAGATGGAATCTCGTTGTTGTTTGTTTCCTGTCGGGGGTAAACAGAACTACCATCATGGATTCCTCTGCTTCAGTCTCAGAGAACTTTAATGGAACAACTTCTGGTTGTTGAATTTGTTTTCATTGTTGTTAAGCTGATAAAAAATCCTCTTTCTTTTTCCCTCCAGGAGGCTCCACTGCACGCGGAACTTCATCCACGTGCAGCTCTTCCTCTCCTTCATCCTCCGAGCCGCACTCATCTTCATCAGAGACTTGGTTCTCTTCTCAACAGAGGACTACTTTCGCTGTGGCGTCTACCCGGTACCGTTTCTGTTGATGAGGGACGTTTATAAACTGAGGATAAACGACCTGCCGACGCTCTGCAGGCTGGCTGACAGATTCCTGATAACACTGACAGGAAACAGGTGGAAATGAGCCTGAAGAAACTAACATCTCGCTCTCGCCGCCTCTTTGTTCATCATACCCCCAATCAGAAGCCTGATAATCACCGGGACAAGTCCTTCCTCGTCTCATTACAATATCAGAGAACCAAAATAGTGAGCCGAAGTGTAATTATAGAAACCTACGAAACTGTGTAAAACTCAGTTCCAAATCAAGTAATTCACAAACTTCAGTGCTTCTACAGCCTTTATCCACCACCACTTTATCAGGTACACTGTTTAGCTCCCAACTAACTACCAATTAACTACCAATTAACTACTGATTACCTGGGAATCGGAGTGAATATGAATATGTTGCAATGAAATCTATCTATCTATCTATCTATCTATCTATCTATCTATCTCTCTCTCTCTCTCTCTCTCTCTCTCTCTCTCTCTCTCTCTCTCTCTCTCTCTCTCTCTCTCTCTCTCTCTCTCTCTCTCTCTCTCTATCTATCTATCTATCTATCTATCTCTCTCTCTCTCTCTCTCTCTCTCTCTCTCTCTCTCTCTCTCTCTCTCTCTATCTATCTATCTATCTATCTATCAATAATTAGTATAGCTAGTCACAGTGGCTCTCTGCTGCCCCCTCCAGGTGAGCTGTAAAGTTGCTACGGCTCTGTCGAACTACTGCATCCTGGCCAACTACAGCTGGTTCCTGGCGGAGGCTCACTTCCTGTACAGCCTGGTCAGCGTCTCGCTGCACGGCCACCGCAGGCGTCTGTGGTGGTACGTCCTCCTCGGCTGGGGTACGGCCTTCAATCACTCCTTCATCAACATCACTCGCTCATCGTTGGTTTTGACAGCTGCTCTTCATCCTCTCCAGGTTCTCCTGTCGTCATCATCAGTGGCTGGAGCTCCGCCAGGTACCTGCATGAAGATGAAGGGTACACACACACACACACACACACACACACACACACACACACACACACACACACACACAGTGGATTGTCGTGAAGCGTCCACATGGGGGCGCCCTGCTCAACCGCTCTTTCTGTGTGTGTGTGAAGCTGCTGGGAGACCAGAAGAAGCGTGTGGATCTGGTGGATTCTCAGAGTTCCTGTTCTCGTCTTCATCATGGTCAGTACTGGACTTCCTTCAAACCTTCATCTCGAGTTTCTTTCCTCTAAAGATGAGAAGTGATGTGAGGATGTTGAGAAGGAGAGAAGAACTGTAATAATCTGCTTTGTCTCTTCTGTCCCTGTGTTGAGGTTTAAAACGGCTCAAGTCATTTTTTCATGTGCTGGTTAAATATATTTTATTACATTCGCCTAAAAAACGTTGAGACGAATGTTATCTTTTGGTCTGCGTGTATTTATTTATTGGTTTATATTTATAAATTATTTCACTAACTTTTTGCAAAAACTATTCTCTAGAATTACATGAAATTTTCAGGGATTATTTGTCCTTATCCAAGGACGGTTCCATTAAATGTTGGGAGCGATGAGGTCAAAGGTCGAGGTCACGGAAACGCAGTCAGTTCTAATTTGATTGATGTCAAAATGTTCAGGTTTCAATTCCCCATCCAGAGCGCGCTGTGACCTTTGACCCAACATAACCTTCGCCTCAGAGCTCAGTGAATATCACAATAACTGTGTTTGGATCAGAACATCATAGAGTCACCAAACTCCACGAACAAGCTGAAACATCGTACTTTATTTGCGCGGGGCTATTTATTTGTTTTTTGATTTTTAGAAGCGGAGATATGACGCAGACGTCAGTGATCAGATTAGTGAGATTAACAGTAATTTTGAACTGTTTACTGTCCAACGCTGATGGAACAGTTCATGTCTTAACTCACTCCTGTGGTTCCAGGTGAACTTGGTGCTTTTCTCGTGTATCATCAGAGTCCTGGTGGAGAAGTTAAGAACACAGGAGCTGCCTGGCAGTGAGTTCAGCCAGTACAGGTACAAGTACAATGAAGTGACTGGCTTCACTCTTTCACTCTTCGTTCTCCTCTGGTTGCTCACCAGGATGTGAGGCTGCTTTTCAGAGACGCTTTCAGACTGCAGGTAGATTCCCTCATGAATACTGTCGGAATCAGACGATTTTACTTCTACCTGGAGAGTAATGTGAGATATGAGACATAATGAGTTACCGCCCGTCGGAAGGAGGTCAATAAAGGTCACAGGGGGCGGAGTCAGACACTCACCTGAACAGGAGGTCACTACAGGTCACAGGGGGCGGAGTCAGACACTCACCTGAACAGGAAGAAGGTCATTAAATGTCACAGGGGGCGGAGTCAGACACTCACCTGAACAGGAAGTCATTAAAGGTCGCAGGGGGCGGAGTCAGACACTCACCTGAACAGGAAGAAGGTCATTAAATGTCGCAGGGGGCGGAGTCAGACACTCACCTGAACAGGAAGAAGGTCATTAAATGTCACAGGGGGCGGAGTCAGACACCTGAACAGGAGGTCACTAAAGGTCACAGGGGGCGGAGTCACTAAAGGTCACAGGGGGCGGAGTCAGACACTCACCTGAACAGGAGGTCACTAAAGGTCACAGGGGGCGGAGTCAGACACTCACCTGAACAGGAAGAAGGTCATTAAATGTCGCAGGGGGCGGAGTCAGACACTCACCTGAACAGGAAGAAGGTCATTAAATGTCACAGGGGGCGGAGTCAGACACCTGAACAGGAGGTCACTAAAGGTCACAGGGGGCGGAGTCACTAAAGGTCACAGGGGGCGGAGTCAGACACTCACCTGAACAGGAGGTCACTAAAGGTCACAGGGGGCGGAGGTCATTAAAGGTCGCAGGGGGCGGAGTCAGACACTCACCTGAACAGGAGGTCACTAAAGGTCACAGGGGGCGGAGTCAGACACTCGCTTGAACAGGACGGAGGTCATGAACACTCACAGCCATCAACAACATGAAATATGTTTACAATCTAAAACAAGAGTATGAAACAGAACCTGGAACATGGAACAAAGAACCGTCAGCGTAACAAAGACTTTACAAGGTTCAACACAAGAGCACAATGAAAAGTTACACCTGCAGGTGTGTCAACTATACAATTATTCCACCGGTTTCTTTTTTTCAATGTAAATAATTTACCAAAAAGCTTTTCCTAGACTTTCAGTGGCTTTGGTTAATTCACTCATGCGCTCACCTGTTTCCAAACAGGAAGTTGGCCAAGTCGTCCTTCCTGCTGGTGTCCCTGTTCGGCCTGCACTACGTCGTCTTCGCGTTCCGTCCTCACCAGGACAGCGACAGGGCCTCGGAGGTCTGGAACGTCATCGAGCTGGCGTTCGCTTCCATTCAGGTACGGCGACGGCCGCGCAGGAAGCCACGACACGTCTGCACAGGACGGGAATCGAACCTGTGCTCTGTGTGCCGTTTCAGGGCTTCGTTGTGGCGCTTCTCTACTGTTTCCTGAACGGGGAGGTGAGGCAGCCACGCCCAGTTTAGTCTTTAATGTGCCCAACAGGTAAAACCATCACATGACACTGTAAACCACCAGAATTGAATCCAATATGATTTAAATAGAACCTTCAGTGTATTTGTCCATGTTTACACTGCAAAAACTCAAAATCTCACAAAGTTTATTTGTCTTGTTTTTAGTCAAAATGTCTCATCCCACCTGATTTAGGACAAATTCACATAACAAGTAATATTTCAGCAAGATTGAGGGACTTCTTTTAAAGACAACTTGTTTGGATTTGTGTTTTAGAAGAACGACAGATAGAAAATCTCCATTTTAGCATTTAGCATGAGATAAATACTGGTAAATTAGAGCTTTAAATTAGTTTTCGCTGCTAAGAAACATTCAATATTATAAATCACGTCATATTTGGAGAAATCTATTGGCAGTTTGTTTTTCTCACGTATTTCAAGGTAAAAGTACATTGAAGTAGGTTTAATTTTTCTTATTTTAAGAGGGGAAAATGTTTCCAGAGCAGATCCTGGTCCAGCAGCTGCTCTTCCAGAATCTTCTTGGAACTTCTTCCTCTTCTTCACAGTCACAGTTTCTCTGCAATTCGCAAGAGCAACCAAGCAAGTTAAAAAAAACAAACAGTCGTGGCTTATTATTAACGCGACACAGTGGTGTAGTGGTAAACTCTCTGGTCTCACGGCAAACAGCCGGGGGGGTTTGAGTCCATACTGGTTATCGATCGGAGGTCAATCAGGTCCGAGGAGCCTCCGTCCATCACTGATCGATCCTCACCTGACTGTGCAGGTGCAGAATGAGGCCCGGAGGCGGTGGCAGAGGTGGAGGATGACACTGCAGCTCGAGCCCCAGAACCGGAACCGGAATCGGAACCGGAACCGGAACCGGAACCAGGGAGGCGCCACCACCAACATCACCCTGCTCATCAGAACTGCCCCCACGGCAGAGTCCGGCCTGGTGTAGCGGGACTCCAACCCAGGTGGTCCAGAGAAGGCAGCTACATGGGGTTAAATGCTTCCACTGCACAGAGCAGAGACCAGGAGTAAAAGTTCTCTGGGGGTCCGGTCTCCACTCCTCAGCTGGTGATGATCTCGTTACACTCTTTATCTTGTATTCAGTGAGTGGAGGAAATGGTATGGACTAGCTGGGACCAGCAGATGGCGGCAGTGCAACTTCACCGATGTCATTGAAACCAAGTGAAGAAGAATAAGGGGAAACGGTCATCAGGGACGTAAAAGCTGCTGATTAGAGAGAGGGGAACAATCATCAGTGACGTAAAAGCTGCTGATTGGAGAGAGGGGGGGCAGTCATCAGGGAGGAGGAAAGCGGTGAGAAACAATGTAGATAGATGGAACCAGCAGGTGGCAGTAGTGCAACTTTATGGACGCAAACTGCCGTTAAACCCAGAAGAAGAAGATTTCTTCTTCTTCATCTTCACCTCGTTAATGTTCCTCTATCAGTGTGTTAATAACAGTTGGTGATTTTATTAAGTGTTGAGTGACATCCTCTGTGGACCCGTTTGCTGTGTAATACTTTAGATAATATTAAATTTTCTTAAGTTATTGTTTCTATTGTCATCATATGAGAATATTATTAATGTAAGAACATGTTAATATTATTACAATGTCTGTTTGTGAGAATAGATATAAACCCACCATCTGTAGTTTTTATTAAACAATGTAAGGTTTAAATTGTATGCAGTGTATTTTGGTCCATCTGGAATTGCTGAAATTGTTCATCTGTTTATAAAGTTTTATTGAACCTTTTTACGATGCAGATTCACTCGGTTCTTGTATTTATGCAAATTAGTCACTAAACTGTTTCATAGGGCGTGACAAAGACATGGTGGAGAATTCATTAAAAGGGATTATTTCACGTATGTGTGCATGACACAGAAAGGTTCCATCAGTTCTGCTTTATAGGGACATTCCAGCAGCAATCAATAAATACAGTTATTAGCATTTCTCATGTCTTCATATTAATGTTTTTGAATCTGGATTTAGAAAAATAAATTATATACAAGATTCAAGATAAAGGATTGACAGATTTTTGTCAGGCAGTGAAGGAAGGTACACTACTTTTAAAATGATCAGAGAGAAATATTCATAAGATGCACAGGATTTCTATCGTTTTTTAAACATGAAATGGAAAAAAAATTGACATTTTGGAAGAAATGCTGTGAGTGAATGTTGAAATTAATATAGATACTGCATTTTTCACTGAATGTCAACCAAAAAGTTTAAAATAAATAAATAAATTAAGTGATTTAAAAAGATGTAAGTTCAGTTTATTTTCGTGTCCACAATCTGTTTTTATCCAACTCTGCATCTGGGTCGTTTTCCCGATTTGCTGCAGCTGACAGCGACATCTAGTGGACAGAGCTGTGTACTGCAGAAACCAAAGTCATCGATCTGATCCACTCGCTGACAAACTGAACCTGGTTTGTCCTCATCTGTTCCCTGCTCAGCCTCTCCTAACTTAGTTTAGAATTTAGCTTATAAATGATGAACAACAATGTTTCTTTGTTGTTTTTTTTAAACAGAATTATCAAAATTCAAGAAATAGATAAAACTTCATGTTTTGACATTCATATATCCAAGATCTAAATTCACCGTAGTGACGATGCAGAAGAATATTCTTGTGTACAAGTTACTTTAGATCCTGGGTGTTCAACCTGTGGCTCTTCAGCCCTGAAGCTTTCAGATATAATAGGAAAATAAACATTTTGTCTTATTTTTAGCTCGTTTACGCACCAAAACGACACGTAACTCTTGGATAAAACTTTTTTTTTTTTTTTTTAATAAGCTAAATTGGCCCCCCAAAAAATGGAAAAACAGCATAACATTGCGAAAAATGTTAACGCGGCTTAAAAAACTAACAAAATAACTCGAATCACTAAAAGAAACAATAAATATGAATGAGGTAAAAACATGTAGGGCTTCTTAAAAAAGATCCAAAATGTAGAAATTGTCTAAAAAAGGCAAAGACTCTAAAATCAGCTGAAAATGTAATGAAATGTTTCCCATCTTAAAGTGTAATTGAAACTTCTTGTACGTATATCCAAAACTATAAACTTACTAAAGACTGTTAGTCTTGTTTTAAATGTGTTTTGAAGCTCCAGCTCAATGTGATTTGGAGGAAAGTGACAGAAACACTGTTTTGGTGATCGAGGTTCCAGATTCCTGCTTTAAACCTCATTAAAGTGGCTTTAATCACTTTCACAAGGTCCCGTTGCTCCAAATACGTTGTGTTCAAACTTTATTGCCCCAAATCCGGCTTTTCCTCGATTTCCCTCCATCAAAAGGTCTAATTCGTCTGGTGATTTGTGGTTTTTGCCGTCGCTCGTCTCTGCGTTGAGAGAATAACCGAGTGGTTTCCGAAGTGAAAGGAGCTGAGCAAAGAAGGAGGACACGTGGAGAGGAGAGGGTCTTGTATTGAAATGGATGGACTGTGTGAAGGGTGCAAAGGGGTGCAAAGGGGAGCGGAGCGGCCAGGCGCGAAGACACTCTGCGGGGTTTTAAGGCTTTCACGGCGGCGGGGTGGAGGCTTTCCTCCGGCCGGTCACCGACAGAGTCAGACTCCGTACTTCTGCTTCAGCTCCTCCACCAGGGCGATGTACTCCGTCATGGCTTCGTCGCTGCTCTTCCCTGAAGGAAAACCAACACGTTCATCACAGCCATTCATCAAATACGCCCATTGGCAATAACAACCTGGTTTCATTTCAAGAAGACAGAAATGTCCGGTGGAAATACCGTTCGTCTTGTGACTTTAAAAACCTACCAGCCACAATGGCAGCTGACCTTAAAGGTTAAAGCTGATTTAGATCCTTCATTCTACCGCCGCGCCTTGTTGGCAGGACGCGAGCTGAAGCAAATAGTGACGCAATAGTAATGTAATTCTAGTCCAACTAAATCTTAATTTATTTTCTCCCATTATTAAACATAGAACCATGTATATGCATAAAGGGCAAAGTTATTACAAAATGCATTTTCTTAAAAAAAGAAGAAAGAAGTGGAACACCCACATTTTGCAATATGTGACAAGTTATTACAAAATACACTCAAGAAGTTTATTACCAAATGCAGGTGAAACTTTACTCCATTATTACCTAATGCTACGCGACGTGTGACTGATGTCACGTAGCGCCGGAGGAAGCGGCTCCGCCATAATAAAAGCTGTGCTCTCTTTTTCCCGCCACATTTTGTCGACTCGTATTTAACAACCACTTGGAAATGGACGCTGACCGGCGTTGCCAGATATGACGATATCCCCCATTTGGGGAACCAAACTCTTATCTTTTAACTTTATCTCGTGCATCTGTGTGTTTATGGCGCGTTCATTATTACCCATGTAATAGTTTTAGGGTTTTAACATGATTCGTAACACCGGCTGAGATTTGGGCTGGTTTTTTATGGAGGTGTGTGGTTTTTACGTTGTTTGGGCTGGAAACAGTGATTCACATCTGGCAACCCTGGTTGCTGACCGTCCATATTTACTTCTGTCAACGTCACGTTGACACGGTGGTCTGATAGAGGTCGAGTTTAAAATGTAAATGTGACGATCACGCCCCCAAAAATACGTTTTAATTCCTTGTTAATGTTTTTGAAAATGGTGCAGTTATTAATGTGAATGGTTTTTTTTTTTAAACAAAAGAACAGCTGGCATTTTAAATCCAGGAGGTAAATATGAGTTAGTTTGATAAAAGAAAATCAAAACTTGTTTTGAAACTTCTTGTTTTCTTTTTAAAAGTAAAGAGGGAAAAAAAACCCAATAATATCAGAAATGTTTTGTTTGAAAATCAAATTTTTTGTGAGAAATTCAAAGATTTTATTTTAAGGCCACGTCGCCCAGCCCTACTATGTAGTCCTAACCTCATGAGTGACAGCAAATCATCGGGAAAAGGTCAAATAAGCTGTTTGGCGTTCAGATTTGATGAATTATTGAAACAGAGACACTAAATTTAAGTTTTGTCACGACGGGATTTTCACCTTTCGGGACCTTTTCAATAGAAACGTTTAAGATGTGGTCGCACACACATCGAACTAGACAGGAGGCACACACACACACACACACACACACACCGACACACACACCAACACACACACCTTTGAGCTTCTCCCAGGCGTCCCATTTAGCTTTCCCCGTGAAATCCAGCATCCCCGGCCGAGCTGCGGGGAGACACAAGGAGCAGTCAGGCTGGTTCCTAGAACCTTCCGGGACCTAAGCGGAGGTAAGCGGGCGGCGGGCGCCTCTGACCCGTGTTGACGTCGCCCACGTTGGCCTGCTTGAACAGGCCGTAGATCCGCAGCATCTCCTCGTCCGCGGGCTTCGCCTTCAGCTGCTTCACCTCGGCTGCTGCTGCTTCGAACTTCGCCTGCGGAGGGAAAAACAGGCGGACTGGGAACATCGCGGGAGGAACGTTTATGGTCGTCTGAACCGGAGCTGGAGAGCCGCTACAGGCAGGCGGGAGAGAGTCTCATTTAAATCCATAAATCCATGATATCCTCTAAACTTAATTTAAGGTTTTTTTGATTGTGATGGAAAATTACTAACATATTAAAATTACTAATATATGTTAGTAATTTTCCATCACAAACACTCTCCACCACAATCAAAAAAAACTTAAATTCCATTTAAAGGATATCATGGATTTAAATGAGAATCTCTCATATATATATATATATATATATATATATATATATATATACATACATATATAAAAAAAGCCAATTTTGATGAAACCTTTTGGTGCAAAATGCTGTGAAATGTCCTGAAAACTATAGCTGTTGCATCATGGGAGTTTTTACAAACTTTTAATACAAATACTAGTGGAGCAACGACAGAGGAGCTGTGGAGCCACGACAGAGGAGCTGTGGAGCAACGACAGAGGAGCTGTGGAGCCACGTTGAGCTGTAGAGCAGCGGGTTATAGAGCTCTGGTCTTCAGTCATCATGATTAGTTGAAGTCACTTGGAAGTTTTAGTTGTGTTTAAAAAAAAAAAAAAAAAAAAAAGCCCACTTGGACATTCTTGCTTCTGAAGCAACTTCTAATTATAATCAGTTACCGATCACTGGAATCTACTGATTATTGATAAAGCAGGATAAAGCTCGGGTAAATATCTGTCGTGTGTCGCTGACCACCGGCTGAGTTACACTTCGACCTTTGGAGCGACAACGGAGACCGAGTGAAGCCTGAGATAACCCTGAAATCATTCGATGGGATGAAGGGAGGCCAGACTCTGCCAGCACAGTGAGCTCATTCACACACACACACACACACACACACACACACACACACACACACACACACACACACACACACACACACACACACACACACACACACACACACACACACACACACACACACACACACACACACACACACACACACACTAAAAGACTGCAGGTTGTTCAAAGGTTACACACGTCGAGTCTGACTGCTTCAGTAACACACCTCCAGTGAAGCATTATAACACAATAAAAAGCACTTTAGTGCAGCACTTATTACACATGTTGCATCTTTTGCAAACAAAGACCTTCTTGTGAGTAGTGTGTGTGTGTGTGTGTGTGTGTGTGTGTGTGTGTGTGTGTGTGTGTGTGTGTGTGTGTGTGTGTGTGTGTGTGTGTGTGTGTGTGTGTGTGTGTGTGTGTTAAATGTAAACATTCCTAACACACGCTGGTGACAGTGTGTGTGTGTGTGTGTGTAGTTTTATTAATGATCAGCTGACAGCGTGAGTGAACTTTCCCTTACATTTAGCCTCAGCCCCCCTGACCGTGCACAGCATGTCTATCAGCAGCTCCATTCAGAGCAATGGGTGGATGGATGAGTGGATGAATGGATGAATGGGTGGATGGATGAGTGGATGAATGGATGGATGGATGAATGGATGGATGCACGTGTGCGTGCACACATTAATGCATGCATGACTCATTGTATAAATGCATGAATGAATGGATGCATGAGTGAGTGAGTGTGACAGCCGTGTTGCTTAGACGTTCGTAAACACCCCCCCACCCCCCACCCCCTCCTCCCCGCCTCCTTCCGCGGATAAAGTCCGGTACAAACAACCGACGTGGCTCCAGTGCCCCGGCAGAAGCTCGCGCGTGCCCGCAGGAGTGAGGAAAGCTTATTTCTGTGCGACCTGTGCGGTGGAGAAGGAAACCAGCTTCCATCTTGGTTAGCTCGGACGCTTCACGCGGCGAGCGGCTGTTTCCTCCTCCGCGGCTCGTGCGAAGAAATAACGGGACGCGGCGGGGAAACGCGGTGTGCGGTCACGAGCCGCGGGCTTCATACGCACCTGGAGGTCAGACATGGTGAGGATGGCGGCTGGACGCGGCTGGATGGAGGCTCAGGGACAGAAGAGTGAAGCGAGGAGGAACAGGGAGATAAGAAAGACTCAAGTCCAGCGAGGGGAGGGTCGGCTGCCGCCTGGCGCTGGTGGCCCCGCCCCCCACGCGCTATTGGCTGATCCGACGGACTCACGCACTGTGGCCTCCACTCATTGGATGGCGTGAACATTTCAACCAATCACATGCTCCGTCTATTAAACCCCGACAACACCGCTGGATCCGTCTGTACGTCTACATTGTTCTTCGTGGTGTAGTCAAGACCACCTCACCCGAGACCGGGTCAAGACCAGGACTACATCATCCCAACACTAAGACCAGGACCACATCATCCCAACACTAAGACCAGGACCTTAGCATCCCAACACTAAGACCAGGACCACAGCATCCCAACACTAAGACCAGGACCTTAGCATCCCAACACAAAGACCAGGACCACATCATCCCAACACGAAGACCAGGACCATAGCATCCCAAGATTAAGACCAGGATTTTAAATAACCTCATGATCAAACACAGTTTGACCAATGAGCTTACAGAGCTCTGCAACTTGAAGCTAAGCAGCCACATGTGGCCCTACAGCTCCTCTGTAGTGACTCTAGTGATTTTACAGTCTCTAAAGGGACTCTACAGTTCCTCAGTAGTGACTCTACAGTCTCTCTGTAAAGATTTTACAGTCTCTATAGTGACTCTACAGCTCCTCTGTAGTGACTCTAGTGATTTTACAGTCTCTAAAGGGACTCTACAGTTCCTCAGTAGTGACTCTACAGTCTCTCTGTAAAGATTTTACAGTCTCTATAGTGACTCTACAGTTCCTCAGTAGTGACTCTACAGTCTCTCTGTAGTGATTTTACAGTCTCTATAGTGACTCTACAGCTCCTCTGTAGTGATGTTACAGTCTCTATAGTGACTCTACAGCTCCTCTCTAGTGACTTTACAGTCTCTATAGTGACTCTACAGCCCTCTGTAGTGACTCTACAGTCTCTATAGTGACTCTACAGCCCTCTGTAGTGACTCTACAGTTCCTCTGTAGTGACTCTACAGTCTCTCTGTAGTGATTTTACAGTCTCTATAGTGACTCTAGAGTTCCTCTGTAGTGATTTTACAGTCTCTATAGTGACTCTACAGCTCCTCTCTAGTGACTCTACAGTCTCTGTAGTGACTCTACAGCAGAGAGGAGCGCTGAGGAGGGAAAGAGTTTTCAGATCGATCGTTTTGACATGAGAAAATAAAATCCTGGTCACTGAGGCATTGAAGGATGTTTTTGTTCTTGACTTGTTACCAAGTCTGTTGAGCTCCACGAGGCTTGACCAGGATAAAACACAACCAGCCAGAGTAAAATCAACGCTGCCGCCGGGTCCAAAACCATTCCTGACTTGTTAAAGCGAGACTTGGTGAGATTATACGACATTCCTTCATCGGACAATATAAACGGACGGCCCGGCGCTCTGCTCACTCAACTTCACTTGATCACAGAAACGTTTCAAGCTGAACTTCCTCACTCCTCTTCGTTTAGTTTAGCTTTTCCATCAAGTTGCCTTGAGGCTGAGTTTCCTCCGTGTGCGTGCGTTTCGTGTTGGAATGTGAATTCATCACCGCGACGGCACCAATAGTTCTGCGCTCCATAATTTCCCGTTTCTGCAGTTCAGTTCAAGTCAATAAGATTAATTTTATGATGTCATAAAGATTCGTTCTAAATTACTTTATCATCTCTCCTCTGCAGCTCAGCGCTGAAACAGTGCACCGATCACTATCATTTAACAATGGACAGGTCATGTTCCAAGAGATCTGATTGGTCAGGAGGCGGAGCTTTACACTCACCGTGATGTCATCGAGAACGTATCCTGCTCTGGGGCAGGTTAGACTTTCAGAACATGTTACCATGGTGATTTATCCTGGTGAGAAGAGAACCAGCTCCATAGTACGGAACACCCAGGGTTAACCTTTCAGAACATGTTACCATGGTGATTTATCCTGGTGAGAAGAGAACCAGCTCCATAGTACGGAACACCCAGGGTTAACCTTTCAGAACATGTTACCATGGTGATTTATCCTGGTGAGAAGAGAACCAGCTCCATAGTACGGAACACCCAGGGTTAACCTTTCAGAACATGTTACCATGGTGATTTATCCTGGTGAGAAGAGAACCAGCTCCATAGTACAGAACACCCAGGGTTAGTCCTTGAAGTTACTTCAATAAGAGAAAATCCAGTGTCGTAGTATAGTTCCCCAGGGGTCATGGTGAACACCAGGGGTCATGGCGAACACCAGGGGTCATGGTGAACACCAGGGGTCATGGTGAACACCAGGGGTCATGGCGAACACCAGGGGTCATGGCGAACACCAGGGGTCACGTTGAACACCAGGGGTCACGGCGAACACCAGGGGTCACGAGTGTGAAACCCTGGTAAGATGTGAAGAATAGTTTTTGTTTTCGCGTTGGGAGCTCTGTAAATGTAGAGTGTGATTCAGTAAAACATGAAGAGATGTTTGTTTCATTGTTTAAAGTTAAAAGTGATCATCCAGCATCAAACTTTTATTTTGAAAAAAAAAAAAACCCGAAACAAAACAACAACATTTGGTACCAATTTCGAGACAGAAAATATAATCCAAACAGAAACAGTTACTACAGAAAGCAACAAAACAAAACAAAGCAAACATAAATTAAATATCTCTGGTCTGAACACGAGTCCTGTAACCTCTTCTTCTCCTGGTCCCCACGGTGTCACCAGGAGGTCCGGGGGTTGGCTCTGTACAGGTCATAGTCTTCTCTCCTGAACAAAGCCACTTCGGTTTCTGAAGCTGAAAGCAGAAACACGAGCCCGATGAAGATGAAGATCTCCGTCCTCTGGAGGAGGAAAACCTCCTGCCGGGCCGACGGCAAAAAACTCACCAACCCCAGCGGCCCCGAGGGTCTGGTCGCCTCGCAGGATGAGCTTCTCGTCGTCGTCTAGACTCATCACCAGCTCGTTAGTCTGGAAAACAGAAGATTTCAGTCCGGCCGTGTTTCGTTCCAACACGCAGACGGACCTGAGCTGTGGAGGACGAGTGGTACCTTCGCTCCGTGGGCCTGGTGGATGATTTTCATTGTGTCTGCAGACAGAAGAAGACCGTCAGTCACACCCGTCTTCATCGTGCTGTTCTTCATTCTCTGTTGTGGTCTACCCTCCACCAATTGTTGAAATAAGGAAAATGTCCTCCGCATGCTGCAACTTAAATACCCCATGTCCATGATACAGTTTCACTGCCGCGTGAGCTTTATACATCTTCCATAAAATTTCAACTCAGAGTGACATATCCCTCACGTTGTGTGTGGCTGTCCAGAGGAAACACCATTAATCACAGTTCAGTAGTAGGAAGTGCAGAATCAGACTCATACCATAGTTGTAATTCCTAAAAGGAGGAGGGAGTCCCGGTCTCGTGACAACATCTGGAAGAAAGTCACTCACGGTAAAGACAACATCTGTTTCTGAAGATAGCGTGTGCGTGTGCGCGCGCGCGTGTGTGTGTGTTCTCTCTCCTCACCGTCTCGGACCGCCTGGATGAAGTCCTGCACCCGCTGGTCCAGACACACATCCGGGTAGACCAGCGGTCTGAAGTTGCGGTGCTCGAAGGAGCGGATGAGCCGCACAGTGACCACCGCCGGGGCCGACATGGTCCTCCAACCAGCCCGGGGAGAGAGCTGAGGGTCCGGGTGCAGAGTCTCCACACAGCCCGGGGAGGCAGTTTGTGAAGCAGGTGTTTTGATTGAAGTGGTTCCCCTGTTAGCTGGTGACAGACTCCCTTCAGAGTCCCTCGTTTCCGCGAGAAACTGCAGATGTTAAAAACGCGATAGGAATCCGGAACTGTCCTGGCAAACGGTGTTTAACCACTTTTACGATAAAGTTTAGTCCCTTTTGTAAGTCTCTATCCTTGCTTGACGTACGCGACTGTCACTCAGCTGCAACAACACACGCACACGTCGCAGTCCTTTCACGTCACTGAAGGGGCGGGGCTATGAGCCAGGTCAAAACTGAAGAGGCAGCGGAAAAGCATAGGAAAGAACCAAACTCCATCTCCAATAGATCCATCACTAAATAAATAGCAAAACAATAAATGAGTAAACATTCTTCAAGGAAATTTCGATCACAATCAACAACTTAATTTCGGCAAAGTCACACAATCTTCATGCAGGCTTGCAATTTGCAAATATCTCCTCGTGAATTGTTGTACAGGGGGGGGAAGTTGTGTCTCTGCAAAACGAAGACATGCACTTTGTTTTTATTTTGCAGTCTGTGGCTATGAGCTTTGTAAACTTTTTTATGTGGAAGGAGATGCAGTTATACGTTTTATATAACTTTGTATTTAAAGGGGACATATCATGCTAAATCCACTTTTTTAGCCCTTAAATGCATGTTGTTGTATATTTAGAGTGTTTAGAAGTACAGAAAAGTTCAAAGTAGTCTCTTCAGGTGCTCCGTTGATATCTTTATATTCTGTTTTGGTCATATTTTGCGATCCGTTTCGATTTTTCTATTCTCTATTACGTTTTTTGAACTATTACGTCACAGTATTCCCGGCGGAACTGCCAAATTAGGACATCGACACTTCGAGCAATCCGCCATTTTGGTTTCTCGCTGCGATTTTGTAGTCCAACCGAAGTTACGAGAGGATAAGTGGAAATGTTCGGTTGTTGGATGTAGTAACCCACAAGCTTCGTTACACCGCCTCCCAGCATCAGAACCTTTTCGAAGTGCCTGGTTGAGTTTTATTTTTCACAGAAATGTACCCACATCTGTGGGTAAGGTCATTTTTGTGTGCGCGAATCACTTTAAGGACGACTGCTTCAGCAACCTCCGCCAGTATAAAGAAGGATTTGCCGAAAGACTTGGTCTGATTGAGCGGTCAGTTCCTTCTATCTATGGAGACGACGAACAGAGCACTTCGGTAAGCTGTATATAACGCTAAAAAGTGTGATGATAAGACGTCCCTGTCATTGTTTTGTTAGCATTAGCAGTTGCACCGTCTTCATATGTTAGCGCTGTGTGCTCGTTTTAGATTATAATGTAACTTCTGTGTTAAATAGTCGTTGTAATACAGGCAGTATTGTAGTAGTGGGCATGGATGGAGAAGTTAGTGTAAATATAGTAACACACCATTGCGTTACATCCATATGAAGACGTTGTTCTTCAGGTGCATCATCGTCATTTTCATCTCGCTCCGCCGGGTCCGACTCTGGCTCCAACATGTATGGCTGGATGGACAAATCTTCCGTTGTTGACATTTTGTAAATAATGAGTGAATATAAAGTTTCTGCGCCGCTAGATAATTGTATCTGTTCTATCAAACTACAAAGATGGCCGAACAGGTTGGAGTTGAACCGAGTATCACCTCTGCAACCTGGAGAGGAGGCGGGGTATGAAGTGTCTCATTTGCATTTGAAGAGACCGCCCCAAAACGAGTTGCTCTCAGAAGCACATCAGAAAAGGGGTTGAAAAGGGGCCTGTGGAGCTCTAATAATGAGGAATTCAGACCCAAGCATTGCAGTTCCGCTTTATATAGACCACAACTGTTTGATTTATATGTAAAAAGGAAGGATTTAAAAGCATGATATGTCTCCTTTAAAGCAATGTGAGCCTTCAGTCTTTGTTCACATGCTTCATATTTGTAAGACAATATGTGGTTATAATTTTGTGAACCAATAATAATTTGAATAATAGTTTGTACTTGCAGAACCTTTGTGTTGAATTCATTTTATGTAAGAAGAATTAAAATTAATGAAGCGAAAGGACACTTTGAGCAAGAATTACTTGAAAACAACATTTCTTTCCCCTGACTTTTCAATTGCAGTTGTTTTTTGCAAAATCACATGAAATCCCACACATTTTTGAGAAAATGGACCAAAAAAAAAAAAGAAGAAGAAGAACTTTTGGCCTGCAAGTTCAAATTCTAGTTTTATTTAATTCATGGCACAGTATTATTCATTCATTCATTCATTCAGCTCTATGACAGTCATGATGTGACACATGTTCGTTAAATAAGAAAATACTTTATTTGAATCAAAATGAATGAGGTCGATTATTTACTGGAGTACAAGTTTTAAACTCTGACTGTGGAGGAGAAACTGCAAGTAACTGGTGGTAAACTGACGTGATAAAAACCTTGTAAGTATCTCAGATGGATAATATAAAAATAAATATGTATAACTAATAATAATAGTAATAAATACAATAATAATAATAAAAAATAAAGACATAGAATTTATAGTTAATTTAATGATTCTAATTGGAAAATGTCATATTCAAAACTGCAGATTAGCAAAGGTAAACCCAGA
This sequence comes from Lipophrys pholis, assembly GCF_963383615.2. Taxonomy (NCBI): domain Eukaryota; kingdom Metazoa; phylum Chordata; class Actinopteri; order Blenniiformes; family Blenniidae; genus Lipophrys; species Lipophrys pholis. The sequence continues at coordinate 26,995,588 of NC_137632.1, read as the reverse complement.
TTTTGTTAAGTTCTATTTTGAAATTAAAGCACACATTAAAACACTAAGAAACATAAACACACAAAAAAAGCAATAAAACTGTCGAGATGTTGACAGAACCTTTCCATAAAGAATAATGAGATCCTTTGGTTCCCTGGTCAATTTTATATTTTATTTATTTATACTTAAAAAGTCTCGTTAAAAGAAAAAAGATCATCATTCTCATTTGTTGTTGTTAAAAACTTTATAATTACCTGTCATCGAGCTCAAGATCATACGACTGTATTATTTGTGAGCTCGTCCCAGTTGTGCAACCATCACGAGACCAACAACCAGCAAATAAAACCCTCACACGCAAATGATATGCAAATTAGGAGGAAGCTTTAATCACAAACAGGAAAATACATAAAAATGTCTAAAATACCTTTGCATGTAGTTCTTTGTGGTGACGCCAGGTGGCGTTCAGCCCCTGATGACCAGTCGTCATTGTAAACTGAGCGCTTCCAGTGTTGAACTCTTCGCTCGTGTTAACTTCTATTAAACAGACCGTCGCCTTATAACAACTGTAAATCTTATTGTCTGAACTTCACAGTCGTGTTGGACGAAAGAAAAGATCCTGGTTTTTGACGGCGAGACGAGACGACTTCCAACGTGGACTGTTCTCAGGTTTCTTGGAGGAACTCCTGGGTATCTTCGGAAGTATAATATATTTGAGTTTGGTCCAAAATTTAGGGGGAAAAAAATAAAGTTACCAAGATTTATTTAAAAATTTTCTTGTATTATACATAAAAATGTATTTAGAGGCTCAGAAACTCATGAAGTTTGATCTATTTTCACATAATTTGCTCGTTAAAAGTCTTCGGTTCCTGACAAACGTGCTTGGTTACTCAGAATTCATAGTAATTTGATTACAAACGTGTGCATTTTGTTGGGTAAGATGATTCATTTCATGAACAATAAAAGAGTGTTGAACTGAGCAATCTGAAATGTTTTTCCTAATTAAGCGGTTCCTTTATTAATTTGAAATCTTTTTGTAATTAAAGTCTTTTTTCCCCCCAAAATCACCAAAAATATGTTAAAATTTCAAAATGTAAAATAACGTTTATATCTCAGTATTTTCAATGTACATTTTTTAATTTGAGTTTACTGTGTTTTCAAAGCCGGGGACTTTCCAGTTGCCATTTTGGTGTGTGTGTGTGTGTGTGTGTGTGTGTGTGTGTGTGTGTGTGTGTGTGTGTGTGTGTGTGTGTGTGTGTGTGTGTGTGTGTGTGTGTGTGTGTGTGTGTGTGTGTAAGCATTCGTACAATGACAATAAAAGAATTCAGATTGTGTCTCAACATACAAACAATATAATAAAAAAAAAGATGTCTAATGCCGGTGTTGTGCCAAAAAGTGTTTCCCAGCGAGCACTGGCCCGACGGTCCGCTCTGTTCCAAGCTGCTTTTATCAGGATTTACAGTCATAACATACAAATATACTAAACTGTGTGTACGCAGTAACAACTGAGGTGCATCAGATTTAACAAGGAAGGATTTGCAGGTCACATCATCGCCTTTCCCGTCATTCATGTGTCAATAATTAATGTTTACAGTGTTTGAGTTTTCTGTTTTCTCTGTTTGCGCTTGAAAACCAAACTGCAATTGAGATGATTTGCCAATGGGTTACACGTAAAATAAAGAAATTATAGATTTTATAATCATTATTATTATTATACATACGTGATACGTGATACAGTTTAGTATATTTTTACGTTATTGAATTAAATCTTGATTAAAACCCGCCGGATCGAACTGATGGCTCCAGCAACAAACAGATTTTGGCAGGGAAACACTTTTTGGCACAACACCGCCGTCTCACTTCAATCACTTCTATTGGCCGTGGAGTATTTCAGATTCCTGACGTGTGTGTGTGAGGCTCCAATGCAACACGAGGAAATGTCTTCCCCTTTGTCCTCATGTGCACCGTAAAGAGGTAATTGTGTTTTCTTCCCGATCTTCAGCTTCTGAGGTTCTGATTCTGGACGTCACGCGGTGTCCTTCCCTCATGTTCCACCTTCATTTCTCAGATTCGGCGGGAGGATGAGCTCCTCCCAGCCTGTAAAGTGGAGGTTCTACCACGGAGGGCGCTCTCGTCCCTACACGTCGTCACCGCCGGGGGGCGCGTGCGGCTTCCCGCCGCTCTCCCAGCCCCGGCGGATCTTCCCCAGCCTGGCGGAGACGCAGGGCAGCGCCAGGAGGAGCCGACCGGCCAGGACCAGGCAGGGCAGCACCAGGGCCAGGAGGTAGACCGGCGGCAGGTAGAACGGGTAGGCGTCCGGGAAGAAGGCAAAGTCCCAGCCGAAGAAGAGGGCGTGCAGGGTGGAGAGCGCCAGCGCGGCGTAGCCCAGACCTGACTGGGGGGCGCAGAGAGAGAGAGGCGGAGCCTCCGTCACACAAGGAAGGAAAACGCTGACGATTCAGACAAAAGCCCACATTGTCCCCCAGAAAACCAAGCTGAGGTCGTCGCTATGGAAACAAGCGTGTGTGTGTGTGTGTGTGTGTGTGTGTGTGTGTGTGTGTGTGTGTGTGTGTGTGTGTGTGTGTGTGTGTGTGTGTGTGTGTGTGTGTGTGTGTGTGTGTGTGTGTGTAATCTGTATGTAACAATATAAGTCTGAATAAGGTAAAGTCCTGAAAAGAAGATTATAATGAGGTTGCGACCCACGGAGGTATTAATCACAAATCCAATACTTTTACATAAAATGTTTATACTTCCACACACGACAGAGATACTAACATGGGGGTTGGTGACCCCTTGGGGCAGGTTCTGGTACTACATAAAGGTGGATCACACCGCAGTGTGTTACTGACCTGAACGAAGGTGAACTCCCTCCAGTTCAGAGCGTTTCCCACGGAGGGCAGAGAGGTGACGGCCAGCAGAGCCAGGACTCCAAATCCCAGGATGCCACTGGTCAGGTACAGGTCCGTCCTCCACACCTGCTGCTCCCCCGACAAGGCCTCCACCCCGGCTTCCTCCTGAGGAGGAGGAGGAGGAGGAGCGATGAGGACGGGCGCAGCCGTCGTGTGAGCGGCGAGGCGAGGCGTGGCGAGGCACGGCGAGGCTCACCTGGCGGGAGGCGGTGTCCAGCAGGCTGTAGCCCGAGGCCCTCCTCAGAGTCAGACACATGCTGTAGACGGCGTGCAGCAGAGCGGCCAGGAAGCTGAGCAGACCGAGCTGCTTCCTGCTGCACAGCCAGCGATCCAACCAGCGGGGGAACCTCTGGTACTTGGTTCCTCTGTGGAGCTGCAGCAGAGCAGCCAGCAGGCCTGAGACACACACCACAGAGTCAGCCACGTTCCACTGACGCTCTCCTCACACACACTACTTTCTTCTACTGACGCTCTCCTCACACACACTTCAACCTTCTTCTACTGACGCTCTCCTCACACACACTTCAACCATCTTCCACTGACGCTCTCCTCACACACACTTCAACTTCCTTCTACTGACGCTCTCCTCACACACACTTCAACTTCCTTCTACTTACGCTCTCATCACACACACTACTTTCTTCTACTGACGCTCTCCCCACACACACTTCAACCAACTTCTACTGATGCTCTCCTCACACACACTTCAATTACCTTCTACTGACGCTCTCCTCACACACACTTCAACCTTCTTCGACTGACTCTCTCCTCACACACACTTCAACCTTATTCTACTGACGCTCTCCTCACACACACTTCAACCTTCTTCTACTGACGCTCTCCTCACACACACTTTATTCTACTGACGCTCTCCTCACACACACTTCAACCACCTTCTACTGATGCTCTCCTCACACACACTTCAACCATCTTCCACTGACGCTCTCCTCACACACACTTCAACCTTCTTCTACTGACGCTCTCCTCACACACTTTATTCTACTGACGCTCTCCTCACACACACTTCAGCCTTCTTCTACTGATGCTCTCCTCACACACACTTCAACCTTCTTCCACTGACGCTCTCCTCACACACACTTCAACCTTCTTCTACTGACGCTCTCCTCACACACTTTATTCTACTGACGCTCTCCTCACACACACTTCAGCCTTCTTCTACTGATGCTCTCCTCACACACTTTATTCTACTGACGCTCTCCTCACACACACTTCAGCCTTCTTCTACTGACGCTCTCCTCACACACACTTCAACCATCTTCCACTGACGCTCTCCTCACACACACTTCAACCACCTTCTACTGACGCTCTCCTCACACACACTTCAACCATCTTCCACTGACGCTCTCCTCACACACACTTCAACCTTCTTCTACTGACGCTCTCCTCACACACTTTATTCTACTGACGCTCTCCTCACACACACTTCAGCCTTCTTCTACTGATGCTCTCCTCACACACACTTCAACCTTCTTCCACTGACGCTCTCCTCACACACACTTCAACCTTCTTCTACTGACGCTCTCCTCACACACTTTATTCTACTGATGCTCTCCTCACACACACTTCAACCATCTTCCACTGACGCTCTCCTCACACACACTTCAACCTTCTTCTACTGACGCTCTCCTCACACACTTTATTCTACTGACGCTCTCCTCACACACACTTCAGCCTTCTTCTACTGATGCTCTCCTCACACACTTCAACCTTCTTCCACTGACGCTCTCCTCACACACACTTCAACCTTCTTCTACTGACGCTCTCCTCACACACTTTATTCTACTGACGCTCTCCTCACACACACTTCAGCCTTCTTCTACTGATGCTCTCCTCACACATTTTATTCTACTGACGCTCTCCTCACACACACTTCAACCATCTTCCACTGACGCTCTCCTCACACACACTTCAACCACCTTCTACTGACGCTCTCCTCACACACACTTCAACCATCTTCCACTGACGCTCTCCTCACACACACTTCAACCTTCTTCTACTGACGCTCTCCTCACACACTTTATTCTACTGACGCTCTCCTCACACACACTTCAGCCTTCTTCTACTGATGCTCTCCTCACACACACTTCAACCTTCTTCCACTGACGCTCTCCTCACACACACTTCAACCTTCTTCTACTGACGCTCTCCTCACACACTTTATTCTACTGACGCTCTCCTCACACACACTTCAGCCTTCTTCTACTGATGCTCTCCTCACACACACTTCAACCTTCTTCCACTGACGCTCTCCTCACACACACTTCAACCTTCTTCTACTGACGCTCTCCTCACACACTTTATTCTACTGATGCTCTCCTCACACACACTTCAACCATCTTCCACTGACGCTCTCCTCACACACACTTCAACCTTCTTCTACTGACGCTCTCCTCACACACTTTATTCTACTGACGCTCTCCTCACACACACTTCAGCCTTCTTCTACTGATGCTCTCCTCACACACACTTCAACCTTCTTCTACTGACGCTCTCCTCACACACACTTTAATCTTGCACAACAAGCATTTAAATGAGAATAACTTTATATTCTTTATATTGAAGAAGCTGTAGCTTGTTTATGACATTTCACAGCGACAGTTGAACTCTTCCTTCTTTTTGCTGAGCACATCAAAGCTGCAGGTCGTCACCCAAAGTAAATGATTCAATTCAATCCTGCTCATCTCACCAAGAGGAACTTTGGAAACTCAACATTTTACTGGATCGTCGACTCACTACTTTCCCTTTAAATGGAACTTTTAGACGTTCAACTGGAAGATAAGAATCCTTATGAAACTGTTATCTGTTGTTCAATATAACAGATAATGTTTAGTGATATACGTGCGAGGATAAAGTTCTGTATTGGGTGTAAAACTCTGTAACACATAAAGAGATCATCGTAAATGATGAATATATACATATATAGTCTAATTTGAACAATTTCCTTCCATAATCATGATGATACTTTATCGTATATTACATATTATTACATTAGTTAACAGAATATATATAAATATATTTACATATTTTCTTAATATAATAGTTCTAACAAGTTTTAATGACTTCATTATTACATAAGTGGAACTTTAAAAAAAAAAAAAAAGAGAAGGAAATCTTTTATTAATTTATAATTCTTCCCATTCCTTTTCACTTTATTTTTTCACTGCTTGTTTGGTGAAATATCTTTTGGTGGGTTTGTGTGAACTGTTTGATGTTGAGCAAAGTGAAAAATGGAATGAATAATATTTCCATATATTTGAGTGAAAGCTTGTTGGAGCCACATCTAGACTTTTGTTTGTCATTATTTCCCACAGACTTTTGCACACGGTGCTGTATGTGAACAATCTGCTGACCTAATGTACAGCAGGTCTGGATTCATCCATTCATTTTCTTTCGGTGAGAGTAACCTCTGAGCTCTATCACACTATAAATTCCCTCCCTGGTGTCTGACGCTGGTTGAAATGTTGAACGGTTAGTTCACACGTTTCTCTCGGCTTCATACCCGGTAGATAAACCAGAGCCAGCGTGACGAGCGCGACGGCGGGCAGCGTCTGGTTGACGGCCACCAGAGGCAGCAGGGAGAAGCGGTTGGCTCCGTGGTCCAGGTACGGCAGCAGGACGCTCCGCAGGAAGATGTAGAGGTAGAAGAAGAGGAAGAGGAGGAAGGTGGCTAGGATGGGGCCTCCCCAGGAGGGGAAGAGGATAAGAGGGGCCTCCTCTATCTCTTTAGACGCACGCAGAGCGCCCAGGTCCACGGGGCCGAAGCCCAGCCGCCGGGCCAGCTGCAGGACGCGGGATTTAGAGTCCGGGTGGTCGCTGCAGACCAGGACCTGGAGGGCAGGAGGAGGGAAGGGGTGGGGGGGGGGGGGGTTCTCAATTTAAAAAAGGCAAAATTGTTGTAATGTGGTTAAGAAATGCATCGTATTTAAATGAGACAGAATGAATCAGTGAGAACGTGACACTGAGGTGTGTGAGTTTACTGAAGGTGACCCAGACCTCAGCGCTCACAGGAAACAACAATAAAGACGGAAGAGTTTTTGTTTCACAGCATCGCTGCAGATTTCATATTCATCCAGACCCGCGGTGTGAACGCAGCCGAAGCACCGCAACCGAATCAGTACCTGGTTCTTCTCGGTGGAAGAGTTCTAAAGTACAGTTTTTTTTATTTCTTTGTGTGTTCTTGTGCGCGGGACCCTCGGTGGCTCCGGCTCGGCGCCTCACCTGCCTGCTGCCGTCCTGGGCGCCGGCCTGCAGGGCCCAGGCCGACACCACGTTGAACGCCTTCACCACCTTGCTCAGAGGGAAGACGTCCGCCAGCCGCTCGGCGTTGGACTGTCCCCGGGTGCCCGGCCGGGCGGCGTTGCTCACGTCGATCAGCACCTTCCCGGCCAGCTGCTGCCTCAGCCCCGTCAGGGTGTGGTAGTACTCCGGGTACACCGCCACGAACACCGGCCCCTCTGCGGCGTCCGCCATCTCCTCCTGCGAGCGGACCTCCACGCCGTCGGGAAACAGACCCCCGACCACCCGATGCGGGCTCCGACTGCCCACCATCACCCGGCACCCCGACGCCACCAGGCGGAGGGCCAGCGAGCGGGAGAAGTCACCCGAACCGATGATCCCCATGAGCGGACCCCCCGAGTCCGGAGGCAGGGGTTCCAGACCATCAGAGGCAGAACTGTCCAGCAGGGGCGTGTGCATGTCGGTCCGCTGGGAGGATGGGGGCCTGTGAGGAAAAGCGTGAGCGTGTTTAAAAGCATGTTTTATTCCCACTAAAGCCACGTAAAGCTGAGGGCAGCAAAATCCACCGACTGTAAAGGGACACGAGGAATTGACTTGAGTCACCGGCACATTATAAAAAAAGATAATAGACCTTCCAGACTGCAGCTGAACATGTGATATGGATAACACTGCTGAGCATGACCATCGTGATACGATTTTATAACTCCTACATAAACAACGTCTTTAGAGTTTAGGTTTCTTTTCTATCTGTTATTATTGTTTGATGGTGAAATAATGAAGCTCGATTAAGAGCAGCAGCACTCATCTGATATGTTCACATGAATGAATGAATGAATGAATGAATAGTGACATATATATATATTACAAACACCACAGCCCAAACCTGAACGTGACACGGTCGTACAGATCTGGATGAAAGCTACAGAACTGACAGTGAACACGGTAAGATGGAAATACTGCAGCCGAGAAAGTGTCGGTTTCATCTCAGCAGCATCATGGTTGGTCAATTAAGAATTTATGAGGAATTATAAATAAAGAATAAATATCGAGTTACCCTCTGGGAGTAATAAAATATTCTATTCTATTCAACTTATTAAAAGAAGCAAGGGGTAAAAAATATAATCTAACAATCTCAGTGTGTTTGTGTGTGTGTGAGACACTTTGTATGTCGACCTCGAAGGAAGCTGAATTGAATTTAACTGCTAGAATACGATGTGAAGTTGAACTTGTCCTCTGGTGAACAAACCAAACTCTCCACACTGTTCTGACCCGGTAGGTTTCGTTTCTCTGCAGGTCACAGAGGAAACACTGAAATACTTTGGTTTCAATATCTAATCAGTATCTAACGTTAACAAAGTGTTAATGGTGTAAAGTGAGGATGAACCTGATGATGGCCACACGAAACAAACCTGCAATAATTCTGCATTTATTCATATTCACATTACTCATGATGGGCGTGATGACAAGGAGTCTGCGGGACAGGGATCTGATTTCACGAGAGAAATGAGTTAAAGTAACTAATGAGTATTAAAGTAACTCACCGGATCCTCCGTCTGCAGACAGTTTAGAGAGAGTTGAGCAGATGTGAGAAGGTCTGAGCAGACATGAGCTCCTCTTGTCTGGCTGATCAGAGGACAACACGTTACATGAACACAGGCCCCGCCCACTGAGGCGTTCAGGTGCAGCTCAAAAAACCGTTCGACAGCCTCTGTACTGATAATTTACCGAAGAAAACTTTGTAAGGGATAAACACAACGCAATTATTTGAACTGTAGGAGAAGGCTTTTGTGCACTGAAGAGCAAAACAAACAAATACACAACACAGCGAAAGACCAGAAAGGGCAAAGGAAATCACGTGTGGTCACAACTTAATATTTCCTACTGTCCATGAAGGCATCACAGATGAGCGGTGCGAAGATAAGAGAGGAGCTCCCGTCTGAGTGTGCTGATAACACACACACACACACACACACACACACACACACACACACACACACACACACACACACACACACACACACACACAGGGTTCCCTCAATCCCTAAGAAAAAGATTTTACAAACATATGAATGGAAATAGAGTGTGTGTTATATCTCTGTCCACTGGGTGTCGCTCTTCCACTACAAAACAATCACAGTTCGTTTTCAGGCATTTAAACACGCACTACATTCAACCAGAAGAGATGAGACCAATTCTCCAACAGGTTTCATCTTCTTCTGTTCTTTTTGTGTTTTGTTTTTTTTCTCATCTTGTTTAATATCTCTTGATTCCATGTTTTGGTTCAATAAAAACCTCCAACTTCAACTTCCACGATAACACAGCTTCTGGTTTCATTTTGGGTGTTTTTACACACAAACTGTACAAAATAATGCAGCATGTAACCAGATCATTTCAAACTTTACCAAATTCCAAAATTGAAACAAAGATAAACAGCCTTAGATTGTTTATTGAAGAGGTTTTCTTCATAGTTTGTTTTAAGTGATATTTGTTTGAAAGGTTTACTTGAAGGGGTCATTCTATGAAACATGTACTTTCTAATACTTACTAATCGTCCCCTTACCTAGAATGACGCCCCGGAAGTGAAGAAAGTCTGTCCTCTCTCTCCCTGGCTTGTTACAGTTTTTAAAAAGTGTGGAGGAATTTCAATAAACTTTAAATACAAGGTTTTTTGACCAGTGAGACCATGTGAAAATGTTGAAAAGCTTCATAATATGAACCCTTTAACCTCTTAAGGCCCAAGCAGTTTTTTTTACATGCATATGTTATTTCTCTTTGCTAATTGGGCTTGTTTGAACCCAATTAGAATAAAAATAAAGCATCATATTTTGAAGTTATGTACTTTTAGAGAAAAATGACGTCCACATATGTGGACGCATGGTCCGAATTTCCATAAAACACATTTAAGACAACTTAAGAAATCGCTGAGAAAAAACTCTTTATTTCCACTTTGAACACAGCAGTGTTTTCCTGACTGCTTTAGCATGTATTAATAACACATATACAAATACTTTGACAAGTTATGATTATCAAAGAGTAAAAACAACATAAGAAATATTGCATTTTTGCCCATTTTGAACAGTTACAACAACCAGGCCTTTTGCAGGATGACACTGTATGCCTGTAACAAAATTTAACACAAAACTTAGAAGCATTTTTAACTGTTACTGTTGAATCAGCCTACTACTGTAACGATCTTAGTGAATATAAGTAAACAAAAAGAAAAACGTTCTTCCACTTTTGGATATTCAGTTTCAGCGCTTGAAACAATGCGTGAGTAATGTAACAAAAATGATAAGTGAAAGGCTACAATCACTGTCGGAAGAAGTACACACCTGGAAATCACTGTCATCACCTATGAGTGAAAGGCTGAGTAACAGTTGCGCTCAGTTTGCATGCACAAGAACACTTTGCAGGTCACACAACGCACTCGGGTTCTTCCAGTACATCCTGGTTGTCTGCAGCGCATTGCGTTCTTCAGGCCGATCATCTCTGGGAGGTGGGCATTGGCTCTTCTGCGGACCGACACATGGTGCAACTCCATTACATGACGTTTGACCCCATCTTCATCCTCTGAAGGTTCTGAAAGGTCTGCATCTGCACCGTGATGCTGGGCCAAGAGGATCTTGCCCACTTCCATACGGAACTGAAGGAACTGGATGGGTTTTGTCTTTGGTCCAGCAGATATTGCATGGTCTTTGCGGTACAGTAGCCAGCTGTTGGCTAAAGCCAGATCTGTGAAGTGCATTACCATCCGTAATGTCCACTTCTTTGTACATGTGCTCATGCGATAGTAACTTATCATTCTATCCATCAAATCCACTCCACCCATCTTCATGTTGTACTGGCGTACAATGCTTGGTCGTGAGACAGTGATATGTTGTTTCAGTTTCTTGTCCCAGCGCTGGCAGGTGTCTTCTGGCTGTACACCATGAACAACAGACATCATCAGGACTGGTTTGTTGTCATACCACTTTACTACACACAACTTTCCATCGTCAGCTGAAACTTCTGAAGAGGTTCCTCTTCCAGCATTTTTCATTGCTTTGTCAGTTGGTAACTTGTGGTTTGCTCCAGCTACTCTGTTCTTCATTACTGTACCAGTCATGTAGAACCCCTTCTCCATCATTCGTTGCGCACCCTTGATGGTGGTGAAGAACCGGTCACAGTACACTTTAGTGCCACGATGCAGAGTTTGACACAGGCGCTCAATGACTAAGCTTGCCAAACCCATGCCCTCTGGTTCCTCTACCTTCTCGATCAGCACATTTGTACCTTGATAAAGCTCAAAGTCAAGCACGATGCCATCTGCTGTAGCACAGACGAAGTTCTTTATGCCGACTGGATTTGGTTTCATTGGCAGATATTGTCTCCATGGACATGCTCCCGTGAAAGGAATCATCTGCTCATCTATGGATGCGCAATCAGGTCGACTCAGAGACCGGCAGCCTCGCAGAATACGATCCAGAAAAGGCCTCACCTTCAAGAATTTGTCCAGCCTTCTCAGTTCTTCTGGCACATCATCATCAATCACCACTTTTATCGCTCCCCTCAGTTTGAAGAATCTGGCACGCGTGAATTTGTCAGTGATGGCAGTGATTTTCAAGGCTTTGGACCAGTACATCCTAATGGTTGGGTATCGGATGCAGGACATCAAAATACAGGCTCCAAAAAAGTGGTAAACTTCATCAATTGTCATGTTAAGTGGGTCCCCACTCCTTGACAGAGACATAACATTAGAGCATTCTGAAATCATAGTCATCAAATCTCTATCTATATACTGCTCAAAATACTCAAGTGGTGTCCAGCCATGTCTGTCTAGATCAGTTTCGTCTTGATGATGATACTCTGCTAGGTGATGGTTGGTAGTTTTCATCCAGGATTGGATCATCGTTTTCAGACAAGTCCAAATCTGACTTTTCTCCATCCATTGACCAAAATAGCTCCAATGCTTTTTGCACAGACAAACGCTCTGGAAATAAAAGATGGAAACAAAATAAAATAAAAATCACTGAAATGTTTCTATGGAGTTAGAATGCATCTGTGTATTATTTATTTATAATCTAATTCAATAGGACAATGTAGCCAACAGCCTTTTAGCTACATCAGAGATAGCTGTAAGCTAACACACATACATGAATTTACTAGCATATTCCATTTTTAATAACATGTTTAGTCCAACTAATATATGTATAAATTTGGCTATTTATTTAATATTTATCTGATTGGGTCAATGTTGAGACCAGAAATAGAGTTTTTCTTATTCTACATGTGTGCATACTTTCTAGAATATTAGCTGTTTCGAGGAGCTTCAGTCCCCATGTACACGTACGTGTACTTCATGTTTAGCATCATAATAACTTATTTTATTCACGTTTTTTTCATCAAATTTGCATTTTGTAACAAAGGTACAACACTTTTATTACTCTCTAAATCAAAATCAACCAAAAAGAATTTCAGGACGTCTTACCTGGATGATGTTTGTGCTTGGAGCTGCCAGCAGCCTCTTGTGGTGTACTGGCTGCCATTTTCAAATTTGTTGATGGGGTGTAATACTCTTCTACCACCACCAAATGGTAGTGACGGTACTGACAAACAAATTTATAACACCCCCAGTTAAGCTGTCGACACGATTGTGGACATAGGAGTTAAAAAGTGCTGTCCACATATGTGGACACTAAGCCCCAAGAGGTTAATTTAGATTTTTTTTTTTATGTCAAGATATTTTTTAAGTTTTTCTTTTATAAAGAAAATTAAATGTGCCTCAGTTCATGCCTTACAGTCAGTTACTGTACCGCCCTCAGGAATAATAGGAAGTTTAATTTGATATAGTTTTGAAAAGAAGACGAGAAAATACAGTATTGGATTCAACAGAAATAATAAAGACGTTTCCAGTCACAATTTGCCCGGGAAATGATTTAGTTACAGAAAATCCTTTGGTGGACATAGCATGGTGAATGGCATGGAGTTATGAGCTCAGTGGATCGTTAACATAATTATAAGAAGAAGAAGAAGAAAAAAGCAAGACAGTCGGGTTGATTTGACTCGTTTCTGATTATTTCTTCAGCGTGAGACGAGAGGGGATTGTAAAAACCATTTATGAGACGATTATATCTCGACTGTGACTTGGAATTACAGCAATTAAAACAAGTCCCCCATGCGGTCGAAAACTGTGTGAAAAAGCCAATTAAGAGTAATTTGAAGTGAAGCGTTGACCTTTCCGCTCGGTCCTTCTCTTCAGGATCCCTGCGGTTCGCCACCGTTTGACATTTTAAGCCGAGACAACGAGAGAGAAACAGCTTGAAACCTTCCAATCGTCTCCCTCGGTTCCACGCCGAACCAGGATATTCAAAGTAACGCGAGACGCCGGCGAGCCCCTCTTCCACCCAGACGCCAAACACACTTGGTCGGAGGGATAGCCGCGTGATGGGAGCTTGATTTATCTCACAGATGTCCTGGTATAATTCACTCCATCCTGAAAAACGCGCGGCGTGGCCCTGACAGCTGAGTGATGCTCGGCTGCCAGGTGAGTGATTAGGTGGAGTGTTTAATGATCCTCGCCAGAAAATCACATTCAGCTGCAGCTTCATTTGTTATCGGTGCTGTCGGGCGTCCTGCAGGTCTGTCCCACCGTCACACCCCTGCTGTGTGTGTGTGTGTGTGTGTGTGTGTGTGTGTGTGTGTGTGTGTGTGTGTGTGTGTGTGTGTGTGTGTGTGTGTGTGTGTGTGTGTGGATTGTCTCCCAAAGGAAAACTCTTCCACGTTTCGACGGGACTCCGACTGCTGCAGCTCGTCTGGAAGAAATTGGTCTGGAGCTGCGTTCAACCTTCAAAATAAAGTGAACGCAGCTCTTAAACTTAAACATATAGTGGAGGAATATTCTCCTAAACTGTTGCTTAACGGAGTTTAAGAAGTTTTGATGAGTTTTAATGGAGTCGTTTTGAAATCGTCCACCGCTGAAACACTGTGAACAAGCAGCTGAAGACATCGAGAGTCAGAGGAGTGTATAGTCACACATCACTTTCACTCCAATCTAATCCAATCCAATCTATTTATAAAGCACTATTAAAAACAACTCAGTTGACCAATGTGCTGTACAACAATATAAAAATACAATTATAAAATACAACAATACAGTGGCAGCACAGAATACACTTAGAGCAGTAAAAGTCAACTTCAACACTGGTTAAGAGCCAAAGAGAACATGCGTGTTTTGAGATGTGATTTAAAAACATGAAGGGAGTCAGCCTGTCTAATGAACAGAGGAAGCTCATTCCACAGTTTGGGACCAACCACAGAAAACGCTCCGTCTGCTCTTAGTTTGCGATGCGTCTGGGGGACCGGAAGCAACGCTTGGTCAGCTGACCTGAGTGAACGTGCTGGGGAGTACGACACGAGCAGGTCGGACAGGTAACGGGGGGCAAGGTCTTCAAGACATTTAAAAACAAATAACAGAATTTTAAAATCAATTCTAAATTGCACTGGGAGCCAGTGCAGAGAAGAGAGGATAGGTGAAACATGATCATGTTTTCGTGAGCCAGTCAAAAGGCGCGCTGCAGCGTTCTGAACCAGCTGCAGGCGTGTCAGTAAGGACTGACTGATGCCGGTGTACAGGGCGGTGCAATAGTCCAGCCGTGTCGTGACAAAAGCATGAATCAGGATTTCAAAATGATGTTTTGAAAGTGAGGATTTTATCTTTGCGAGTTGCCTCAGATGGAAAAAAAACTCGCCTTCACCACAGCACTGATCTGTTTGTCAAATTATACTCCATTACATTTACTCGAGTAACTTTTTTGGGGGATAAATTGTACTTGAGAGAGATAAGATAAGATACCCCTCCATTTATCTCGCATGTGGAGAAATTTGCATTGGTACAGCAGGATAGTACAGAGAAAGAAGTACACATAGCAGGAACTAAAAAAGCAGATACAAATACAATATAACAGAAGAATATGCACACGGTGCCTATAAGTGTGGACATGTACAGAATATGGGGGTGGATGTATTTTACATAGTAAATACGTTCTTATAGATTATTGTAGTTATTGCATCACTTCTTGTCCAGCTGGAGTGGAGTGATATTGTCCGGTGGTGGTGTGCAGTGGTCTACTGGGAGCAGGCTTGGTTGAAGAGTCTGACTGCAGCAGGGAGGAAGGACCGGCGGAGTCTCTCCTTCAGACACCGCGGGTGGAGAAGCCTGTCACTGAAGGAGCTGCCCAGTGATGTGACGGTACCATGTAGGGGGTGGGAGACGGTCTCCATCAGGGATGGAAGCTTCTTCAACAAGCTCTCCACGAGAGAGGAGTTGTGAGGCGACATAGTTTTACTCGCCACTCAAAGAAGGCTGAAAGTTTGGTCGTCCACACACAACTGATCGTTTCACTAAATATGAGAGGAAAACACACTTATTGAGACACAACAGTGATTTTTTATTTATTTTTTTTTACTTCGACAGCACACAGGCGCCCAGGAAAAATACAGTTCTGCCCTGACCTCTGACCTTTAGGATCGTCTGTGTCAGCTCAAACACCGACGAATCCACAACTAACAGCCGATCAAAAAAAAACCTCCTGGCACACACACACACACACATGCACACGCACACACACACACCTTTCTGGACGAGACGCGACGTGACAGCGTGGAAAGGTTGACCTTCTCATCGACACACTAAAAGCAGAAAGTGAATCTGACACTTTCTGTGTCGTGTGCAGTGAAAATAGCAAATAAAGACGGCGAAGGCATCCGTCCCAAATATCTTGACTCAACTCAACTTTATTCGCAAAGCGCTTTAAGACAAATTTCTGTACATAAATAGACATGAAAAGTGAGAAGAGAAAACGAGTTTTAACGCTGGATAGGGAAGGTTCTTGTCTGATGCTCGCTCCATGACTTTGGAACAGAAAACGCTCCGTCCCGTCTGAGCTTCCGTTTGGACCCCGGTATCTCCAGGAGCAGCTGATCAGCCGGAGTGTAGGGCCGAAGCAGCTCACAGGGTGTAAGGAGGGGCAAGACCTTTAAGACGACAGATGCCATAATACCAAACGCAAATATTATCGTGGAAAATAACCCAGACGACCACCACTCACCTGCTTTTATCACATAAAACATAAAAAGAAAGATTCTGTGATAGACAGACAGATATGCTAGATTGACTGGATTTCTGTTCCACGTGTAGTATAAAGATATAAGAGTGTTACAACACATGGTGAAGCGGCTCCCAAATGAAGGCTGGTCAATAAAACGTGCAGGATTTTAGTTCAAATGGCCGATAGAAGAAAAATGTTGTTTTGAATGTAAGTTAATGAGATTTAAAAAAAAAAATTAAATTCCTTGTGGGGTTATGAATGTTTATTATTCACAATGAGCTCATCTTAGTCACTTGGTCAAAATGATAAAGATGATGCAAATTTTTTTTTATTTTCTTAAAAAATGTTGATTAATATAAAAATAATGTAAAGAAAGTATGATTGGATTCCAGGACGGACCACCGACACCCCCGCTGGCTCCTCTAGACGAATGTATTAAAGGCTGGAGTTTGGGCCTGAGCATTGAGGAGGTGTGTGTAAACATGAAAAGAAACCCAGTCAGACACTGACCTCTGACTGAGCCCCGTTATATTACCAGTAGACGCTCACTTGTTGCTCTTGTTGTATGCAGATTGCGAGCCCTTTATGTAATTCTGACCTTTTCTGTTTTGTTTATTTATTTATTTTATGAAACACCTCCAGAATCCAGTGAACTGGAACAGGACCTGCAGCCCGCCGTGCTCCCACATTAATCTGCATTGTAAAACAGAAAACAGAGGCCCAGCGGCCTCATACGTGTCTGCATCAAGGTGAACCGGACTGCTGGCTGCTCCACTGACCCACTAACGCAATCTGCACATCTGAATGAGGTCAAGCTTCACGTTATCCGCATTTAATATTTCAACAAATATTGACTTTTAAGTTGTGCGTCCTCTCAGTCGAGCACGTTGCTCTTACAATGTAGAAATACAGTGTTTGTCATCGGGGCTGGAGTCAATGGACTTTCTTATCACGTAGTGTTACGTCGTTTTAAAGTGCTTGTGACACCATATTTCATCTTTGTTTTTTTATTAAAAGCCATATCATTAGATACACCGGAGCACTTTCTGGATCTGAATGCAGATCTCTGGAATTGTGCGTTCTCATGCAGTTTGTTTGTGGATTTGACGAACAAAACGTGTCCTGTTGTTTGTTTGTCTAATTTTAACAACAGCTGGTGGCAGAAGTCACCAGTTAACAGGGACACCAGTGGAACCGAAACACCGGACAGTGAAGCACGACCGTAACAATACACATTTTGTAATATTATTGATAATGAATA
Organism: Lipophrys pholis; assembly: GCF_963383615.2. Taxonomy (NCBI): domain Eukaryota; kingdom Metazoa; phylum Chordata; class Actinopteri; order Blenniiformes; family Blenniidae; genus Lipophrys; species Lipophrys pholis. Next base: position 26,978,099 of record NC_137632.1, on the reverse strand, counting down.
AATAAAAATATATACTATTTAATTTGTAATTTGAGCTGATATCCAATGCATGTTTGTACGCGATGGGGGAAACTCCGATGACAACGCCCACGCCGCGGCGGTGCTATATTGTAATGACCGAGGCTGAGGCGAGTGGAGGTGAGTAGATACTCGTAGAATTAGTGTTGTATTGAAAACCATCCAGCCTGAGACTCAGTCAAAACCAAGACCTTGAAAACACTAGACTCATTTTCAGGTTTTTGTTCTCACTTTGAAACGAACCTCACATACATCTGTCAGATTTCTTGGACGTATGTGAAACCTGTCGCTTGTAGTAGCTGTTACAAATGTAGAAACAATGTAGGGGGCGCCATGGAGCCATTTTTTGGGCCTTCTTACATCAAGTTCCAGCCACACCCCGCCGGTGAACTCTTCTGTCTTTGTGTATGTTATTATAGAGGAAGATTAAAAAGCCAAATGTGATTCTTCATATGAATCCAGTTTAAAGTCGTATCATATTGATAGAGTTTTCTTATTTCAGTCGTCTGGATCTTCTGCCCTCTGACATTCGGTTGAGTCGCTTGGTTGTCGTAAGATGTCCGTAATGTGAAGTTTAGTGAAACAGTGGCTTTTCATGTTTTTGCTTGACTAGTTTAAACGACTTCAATCATCAGCTCAGAAACGTGTTGATATTCCCCCGTTACGATGGATTTCAGGCTGTTGAAACTGTTGGAGCGTTCTGACATTTCCATTTCCAAATCTGCAATTTAAATTATAATTAGGATTAGACTATGTTTCAGTCAACATCTTTCACATGACTGCTTCAGTTAAGGTCAGAAAGTCAACAATGTCTAAAGTTAATGTGACTAAAACAATGCAATGATCAGCAACTAAACATGTTTTAGTCACAACAGAAAATCAACAATATGTCAGAATAGAACAGAAATATTTTATTAGTAAATTTATTTTGAGAGCGATGTTGAAACTTTTTTTTTTCCAAAATGTATTTTATGAAAAATATTGGTTCATTTGGAGTTTGATGGCAGCAACACAAATAAGATGGAACAGGAGGAAAGGTGGAAAAGTGATTGACTCAATCGAAAAACAACCAGGTTACTCAATAAACTGTGCATTGAAAATGTCCAACAATTTCAGAAAGATTTTCTCCAACATAAAGTTCCAAAGGAAAGAATTTTAATGTTCCGCCATCTACAAGAGATGCATGTTTGAAGAGTCCACAACTGAATAAAACAAAGAAAACACTCGGTCCGGTTTCACCTCAGCAGCCGACACAAGAACAAAGGTGTAGTTAGTATGCCGGGCCACAGGAGGGCGCTGTTGCTGGTTTTATGTAGTGATGGAGAGTACTTGACATTTATATGGACAGATGAGGAGTCGGATGCTATCAGGTGGGAGTCTCAACATTAAAACTACCGATATGGACGATAAAACTAGAAGACGGACTGGGAGTCATGCCTCTACGGGGGCCGCCATGTTTGGTACTGGCGCATGAGAAGAAGAACTATTTACCACGGGGGAGGTGTTCATGGGCAGTACCAGTGATCTGGTGCCTCCAGTGGATTCTACAGGGGGGGGAACGTTGTGGTCTGAATGGCTCTGCTCCCTGGATCACTCGACTCGGTTCTGGATCCAATAGTACTACTACTTGACTCAGCCTCAACTCTACTCGGCCTCGGTTGTTTTCCATTACAATATAGTACCACCGCGCCATGGGCGGAGTCATCGGCGCTTCTGCCTGTTCTGCACAAGTAATCCCCCTCGAAATGATGAGGAGCGAGCGTGCATTAGATAAATTAAATATTTATTTTATGTATTTTAATAACTATTTTAACAAATGCGTATTGTTACGATCGTGCTTCACTGTCCGGTGTTTCGGTTTCACTGGTGCCCCTGTTAACTGGTGACTTCAACCACCAGCGCTTAGCAGCAGCTGATGTTAAAATGAGACAGACGATGCGGAAATGCGGTTAAACGACGTTCGCCAGGAAAGCTATGGATTTTAGTCGGGTTTTTCCACATCTGCTGTGGAAAAGGAGACGCTGGAGGAATCCGGTCAGCAGTTTTTACTTTTCGTCTGGTGCCGACTCTGATTGGCCAGATGTGTAAATGTACAAACGTTAATGTGAACACATCCTGCTTTTTTTCTCTCTCTTTTTTTCTCTTTTACTTCTGTCTTTAATAAATTTCCTGCGCGAGACGATCTTTCTTCTAGGCTGTACTTGTCTTGTCCATGTGTGCCAAACTGCTCTCACATGCAGGATTGAGGAGGAGGCTCCAGCGACTCAGGCTAATTTTTGTTTATGTTGTTCTGCAGCGACCTTCCTCCAAGTCACAACCAAAGTTAAACTCCACTGAAGGCGAAGCCGCCGCGCTGCACGGCTCATCAGCAGTGGATTGTGTTGAGCAGATCTATGTTGACCACAAATAACTTCAATCCCCCAAAACACACGGAGCCTCCAGATTTATAACCCGAGGTTTAACCAGACTAGAACACAATCAACCACCTGACAGTTTCACTGACAAGTGCAACTTGTCTCTGCAGTCAGACCTTCATTTCATCTTTTTATGGTTTTGGTGCTCCATTAAAATGTGTTATATTTTGATCACATCACTTTATTATTCTCAGATGTTAAAAATGCTTGTTCACTTCAGCATAGCCCACTCAGACTGTGTTTAGCAGAATAAATGTTTGTACGTAATTGTATGTAAATTGCATGAATCTTCCAGGGATGTTTTGTCACCATCCAAGGAACAATTGATGACATTTTGGGACTTTAACTGCTAACTGTTTCCAAATAAATCCCCCCAAAAACTGCAAAGAAATGTCCCATACAAAGTGGATGAGAGAGTTACCTCATGGAGGACATCACAGGAGATCAGCGTCTGTTGCCATGGAGACGCTCCCTGCTCAGTGTTTCACAGTGACGTTGCTACCTGACCTACTGTACCTAGTTAGCATCGATATGAGCTAACGGCTATCATGCTAGCGATGCTAACTTGGTTCCGCAAACAAATGTGGCGTTGGCGAAGGTCTGCGCTCTACCGAGTGTAGCTCTGGTTCATTCCTTCATTCCTTCATTCATTCATTCATTCATTCATTCATTCATTCATTCATTCATGTTGGTCTCATCACTTTAAGTCGGTTGTGAGAGTTCTCTCCTGTAGAATTAGTCTGGTCTCATATTAACCGTCATTAACCAATCAATCAACACTTTAATCAATAACGAACTCACAGTAAGAGATGAGACTGAATATTAAAGAGCTGATGAATTGCGGCGTGTGTTCATGACTGTAATGAAAATAAGCTGTGCCTTGCAGACAAAGGACACATGAGTTATTCTCACACAGTTTATCAAGAGGCGACGGCAGCTTTTATGTGTTTAAAATTCCAGCGCTGCGCTTGATACCCAACGCAGGAATTAACGCTCACGCTCACACCAGATCCTTCCTGTGTGTGTGTATGTGTGTGTGTGTGTGTGTGTGTGTGTGTGTGTGTGTGTGTGTGTGTGTGTGTGCACAGCCTGCAGCCAAACTCACCCATGTGTCAAGCTGGCATTTCCACGGTAGTTGAGCGACGGATGTTTTGTGAACATTTCATTGTCGGTGATGTGTGAGGGTGTCGTTTGATTACAGTGTCACTAAAGTCTTTCTGTGTGTGTATGTGTGTGTGTGTGTGTGTGTGTGTGTGTGTGTGTGTAGAGGACAATGCTGGGTTCAGGAGCATTCACAGACACAGAGCTGTGTGTTTGAGCAGGTGGTCTCTCAGTGGGACACTCAGTCCTCCTCTCTTCTCTCGAGACGTCATTGAAAGATGATTCCTGGTTTTCTCGGCGAACGTGTGAGGTGACGGCAGACCTCGGTCAGATAAAGAAACGCCTGCAGATCGTTGTTGTTTGTCTTTGTGTGCGTCTACCTCTGCGAGCGTTCTTCTTGTAATTGGGTTTAAAATAAATGGCGGGGCGAATGAGCCGCCTTCTGACTCATCTGTGTCGTGACGCGCTGGCCAATCAGCCGATGTCACGATGTCGACTCGCTTCAGCTCGCTTGGAACTTCATACCACGAAAGTACCTGGTACCAGGTACCAGGTACCAACACGTAGTGGAAAAGTGTCAAAGTGTCTTTTTCCAGCTCACACCGTCCGAATACGGATCCGATCTGTGACACATAAGAGCAAATAATCAGTATTGGTGTCACATCACACTGACAGCGGCTCATTACTCTGTCCAGTTTACACTGGTCACAAAAAAAAACTAAACTGAATGGAAAAAAGTTGAATTTTTTTATATTTAGAGACAAGAACATGCTTCTTTTCTTAGTTTCACAACTTAGACAACATATTCAATTAGTTGATTTCACAAACCGAAGCACAAATTCATAAAAGAATATATCTATACATAAATACAACTTATATACGATTGTATAAACTCACTACTACTTATTTTCGCTTCATATTTCACTTTATATTTTTTTAAAAATCCACCCATGTGAAAATACGTTTTGATGTGTAGTAACTAAAACAGGGGAAAGAAGCAATGTAAGGTTGCGCAACTGATTAAAAGAGAGAGAAAACTTTGAGGTCAGTGGCTTTAATCCAAGACCCCCGAGGTTTAAGTCAAGTGAGGAGAGTCCGCTGTGTGCGACTCTAAAAGTGAAGTTATGCTCGAATCCATTAAAATAGCCTGGGTGGATGAGTCCAAACAAGAGAACGTCTCAGAAGGTAACAAACATACAAAAGCAAACGACGACTTGCTTTTTTTTTCTATGTACAAAATACACTAGAACACCATCATAAAGGAAAGAAAATGCAACAGGAAGAGAGTGAGTATATGGTGCAGCTTGGATGTGGCAGCAGCTTGAGTCATGAAGCTTTTTCTGTTGGAGGTATATGAATCTAATGAAGAGGCCACAGCCAGTAAACAAGCCGCAGCCAGTGTGGCTCTCTGACCGGAGGCACAAAACACTATTTATAGAGAAGGGACAAGCGGCCAGCATGACTCTCATGTCCACATACACAATGCACACGAGGTGCAGCAACGTCTCCTTTAAAGCTGGAGCGCACTGTATGAGAGGCCCTTTAGGTTCCACATGATAATCCGCTTTCAATTCACTTAATTAGCTTCGCCAATGAAAGTTGGTCGAGAAGGTTATGTTTTCTTCAGCATTTAATTTAATTTAATTTAATTTAATTTAATTTAATTTAATTTAATTTAATTTAATTTTATTTAATTTTATTTAATTTTATTTAATTTTATTTAATTTTATTTAATTTTATTTAATTTTATTTAATTAAATTTTATTATTTGGTTTGTATGTATGTATTTTACGAACTTCTCACAAAAATCAGGGATAACTTGTCATCATCCAAGGACCAATCGATTAGATTTTGGGACGTTAACGACTAAACGTTTCTGAATACCCCCCCCCCCCCCCCCCCCCGAAATTTCCCATTCAAAGTGAATGAGACAGGCACCTCTTGGAGGAGCTCAAAGGAGATCAGCGTCCGTTGCCATGGAGACGCTCCCTGCTCAGTGTTTCACACAGTGATGTTGCTACATGACCTAGCTAGTTAGCATTGATATGAACTAATGGCTACCATGCTAGCGATGCTAACTCTGTTCCGCAAACAAAAGTGGCGTTGGTGAAGGTCTGCGCTCTACCGAGTGCAGCTCTAGTTTTTTTTTTTTTAAGTCTTCAGAAATCTTGTTTTTGTCTCATAAAGAATGATGTGTAATTTTGTCGTCTGAGTTTCGAGGACGGCCTCTGTCAGCACTTTTGGAACCTCTGTGCTACTTGTTGTAACCGTCATATTCTCCAGTGCAGAAAATCGGTGGCTCTTTCTATAAACAATTCAGCTTTTAAGAAGGGCGCCGACCGACAAACACCTGGACAGTAATGCGAAGGTTGTACTGTGATTGTCTGTTCTTGCAAGAATGAAGTAATAAAATATCCTTAAACTTTTTCAAATCGCTCTCAGTTTGATTCCTGTGTTTTCCGTCTCCCGGAGGTTTTTTTTTTACAAGGAAATTCTGCTGACTTGGTGCTTGGGTAAAGGTATAGATTTTATTTTTGTGCCACAGTCTACGACTCACCATGAAGTCACGAAGAAGGAGAAAAAGCAAGAACATAGCGGAGAGCACGAACCGGTCGTCTTCCTCATCCAACCAGTTGTATTGTTTTGGTGATTGTTTGAAAATGTGACGGATAAATTAATTATTTATGCATTGGAGATCGACCTGACCACACCTCATCATGAATCATCACTTCTGAAGAGCACACACACACACACACACACACACACTTCAACACACACACACACACACACACACACACACACACACACACGTGTCATCAGCAGGATGGGGATCTCCCGGGTATCAACACGGCCGCCTTGTTAGCTGCTAGCTTAGCTTGCTGAGGCGGAGGGGATCTGCGGGGTAAATCTCCGATCTGTGGAGATAAAGATGAGCTGATCCTCAACACAGGAGGCACGGCCTGCTTCTGTGGCAGAATGCACAAACAGAACCCTTTCGGTGGGCTGCGTGTCAGCGGTGTGAGGATCCCCGTCTTTTAAAGAAGAGTCGCCATCTGAAGGCAAGAACCATGAACTGTTCTGCCCCCTTTACCCCGAAGGTACACCGGGGTTCTAAAGAACTCATCATCAAATCACTGCCATGCCAGTAGTTGACCGATCAGAAATGGGGCAAATGGTGGATAAAAGCTTGATCACTGAATGCTTCATATTTCTGTTTGTCATAATCCGAGGTTTTGTTTTGGCCATTTTCACATTTGTAATTTGTAAAGACACCTATGTCAGGGTACTTATGTAGAGTTTGGTTATAATCAGATCAAGGCTTTCAAATTGTTTCTGAATTGAGAGGAAGGACAGCAAAGTGGTATGAAACTTGTTTTCAATGTAAATGGAAACCCTTCTTCCTTTTTGGGGGGTTGCCCCATCGGGAGACACTGCAGGGTGAGATAAGGGTGTCCTGATCATTGATTTATTGAGCCAAGTTTGATAAAGTAGTAGAATATCCCTGTTTCTGGACTGAATCCAAAGTTTGAGTTGGTCTAACAGGCTTCTAATGTTAATGTGTATAATACCGAGTCCTGACCTGCCTCTGAATTCTTCATGGGGATCAATACACAGTATACATTTCTATTTGGAGACACAATTTTGTTTTTTTCAACTTTTGAATTCAAGGTGAATCAAGAATGAGAATCAGAATCACTTTTTTAATCCCTGGGGGGGGGGGGGGGGGGGGGGGGGGGGTTCTATAAATGTCTTTCCCAATAATCATAGTAAACATTTAGTAATGGTTATCAGAGGACATCTCTGTGGTGGGAGGACACGCATTCTGAAGACATTAATCAGGCTGAGTTAATGCATTTCTTTTAACTTTGTTCTCCGTTTCCATCTGGTATAGACTCATGAACTTTGTGTTAGATGGTGTGAATGTGGCTGATGAAACTCACTTAAAAATGATGATAGACTAAAAAAAAAAAAGAAACACTTCACTTGTAACATCATGAGAAGAAAAACCTAGAACTTTGTTTTATTGAGTAAACAAGAAAGGTTTCACCTTGTTGTTGAAATAGACTTTTCATTGTTGAGCTGAATATCTCCGTCTGAGATATTCTTGAAAAGAATAAACGTCATAATTAAAAGCCAGCCGAGAGCCACGATTCACAGGAAAACGTAACAATTCACGAGAAAAGTCAAAAGAAGCGAGAGAAAAGGCAATCATTAAAGAAGTCATAATTCAGAGTAAAATCCTGAATAAATGTATATGAGGAATTGTTCTGGGTGGTCCTAATCCTCCTCAGTACAGACGTAACAGGCGCTGAAGGTGATTTTTTTTTTGTTTTTTATAACTTTGTTCTCTGGGGGGTTAGAAGAGGAAATCTCTCACAGCCTGCTGGAAATTCAACACGTCGGTAATGCGTCCTGATCCCATTTCCCTGGAGCTACGCAGACGGATTTCTAATTCATACATAAAGATGGCACGATTATTGTCGCAGTCTTAATCCAAATTGCAACAGGCTTTGCCCTCAACTTGTTACGTCAACACTTGTGCGGGCTGAGACGACAGAAAAGCGCTGGGAGCCTCGCGGAGTGAGTCGGAGCTGTGCGCGTCCAGCAGTGCCAACACGCATCGCGCTCCTGTCAGCTGCGTGACGCAGAGTGAGAGTGGCACCGCGCCGCACCGCGCATCGCTCCCGGCTCCGGGCTCCAGGCTCCAGGCTCCAGGCTCCAGGCTCCAGGCTCCGGCCTCAAGGCTCCAAGCTCCTGGCTCCAGGCTGCAGACTCTGGACTCCAGGCTCCTCTCCCTCCTCTTCTCTCCTCTCTCCATTCAGGGATCGAGTGACTCCGTGCTGGTCACTTTCCACCGCGGCTGTCAGCGCTCACACCATCTTTCACCATTACGTCCCAAAGCAAAACGGACTTTTTAGCGCTTGCTTCTCGGACCCTCCAGAGGAAGCGAACCGTCGCCGCTGTGATCGGCATCGTCATGGTTTTGGCTCTCATCATCGCGATTCCCCTCCTGGTTCAGACCTCCAAGACGGACGCGCACTACGAGATGATGGGCACCTGCCGGATGATCTGCGACCCGTACAACCCCAAACCCAGCGCCACGGCTCTGGAGGTCATGCAGGACCTGAGCGCGGTTCCCTCTCCCGCTTTTGTTCAAGGGACTAAAGGCGAACCGGGTCGGCCGGGGAAACCCGGACCGAGGGGTCCGCCCGGCGAGCCGGGCCCTCCCGGTCCGAGAGGTCCACCGGGGAACCGGGGGACCTCCGGTAAAAGCGGAACCCCCGGTGTGGGGGGCACAGCGCGGACTGAGACCGACGGAGAAGCGGCTCCTGTCACCGGCGGGGCTAAGATCGCTTTTTACGTGGGTCTGAAAAACCCTCATGAAGGATACGAGGTGTTGCGTTTCGACGACGTTGTGACGAACCTGGGGAACCACTACGACCCAACAACTGGCAAGTTCACCTGCCAGGTGTCCGGGATTTACTACTTCACCTACCACGTGCTGATGCGAGGAGGTGACGGGACCAGCATGTGGGCAGACCTGTGCAAAAACGGGCAGGTAAATATTCATCCGGTGTATGTATTTATCAAGGCTCTCGTGCGCAATTACGCACCAGAACGTCCCGGATCCACGAGTGTTGAGTGAGTCTGGTGATGCATTCCCATAGTCTGTTCAGTTATAATGAATCATTTCGCTTTATGCTTAATTGCTGAGTGTTGGATTCTTTTGTTTTTTGTTTGTTTGTTTTTGTTTTATATCAGGCTCAGTGCGCACCGTGTGCGCCCTGCAGCCGGACGCACACGGTGCGCACTGTGAACCGCGTCCTGCTGCAGGTAGATCAGAATCTGTGTCTCTCTACACCTGCAGGTCCGAGCCAGCGCCATAGCGCAAGATGCGGACCAGAACTACGACTACGCCAGCAACAGTGTCGTCCTGCATCTGGACTCCGGGGACGAGATTTACGTCAAACTGGACGGCGGCAAAGCGCACGGCGGGAACAACAACAAATACAGCACCTTCTCCGGATTCCTCCTGTACCCGGATTAACGTGGGACGCTGACTTTATCACAGCGCTACCGACAGAAGGAAATCCTGCTGAGGACGCACACACACCGCAATGACGCGCTTCACTGTTTCATACTCAGTCAAAGCACATGGCAGTTTTGTTTTTTGGCTGGAGGGATGAAATATATTTTGTGAAAACTGTTTTCTCCTCTCTCGGTTGCAGAGGAACCTCATGAAATCGTGTTGAAGAATGCACACACACATATATATATATATATATATTTAAAAAAGACTGAATCTACATATTCACTAAGTTTTTGACTTGTGGCTCAGTGAACTGCAGCCACACTCAACCCACTGTCTGTGTTTGCAGGTGTTGCTTCTTTCAGTGTGTTTTGTTTCGCCGAGGCCCTGCATGGGGTGAATGTGGGTGAACTGACAGTGAAAGGCCCGAGGGTCACCCAGACAGAGGACGTTCCTGCGTGATGTGATGCTTGTTGTCTGCTTGGAAGTGTCTCACAAAGATTCACACATATACAGTCATATACACATATATGAATGCACTTATATTACTGTATTTATTTATTCATGGCAAAATTAAACCTCATCTAACGTGTCAGCTGAAACCTTCTCGGTCCGCTGGTACACAAATGTTTCTACTCCAGAGATCTTCGAGGTTCACCACCGGAAGGGATATTTTCATCCACCAAACATAAAGTGTCTGCAGCTGCACAGCCACGCTTCACCCGCATCACCTCACAAACCTTTCTCTGTTGGTGTTTACACAGAAACTGCACTTTATGTGGCAATTATGAACACACACACACACACACACACACACACACACACACACACACACACACACACACACACACACACACACACGCGCACACACACACACACACACACAGTCACACTAGAGATGTGACGTTCGCGAAGGGATCAGTGATTTGAACGGCTCATTTAAGTAACAGATGAGAGAAAGCCTCCAGCACGTGTCACAAGTTTGCACCAGTGAGTCTGAAGTCGTCCTGACGTGAACGACTCCTGACATCTCAAGAGGTTGACTTGTCGACTCGACAGCGTGCTCCATTTCAGTGAATGCTGACTTCTTCACTGCCAACAAGGGCGGCCCAAATATAAGACATAAACACAAAATTTGAGAAGAGCATTTTTTAAACTAGTGTTATTGAATCTTATTTTAACAAATGTTTTTATGAGCCGCAGCGACGAATGCTCAAGGTCCACGTGTTTGTTTTTCCACCTTCAATTAAACTCTATTTTCCTCCGAGACTTTTCTTTTGTGTTTTCTTTTGTGGTTAAGTTTTCAAATACTGACAAATTGACACATTGATATTGACATATTGATGGAAAGTTGAAAGATCTGCTTATCAAACTGCCCCTCAATTATAAATTAAAATAAAAACCACAGTGTATTCACATGTGTATTGAGGGTCAAGTACAGAGGAGCTGTAGAGAAAGATCTTATCAGATTATTATCATCATTTTATTATCAGTTTTATTGTTTTTACATCACTTCTCCAATCAAACTCTGGCGTATTTGCAGAAGCAGAGACATTAAAACACATTGGAACATAATGACTCAGTTTCACCTAAAATGTTTGAGCTCTACCAACAGCATCAACAAAATTGCAGTGTGAGGCTGATATGACACTTTGATGTCTTTTAAATGAAGCTCCTCACACAGTTAAAGTTCCCACATGGTTCCCTTGCATCCACGAGTGTTTCCTGAACGAAAGAATCACTTTGTTCTGGGATTTACTTTTCTGTTGAAACAGCTTCTTAAAACATTTCACAACAACAACAACAACAACAATAATAATAATAATAATGATGATGATAATAATATTATGTATTTCTTTTCCTCAGCTTATTTAATTGACATTAACACAAATATATGATTTATTTATTGCGCCGTGTCTTATTTCTAAGGAGGAAAATGCCTTAATTTTATAGTAAAATTTATGAACAAATTCCATTCTACCATGAATTAGACCAAATATTATCCTTTAATATTTCCACTCGGCCGTCATCGCCTTCAAATGTGATTTTTTGAAGAATGTTTCTAAATGTGTCATTAAGATAATTCATTAGAATGATTGAAACCACAGTTTTGGGGTTCGTGATATGAAAACAAATGAGGATGAAAAACATGAGAGGGATAAAATGTAAACGATCCCAGATGTGTGGAAGGAAACATATTTGTATTTTGTTCTCTCACTTTTGATACCTTATCGTTATTTTTTGATCATTTTCATGTGTTCATTTTAACTCGGCGACTCTTTCACATCTCTGTAAAAGCGTGTGTGTGTGTGTGTGTGTGTGTGTGTGTGTGTGTGTGTGTGTGTGTGTGTGTGTGTTGGACAGTGATCCATTTGCACTGTGATAAATGTTGAGATGACGTTATGTCTCAGTGCCTCATGCCTGACGAGTGTCTCATTAATTAAGTCAGCAGCTCACAACACACACACACACACACACACACACACACACACACACACACACACACACACACACACACACACACACACACACCCACACACACACACACACACACACACTTCTTGAGCTGTTGTTGAGGGACAACCGCAGCATGTTAAACACACTTAAGATCTTTAAAGCATGGGCTGTCACATTCTGCAGGTGACGACGGTGTGTGTGTGTGTGTGTGTGTGTGTGTGTGTGTGTGTGTGTGTGTGTGTGTGTGTGTGTGTGTGTGTGTGTGTGTGTGTGTGTGTGCAGTAGTCGTTTAATACCTTCCTGCTTTGCGGTGTCACCGTCCCGACCACGCGTCCCTCAAACCATTCCTGAAGAACGTTTTCTTTATCTAACAGATGCTCTGCTGTCGGGTTACACTGCTGCTGTGATGAGCAGGTTTTCTCACCACTGTAATGTCACTGGTTGTGTGTCACATTAACATTCATATAAAGTGAACTAAGTTGACAAACCCATTGCTCAGAGACTCACACAACGCGCTGCTGCTTGTCTTCTTCCCACAATGCATTCTGCTGACGTCCCTCCCCAGGTAAACACGGTTCAACATGACATCAGTAAAAATCATCAGACCACCCCCTCCCAGGAAGATCCAGCACGGGTAGAAGATAACAACCTGGCACAAACAAACAAGATGACCCGGAAGCTTGTAGATGATTTACTCTCTAAACTATCAGCTGGACATGGAGCCCCGCCCTCACCACATTACGTGTAAAGGAACATTTCTGTCTGATTTGTAATGTTGCTGTGATCTCTTCTCTTTGAGGTGCTGAACTGGACAGTGAAATAAAACAGTGCTTCAGCAGTTTGTCAACAGAACTGAGCATCACACCACCAAAAGGTCCCGGCAGAGGTCAGAGAGAACGTCTCAACTTAACAGCCTGAAGCTTAAATGGGTCAAATGATTATAACAGAACAATCAGAACATCTTTGACAGCTCAAACAAAGTTCTATAATGTAATTTTTAGATTTGTCTCTGGACTGGGTGAGAATTGATGGATGGAACATAAACAACAGTTTTAGTAAATGAAGTAAAACTTCATACCAGCGAAGTTCATGTTTTGTTGAATTTGATGGCTCAACAAGTGTGGATGGATGGATGGATGGATGGATGGATGGATGGATGGATGGATGGATGGATGGATGGATGGATGGATGAATGGATGATGGATGGATGGACAGATATTAGCATTAGCAGTAGCCCCATTCAGGTTGATTTTGCTGTAGAGCAGCAGCCTCACTTCACTCCACACTTGATTTTATTGCCCTCCTGATGATAAAACAACTCAGAGGATGATAGCTCCTTGGTATAAAGGTAAGTTTACACGATGTTCCCGGCAGCCCCGTTTGCGTCGTGGGATTTTGGGGAATTCTGAGGAAGGCGTGGCACGTTGTTCACGTTCTATCAAGACCTTCTATGGATGAAATGTGGACGTTGGACCATTTTAAAGCAGGCTTATGCCTCAAAGAGTCACCAAAAGTGAAGGCAATCATTGTATCCTGAGACCTTTGCTGGGTGCAGACGTACCTCTGGATTTCTTTTTCGGTGGCAGAGCTTGTAGAAGCTGTTCTGTCGCTAATTGCTCAGACTCGAATGAAACCCCCCCCCCGGGCTCGGAGTCAGCTTCCTCCCAGACCGTGCGCACCTTGGCAAGCCGCGATTGAACGTGATGAAACGGCGCCGTGAGAACCGTGACGAAGCGCGGCGCGACGTCATAAAACGCGAATCAACCGTGAAGCAACCGGGATGGACCGCCCACTACGTCACTTCCTGTAAGCCTCCAGTCCTACTGCTGACCGCCTCCAAGTTCTATTACATCCGCGCCGTGGCCGCCGTTTGCCCATCCCGTCCCCCTGCGTTGTCTCACGTCCATCCCGTTTTGTCCTCGGTGGCCTGAAACGGAGCTGCCGTTGCTGCCGTGAACATAGTGTAAACGCACCATAATGAACAATTGGGAACGTTAAAGAAATCAGCCTGATAACAGGAGAGGAAATGGCATTTAACCCAATTATAAGTATTTCGAGCAGCCCGGACAGAAAGTTTGTTAAAATCCTGCCTACTATTCCTCCTTAATAGAAGAAAACAAGAACAACCCTCGGTTTCTCTTCAGTACTATAGCCAGGCTGACAAAAAGTCACAGCTCCATCGAACCTTGTATCCCTTCAACTTTGAGCAGTAATGATTGTAAATGTCTTTAATCACAAAAGTCTACCCATTAGGGATAAAACTAAAGACTCACTGCCCAAAGCATTCACAGACCTTTTAACAAAAGGATTTGTCAGTAGAACTTAATTCTAAACTTAATTCTAAAGAGTTCTCTGAGTTCTTCATCTGAACGAACAACATGTGTGTTAGCTCTAATCCCAACTAAATTGTTTAAAGACATTTCCCCCTGATTAGTAATCAATACTGGATGAGACCAACCTCTCTTTAGTAACAGGATAGGTGCCAGAAGCACATCTTCTTTAAAAAAGCCACTCTTAACCCAGGTGTTTTATTAAGTTACAGGCCAACATTCAACTTTCCCTTCATTTCCAAAATCCTAGAAAAAGTTGATGCAAGTCAACTACGTGACCATCGATGTACCAAAGATCTATTGAGTGTTTTCAGTCAGGCTTTCGAGCTCATCATAGAACAGACACAACGGTGCAATTTTGCTCAACCTCTCTGTTTCCCGGTTACATAAAACTGCCAAACTGCTTGTAAACAACAATGTCCATCACCTCCACCTCAGTGGAGTTTTGACTGTGCACACCTGGCCGAACCTGAGCCGAATATGAATTCCACCCCACAATTCTAAACTCTGACCTACACAATGTCATTTTTAGCACCAGTCTTTCAGCTGAATCATTGGTGCTAAAACAAACTAGATAATACCCGGCAGTGGAAAAATAACTTATTTTATAATTGTTTTTCTATTTCAAGTTGACACTTTTAAGAAACACTTGAACACTTCTGTTTAAAAACACATTATTTGTTATTGTTGTTGCTATTTGTTTTGTGTACAATAAAAATGTATAATTTATTCCTCACTTTTTATAAAAGAATGAGCCTCCCTTTTTTCGTAGGCTGTGAAGTATTGGAACTTTTCAGACCTTGCATAACCCTTTAATGTGAGAACTGCTTCTTGTTTAAAAAGGTGCTTCACTCGACTTTTAAGTGGGTGACACGAATCCGAGCTCTGAATCAAAGGTAAACCCTGAGCGAGCCGTGGAAACAGAAAGCTCCATCTCCGTCTGCGGCTGTCACACTTCATCAGACCGGCCCGTTTACTGTCTCCTCACTTTCTGAGTCCCACAAGCCTCTCTGCTAAATGAGAAGCAACAGGTTGTTTTTTTTTTTTTAACGGGCAGCGGCAGCCGCCGTGGATAAGACACTCCATCTGTTGCCTTCCTGCCTCTCTCATTCCGCCAGCGTTCAGCGGGCGCCGAGGCCGGCAGGTGCCGGCTTTATGTGTCTGATTGACACCTGAGCCAGAGGTCTGACACCGACGCCCGCTTGCCTCGGCACCGGCACTAATAAAACAACAAGACGCTCTCTGTCACTTCCACAAACAAACGGGAGCTGGAAGGTGCTGCTGGCGAGCACTGGGCATCGCACACTAACTTTTTCTGACAAGAGGCAATGGTTTAAAATAGGTTTGTCTCAGAGAGCAGAACACGGGGACTATAAGGCAGAGAGAGCTGCGGGGAGACATTTCACAGTAAAATATCCAATCTGGACTGAGGATGAGAGATTTAAGAGGAGAAGGGTGTAGGTTGGTTTTATTATGGTCTTTGTGAAAGAAGACAGGGAAACAATGATAATCGGTTGCACACATACTTAAATGTCCAGTGTGGACAGGAATGACCCATCTGTCCCACGTGCATGACCACATTCATCACTTCTTATTGCTCAGCTGCCCACTGAGCAAGCAACGTCCATTGACGTCCAAGACACGTCCGTCCGTCCAGGCTGTAATCTGGACGTCTATTTGACAGCCAGAACTAGTTGACAAATGACAAAAAAAAAATGATGGACATCTAAGACACCCAGAATCAGTTGAAAGAGACAGGTCACAAGCTGTCTGTTAAGTCCAACTGCCTACATGGTTATTGATTTGTCATTAGAATACTGAGGGAAGTAGATCATGACAGGCAAGAGGAGACAACATGTGAAGTTTAATGTCTGAGTTATGACCTTTTATTGTTTTGGTCACGGGGTATTGTATTTTTAAGTCTCCACAGAGAAACTCGCCACTTAAATAACCTTTGATTTTGTGAATACAACTATGTACATGAGTAAATGTTCTATCAGTAGAGTCAATTGTGACAAATCAGTGCTCTTGCTTTACAGTTCAGTATTGATGTTCATAATTCTAATCAGCTTGTCTTTAATTGTTTTGAGGGACAATTTGTCAAAATGACTTCCAGTAATTCTGATGAAGGTTTGTTGAGGAAAATAATCCTTCTCATCACAGCCACTATGGTTTATGTACTTCTGTTGTACCTGCCCACCCATTTAAACAGTCAGTGATAGAAATGTGAACCTGTTCTTGCCCGTCCAACACAAACCAGACTTCTTCATGTCACAGCAATTCATTCATGCCTGCCGGTACTCGGCAGTGTCTCAGTGGAAGGCCTCAGAAATAAACAGAAGCAGCGGGAAGGTCGTCACACACAGGTGAGTCAGGTTTCTGATAAACTCTGCTGACCTAGAGAAATGAGGGTCTGTTTCCATATGCACGTCACTTACAAACCAAGCTGAGCATCAGCTCTGTCAATGAGCTGATAAGAAGTGAAAAGAGTGAGACGAGCTCCAGGAACCAGAGGCAAGAAGATTTAACAGACCTGCTACGAATGTGAAGTGTCTGGGAATTACGTTTGCTCCATAATGACAGAATTTAATTTTTCAAATACACGTCACATGAGGTTTTTGGCCAAGACACGCTGATTGCTCTCAGGTCGGAGCTTGGTGGTGGGGTGGGATTGTGTCTTTAGGCCCCCCTGTGGTCGTCTGGGGAGGACGGCGCTGGCGGCGGGGGTCATGGATAGAGACGCTTCCTCGGGAGTATCAGGGAGGCTCCACATGGAGAGGTCTGCTGTGTCATTTGTCGCAGCCTCCCGAGGCTCGTCTCCACAAAACATTAAAATTCATGAAGAGATATTAGCATTTTAAACATCATCTCCATAAAATGCCATCGGTTTTTACTCCAGGTTACAGTGGCACATTTCACTTACCTGCTCACATGTAAAAGTCACAAGAGCAGAGTGTGTGTGTGTGTGTGTGTGTGTGTGTGTGTGTGTGTGTGTGTGTGTGTGTGTGTGTGTGTGTGTGTGTGTGTGTGTGTGTGTGTGTGTTTGGATGGAGCTGATAGCAGCGGGCTGCCGCTGATAAAGGCATTTTGGCCCTAAAGCAGTGCAGCTGAGCCCACAACATTGGTCTGCAGACCCCAGGATGTGTTTATATTTAAACACCTCAGATGCTGATCGTGTGCACCCAATGACACCATCAGTGTCATCCTCACTCCTACCCTCAATTACCCTCGCTCCTCTTTCAGAGGAAAAACTTCATCACACGAGAACTTCGCCTTTAATTACTCAGGTGGACTGACTGTCTTTTATTTTTTCTTCTTGCAAATTATTCAGTCTTACACCACTACATCATTTTCTGAATTTTATCCTCTGCTTATTATTTTCGGTTTATGTTTCCCAGTATATCCGTGAAAGAGTTCCTGATGGTCGTGAAGCCCGTTTCTTTTTAAAACAGAGATGTCGAACATAAGGCCAAAACCGGGCCGCATGAGGCTCCAATCCATAACGCCAAGCAAAATGTCGAAACTTCAAAGAAAACACTGTTTTTTTAAAAGAAATTTCTTAAGAGTAGTGAAAAAGGTGGAATGTTTCCCTCACTCCTCAATTCCCCATGTTATTATTATTATTATTATTATTATTATGATGATGATGATGATTATTATTATTATTGTTATTATTATTATTATTATTATTATTATTATTAGTATATTATTTATTTATTTATTTATTTATTTATTTATTTATTTATTTATTTATTTATTTATTTATTTATTTATTATTAAACTTCAAAGCATCTCAAAGCTGCACTTTGATTTAACTTGTGGATGTGAAATGATGATCCTGTATTGCTCTGCTCCACCTCCTAATAACAAATATATTGGAAAAGAAGAGTAGCTCTGCAAACTTTAGCATTAGCCTCAAGCCATGATGTAAAATCACCCATAATGCAACAGCTATAGGAGAAGTTCTCTGGATATTTCACTGTGTTTTGCACCAGAAAGTTTGGTTAAAATTGGCTTCATGTCGAGATAGACATTTTCTGTTGTAATTGTTTGCATTTGTCAAAATATAGACGTTGAAGAAAACTGACAAATAAAAGCTTAAAAACTGTTCAAGCTGAAGCAGCACCAGTGTGAATCCAAAGTGACCTGTTTCCCATTCAGGGCTTTTAAACAAAATTCGGACTAAACTAATCTGGTTCAAAATAATCCACACTAATCCAGTGTCTTTCTGAGATGTGGTTTAACTCCAGATTAACTTGTTCCAGGCTACAAGAATGTGCACAGGGTGCAAAGGTGAAGGTGGTCTGAAAACCTGGGCTGTAATATGTGTGTGTGTGTGTGTGTGTGTGTGTGTGTGTGTGTGTGTGTGTGTGTGTGTGTGTGTGTGTGTGTGTGTGTGTGTGTGTGTGTGTGTGTGTGTGTGTGTGTGTGTGTGTGTGTGTGTGTGTGTGTGTGTGTGTGTGTGTGTGTGGAACTGGAGTTTGACACTGATCTGGAATTAGGAAAAATAAAGCGATAAAAGCGCGAAAACACTTTTAAAGGAAATTATTACAAAGTTCCACATAATTGAAAACAAACATTTTGATTCAACCACTGAAACCAAATTATAATAAATGAGTTCACATCTGTCCAGCTGATGAAATGACATCTGGAGTTCGGAGCCACATTTGGATTCATCATGATGTTGTTGGTCAGACTCTAATGTGACACTTTGATTTTAATGCAGCTGAAGTGATTCACTTGAAACTGCTCAAGTCTAAATCTGAGTTTCTTGGGTTTTTTTTGGTTTGTGTTACTTTTGGATGTGGATCTGGTTCTGACACATACACATTTACATATTTGTATATTTATATATGTAGATAAAAGCTGTCAGAGCCTGATTAGATCTGATTTGACACAATCAAATGTAATGTCAGCACGAGTTCAGAAATCATCGGCTGTGTGTGATTTTTATTTGTGTTTGACGTGATAATTTTAGACCTTTTGATAGTTTTTACTTTTTCTTTTTTTTTTTTTTTTCTGCCATAAATACCCTCATTGTGGTTTACCGTCTTACAGAACTGGGACAGACGAAGAGGAGGGCTGAGTGGTCCCGACACTTTTCTATGTAAACTATGTGAGCGGAAATGAAGTGACGCCAGATCAACTGTGACCCTGTAAAGCTGCTGCTGGGTTTCTCACCACGTCTGGATCTGGATCCGGATCTGGATCTGGATCTGGATCTGGATCTGGTGACATGTTGGGAGGAGGAGTTTCGACTCCTGAGGCTCTCGGGTCTGTATCCACACTTAACAGTGAGTTTCAGCAGCTTCACAGGTTTCAAACTATCAAGTGAGATGATGTTAGTGGTATTAACAGTAACTACTGTATAATACCAATGTGCAAAAGTAAAAAAGGAAGGAGTTGTAGACCGACCGGTAAACGTCCAGATAACAGTCCAAATGACATATGCTGGCCGTTTCTTGATTTCTTGAGTCCAGGTTGTTTGGTCTGGGTTCACCTTCTCACAACACTTTCAGCAACTTGGCAATTTTAGCTCACTGCAATAATACGTCTGGCAATACTACCAGTATATATGGTTATACCCTTCAGTCCACTCTTACGTTGTGGAAACTACAGCCAAATTACCACAAATATACATGCTACCATGTTTCTACCATGTATCTGGAAGTTCGAGGTCTGAGCCTCCATCACGTCTGCAGAGAGACGATTTATTATTATTTCATTATATATTATTATGTCTGTTTGCCGTGTTGCTCTCTGTCTCTGTTCTCTCCTTTTCTCTCCTTCTATCCCCTCACCCAACAGTAGAAAGTCTTCTGTTCAAAGTGATATTGTTCTTTTTCATGTCCTTTATACTTCCTCATATTTTTCTGTGTTGTATTTAGTGAAATACAAATATAATAGATTAATTGACTAATTCATTTGTTTTATTATCGGATGTCCTTTATGGATTCTCATTCATTATCATTGGTAGTTTTTTTTTTTTTCCCTCTGATGTTTTATTAAAATGTGAAGCGCCTTGAGAAATCATCTCTGGACAGTGTCAACCTAACTGAATATTAAACAGGTCTGCTGCATGAATCGGTGATCTCAGTACAGCAGGTGAACCCAAACAGAGAAATTCCTTCAAACTCAGTCGGGAAGCTGTGCGGAGCTGTGTTCTTTACAGCTCGGCGCTGCACTCACTGATCCATGCTTATTTCCTTATTTTCCGGCTTCGTGAGTCATTGTCTGCTTTAGGCTGCATCTCACAGATATTCGTGTGACGGAAAGTGCTTTTTTTTTTTTTTTTTTTTAAAACCGGGAACAAGATCACATACAATCACAGCGACATTTCACATAGTTCCTGCTCTGATACAGTGAAGACTGGAGCCTTCAGGGGCTTTGATAATGCAGCACTGATGACCAATGATGGATGCTTCATCTGAACTGACAAATGCATATTTTACCGAAAGAGCGGGGGGAAACAAATATTTTCTCACTTGACCTTCGCTTCATGAATACATATTTAGATTGGCACGCAGCCTCTGCTCTTCAGCAGGAAATAATTAATGGGACAACAAAATGCCTCAGTCATCTAAAAATAAACAGAGCTACTTGAGAGAATCCCACTGTCAATATTTCCTAATAGGTTCTGTCATTTCTTGCACAACAGAAGCCGAGGCATTGTCATGTTTTTTTTTTGTTTTTTTGTCCAAACACAGAGAGGAGTTAAGCCTCTTAGCATGTTTGTCTCATTAAAGTAGGTAAAGTGAGGGCTGGTTCGATGACTCACTGTACAGATTAAAACTGACGTGATGAGGCTGAAAGTACCAATAATCTGATGTTCCTCCACCGGCCATCCGTGTGCCTGCTGCTGCTGCTGCTGCTGCTGCTGCTGCTGCTGCTGCGACTTTTCTCCCGTTTGCCTCACGCGCCGAGGTCAAAGGTCAGCAGACCAGACACACCCTGCCTGCTAATGACACCCCATGTCAACCTGCGGCGAGTCTCTCAGCGTGTTTAACTGCAAAACTCACATGAACTGCATTTGTGTGCGTTTCGTTTGCGATCGAGTGAAAATAATTCAATTCGGAACTCAATTTTTACTTTTATGTATGTAGCGCCAAATTCAACGCATTCATCTCACGGCACTTTTGAATAAGTAAGTGTCAGTGGGGAGGAAAATCTCCCTTTAAACATGCAGAACAAGAGTCTGAGGTGGAGACTTTCTACAGAGAGAGAAAAGGGAAAGGAAAGAAGCTTTAGGTCCTCCAGCTACAGATTTCTGTTGGGCTGTTAACTGTTGTTAGCAGCCACAATCGCTAAATAGTCACCAGTTAACAGGGAAACCACTTCATCTGAAACACCAGAAAGAACAAGAACCAACATGAAGAACACGCAGGCTGTTTAAGTGAAACACTATTTCAGAAAGTGTGAATTATTGAAATCCTCTGTAAGTCAGGAGCTTCTCTGTTCTGAGGAAGAAACCTTAAATATCGGTTTTGTTAGCTGACCTCTGTAATCTGGACCTGATTCTACTTCATCATGTACATCATACGTTACCAGGTTCTGATCCTCTGCGTTTACGTTTTTTCCAACATTTGTGGAAACTGACCAAGCTTTCCGGGCTTTAACCAGAACTTTGACTTAAACAAACAACTGTGATTTCTTCTCTGTCTTTCTACTAAAACCCTCTTACTTTGATTTGTGACTTTATATCACTCTACACACAAAAAAATCTGTCTTTCAGTTTACATATCAGAAATATGTTTGATTAACATGAGCATATTGGGTTTCTTGTTGTTAAATGGTTCATTGTAATACATGTTGTTCAGATAATAGGAATAAATGGGATTCCATCTACTTAATATGAATAGATGGAAATGTGTGGCATGATTAAATTACATTAACTCAACAAATTATTTTTGTGTTTGTGGAAATGACTGAGAATAATTTACATCACTCTATTTGATTTGTTCACTCCTCTGCTGGTTTTGATGTCTTGCAGCTATTCAATAGATATCTATCTATCTTGTCCTTTTTGTTCTTGATGTCTGTGGTCACATGACGTCCCAGCGCCAAGCTCTTCACACGAAGCTCAGCTGTGGCCGCCTGCCGCCGAGGCGTTCATTTAGAACAGCAAACCAACACTGGAGTTTTAAGCTGTCCACCTCCCCGAAGCGCTTTGTCATTATTCTAAATGTCAGTCCAAAAGGAAAACGTCTCGAAATTCATTTAGTGAAAGCCGAGTTACATTTAAATTGTCCTTTAATGTGTGGTAGATATAGTGTGTGCTGGGCTGCTCACCTGTCCAGGTGAACCTAGAATCAAGAAAAACAGTTAATCTGTGGAGTATCTGTGGTCCCCAATCTGCAATTCTGTTTTTTTTATTAGAATTTTTTCTTTCTTTTTCACCGAGTGCAGTGCAGCTTACATAACTAAAGCCAGTTGAGCAAAACCAATTGGATACTTCCCCCCCAAAAAACAAAGAAAAGGACAAAATAAATAATAATATTGGCCCGCTCTAAAAAAAAAAAAAATACAACAACAAAAGGCTATGGATCACTTTTATCATTCTGGCTGCTGCTTTCAGAACACACAGAAAAAGCAGAAACCCTGTGCGCGTCGGTGTCGGTTAAATACGAAAACAAGCCGTTTGTTTTCAGGCTGTAACGAGAGGATTAACTCATCAAGGATTTCTTGAGTAAAACGTTTCTCTGGGCAGGTTTTGTGTGGTCGGCCTTCTCCCCTGCTCTTTGTTTTCCTCTCCAACGATGGAAGAGAGCCGCAGTGGAGAGAGACGACAATCCCTTGTTTGTTATTATAAATCAGCGGCTGTTACGCTGATGGTCACCGCTCCCACCTCTCGGAGTGTAAGGTGAATGGAGGATTGTGATTTAGCGAGCATATAAAAGAGACATTTCCATTTGGTGCTCCATATACAATCGCTACTCTTTTATCCTCTTCACTTTGTTGCTGACCCCTGCATGGATGTCACATATGTAGGCTGCGGGAGACATTGTGGCTGAATTATACCTCCGCTCCCCCGCTTCCTTCAGCGTGATTTAAAGCCCCGGTCCTGTGAATCAACCGTAATGCCGGCCCCTCGGTTTTTCAGACGTGGCATATCTCTATTCATGGGGCTGATTGGTGATGAGAGAGCGCCGCGGCCCTGAGAATCTATCACGGGGTATGGCCGCCCCGAGGGGAGGAGATTGGAGTGCGGCGCGGACGGTCCCGCAGCTCATATCGCGGGGTCGCCATCATTCTCCGGGAGTGGGGCGGCTCACGGCGAGCCGCTGCCACACGCTGACACCATCTAATCGCTATGCTCAACGCCTCCCGTGACGGTGCTGCCACCTCGCTGACACTGACCAACCGCAGTGTCACCACAAAGCTCTGCACACTAACTTCCACCGTCAGTTCGACTCTCAAACTTCACAACGAGAGAGAGGGGGGGGGGGGGGGGGGGAGATCATCAGCGAAGCCAGATGGATGGATGAAAACAGCAATAAAGATGGAGGACGGACAAGATTCTCATTAGTTGGGATCGTTCTTTTGGTTGTGTTTCGTCAATCGCTGATCAAATGGTTCTTTTCCGATAACATGTCCAGAGGCGTTTCTACATGTAAATACTTTTTTTGTGATAATATATTTTTACAGATCTACAGCAGAGTCAACTGAATGCCAAAGTAAAGTGGGTGAACAACTTTTTAGCCACAACCATAAAGGCACCGATCCCATGAAAAGGTTGAGCAGTGAAGATTGCCAGTAATAAAATATATAAAAAATGTAATTAAAAAATTGAATTGAATTGAATTGAATTGAATTGAATTGAAAATGTCTCTCCACGTCAGGAGTCAACCCGGGTCTATTATTACCGCCAGGCTATCAGCGAGTTGATATGTCACAAGCGATTTATCATTGCTATAACTGTCAGAGTTATGCAGGGTGGACCCAAACGCAGACTCAGCAAGTTTCATAAAGAACAGGTTTATTGAAGCAAAGTCCAGGGAACACGAGGAAAACACAGGGACACGGCAGAGGGAGAATGCCATTGGTTAATTGGAAACGCGAGGTGAGACACACAGAGTAACAATAAGAAGGTTTTTATTACATCAGTTTTCCAGCAGTGAGACTTCAGGTTCTCCTCTAAAGTCTCAAGTTTCAAACTTGTGCACCAGTAAATAATCGACCTCATTCAGTTCGCTAAGCCGGCATTCGCCACGACTCTCTCCATTTCTATCAAGCAGCAGCGCCTAAACTTTCCGCAGCCAATCAGCTCTCAGCTTCAGCCTGACGTGGCAGGAGGAGACCAATAACCAGGGAGTACAGGCCTCAGACCGTAACTACATGCAATCTAGGGGGAAACTTTATTTACAAACAAGAAACTCTTGTAGATATCCTGAAAGAATTAATATGATATGTTGCATCCTTTCCGGTGACACCAGGTGGCGCTCATTCCCTAATGACCAGTCGCCCCCCTGAGCAAAGACAAAGAGTTTCATGGCGAGCTGAGCTCACCTGAAAAAAAAAAACAAATGTCTGAGGCAGCCACGTTTGCAGTAACAGTTAATGACACTTCTTATTTCTACCCCCCCACCCCCCACCCGCCGCCCCTCCATTGCCGCCACCCAAAGCACTCTGTAGTTGCCCTTTAACACCGTCACTGACATGCATTGTATACAAATGAGGACGCACCTCTCCCGCAGGGGCCGGACTCAAAGGTTAGCGGCTGCACGGCGCATGGCAGATGAGGGCTTCTAATGAGCAACACAACCCATTTGATTAGTGGCATGAAGTGGAGCCCAGCCGGCGCTGCTCCGGGGGGCAGATGCTGCAGCACCCGCAGGTCACTTGAGTTTAGGATGAAATTGGACACTTGTTGGAGTTCTTCTAATTGGCCTGAGATTGTGTCGGTTGAGGACGGCGTGTGAAGATTTCCAGCACACGCCGGGACATACTTATGACTGTCGTAAACGGCGCCGCGCATGAAATACTGATCAAGCACCTCTGCTGAGATCTGTTTAATTGCTTAACCTCTCGGGAGGGTGTTGAAGTCAATTTAATACATTTATTTGGGAAATGAGCTGGAAGTTACAGTCTTGTGGGGAAACTGTACAGGACAACATGAAGTCATATATCCATTTTCATTTCTGTTCAGTTCAGATTCCTTTGCGAAAAGCCACTGAAGGAAGATTTGTTTTGTTTTGCACCACCTGCCAACACTCATATATGTAATCCGATTACCTCTAGTGTCACAGTTATCAAAAACTCAGTTCTGATCACTGCCTGGCCTCCTGCTGATACATATTTAACCTTTGACATTCATTCTTCACGCTTTTATTATCTGATTTTTACTATAACTGATATTTATTTACCCGGTGATGTAGTCTGTTGTTGCAATAGTCATCTATTTATATATTTGCGCTACCTGCTCTACGAGACCTTTTAATAAAGCACAAATACAGTCTTAGATTGATTGATTGATTGATTGATTGGGGAAAAGGGGCGGGGCTTCCTGCCAATTTATCTTTTATTCAGCAAAATCACCAAAATAGTGTAACATCTCTGCAGTTGTGTTCTTGATGCAATGACGAGGCTTAGTGACGATGTTTGTTGGTTCTGATTCTTTTGTGTTTCCTGAACGCATCGTTAGAGCGAGTTGGCCTGTGATTGGCTGAGAGTGGAGAAGGGGGCGGGTCATATGAGCGGGCAGAGACTGCATTCACTGTGTGTGTGTGTGTGTGTGTGTGTGTGTGTGTGTGTGTGTGTGTGTGTGTGTGTGTGTGTGTGTGTGTGTGTGTGTGTGTGTGTGTGTGTGTGTGTGTGTGTGTGTCAGTTTCGAGGAGAATGAAGCAGTGCCCGGTTCTGTTTATTAATAAAGCAGCTTTACAGACACGAAACTCGTCCTGCAGGATGCTACAATAGTAATGCTACAATAGTAATACTACAATAGTAATGCTACAATCGTAATGCTACCATAGTAATGCTACAATAGTAATGCTACCATAGTAATGCTACAATAGTAAAGCTACAATAGTAATGCTATAATTGTAATGCTACAATAGTAGCACTACAATAGTAATGCTACCATAGTAATGCTACAATAGTAAAGCTACAATAGTAATGCTATAATTGTAATGCTACAATTGTAGCACTACAATAGTAATGCTACAATCGTAATGCTACCATAGTAATGCTACAATAGTA
Organism: Lipophrys pholis; assembly: GCF_963383615.2. Lineage (NCBI taxonomy): Eukaryota > Metazoa > Chordata > Actinopteri > Blenniiformes > Blenniidae > Lipophrys > Lipophrys pholis. The sequence goes on along the minus strand of NC_137632.1, from coordinate 26,951,553 downwards.
ATGCTACCATAGTAATGCTACAATAGTAATGCTACCATAGTAATGCTACAATAGTAAAGCTACAATAGTAATGCTATAATTGTAATGCTACAATAGTAGCACTACAATAGTAATGCTACCATAGTAATGCTACAATAGTAAAGCTACAATAGTAATGCTATAATTGTAATGCTACAATTGTAGCACTACAATAGTAATGCTACAATCGTAATGCTACCATAGTAATGCTACAATCGTAATGCTACCATAGTAATGCTACAATAGTAATGCTACCATAGTAATGCTACAATAGTAAAGCTACAATAGTAATGCTATAATTGTAATGCTACAATAGTAGCACTACAATAGTAATGCTACCATAGTAATGCTACAATAGTAATGCTGCAATAGTAATGCTACTATAGTAATGCTATGATAGTAACGCACGGTGACTTGGAAAAGGAACTTTAATCTGATTACTGGTTTGGAAATAGTAACACGTTAGATTACTCGTTACTGAAAAAAGTGGTCATATGAGAGTAACGCGCTACTAATCAACGCATTACTAACTAACACGTTACTAATTAACACGTTACTAATTAACACGTTACTAATTAACCGGCATCGCTGGTCATGACTGACCTGTGTCTTCCCCTCCGCAGTGTTTAGAAACTTTCTTCCTCGTGTTTGTGTCTGCACCCCAGTGAGTCGTGACGCCGACGGCGGCCATTGATACTCGACTGGCGTGCCCCCTCGGCACGCAAAGCATTGTGGGTACTGTCATACTTTGATGTGTCTTGGCTGAACCTGTCTGCGTGTGCAGACCTGACCCCGTCTTCCATCAGCAGGCCTCAGCTGGAGACGGAGGATGATCGATGATTTGTCATCAGGACGACGCTGCGACGCTGCAGGACCTTCCAGCTGGCCTCACTGCACACTGCTGCATCACTGAGCGGTAACTTCACATAGGAGGCAGGTTTCCACATTTGATTGTAAAGAAATAATATAAACACTATAAAATCCTACTGATGTACGTGAAGGACGATGAAAGTGAAGACACAGCCGACATTAACGCTCAACCCGATGACAATATCTGTGGAAAGCTGACTCACTGTGGAAACAGAGATTTCTGAACACTGCTTAGTGAAACACAAAATCCTACCACATAGTTCACTGGGCATGAAACAAACGGAAAACAACAACAACAACAACAACAACAAAACGCTTCCGCAGCAGCAAGAGAAGAACAATTGGAAATGTGCTGTGAGGTGAAAAAAAATAATAAAAAAATACATCATGCCAAACTGAATGATGATGAGGCTGCTTCGGGCCATAGAAGAGGACAAAATACAGTGCTGGCAAGAATAAAGCCCCTGTTACTGAATAAACAAAGCCAAGAGCTGTCACCAAAGGTTACCCACAGCTACGACACTGATAGATTTCCCTCAGCTGTTTCAGACACTGATTCGGTCGGACCAACTAACCGGCCTGTCAGAACAGTCAGCAACGCAAACACACTGGCCACAGGAGGTTAATACAACATGACACAGTTACAGTCCTAAAACACTCTCCATGGTTTCAGGGATATATGAAGAGTGAAAATATTCCCAAAGAACAGATTTGAGGTTTGTCTGTTGGTTTAACAACGTCTCAGTGCTTCTACTTCGCGTAGAAATTTGAGGAAAGGAAAATGAAACTCAACTTTTCTTTAGAAACTGACAGCAGCCGTCAAAGCGCCATACAGGATGACAGTATAAATAATACTGCTGCCTCTAGTGGCGACAGTAAATATTTCTAATGCTGTGCAAGATATCAGGAGAGGAAAACCATGTGTGTGTCTTCTTATTATTTCAGGTTTAGTTTGCATCCATAAAGTTGCATTACCGCCATCTGCTGGTTCCATCTATCTACATGGTTTCCCACCGCTCTCGTCATCCCTGATGACTGTTTCCCTCTCTGTCACTTATCAGCAGCTTTTTCGTCCCTGATGACTGTTTCCTCAATTCTTCTTCTTCTTCTTCTTCTTCTTCTTCTTCTTCTTCTTCTTCTTCTTCTTCTTCTTCTTCTTCTTCTTCTAACAGCAGTTGGCATCTGTGAAGTTGCACTACCGCCATCTGCTGGTTCTTGCTAATCCATACCATTCCCGCCTCTCAAAAAGGAAAGAAAGAAAGAAAGAAAGAAAGAAAGAAAGAAAGAAAGAAAGAAAGAAAGAAAGAAAGAAAGAAAGAACCTGAATTATTCAATTGGTTGAATTTTCATGTTGTGTATGTGAAAATCTATTAAACTCAAATAATTAACTGTTTGGATGAACTTATATAAAAAAATAATGCTAAGAACACCCACATGATTATATTTTTTTCATCAAACATTTTATTTGATCCAACTTAAGATACCGAGGTTAATTTAACTTAGTTTACTTAGGTTCACTTAACTTGATTGCCAGGGTTGACTCCAGCGTAATCTACTCTGATTGGGTTAAAACTGTTTATCAAGTTTGATCAACTACTGTGGATTACGTTGCTCAGACTTCAGTTTCAGGGGTTTGGCCCAAAGGATTTGCGTGATGTTTGAAGAAAGACATTTAATCATGTGAAAAAATTTTCCGCGGGATAAATAAGGCAATTCTAAGTGTTACATTTGAGTTCCTACTCAATAAAAGGGGCAGTTCCACAACGTGAACGTTGAGGCCTCCAGCCCACCGGGGACGGAGGAGGGCAGCTCCACTGGCTGGCGCTAATGTGCTGTAATGCCTCATGAATATTGTCCTGAAAGTCTGAGCTGCTCAGAGAGTCTGCAGCGGTGCTGCGGCGGTTCACACAGGTGAGGAGGACAGCAGGGGCACCCTCATTACCCAAACCCTCCCTCCTTCACCTCCTCCCTCACTCCCATCATTTATTCATCCACGTCAGCCGTCACTTGCAGGCAGCGGTCTGAGGTCCAGGGGGCAGGCCTGGGTAACCTGGGGTTGATCCGGCTAATGAACAACCGAGTGAGGACCCCCCCCTCCATCCCCCCACCCCTCATGTTTATTTCGAGCTTTCAGCGAGAGCAGGAGACCCCGGGAGGAACGGAGGGACAGGCTGCTGAATTACAATCAGCTCCGTGTCGTTACCATCCACCTCTGCATGTGGAGCGACAGAGAGGGGCGAGGGGGGGTGGGGGGGCGAGGGGCGTGGCCTATTTCAGAAGGAGACGATGGAGCCGTGTGTCAGCCTCTCGTCGCCTGGAGGGAAAAGCAGGCAGGAGGACGACGGTGAATCAAATCCAACCTGGAAGCTTCCCCTCGTGGACCTTTGACAGCAGCTCCGTCCTGAAATCCCCTCAAAGGTCAAACGTCTCGCCACATTCAAATGAGCGCTCACTCATCAGGCAGCCACACGGGTGACGATTGAGACCAGCATTTTAGGTTCTATTTCTGGGATCTTATCGATCTCTGATCTCTTAATTTAAGGGGCCTTTCACGTTTGGATTGAGGTGGGTCAGTGGTTCAAATTCTTACAACAAAAAAAGCCATTTGTGTTACTATTGTGTGAGGTTTTTTAGGAAACTAATATTTATACACTCATATTTTTTTATTTCTACATGTGTATATGTCATATACAGATCTTTTGCATTAATAACAATGATAGCACGGCACATTACACATTATTGTCTTGTTTTAACCTTATTTGGATATAATACAATATTTAGTAATTTCAAAGACTGACACAAGCATTTATTGTTTAACACGTTGATAATCCTGCACTTAAAGGTCAACAGCAATCAACAATGTTTCCTCAATATAAAGTGAAACACACACAAAAAACTTTTGTTTAGTTTTTTACAATAAATATGTAAGCAGTTAAGTAATGTTGCTCAATAAAATGTTATTAAGCTGGCAAAGTACAATAAGTGTACAACGAGTTCTGACTTCAAATCAAAATCGGCTGAATGAAACTTTACACGCTGTGTTTTATGAGGTGTGTGGTTCGATTCCCCCTCGTCTAGTGGTTCATAGCATTTTAAACTGGTTAAAAAAATAGTTAATGATCAGATTAAAACAGTGGGTTAAAAAGTGCATTTGTATTTAAAACACATATGGACAGTATACTTGGCAACAAACACTTCAGTTTTTAAAAAAAAAATCTTTGACATTGCATTAGAAAACACTGTAATGTAATTTGGTACAAAATATTAATAAAATGAATTTAACAGCCTCAGATATGTGTTTACTGCTTTGAGTGACTGTGACGACTTTTCAGCGAGGTTAAAATACATTTAGTTGATGTAATTGACTTTTGGGTAAGCCCCGCCTCCCAAACGCAAACAAACCAATAGTCGGCCGACTGCTTGTCCGAGTTCGCAACAGTAACCGGGGGGAGGGGAGGGAAGGGGAGGGGCTTATCCAAAGGTATTACCAGCACTGTAAATATGCATGAGTGACTGTGCCGTCATGTGAACTGCTGACAGAACGCCATCACAGCCGTTGTTTCTTCTCCCTTCAGTCTAGAGGCATTGCACTGCCACGTCCTCGCTATGATTACAGTTGTGTTGCCCCGATTGAGTGTGTGGACAATCAAAGATATCGCGCTCAGATCCTGTGCAGTGCAGGTCGTCCAGCCAGATCTTTCCAGTGCCTACGGGGCAAACAGACAGTCAGAATAAAGCTGATACACGTGGTTTTCTCATATAGTCGTCAACCCAAAAACTAAAAACTTTACATATATAATGTTTACAGAACCAGACTGGATCTTTTTTTGGGGTCAAATTGAGAAGCGTATCTGTTTTCCCTTCTACTTTCTGTTTCATGTTGGGTATACTAAGACCCCCCCCCCCCCCCCCCCAAAAAAATCCTTTTATAATATAGAACATGAGTAAAGCATTTTACACATCACTTTGTTGTAAGTTAAAAAAAATCTGAGAGCCACAAGGGGAGCCAAAGGAATCTCTTAGTGAGTCGAAAAGAAAGAATAAATTATTTTTAGTGATTCAAGAAGAAAGAATCGACCCTTTTCAGTGAGTCGAGAAAAAGGCTTGACTCTTTTGGTGAATCGAGAAGAAAGAATTGACTCGTTTTAGTGATTTGAGAAAAAGAGTTGACTCTTTTTAGTGAGTAGAGAAGAAAGAATTGACTCTTTTTAATGAGTCGAGAAAAAGAGTTGACTCTTTGGGTGAGTCGAGAAGAAAGAATTGACTTGTTTTAGTGAGTCGAGAAAAAGAGTTGACTCTTTTTAGTGAGTCGAGAAGAAAGAATCGACTCGTTTTAGCGAGTTGAGAAGAAAGAGTCGACTCTTTTTAGTGAGTCGAGAAGAAAGAATTGACTCGTTTTAGCGAGTCGGGACGAAAGAATCAACTCTTTTTAGTGAGTTGAGAAAAAGACTTGACGCTTTTGGTGAGTCGAGAAGAAAGAATTGACTCGTTCTAGTGATTTGAGAAAAAGAGTCAACTCTTTTTAGAGAGTAGAGAAGAAAGAATAGACTCTTTTTAGTGAGTCGACAAAAAGAGTAGACTCTTTTGGTGAGTCAAGAAGAAAGAAATGACTCATTTTAGTGAGTCGAGAAAAAGAGTCGACTCTTTTTAGTGAGTCGAGAAGAAAGAATTGACTCGTTTTAGCGAGTTGAGAAGAAAGAGTCGACTCTTTTTAGTGTGTTGAGAAGAAAGAATCGACTCTTTTTTGTGAGTCGAGAAGAAAGAATCAATTTGTTTTAGTGAAGTGAGATAAAATAATCGACTGTTTTTAGTGAGGCCATAACAAAGTATGGACTCATTTCAGTGAACCGAGAAGAAAGAATCGACTTTCCTAATGGAGCCAGAATTTCCATCGCGCGCGCGCGCGCGTGTGTGTGTGGGTGTGTGTGTGTGTGTGTGTGTGTGTGTGTGTGTGTGTGTGTGTGTGTGCGCACGCCTGCTCACCCGGGGAGGCGTTGAACGTGGTGACGATATTGGTGAAGCCCAACATTTTACAGATAACGATTCCGTCCACATTTCCAAAGTTGTCGTCACAAACGGTTCCCCAAATGCCGTTGTGTTTGACCTCCACCCGTCCTCTGTTTGGACCCGGCACCAGGCGCACAACCGGTTCTGTGACACAGAAGCACCGGCGTCACAATCATCTTCATCCGAACACACAGGAACCAAACTGTTAGTTACTTATTATTTTCAAGTTACTGGATGTGGTAAGAGGCCGCACAGTGGTGAAGCGGTGATGCTCTGGCCTCATAATGAGAAGGTTGTGGGTTAGAGTCCCTCCCTTTCTGTGATGAGTTTGCATGTTTTCTCTGGGTACTTTGCTTTCCTCTGCTTGTTTTTTTATAATGAAACTACACACACATGCAGTAGAGAACAATTTGCTCTCAAATTAGGGAGAGCACTGACATTCTAGTTGACAGACGACCAAGTTGGATTGTTATTACAGTGACTTTCAAAATAAAACCACCAAGTCCCAGGAGAATATGAACTGGGAGTCACGACACTCTGGAGGAAACATTGTTCTGATTGTCCTTCTACTGAGCATGTGCAGAAAAACTAGTAACAACGGCGATGGTGCGCATGTGCAGTAGCAGCATCTCCGCGGTCTACACGCCCGAGCGTTTTCAAATATGTCCCCGTTTCCATGGAGATGGAGTTGGAGAATTTTTCAAAAAGTTGCACTTTCCTCGTTGACGCCCTGACCTACCATGAAAACGACATAGTTGTCAACATTTCTGTCATTTCCGCAAAAAACAAGCAAACATTGTTTTCAAAACGTCGCAGCATAAATGTGACACTTTCCTTGAAAACGGGGCCTGACACACACCTACACGCAAACTTTTCAACACCACCTTGCACACTTACCCACGGCGGATGGATCGCCCTTCTCTCCTTTTGGGCCCGGAGGTCCTGCGGGGCCTGAAGAGGAGGAGGAAGAGGAGGAGGAAGGAGTCAGAGATCAGGAGTCTGAGCACTGTGACCGACCGAACATCCACCAAACGACCGAGCGCGGTACGTTAACTCAAAGTGGAGTTCAGCACTGCCTTTGGTTAGTTTCTGTCCTGGGAGGTAACGTTTCCACTCACCTTCAGTTCCGTTGAACCCGACCAGTCCCATTGGACCTGTTGACACAAACAACACATCATTCCTGGGAAAACCCGGATCTCAGAATCAGTTTGTAGATTTATAGCATCTTTGGGTAGAATTAGAAAATGTTTGTTGTTGACAGTTTGTTTCATGGCAGCTGTGTTTACATGGACACAAATAACCACAAATAAGTGTAAAAAATCTCCACGTTACCAGGTTGATCTGATTCACAAAGAATCGCTGCTCTTAAACATTTCTGATTATAGGCCCCGCCCACAAATCGATCTTTTTTTTCTCCCCGTCGTTCTTTAAAAAAGAAAAATTGCAGTCCACACGTCACTGTGAACATGTTTCAATCTCATGTAGTACATATGCCAGGCCTTTAGGTGGCACTGCGATTCATTCGTGTAATCCGTTTTCATGCTCCTAAAACACTGCGCCCTGCAGGACCTCATTTTGGACGATGGGCCAAAAGCGACATGGTTTATATGAAACGGCGCCGTCGTGTGGACAGGGTCGGAACAAGGAGAACGTGTCATTGGGTTTCACGTTCTAAAAAAAAACTAAAAACTGTCTGAGGTGAGAAAACAGGCCGTGTTGTAACCAACATCTGACCAATCAGCACGCAGAGCGTGTGAGTCGGTGCAAGAGACGGAGGAGAAGGAGACAAAACAACAATGGAAAAGAGGAAACTTGAGCTCATTTTAAAATGGGTGAAGGATCAACATGTGATTGTCCTCATATGCAATGAATGAAACCAAAAACAAGCCACGATGCCTAGAAAAGCCCTAGAATTCACCCAGAGTGAGTGAGTGAGTGAGTGAGTGAGTGAGTGAGTGAGTGAGTGAGTGAGAGTTGAGTGAGTGAGTGAGTGAGTGAGTGAGTGAGTGAGTGAGTGAGTGAGTGAGTGAGTGAGTGAGTGAGTGAGTGAGTGAGTGAGAGTTGAGTGAGTGAGTGAGTGAGCGAGCGAGCGAGTGAGTGAGTGAGTGAGTGAGTGAGTGAGTGAGTGAGTGAGTGAGTGAGCGAGCGAGCGAGCGAGTGAGTGAGTGAGTGAGTGAGTGAGTGAGTGAGTGAGTGAGTGAGTGAGAGTTGAGTGAGTGAGTGAGTGAGTGAGTGAGTGAGTGAGTGAGCGAGTGAGCGAGTGAGTGAGTGAGTGAGTGAGTGAGTGAGTGAGTGAGAGTTGCGTGAGTGAGTGAGTGAGTGAGTGAGAGTTGAGTGAGTGAGTGAGTGAGTGAGTGAGTGAGTGAGTGAGTGAGTGAGTGAGTGAGCGAGTGAGTGAGTGAGTGAGTGAGTGAGTGAGTGAGTGAGTGAGTGAGTGAGTGAGTGAGTGAGTGAGTGAGTGAGTGAGTCCATTCATCTGACCTGGACGTCCTGGTGGACCAAGATTTCCGGGCTCCCCTTTCAGTCCTGTTCTCCCCTCTGGGCCATCTGCTCCTGCAGAACACATCGACAACAGAACGTCATTCATTCATTCATTCATTCATTCATTCATTCATTCATTCATTCATTCATTCATTCATTCGTTCATTCGTTCATTCGTTCATTCATTCACAGGGAACTGTTCGGTGATACCTTGCAGTCCCGTGACGCCGCTGTCTCCCTTCGCTCCTTTTAAACCTGGAATCACGTCAGAGGGAAAGATTTCATCAGCTTCTGTTGCAACAAGCGACAGTTTACTTCTTCAGTTCAGAAGTCGTGACAGGAAGTTACCTGCGATGCCTGGTTCACCTTTGTCCCCCTTCGCACCTGGACCCTGATCACCTGGAGGACCCGAGGGACCTGCACACACACACGCACACACGCACACACACACACACACACACACACACACACACACACACACACACACACACACACACACACACACACACACACACACACACACACACACACACTCAATTCATATTCGGTAAATGCCAGCTGTGCATTTACATGGTTCCATCGCTCAGGCTGAATAACAGCTTGTCAGCACTGTTACAGATGAGAACCAGAAGTTAAGAGAGGAAGAGAAACTCAACCATTTCATAACTGCAATCTGCTGATACTTTTTTTTTTTTTTTTTTTTAATCCCGCGAACCAATTCAGTCCACGTCTCTGCGTCAATTTCAGACCTGGATTGTGAAACAAGGCCACAGAACTGAGTTTGAACACGTTTTTGACTACCCGTTGCACTTTATTCACCCTTTTACAATATAATCCCTCGAATGTTACTGGAGGATATGTCAAGACTCCTTTGTTTTTTTTAAAAACATCTTGTGGGTTAACTTTTCTGCTGTGCAGTCTTGTTGCTGGACCTTTAAGATCTCCTGTTTATAATAATGTGCCCTCGGCAGTATTGATAATGTGGACTGGAGAGGAAGTTAAAACCTGAGTTGTACAGTCAGTCGATGTAGAAACAGTCAGGTGAACTGACTGGACGTGACACCAGAAGTAAAGCGGAAGTGTTGCACATTGTCATAAATTCCTCAAAAGCTAGAAATCTGACAGATCAGCTATTTTAGACTCTATCGGGGGGGTTTTCACTGTACTCGCCCCCCCTTGGATACAGACACAGAGCCCGACAGACGCCCGCAGGTTCTGTGTGGAATCATGAACCTGAAGGAGTGAAATCAAACCACCTCTGTTAAGTGATGTTTTCCAGGCTGGCAGGTTTATTGCAGCGCTTCATAATAAAAGAAACACAGCCGACACGCTTTGCCCGAAGGAGACCAGATTTAAAAGCTTCCTACGTCGGTGAGTGCGGCTCGTCTTCATGTCACCATTTGTTTTTGGCTTCTATTTGTCTCCAACCCGTCTCACTTTGTACCAGTGCAGCACTCTGCTCTGCTGCAGCTTCAGTTTGGGATCAAACCATTTAAACACGATGATCACAGAACTCACCGGATTCACCTGCAGGTCCTGGTTCTCCTTTAGTTCCCTTATCACCTTTTGGTCCACTGTCACCTGAGAGAGAAACGGAGCGTCACACGTGCCTGAAGGTACCTGCTGCTGTGTCATCATATTATTAACAACCTTTCCCAAGGTGTATGATCATCGACCTTGATCAACCTCTAGTGGATGGTAGAAGAACTGCATATCTTTATAACATCAAATAAAACGTGCATAAGCTCAGCGTGTCCACTAGTGAAAATAAAAGTATATTCAAGGAGTCAAATCAATCAAGGTAGGCCCTCCCTTTGACTCCTCCCACAATCAGGTAGCTCTGCTCTGGCACATGGCACCACGAGAGGAAGTACTTCCTCCTCTTCCCAAGATGGGCATGTATGGGCGGAGCTAGTCCAGTTCACACAGACACAGCAGATTCTGAATGCAGCTCCTGTGATCCAATATTCAAATGGATGAAAATCAATTACAAGCTGGATTTGGGGCAATAAACTTTGAATATAATGTTTCTGGACCAACGAGACCAACGAGACCGTCTATTCCATCGATCATCATGTGGCTCTTCTTTGTCCTTTGGGTTGCATGTAGCACGTGGCAGCTGAAAGCATCCGCCGCAGACGCCAGTAATTTGTCGTCCTGAATAAAAGTCCAGCCACGATGGAGAATAAAGACTTCACACAGGAAGTGTCAGTTCTCTTCATTGTGAAAGAATAGCTCAGGCTCATCCGTCACCCGGGTCTCATCAGCCATCTGCCCAGAGATGATGTGCCACCACTGCTGGGATCATCAGCACACCAGCAGCCGAAAGCCAAACATGCTGCTGCACACACACGCACACACTCACTCACACACGCACACACGCACACGCACACACGCACACACGCACACACGCACACACGCACACACGCCTGCACTCTATCACCGGTGATGAAATTAACTTTTAAATGGGAGAAACTTTTCTTGTGCTGTTGTTTTCCAGCGATCAGATCGGAGTTACAGACTCGCTCCCATGCCTCATGGTTTCATCCGGGCCTGACAGCGGCGGTGCTGACGAATGGGAGGTGACAGAGCACCACCACAGGCTGCTGGACAGCAGGAAGTGATAAAAAGATGGGAGGGCGTAGCGTACTGGGGCTCAGGTGGTGCAGCAGGTTGTCCTCCCATCCTCAGGGTTGATGGTTCGTTCCCCAGCTCTGCACAGCAGCGTGTGACCTTGCATGGAGCAGCTTCCAGATACTTTGATTACACCCAAACTTTACCCAACGGCGCCCGTTAATTCTCCAACAAAGTTCTGTCAGAGATTTTCACTGTGCCCGTATAAACTTTGAAGCCCATGTGATTTACGAATTAGCCTGTATTTCACGTTATATCTCGGGGGGTGCGTTGCTCTGCGGCGTTGGTGTTTGTAGACGGCTCAGCAACCATATCTTATTTTAAATTTTTTATGTGAACAAATAAGACTCATCATGAAACAGATGGACTCACCTTTGAGGCCCGTTGCACCCGGAGGTCCCGGCGGCCCAGCCTGTCCTGAAAACAAACACCCAGACACCGCGGTTAGTG